>NC_051330.1:15416611-16036172 GCF_015220235.1 Choloepus didactylus | reverse complement strand
TACGAAAAGCGGACATTTTTTTATGCTGCTTAAGATTAAACCAGAAAACTGGCACAAGGAAATACTGCCTTGTGCATGAAACCAGAAGAAAAAAATTAATATTGTTTTGCGCTTCTTTGTCGGCGCAGATGTGGCATCACCAACCACGATAACAAGCATCAGGTAGTGCATTTCCAAAAATGGGTCCTCAGACTACTGGCATCAGAAAAACCTGAGCAGTTTCATAGAAATGCACATTTCCAGCCTCCACCTCAAATCTACTAAATCAGTACCTCCGGGGCTCGGGCCCCAGGAATCTGCATGAGTTCTGGGCTCTTGTGATGAGGTAAACTAGGACATATTTACTGGTGTATTTGTAAGGGGAGACCAGAGAGCTATGCAAAATACCCACAGAGAAAAGAGACCCAAATGGCAAGTGCTATGCAGAAGTATTTTAATGGTGTTGTTGGAAAATCATTAACTTTTTTTTTAAAAAAGAAACTCTCATTTGATTGTAAAGGAGATCCACTAAGGTACTGTGTTATTATCTTGTCTTGAGGAATGGAGGAAAAGAGATAGCAAAAGTCAGCCAGCCTGCCTTTATGGAATTTGGGAAAAAGGTATCAGAAACACACCAAATATATTTGGTTTCTAGAGAATGAATTTGTGTGGGTTTAAAATGTATGATGGAGAGGGGGGATCCTAAGATGGTGGCTAGGTGAGACAGGGCAAAAAAAACTCCTTTGTGAAAAAATACTAGATAAAAGCCAGAAAGTGACCCAGAACAACCAGTTTCAGCGATGCACTAGCCAGACAAGTTTCTGCTAAATCCACAGGGAGCGTGCATTTGGTGAGGCCCGGAGTTTGCGTTCTGAAACAGTGAGTGAGTCAGCTGAAAGGTCCTACAGCCGTGCTGCAGTGTGGGGAAACCATGGGTTGGCATTTGGAGATGGACTAGTTCTTTTTAAAAAAAAAACCCAGGAGCGGCTGCAGATATGGCAGTGAGAACCGCACAGTGAAGCGTGGCAGGAGTGGGCTGTAGCCAACACCCTCGGTGTCTGGCATGGAGGATAGACCCTCCCCACACCCGCTGCTGATTGTCTCAGGGGACAGTGGGGACAGAAGGGAGCCAAAGGAGAAAGGAACTGCACCCCTTGCAGACATCTCCCTGGTGTCTGGGGACGCTCCTGCCCGGGGCCAGACCCACAGCCCAGAGATGCGCCAAGAAACCCAGTGTGACAGGGAGTCTTTCCCACAGCACTGCCCACACACCACAATATTGGCTGTGGACGCCTTTAGAGCACCCACAGCTAATTGTCCCGGAGCTGGGAAGGCGGAGCTGTGCGAAAAGGGGGAAATTAACATGCCCCATTCAACTATCTTTAAAGCAGGCTGGGAATGCCCCTGCACGCCCCAGCGGCCCAGGGCTTCCCTGGAGGCCTGTGTGCACTTGTGACATGGTACAGACCTTCCCTCAGCAGAGGTCCTGTAAGAGCAAGGCTTGGATAGGGGACCTGCTTGGAAATCCCAGGGACCCTATGCCAATACCAAGGACTTATGGGTCAGCAGCAGAGACGATCTGTGGCGAGACTGAAATGAAGGCTTAGGCTCCTACAACAGCCTTAAATCTCTCCAAGAACTCCTGGGGGTTTGATTATTAAAGCTGTCCTGCCTCCCTAACTGCCTCAGACACACGCCCCACATTCAGGGTGGACAGCTCCAACAACACACCCAAAGTTAGTGCATCAATTGAAACCCCACAAGAATCAGATCCCCACACACCACAAAGACAAAGTCGGGGAGAACTGACTTGAGGGGAATAGGTGACTCGCGGACGCCATCTGCTGGCTAGTTAGAGAAAGTTTAGAGATCGGTATTTTTTTTATCCAGAAAGAAGCATACCAAGTAAAGCAAATGCCTAGAGGCCAAAAAAACAGAAAATCTTAAAGCATATGATAAAACCAGATGATATGGAGAACCCAAACCAAACACCCAAATCAAAAGATCAGAGAGACACAGTACTTGGCGCAGTTAATTAAAGACATAAAATCACACAACAAGAGCATGGCACAGGACCCAAAGGACATGAAGAAGACCTAGAAGAGCATAAAGAAGAAATTTAAGAGTAAATAAAAAATAGAAGATCCCATGGAAATAAAAGAAACTGTTGGAGAAATTAAAAAGACTCTGGATACTCATAGTACAAGATTAGAGGAAGTGAACAATGACTCAGTGTCCTTGATGACCACAGAATGGAATATGAAAGAACAAAAGAAAGAATGAAAAAATTGAAAAAATCAAATGGAACTCAGGGATACAATAGATAAAATAAAATCCAAACTTCAGACTCATTGGTGTCCCAGAAGGGGAAAGAAGGGTAAAGGTCTAGAAAGAGTATTCAAAGAAATTGTTGGGGAAAACTCCCAACCTTCTACACAATATAAATACACAAAGCATAAATGCCCAGAACTCCAAATAGAATAAATCCAAAAACCCGCTCCAAGACATATTCTGATCAGAGTGTCAAATACTGAAGAGAGGAGCAAGTTCTGGAAGCAGCAAGAGAAAAGCAATTCACCACATACAAAGGAACAACATAAGACTAAGTAGTGACTACTCAGTGGCCACCATGGAGGCGAGAAGGCAGTGGCATGACATATTTAAAATTCTGAGAAGAAAAATTTCCAACCAAGAATACTTTATCCAGCAAAACTCTCCTTCAAATTTAGGGAGAGCTTAAATTTTTCACAGACAAACAAATGCTGAGAGATTTTGCTAATAAAAGACCTGCCCTACTTCAGACACTAAAGGGAGCCCTACCAACAGAGAAACAAAGAAGGAGAGAGATAAGGAATTTTAAGAGACATATACAGAACATTACATCCGAAATCACCAGGACACACATTTTTCTCTAGTGATCACGGATCTTCTCCAGAATAGACCATATACTGGGACATAAAACAAGCCTCAATAAATTAAAAAACAAACAAAAAAAAAAAAAAAAAAAATATATTCAAAGCACATTCTCTGACCATAAAGGAATACAAATAGAAGTTAATAATTTGATTTGTAACTTCACTATTTACTTCCTACAGGATGTAAAACATAAACTCTAATGAAAAATCAATGGTTTTGTACTCAATGTAAAATATGTAATTTTTGACAAGAACTACATAAAGGTGGGGGAATGGAGGAGTATAGGAACATAGTTTACGTGTCCTATTGAAGTTAAGTTGGTATCAAAGAAAAAAATTGTTATGGATTTAAGAGGTTAAATTTAAGCCCCAGTAAACACAAAGAAATTATAGGAAAATATGACCATAGAGATGAAAAGTAGAGTTGGGTTACAGAAATGGGGGAAGGGGCAATGAGGAGTTAAGAAATGAGTGTAGGGTTGCTGTTTGTGAAGGGAAATTCTAGTAATGGATGGTGGGAAGGTGATAGCATTACAACATTCTATCTACATTCTACATGCTATTAATCCCACTAATGGAATGCTAGGGAGGGGTTGGAATGGGAAGATTTAGGCCATATATTGTTTCCACAATTGAAAAAGAAAAAAAAAAAAAGAAAAGTCTAAATAGGCAATGACAATTAAATGCCAAGGATGAGCCTGGATGGGATCTGAGGATGGAGGAGAGGAGACTCAAAGGGACACAGTGGGGACATAAGGAAAAAAAAAGGGAAATATAGAATATAAGCTTTGTATCAATGTTGAATTTCTTGAACTTCTTAGCTGCGTTAATGGATTGAATAAAAAAATGTTCTTGTTCATGGGAATTGTATATGTGAATTATGTTGTTTGTTCAAGGATGTGTGCAGCTTGCTCTTATATGTTCAGACAGAGCAATATGATGGATGATAGATAAGGAGGGAGGGAAAGAAAGAAACGGTGGTGTGAGAGGATATTAAAGTTGGTGGATCGGGTATTGGGGGAGGGGTCAGGGTAGGCTGGAGTTCTGTGTGTGGTTTTGTATTGTTTTTGCAACTGTTCCTGTAAGTTTGAATTTATTTCAAAATAAAATTTAAAAAAATGTATGATGAATCAGAAATCATTTGTTACTGGTCTGGGAGACATAAATGCCTTCCTCATTAGGTGTTAGCTAAACTGTTCTCCCTCAATAAGAGCAAGTAATTAAGGCAGTAATAATTAGACCCCTGCATGCAGCTTTGGAGGAGAGAAGCCAATGAAAGATAAGCCCATACTCAGAGGAAGGGAAGAGAATAGAGGGGGATCCTGGGGAGCTGGGCCACAGGTGGGAAGGAAAGGGCTATGGTAGCAGATTTGAACCTGGCAAAAGAAGATCTGTATGGAGCTTTGTCCTGCTTATCCTGGTGATGGTTTGAGACCAGACAGGCAGCCAAAGCGTTGACCCACAAGCAATCAAGACCATCTCCATTGCTAGAGAGAATACTCCAATCCACAATACTATTCTGCCGTAAGACCAGAGGCTGGAAAATGGAGACAAGGGTTGTTGGAGCCATTCCTTCCTTTTTTGTCCCCTATCCTCAAACAATAGTCCCTTTTGTTAAGCCCCTTTAACAATATTTTTCCACGTTCCTTTCTCTATGGCTAAGCGGAACATCAACTCCAGGATCTTTAATGACTGGCTGTGTGAGATCTCACCCAAGGAAAAAAGGCTCGCTACCACCATATACCCCCCACAGTACGTTCACATAGTATGTCCACATCTGCAAGGTGGACGACTCATTTAAATCATGTATGACCAGCATCCTCTGCACAGGGCACTGACCTTCTCCTGATAGAGCTTGTGGAGCCAGGCAGAGCACTTATCTTCATCTTCAGGGACTTCTTCAAGTGGAATCCGTCTGCAAAGGAGGAGAGCAGCTAGCAGGGAGAAGGCAAATACCAGATGCTCCGAACCTACCATTGCCAAAGAACGATGCTTGCCATCTTTCAGCTTTTATTTATGTAACCTAAACAATGTGGAAGTGGAGGGTAATTTGATTCACAGAAAGGGATCCCCCTTTCCACATCCATATTGGAAAAATATAGGCCCAAATGCAATCATGGCACGTGAAGGAACGACCAAGGGCCCAACTCAAATTCAGTGATGTAGACAGAGCTGCCTTCAGAAGACAGGGCAGTGGCCACTTTCCCTCCTCCCTCCCATCTCAAGGAAGGGCTCCCGCAGCCTGATGTTTTCCTCTCCAAGAGTGGACAATATTGTCTCCGTTTCCACAGAAGACACTCAACACACACAAATATATTTACAGAATGATGGGCTGGTAATTTTCTCACTGAGGTAATGACAGTGCTAATTGCAAAGTATCTTTCATCAACTGATTCCTTGACCTTTTAAGCAGCATCACTGATGACTTTATCAATGGTTTTGAGACAAATAAAAGGACTTGGGAAACCAACACTTCCCCAGGATGGGAAACATCAGGGAATCTTCCTTGAGCTCGGTGTCTCTGACAGGGACTCTGAGCCACTCACTCCCCATTGGTAGACCAGATGTTCGAGGAGGCTCTGAGGCTGGTGCCAGTAAAGGTTTATGTTCATCCACACATTGGCAAACAGCCCATCGTGAATCAGGGGAGATGTCACTGGGTGGTGTTTCCTATTCCATATATATTTCTTTTGTCCTCAGGATGCTGGTTTTGATTTCAGGATTGTTCATTTATACCTGGCTTTGTCCATGTAAAATTCTGCACCTGCCATGATTTCCCAAGGGTCATTTCACTCCCCACCGTACCCCAGGAATATCTTAGTAAGAAGATACATTTTTAGAACTTACCCATCATGCTATATCCTGTTAAGAGATTACACTGCAGGATTTAGTCTTGTAATAGACTATAATGAGCCACCTCCATTTTAATAATGGCTTCCTTTGAGAGGAAGTATTAAATGTAAAACTGCAGATTTTTGCATAATTACAATTTACCCTTGTAAGCATCTCTGGCTTGATTCCTCTCTCTTTCTGTATCTGCATGACTTCCATGCACACTCCACTTCTATACTCTTTTTGACCTACTGTGGTTTGGAAACCAGGTCTCTAAATGTCTTTCTTAAAAAGAGTTAGAGCACCTAAGGACTATTTCCTTATTTGGGTAGTGGGATTTGTGGGTAGTGGGATTTCAGGTGCATTTGCTCCTTGCAATAACTTCTCTTTTCAGGAACTTCTTTGTCATTTCCGCCCTTGAAGTTTTAATACTTTTTGTTGATGTCTATATGTATCGAAAAATGCCTCAATAATTTTAATGGGTAACTATGACAACAAAAAGTATGTTAAATCTCATAAATAATGTTTGAGCCATAAGAGGCAACTCACTTTAGTGGGCCAACTTGACAATGTCAGTTTGGGGCTGTTTGCTACCTGATTCCCAGATATGCTCCAGAGAGTTGAAATTATCTGAAATTATTTGACCTTGTGGCAGTAAAATTACCTTGCTCAGTACTCCAGGCTTCCCCAAATAACTTGGGCCCAGCTGGCCACACAGTGGACCCACTGCCAGGTGTCAAAGGGACTCAGGGGACAAAATCTCACTTCACTTCTCAGAGAAGGCCTCCTTGGGGAAGGGAGGTAATTTTCCTTCTCTCATATAACAGGCAGACTGTCGACTGCACCATTAAAACAAAAAATCATTGATTTTCCTGGGATGAGCTTGGCCCTGGCATCATGGGATTGAGAAAGTTTTCTTGGACCAAAAGAGGGAAGAGAAAGGAAACAAAATAAAGTTTCAGCAGCTGAGAGATCTCAAATAGAGTTGAGCGGTCATTCTGGAGGTTATTCTTATGCATTATATAGATATCCCTTTATAGTTTTTAGTGTATTGGAATAGCTAGAAATACCTCAAACTGTTGAACTGCAACCCAGTAGCCTTCATTATTGAAGACGTATAACTATGTAGCTTACACTGTGTGACTGTGTGATTGTGAAAACCTTGTGGCTCCCACTCCCTTTATTTATACAGTGTATGGACAGATGAATAGAAAAACGAGGACAAAAAGTAAATGAATAATAGGGAGGGATGGGGGTTATGGGATGTTTTGGGTGTTCTTTTTTACTTCAACTTTTATTCTTGTTCTTTTTTGTGTGTGGTAATGAAAATGTTCACAAGTTGATTGTAATAATGAATGTACTACTACATGATGATACTGTGAACAATTGATTGTACACTGTGGATGATCATATGGTATGTGAATACAACTCAATAAAATTGAATTAAAAAATCATTGATAATGACACTTCTTTCCAATATTGTATGGGAAAGTCAGAATAGATTCCAGGTAAGAAGTAAATTAAATGAGGCTGAGAGTTCACCAAAACACCTCTCCTGGAAGCATCAAGCTTTTAGTCCAGCCTAGTGGGAATGACCAGCCATTGAATTTTCATTGTACTCTGCTATAATTTGGCATTGTAAAGGTATTTAAAAGAGCAATAAAATATCTTTACAACTAGTTCTCCAATAGTGGGCATTTCTAATGTGTTTTTGTTAGCCTTCAGTGACGATGACATACCACATTAAAAAGCCAGTGCCAATCCTGACCCTCATCACACTGGGCTTAAGTGTGTGGGTCACTGTTTGCATGAATCACCGTCATGTTTTGCTACCTGCAGCATCTTTCAATTTCCCACTGAGCATTGCAGTATCCCAGAGGACTAGGTGTTAGGTCCATTCTATAAGTAGATACACAGGCAAAGGGAACCAGTTTGTCTAATAGCTTATGAAAGGGCTTTCAATAAAATCATTGATCATCTGGAATTTAACATGAGACAATAAAATGTTCTTTGTTCACGTCTATTTCTACAGAGCAGATCCATCTTCCAAGAAAAGGGTCAATAAAAAAAGCTTCGTCACACTTAACCTCAAAATGACTACAAAATATTTTCTTCCGTTTGTCCAACTCGACCTCCATTATAAGAACGAGCTGGTAAAAGAGGATCAGGAAGTAGCTGGGTGGGAAGGAGCCTTCTTCCACCTGTTTATTCACAATAATGGGATCCACTGCCTGGGTTTGTGACATAAATGACTCAATACAGACTGGAAACAAAAACATTCACTGGTTTCCCTGGAAGGAGGTCTGCTTGCAATCTGTGATTTATTTACTTTGAAACAGGCACCTCTCTTCTGGAAGGAAATGGAGCCAACTTACCTAACATATAAATCTGCATGATATTTCTTTCCATTTATGACTCCCAGGAGTGTTGGATTTTCATTATTTCTGAAATTGAGTGTACAGTCATATACAGCTGAAACTATAAAAAATAAAACAAATATAAAGCAGTATATAGCGTGTGAACCCAATTTTGTTTGTAGATAAACACATTGGAAGGCAATAATAAAATTGCTAACTGGTTATCTCAGAATGGTGGGACTATGAGTTTCTCCTTCATGCTTTTCTGTATCGTTCATGTGTTTTACACTGGACACGAGTCACCTCTTGTAATCAGAAAATCACACTGTAACTTAGTTATAGAAAAAAGTTATTACCAAGTCAGATCTGTTTTAAAGCAATATTGCAATCCCAATCTAGATATACCAGAATCATGATCTGCAGTTTTCTAATATGCACAGCCTGTCTTGGCCAACAAATATTAACATTTAAATGTCTATTGATAGTAAGATAAATAAACCTAAAGCATACTATCAAAGAATAAGTTTAAGGTACAGCAACATAGACATTCTATGAGCATTTTTTCCCTTAAAAATAAAGATAGCTACAAAGTTAGGGTAAGATACTGACTGCAAATTCCTAAAGGAAGTGAACTATGATCAGCTGAAGCAGGGCTGAGAGCAAGCAAGAATCTATGATCATGGATCCACTAATGCTGAGCACACCGAAAGTTATGTTGAAATCACTGCCACAGCCCCGGGACCCAGCCCCGGGGTAAGCTCAATAAATGCTGGCTGAATGCAAGGTTGAAAGAATGCATGAATGAACAAATGAATGAATAGCAGTAGGGAAATAAGCAGTGGAAAACAGATGGGCTCCTACGCAAATGTTAGTGAGCTAGGACTGTGTAGCCGAAAGATCGGGAGTTTTGGACTCAGGCAGGGTCCCCAGGCCACCATTTTCTTGGTCTGTGACTTCCTCTTGAACACGTTACTTAATCCCTTTGAGTCTACTTCTCCTCCTGGAAAGTGGGTCCAACAGTGCTTTCTTCACGTGGTCACTTAGAGGATAGATGTCAAATACTTAGGACCATGCCCAGCACATTGTTTGTGCTCAGTAAATTACGCTCTTGACATTTTACTGCAAGCATTACATCCATGGATGAAGAACCAACATTCAAAAGCAGAGAAGCATGGTCCATTCTCTTTGATCTGCTACCCCGATCACCACGTGCATCTGCGGGACATCAGGCGCAGCCCAAATGGCTCTCAGGCAACAGGAGATCGTCCTTCCTGCCACCCTGCGGGGACCGCTGGCAACTCACCCCCGTCCTCAGAGCCAGGAGGCAGGAGTTACTGTGGAGGTCCAGGCTGCTCTCCCCAGTGTGGAGGTGTCAACCTCCCCAAGGAAGAGCTGTCTGGTCAGGGCTGCTGGAAAACAAGCTCAGTGCTTATTATGTTTGTAGGCTTTTTAAAGCATGATATTAAATGCACATGTAATACAAGCTATCCAGGCTGTATAGAATTTGACTACGGAGTCTGAGGGTTGGAGGGCAAGAAGTCACACTGTCTGTTGGTTTGCAAACTCCCCTTCGTCCAACCCACTCCTCCCCAGGAGCTCAAGGCACAAAGCTGATCTAAAGGGGAGTTACTCTGAATGAGAATGCAGGTGAGCCCCTGGGAGTTCTCCAGAGAACAGCCTAAGAGCCAGTGACTTGCTCCATTCCCTGATTTTCCAGGGGAAAAGCCCAAAAGGAAGAGCTTGAAGAGATAGGGCTGGGACTGACACCAAACCCATCAGAAATAGCCGAGTCCCCCTCGCCTGCCTCTTGGCAGCCAGGCAGCCCAGGTTTGAGTCCCAGCTCTCCACATCCCAGCTGAGTGACTTTGGAGAAGTTACTTAACTTCTCTGAGCCCCAACTTCCTTATGTGTAAATGGAAAGAAAAAAGTAAAAAAATATATATATGTATGTCTGTGTGTGCGCGCACACGTGTGTATTGGATTGTGTCTAGAACAGAGTGTATCTAAAAGTGCTTCCAGTGCCTGGTATATCAGAAGCACACTGATCTATTCTATTTGTGGGCAATTCCATCAGTGAGCAGCAGCGGGGAATGGGGGGCAGCTTGTGGAGGCTGGCAGTTTGGCCCCACTGCTGCCGACAGGCAAAAGTCAGCCGGGAAGTCTCCTTGGTTAGACCCAGGGAGGGACTGGTGGGTTCTGAAGGGGGAAAACTAGAGCCAGAAGCTGGACGCCCCCATCAGAGTGAGAAGGTGATGTGAATGCAGATGAAATGTTTTGTTATGTGACAGACGTTACGCTAAGGCCTTGACACATGTTCTCATTTAATCCTCGTTGCCATCCTAGGAGGTTTTCCAGAAGTGCAAACTTGGGATCAGAGAGGTGAAGCAACTTCCCCAGGGTCACACAGCTAGTGAGGGGTGGAGGCAGGGTTCGAGGTTAGGTCTTCTGCTCTGAGAGGCCGCGACAGGTGGATTTGCCCAACCCTGGTTGCTGGGTGTCGGGCAGGTAGGCAGAGGGCAGCAGGGAGCTCAGCTGCAGAGTCAGGTTCCAGCCCTTGGGTTAAATCCGGAGCAAAATAGGCTTGCAGACAACCAGTGCCCCTTTGTGTTACGTTCCCTTTAGTAGGAGGGGCAGACTAGAAAGAGCTTGGAAGCTTCCAAGCCAAATAAGCTACTGCATTTCCAGAAGCTCCTTTTTCCACCTCTTCCTGGCATAAAGAGCTGGTGGGCAGGGTGTTGTGAGGACTGAAAGTGGCCACATGTGTATGTGATGCTTGCAGCACCGAGACAGCAAGGAGCAGCCAGGGGACATTAATGCCTGGGAAAAGGTGGTGCAGGGCAAGGAAGCACGAGATGGATTTGGGCAGGAGGAGACCAGCCAGTCAGTCTACCCTGGGTTAAAGGAAGAGCAGGGGCACAGAGGGGGAGAGGGAGACGGGCAGCCTCTACATGTGATCATGTCTTGCTCCCTTTCTCCCCCAGAACAGAGCCCAGCCTTTATCTCGCCAAAGGAACATGAGAACAGTCTGTCAAACCACTGCACTGCCCCTTCCAGAGCTTTCTTTCTTCTCTGTAAAGTGAGGGGTCCAGAAGTTGTATAAAGTCTCTTCCAGGTGGAACAGAAATCTAAACATCGTTTAGCAATGAGGAACAGGGGAGGTAGGATTTGGGAGGAAGTCTCCGCTGCGTGGAAGAATAAAAATCAGTGTTTCTAAACTGAAGAGACTAGCGTTAAAAATAAGACCAAAAAAAAAAAAAAAAAAAAAAAATCATGACAACAAGAGGTAGAAGTCAAGTTGTATCATTTCTGTTGTTGACATCATCGTCATGGCAATTTTCTTCTAATTCTTACTTGGAGGATAAACCAGGGACTACAGTTAATAGTACAATCATAAAAATGTTCGTTCATCAGTTGTAACAAATGTACTACACCAATGCAGTGTTTAACGATGGAGGGGTATATGGGAATACTGTATTTTGTGCATGATTGTTTTGTTAAACACACAACGTCTCTAATAAAAAAAAATCTAAAACTAATCAGGGGTCAGCTGTGACAGTTCAAGGGTAAAAAGATCATCATCTGGAGGCAGCTGTTGCCTACAGAAGCAAAAATTGGAAAAGGAAAAAAAAAGTTGGCTAAGTCGGGTCTGCAGGAGTGGGGCAGGCTGAACATCAGCTGCAGGTGGCCGAGGATTCCAGTACATTCATCTGCAGCGTTGCAGTACCTGCTGTTAGCAGCAGGGGGCAGTGTCCCCCAGACAAGCCAGAGGAAAGCGCGCAGCAAGGCACACCTGCGCCAGGTGTCCAGGCCCAAGCCACAGGCTGCGTGTGTGTGATGTTCAGTCCCCTGGCTCCAAGCTGCCTCCCGGACCAATTCACAGCCCCTCCTAGCTACTTGCCATGCGTGGGAAACCCCGCCAGGAGGAAGAAAAAGCTCTTAATAGCAGACAAGGATGGCGGGTTCTGGTTTTCCTAGCTTAGGCAGGGAGGTGGGAGGGGGACGCTGGCATTTTCCTTACCTACATTTCTCAAACTCCTCACGGTGACGGCGAATCCTTGGTGCGTGGCAGCAGGTGGTACTTGAGGCTGGCAGGCCCTTGGCTTTGGCCACCTGCATGCTGATCTGGTGCTTTTCTCCGTGAACCGGGTGCCCTCGCAGTGGATGAGGAACTGCAGGGAGCAGAGGGCGACGGTCGCACACGGTCCTGCAGGAGCCCGGGGGGCTGGGCCTGGCAGCATCGCCTGCTCCCTCCCTTAGGGGGAGGCCCAGAGGCTCGGACCGGGGGCTCCCACAGCTCAAGGCTCGGGGGCAGGCCCCGCGGACTTTTCCCGTGATTAATTGTTCACAGTTCTTAGAGGTTTGTAGATATGGGGCTGACCACTGGCCGATGCTCAGGGAGTATAGGAACGTGTGGGGAGGGGTAGAGGGAGAGGGAAAGAGAAGAGAGAGAGAGGAGGAGAGAGAGAGAGGAGAGAGAGAGAGAGAAGAGGGCGCGGAAAAGGGGAGTGGGCAGGGCCTGAGAAGGGGGAGGAGAGAGAGGAGAGAGGAGAGAGGAGGAAAGAGGAGGAGAGGTGCATCCTGGGGAGATGAGAGAGAGAGAAAGAGAGAGAGAGTGAAGAGAGGAGAGAGAAGAGAGGAGAGAGAGAGAGTGAAAGAGAGAGGAGGTGCATCCTGGGGATTTATTGAGAGGGAGAAAGAGAGAGAGAGAGAGAAAAAGAGAGAGAGAGAGTTGCATCCTGGGGATTGAGAGAGAAAGAGAGAAAGAAAGAATGAAAGAGAGAGAGAGTGGTGCACCCTGGGGATTTATTGAGAGAGAGAGAGAAGAAAGAAAGAAAGAAAGAGGAGAGAGAGGTACATCCTGGGGATTTATGTAAACGAATGAGTTTATGAAGAAAGGAAGAAGGAAGGGAGGCCGTGGGACAGGCAATAACCTGGTCCGGGTTGATGGGGAAGATGTCAGGATGCATTGGGCTGTGCAGGAATGAGGCTGGGGCAGGGAAGCTGTGTCTTGGGGGCTCCAGCTGCTGTGCCTTACGTACCAAGTATTTCTCGGGGTAATCCCGGAGATTCAGCAAGCTCTTCGTGACTGTCTTACGATCTTCCTCCCACTTGCGAGTGCAGAAGACCATTTCCATGAAATACCACATCCAACCTATTATTGGGACGTAGGACAACTCCTTCTTGGCCAGTACTTTGGAGGCCTGAAATAGAGTAAGGGGCACAGGGTATTGATGAGATTCAGGGGCCAACTCCCTTGGCCAATGGAGATCTTACTAGCAAAAGAAAAGCAAGCTGTTATTTCAAAGAACCTCAGTGGGGTTCTCAAGGTCATATGATTGGGCAGAGCCTGGAATTAAATCAGATCATCTGACTAAGTTAGGGTGCTTTCTGCCCAGCCCCTTCCTAGCTCATTTTTGAGGCTGCAAATGGTGATGAGGGCTTTGCTAGGAAAGTTCTCGAGGCTAGGCTGGCTCAAGAGACAAGAATTGGGCCCATCAGCAGTCTGGAACCCCCCAGAGCCCCTCAAAGTGGTCCAGAGTCCTCGGGAACTTTAAAGCAGAGCCCTTAGTCTGGGCTGCTAACCATTTAAGCCGAGTTATACAAACCTAGGCTGGAGAATACCAGGATTTCAGCTGAAGTGGGAGGAGGCAGAGACAGCATTTTATCTAGTGGGTTTGAGTACTTGAAATTTTCACCCTTAAATGTTTGGGAATTGGCTAAGCTGCTCCTTGACACGCTGTCAGTGAGTGGTCAGTCGCCGAGTGGGTGAAGTGGGCAGCCTCCAGGGTGACAATTGACTGGTTAGGCCCTTGAAGCTTGGGAGCAAGGAGAGTTACTGAGGCCCTTTCTCCTCTCCACCCTGTCACTCCCACGGCAGCCACACAGCTTCCAGCTCAACAGGGGGCAGAGCAGAAAATGAACAACTTTTTCCTCCAGTGGGAAAAAGCATATATACCTTTCAGGTTTGGTATCTCCATTTTTTGAGGGGTTTTGTTTTTGTTTCTTTCCCCACAAATCCAGCATGAAAATCCTCTCGAAGAGAACCTGAAGACTGTCCCCAGTGGGCAGAGAAATTGCTGGGTGCATGCAGGCCTGGGAATGTTTGCGGGGGCCCAGGCTCACGAGTGCCCCTGCTCCCCTGACTTCCCTGGGCCTATATAAGGCAAAGCTAAGTGAATGAGTGAAAGCAAGTTGTTTCCCGGCTGGTGGATTTCACGAATCATTCCGACACCTGCCCTTAGCGGAGTGGGAATAATAAAGATATCATCATGACAGTGACTACATTTTTGAATGTTTACCATGTACCTGGTGAATTTTATATAAATTCTATTTAATTCTAAACAGACAGGAGTAGGTACTCCATTTTACAGATGATGAAACTGAGGTGTTGTGCCAGTTTGAATGTATTATGTCCCCCAAAATACCATTATCTTTGATGTAATCTTGTGTGGGCAGATGTATCAGTGTTGATTAGATTGTAATTCTTTGAGTGTTTCCGTGGAGATGTGCCCCACCCAACTGTGGGTGATGACTCTGATTGGATAATTTCCAAGGAGGTGTTGGCCTGCCCATTCAGGGTGGGTGTGAATTAAATTACTGGAGCACTATATAAGCTCAGACAGAAGGAGCAAGCTTGCTACAGCCAAGAGGGACACCTTGAAGAATGCACAGGAGCTGAGAGAGGAACTGCAGTTTACAGAGACATTTTGGAGACGGCCTTTGAAAGCAGACTTCTGTTCTGGAGAAGCTAAGAGAGGAAAATGCCCCAAGAGCAACTGAGAGTGACATTTTGAGAGCTGAGACCTAGAGAGGAATATCCTGGGAGAAAGGCCATTTTGAAATCAGAACTCGGAGCAGATGCCAGCCACGTGCCTTCCCAGCTAACAGAGGTTTTGGACACCATGGCCATCCTCCAGTGAAGGTACCTGATTGTTGATGCGTTACCTTGGACACTTTATGTCCTTAAGACTGTAACTGTGTAACCAAATAAACCCCCTTTATAATAGCTGATCCATTTCTGGTGTTTTGCATTCCAGCAGCACTAGCAAACTAGAACAGGTGTAATGAGCGTAAGTAACTTGCCCAGAAACAGAGCTAACAGCTGGGGAAGCTGAGAGTCAGCCCAGGTTATCTGTCTGAGACCAAAGTCCATGCCAAATGGTTAAAGAGCATCGAGGCCCATGGCCATGAGGCTCTTTTTCTTTCAGTTACAGACTCTGCACTTTGTTCCCAAGGCCACATGTTTAGGAAAAGAGACCACAAACGATGTGGCCAACGAAGCCAAGCGCATTCCCCTGCTCGTGATTAGCTTACGTGGGGGCAGGTGACCCAGTTCTGGCCAAGGGGACACCACTGAGCGAGCTGTTCTAGGGCATGTATGTGGCGAAGATCCTAGAAAAGATTTTGCTGCCTGATAAAAAGAAAGATGGCCCAGACTCTGGTGCCATCTGCCTGCCTCGAGCACAGCTGTGCGGACATGTGCTGGCTTTCGCGACTGTGTTCAGATCGTGTGAGACAAGCTGGAAATGCTGAGGCCGCCAGGCAGCTGCTCCAACCTGGGGCATCCGTCTCCAGCCTTCCTGTCTGAGATTCTGCCTCTCCTCGTAGCCGAAGCCACTGCCGTCTGGGTTTCTCTACCCCTCTAACTCATAGAGCCTGAAGAAGAGCTGAGGCTCAACCAACTGGCTGATTATTATTGAAATTCTTTCCTATATTCTAGATTTATGTTCCCCCACAAGGGATTAAATCTGAAAAAGTTGAACAATTATCCCGGTTCCTCGAATTTTCCCACTTTCTCGTGCTGCAAATGAAAAGGAAATGCCTGTCACTCAAAACAAGTTGCCCTCAGGTCACTGCCCTCTCCCCAGCAGAGCCATTTAAAAGCCCCATCAACTTGTCTGTCGGCCTCTGGGAGGTCCCGCTCTGTCCCTTCCCTTACCCTGCCTGCTCCTATCAGCGAGGAATGTGCCCCATGTTCCGTGCCTTTAAGATGAAAACAAAACAAACAAAAAGCTTCAACAGTGAATGAAACACATTTCTGCTAGGATGCTAAGAACCTCCTGTGTTTTACAAGAAACACGTGAATTTTTATAGTCATTTCGTATCTATTGAAAACTTGGCCCACTGTTTTTTTGTTTTGTTTCTTCTTGGAGAACTGAGAAACATCCAGATTCACTGAAATCTGGCTCATGAGGATGAATAACACAGATTGTAAGTCACCCATGTTTTCCATCTATCATCTTATGTAGTTTTTAAAGTTTCTTTAAAAGACAGGTACTCCACCTTATGCAGTTGTTCTGGTTTGCTAATGCTGTCATTATGCAAAAATACCAGAAATGGATTGGCTTTTATAAAGGGGATTTATTTGGTTAAATTTACAGTTCGAGGCATAAATGTGTCCAAACTAAGGCATCAACAAGAGGTACCTGCACTGAAGAATGGCCAATGGCGTCTGGAAGCCTCTGTCAGCTGGGAAGGCACGTGGCTGGGGTCTGCTGGTTCTTTGCTCCCGGGTTCTGGTTTCAAAATGGCTTTTGGCAAAACGTCTCTGGGCTTGTCTCTCTTAGCTTCTCTCCCTCAGTTCCTGCCTCTTTCTCCCAGGGCGTTTCTCTTTGAGCATCTGGGCTTCATCTCTTAGCATCTCCAAATGTCCTTCTGTCTGCATCTCCAAGCGTCTCCAAGCATCAGCTAGCATCTGTTTCAGCTCTTGAGCTCTCTTAAGTAATCCAGTGAACCAATCAAGACTCACCGTGAGTGGGCGGGGTCCACACCTCCATGAAAATAATTTAATCAAAGGTCTCACCCACAGTTGGGTGAGTCACATCTCCATAGAAACACTCAATCAAGAGGTTCCACCCAATGAGATTGGGTTAAAAGATCATGACTTTTATGAAGAGCATAATATATCCAAACTGGCACAGCAGTAGACTGGACACTTCTTGACATTCATTTGTCACACACCAGGCATTGTGTGTGGTGCTGGATAAAATCCAGTCCCAATCCCTGCCCCCACCAAGCTCAGAATCCAGGGAACAACATATTGCCAGAGACAAGGAACTAAAACATAGCATGGAAAAAATCAACCAGGATGTTGAAGAATCCATAAATGGAATGCCCACCTAACAAATGAACCTTTTACAAATGAATCACATATCCACACTGATGTGGGGTAGGAAAGAAAAAGACTAATGAGTTATTTGGAAAACAATATTTTGGCTGTATATTGTAAAGCACAAGACAAAAGAACTGTAAACAAATCCTGTGTTCTAGTCAGTGAATTTGTTTCTCACAGGACTGTAGGTTAGCAATTCTGAAGCTATGGGTATATATATACTAAGATTGAATGAGTGAGTAAATATATTGTAGATAATGAGAGCCACATTCTCACAGGCAGAAAAAGTTACAAATAAGGAAAGGGGAAGGGAAGATGAACAGTACGGTGTTTGATTGGAATTGAGGTATCACTGTGAACTTACGGTATGTATATGTGTGTGTCATGCACACACAGACACACACAGTTGAAAAGATACAGGAGTAATTATGGAAAGGTATGTATGCATGGGTTAACAAGCACTGATTTATTTGAGTGCTCTGTTCTCCAGGTGAATTGAAGAACAATGAACCCTGTACCAATGAGCCCTGCTAGAGCTCAGATCTTGGTTTCTAAATATCATTCTCCATTTAAATGAACCAGGGCTCCTTGGAGAACATGCCAAATGCAGGACTGAAGTTGGGAAAATACAAGATGAGCCCAAAGCAGGTCCTAGTGCCAGGAAAAAAAGAAGGGCTCAAAAAAAAAAAAAAAAAAAAAAAGAAAAAGAAAAGAAAGAAAAAAAGGATGATTTCATGTCAGAAGGCACAAAAACAATTTGAAAGAAGTCACAATGGCCAAAGCTGGAAAAAATTGAGCAAAAAATAAATAATGATATTATTAGTTATAACCTATTAGGATAAAATAAATATCCATGAGTCCAAACTGCTATAAATATTTGAGTGAATAAATAAATAAATGAGGGAGAGCTCTTGCTTATAGAAGAATTGCAATTACCAAAAGTAGGAAGAATGTGGGAAATAGAAAATCATCATTGTAACAATAGCTGCTAGCAATATCCCCCCGATGGATGCTAAAATTCGTGGGCAAAAAGGAGGGTGAACTTCAGGAGCGCAGAAGCCTTTCTTCACCTGAGCCTGTTTGTAGAGCTTAGTGGTTCACACAAATCCTCTAGGCTCCCTCAGTGCTGATGGTGAATGAGAGAGAACAGGGCAGCCGGGCTCTGTCCAAGGATGAGTGCAAACAATGAGATTCTGTTAATTTGTGACCTTAGTTTCTGATCTCCACCCCCCCACCCTTCAAGTCTAAGTTCCTCAACTCAGATTTCTTTTTCTGCCCTGTGGTTTTTAGAAATCTAAACTTCCTGGTAGGTTAAGAATATTTTTAAAAGTGGCATATACCTGAACCGTTCCTAAAATTAATTTGTGGCAATATGCTGAAGGACTTATATAAATCATTATCTGTTCTATAGGGGGTTAAAATACAATAAAGTAGTGGACATGGGTGCTGGGAAGGTTAACGGTTCAGTGCCATCGATCATGACTATCTGCTGGGGAAAAATATTCTCAGATGTATTTCTATTAATGGTTCTATCCTGTAAGATCTAAATGAGTCTTAGTGGTTGACCTTGATTACTCTGCTGCATAAAGGAAGTGGCAACCTTGATAGGGATGTGGGAATCTAAGAATAGACTCAAGGGATGTCTACCCTAAGATCAAGGTCAAGAGTTTATATGGCTATAACTGTGTTAGATCATTGAAAATAGTTTTAAGTCCCACAATGGAGAGTCTGATGAATTATGGAACATACCACATGACGTACCTAATACTATCAATCAGGAATCTGCAAACTACAACCTGCAGGCCAAATCTGGTTCATGCTACATTAGTCGAGTTGAATAGTTGCTACAGAGACCATACATGTCTTGAAGAACCTAAACAATTTACTATCTGACCCATTACAGAAAAAGTTTGTCAGTCCATGATTTAGAGCCACTAAAATGTGCTTTCTGTGAATATTAATGGTTGGGAAGATGCTTGTTTGGTTTGCTAAAGTTGCCAAAATGCAATATACCAGAAATGGATTGGCTTTTACAATAGGGGTTTATTAGTTCACAAATTTACAGTTCTAAGGCCATGAAAATGTCCAAATTAAGGCATCAACCTTCTCTCAAGAAAGGCTGATGGCATCCAGGTTTCCTCTGTCACATGGGAAGGCACATGTCTGGCTCTGCTGAACTGTCTCTCCAGGTTTAGCTTCTCATTTCAGTGGCTTTCCCCAAATTGTCTCTGGGCTTCTGTCTCAGTTCCTGTGGGTCCTTGCTTGCTTCTCCCAGGGGTAAAATCAGATTACATCTCTTAGATTCTCTGAGCTCTCTCCAAGATGTCTCTGCCTTTTATCCTCTCATAGAGGACTCCAGCAAGGGAACTAAGACCCTGAATGGGCTGGGTCACATCTCAATGGAAACATCTAATCAAAATGTCCCACCCACAATAGGTCTGTCCACACGAGATTGGATTAAAAGAACATAGTCTTGGGGGGAGGGGCAAGATGGTGGTATAGAGAGGAGTGGAATTTAGTTAGTTCCCTGGAACAACTAATAAACACCCAGGAACAACTAGTAAATAATCTGGAACAACTGCTGGGGGACAACCATGACTGTCCACACATCGTACACCAACCTGGATTGGGTGGAATGGCTGAGATCACAGCATAAAATCTGTAAGTAAAAACTGTGGAAACATGGCGGGAGTCCCCCCCACCCATGGCAGGCTGAGCTGCAAGTCCTCGCTTTGGAGAAATCAGCATTCCCAGAACCAGTGAATAGAGTGCAGCTCAGCTCCAACTAGGGTTTTAATTAACAAATGTGACTGCTAAATACAAACTATAAACATGGACAAAACCCCTAACAAGAAGACAGAGGATTTTAGAGATGACTGACCTTAAAGAGCCAGAAAGACCAGGGCTCTCTCTGACCTACTGGCTCTGAAAAGGGACTTTCTTTCCCCTTCTGTCTTCTCAACATGAGTAGTTCAGGGGAGAGAGCCTCAGCCATTTTAAGTTTGCAGTGCTCTGACCCAGACAGGGGTGGAGATAACAGAAGCACCAATTCAAATGCAGAAGTTAACTCCCTAGGGGGTGTATCTTCCCTAGGAGGAAGGAAGTGGGTCCCAG
Organism: Choloepus didactylus; assembly: GCF_015220235.1. NCBI lineage: Eukaryota > Metazoa > Chordata > Mammalia > Pilosa > Megalonychidae > Choloepus > Choloepus didactylus. Next base: position 16,015,863 of record NC_051330.1, on the reverse strand, counting down.
CTCTAGGGCTGGGCTTCCCTTCAGAACTCAGGACCCCAGACCCTGGGGGAAAACAGCTAAAACAGAAACTAAAGGGGCCACAGCTCCTTACACCAGTCAGGAATGACAGGCTGACAGGTGCCACCTGCTGGGCAGGTTAGGAGAAGCACAGTGGTTACAGGCCTCACAGGAAAGTCTGTCATTCTTCTAAGATACACCCTGAATATAACCCCATTCTGAGACCTGAAGCCATTCTGTTCCAGGAAAATTTGATTGGGGTAACCAAGGAAACCAGATGCTTAGACAACAGAAATCTACAAATTACAATAGGAAAAAAAAGGAAATGGCCCAAAGGAACAAACCTACACCTCAATTAAAATACAGTTGAGATATTGTTTCATTTTAATGAAGCAGTCAATTAAAGATTTTCAAGGAAATATGCTAAATCAAATAAAAAACCGAATCAATGAGTTCAGGGAAGATATGGCAAAAGAGATGAAGGATATAAGAAAAAAATGGGTGGACATAAGGTAGAAATCAAAGTTTGAAAAAACTACTGGCAGAATCTATGTAAATGAAAGGCACAACACAAGAGATGAAAAACACAATGGAGACATACAATAGCAGATTTCAAGAGGCAGAAGAATACACTTAAGAACTGGAGAACAAGACACCTGAAATCCTACATACACAAAACAACAGATAGGAAAAAGAATGGAAAAATATGAGTAATGTCTCAGGGAATTGAATGACAACATGAAGCACATGAATGTATGTGTCATGGGTGTCACAGAAGGAGAAGAGAAGAAGGGAAAAGGGGCAGAAGCAATAATAGAGGAAATAATCAATGAAAATTTCCCATCTCTTATAAAAGACATAAAATTACAGATCCAAGAAGTACAGTACTCCAAACAGAATAGATATGAATAGACCTATGCCAAGACACATAATAATCAGATTATCAAACCTCAGAGACAAAGAGAGAATTCCTGAAAGCAGCAAGAGAAAGGGATCCATCACATACAAAGGAAGCTCAATAAGATTTCTCAGTAGAAACCATGGAGGCAAGAAGGAAGTGGTGTGATATAGTTAAGATACTGAAAGAGAAAAACTGCCAACCAAGAATCCTATATCTGGCAAGACTGTCCTTCAAATATGAGGGAGCTCAAAATATTTTCTGACAAACAGACAATGAGAGAGTTTGTGAACAAGATACCTGCTCTACAGGAAATACTAAAGGAGCACTACAGACAGAAAGGAAAAGACAGGAGTGAGAGGCTTGGAACACAATATTGAGTGATGGTAGCACAACAATGTAAGTACACTGAACAAAGACTGTGAGTATGCTTGAAAGAGGAATGTTAGGGGCATGTGGGACACCAGAAGGAAAGAGGAAAGATAAAAACTGAGACTGTATAACTTTGTGAAACCTAGAGTGCTCAACATTTGTGATAAAATGTATGACTATGTTTTTACATGAGGGAGAACAAATGAATGTCAACCTTGCAAGGTCTTAAAAATGGTGTGGGTTTGGGGGAAAAATACAATCAATGCAAACTAGAAACTATAATCAACAGAAACATGGTATTATGCTTCCTTTAATATAACAAAGGCAATATACCAAAGCTAAATGCTTAAAAGAGGGGGGCATAAGGAGGGGTATGGGAATCTTGGCATTGGTGATGTTATCTGACTCTTTTATTGTACTTTAATTTATCTTTCCTTTTGTTGTTTTTCAGCTGTCACTTTTTTTTTCTTTTTCTTTTCTTTTCTTCTGTCTCTCTACCTTCTTTGACTCTTTGTGGAAGTAATGGAGATGCCCTTATATAGATAGTGGTGAGGGTGGTGAATGCATAAATACCTGATTATACAGGGAACCATCAAATGTTACTTAGGATGGAATGTACGGTGGGTGAACAAAACTGTCTTAAAAAAAATGCGTTGATGAAGAAACCTTGAGGGCACCATATTGAGCAAAATAAGTCAGCCATATAAGGTCAAATATTGCAGGGTCTCACTGATATGAACTAATTATAATATGTAAACTCATAGACGTGAAATCTAAGTTACCAGGAATAGAATGAGGTTAAAGATTGGAGAGCGGTTGCTTATTATGAGCAGAATGTTCAACTAGGTTGAACTTAAGTGTTTGGAAATGGACAGAGGTGAGTAGCACGTTACTGTGAGAATAACTAACAGTGCTGAATGGTGTGTGAAGGTGGTGAAAGGGAAGCTTAGAGCCACATTCATCACCAGAAGGGAAGCTGGAGGTTAAAATATGGGAATGTAAAACAGTGAATCTTGTGGTGGACAATGTCCTGATTAGTTGTACAAATATTAAAATCTCTTTCATGAACCAGAACAAAGATATGACACTCTAACTAGAAGTTAATAATAGAGGGGAATATAGGGGAAAAACATACCTATTGCAAACCATGTATTACAGTTAGAGTATTTTAATGTTCTTTCATCAATAGGAACAAATGTACTATATCAATACTATGAGTCAATAATGGAGGAGGGGTGGTTAGGGGTATGGGAGGATTTGAGTTTTCTTTTTTGTCTATATATCGTTTATGGAGTAATGAAAGTGTTCTAAAAATTGAAAAAAAATTAATTGTGGTGATGGATGCACAGCTGTATGATGGTACCATGGGAATTGATTGTGCACTTTGGATCTTTGGATGATTGTATGGTATGTGAACAATCTCAATAAAATCTAAAAAAAAAGAACATAGACTTTTCTGGGGTACATAACTGATCCAAACCAGTGCAATCCTTTTTACATAAGGCTAAATATTAAAAAGACCTGGAATCATATCTGTGCCTATAGTGTGATTATGACTTTATGAAAAAAACTTAAAACAGAGGGAAAATAATAGTAGTTATTGCTGGGTGGTGGGCTTTTAACTGATAGTCATTTCAGTATATTTTCCTTTTTCCTTGCAATGAATGTGTGCTTTTTATTCTATTTTACAGTGTTCCTCTAACAATGCCACTTTTTAGAAATGGCTGACATCAGCATGTTGTCAACCGTGTGCTCCAGGAACATAAGTGAGGCTGTGGATCAAAAACAGCCCACTCATTTTTGATGATCAAAAGGAACAGATGAAAGACAGGATCATGAAGACACTTCTGTTTCTATATCGAATTAATACATCTTTCAACCTTAAAAATCTGGAAATTGTCATTAGGCCTCGGCTTTGTTGTTAATTATGTTTACTTGATATATGAAACTTACTACAATATTCAGGTGGAAGCTTTTACCTTCCAAATTGAAAAATTTTATACTTCTTTTCCTCAGCAGAAGCAATAGGACTACGTGGAAAGCTGTGTGTCTTAGTTTGTCCGGCTGCTAAGACAAGTATCACCCAATGGGCCAGCTTAAACAGCAAGAATTTATTGGCTCATGATTTCAGAGACCAGAAGTCCAAATCCACTAGCAGGCTTGCCCCCTCCTGGGGTAGGTGGGATTTTGATTGGCTGGCAGTTTTGCTTTGCTGTCACATCACAATGCACTCTCCTTTCTCTTCCATTCTGTTGACTTCCAACTTCTGGTTCTCTTCTGTGGCTCTCTCTTACTCTGGCTTCCTGGTTCTTTTTCTTTATAAAGCTTCCAGTAGTCCAGATTAAGATCCAACTTCATTCAGTTAGGCCACACTCAACTAAAACAACTTCTTCAAGGGATCTGATTTACAATGGGTTCACACACACAGGTATGCAAATCAAGACAAAGGACACGTCCAAATTGGGGTACATAATTCAGTCCTCCACACTGAGGAACCAAACAGAGTTAGTTTTAATCAGGTGCTACCATGAACTAGCTGTGGTACTTGGTCAAGATACCTAACTACTTAACCTTCCTGAGCCTTGAATTTCTCCATCTATTTCATGAGGAAAATAGTTTTACCTCGTAGTGTTCCTGTAAAGATTTAATAAAGTAACATGGAAATAACTGCAAAGCAGAGTTGAGTACCTGGTGAAGAAATTATTACTATTATATATCAGTATCATAGAGTAAGCACAGTGGCTAAATGTGTCTTTTAATTCAATCTAATTACCATAACAGTAATAACAATAGATGGCATTGATTTAAGTGCTACCTAATAGGCACTGTGCTAGGAGCTTTACATGAGTTAACTCATGTATGACTTAGAAACTAGAAACTACTATCAAAATCCTTACAGTCTGCCAGGAAGCAGAATTCAATACACTATAAATATCACAATTCTCCTGGGCCAATTGAAGGTTTCTATAAATGCTGACAATGCCTTTAGGAGAAAATGCACATGAAAATATAACCAATTTCATTCATTTTGGATTTATTTTGAAGGTAGACATGACAGGAGATGCTGATGGATTAAATTTATCAACAGATCCACCCAGAAACAAACAACTCTAAATATTTTCATGGACAGTACAGAGTAATGCAAAATTCCAAGTGGCTGAAATGCACTCCCTGGCCATTTTCTAGCTGCTTGAAAGAGTTGAAGTTATCACATCATATTCTATAGTTAAATGTTTATGAAACTTTTGGTGGTAAGAGAGACAGCAAGGGTGAGAGTGAGTGAGAAGAGAATTTGTCTTAGTACAGCTGCCAAATCTATGTAGTTAAGCAGTCTATAAACACACTTAACCTCAGGAAAGCAGCCAATCCTATGCCCTGAAGTCAGCACTGCAGCCAGCTCAACCCCTTTGTGGAGACCAGGCAGTGCTAGGAAAAACTGCTTTAACAGTACTCTGAAATGGGTCTGTTCCAACTGAGATATTGTGGCTCTTACCTCACTTCTCTCAGTTCCATGGCCTCTGTTTGAAAAATGAATGGAACTAGGCAATTCTAATTAAGGTTCTTCTCCAACATGGTTGCCTGCCAACTGATAAAAATGGGAATATTGATAGGGTTGATGCTGGGTTTGTAGAATGGCTGGAACCAGTAGGGCCTCCTTTTCAGTCACATTCTGCAATGCCCACCTCCTCTAACCACTCCCTAGGGACCAGCAGAGAATCCAATCAGGGGCTGAGACTAGTCTGAGAGAGCTCTGGTCTAGGTGCTGTTTGCATAAATACCTTTTTCCAACTTTTGTCAGACCATTCCTGGAGGTTAATGAGTATGGTAACCAGTTAGTCATTTGAGCTCATGCAAGATCATTGTTCTAGTTTGCTAATGCTGGAATGCAAAACACCAGAGATGGATTGGCTTTTATAAAAGCGGGTTTATTTGGTTACACAGTTACAGTCTTAAGGCCATAAAGTCCAAGGTAACACATCAGCAATCAGTTACCTTCACTGGAGGATGGCCGATGGTGTCCAAAAAACCTCTGTTAGCTGGGAGGCGTGGCTGGCATCTGCTCCAGAGTTCTGGTTTCAAAATGGCTTTCTCCCAGGATGTTCCTCTCTAGGCCTCAGTTTCTCTCCAAATGTCACTCTCGTTGCTCTTGGGGCATTTGTCCTCTCTTAGCTTCTCCGGAGCAAGAGTCTGCTTTCAACAGACTTCTTCAAACTGTCTCTCATCTGCAGCTACTCTCTTAGTTCCTGTGCATTCTTCAAAGTGTCCCTCTTGGCTGTGGCAGCTTGCTCCTTCTGTCTGATCTTATATAGTGCTCCAGTAATTTAATTGAGACCTACCTGAATGGGTGGGCCAGCACCTCCATGGAAATATCCAATCAGAGTCATCACCCACAGTTGGGTGGGTCACATCTCCATGGAAACACTAAAAGAATTACAATCTAATTAACACTGATATGTCTGCCCACACAAGATTACATCAAAGATAATGGTGTTTGGGGGGACATAATACATTCAACTGGCACAATCATTTATTTCTACCAAGTGTAAAAAATACCTTAAGTTTCTACCCTTTGAAATTTTTTCTTGACTATGTGTTGGAGACACAAGTTGAAAATGTTTGAAATTGGTGGACACCAAGTGTATTAGTTAGGGTTCTCTAGGGAAACAGAACCAACAGGAGATATCTATAACACAACAATTTATAAAAGTGTCTCACACAACTGTGGTGATGCATGAGTCCAAATTCAGTAGGCAGGATGCATGAATCCAATTCCCATAGGGCAGGATGCATGAGTCCAAATTCCATAGAGCAGGCAACAAACTGGCAACTCCGATGAAGGTGTTCAATGAACTCAGGAGATGCTGGCTAGCTGAAGAAGTGAATGTTCTCTCTCTTCTCCCTTAAAAGCCTTCAACTGATTGGATTAAATCCAGCTGATTGAATTTTCTCATTGCAGAAAACACACCCTTCGTAGATGTAATCAGTCACAGATGCAGTCAATTGACTGATGACTTAATAAACCAGCCTTCTGGTTTATTAACCAGGCACAAATATCCTTGCAGTAATTGTTAGGCCAGTGCTTGCTTGACCAGACACCTGGGCACCATCACCTAGCCAAGTTGACATATGAGCCTAACCAACACCAACCAAGCTTTCTAGTCCAATCAATATGGAGGATTAGAAAATCACCCAACAGCTCAGTCTTTATTTTTATGTGTGATATGGGAACCCATCTCATTGGGATCTTTAATCTCAAAAACAGTTCTGTCCATACAGTAGATATTTATTAAGCACTTACTGTATGCCAGGCACTGTGCCAACTGCTGGGAACACAAGGATTGATATGATTATCCATGGCCTTTAGGTGCTCAAAGTCTAGGGAAAGGGAGAAACATGAGCCTAGCAATTCTATGTTAAATCTCTGCCACCAAACTCTGCAAATAAGTAGTTGAACACATGCTGTCTAGTGAAAGAGAGATGAGTGCAAGAAAGTATTGGACGGGACTAAGAGTATGTCTCTAAAATAGAAGTTGCTGGTTCTAGTAAAATGCAGAAAGACAAGACTGGAGAAGAAGATAATAAGCCAGGGGTATGTGTGTGTTTGTGTCTGTATGTGTATGAGAGAGAGAGAGAAGGTGAGGAGACTCAACTGGTGCCAACTAGGATCATACAAAGGTGGCCTAATTCTGTTTACATTGCAGTCCTTTCTTTTGCTTTCTCCCTTCTCTGATGCTAAAGAGAGAAAATGCAGTGGACCTTACTATCAGAAAAATCTCCGGAGATTCCCCCAGCTGTTCTACAATTAGTCACAGCCACTGGGGAAATGCAAAAAACAAACATGAAACAACAGCGCTCTCTAAGAATTCATCACTCTTGGACTATAAGCATATATCATTGATCAAAGTCAAGCAGAATGCTCGATGCTGTTTTGGCTCTTTGTAGCTACTTCCCTACTCAATGTGTATCTTTCCCCTTACCGAGTCCTAAAATGCTCTTGGAGTGGAGTGGAGAAAGAGCACTTGGGGATCAAACAAGAAGGACCTGGAACAGTAGGATATTTATCAAGTCTGAAGCACTCCATGGAATCAGGGAGAGTAGCTCCCTAGCAAAATGCCGCCTGGTTCCCCTTCCTGAGCACACCCTCACAGTCTGTTCCAGTTTGCTAAGTCTGCCAAAATGCAATATACCAGAAATGGATTGGCTTTTACGATGGGGGTTTATTAGTCACAAATTTACAGTTCTAAGGCCATGAAAAAGTCCAAATTAAGGCATCAAGAGTAAGATATCTTCTTTGAGGAAAGTCGATGGCATCCAGAATTTCTCTGTCACATGGGAAGGCCCATGGCCAGAGTCTGCTAGTCTTCTCCCAGGTTTAGTTTCTGGTTTCAGTGGTTTTCCCCAAAATGACTCTGGGCTTCTATCTTAGCTTCTCTCTTAGCTTGTCCCTGGGCAAACTCTGGATTACATCTCTTAGCTTCTCTGAGCTCTCTCCAAAATGCCTCTGCCTTTTATCCTCTCATAGGATTCCAGTAAAGGAACTAAGACCCACTTGAAGGTAGGTCACATCTCCATGGAGACAACTAATCAAAAGGTCCCACCCTCAATAGGTCTGCCCCCACAAAATTGGATTAAATGAATGCAGTGTTTTCTGGGGTACCTAACAGATCCAAACCAGCACACAGCCTCTTCCCAGTTTCTACCTGAATGAGCAGCCTGAGTTCTTCCTGAGATGGCCTTAGCTCTGGGGGCAGCGGGACAGACAAGGAGGCATTACAAGTGCTTTCCTGTGGCCAGCACCTTACAGGCAGCAGGCATTTGATAGCCAGTTGAAGGAAGACTGGGAATTTAGGGTCCTGCAGAGGAGGAGAAGGGAGTGGGAAAGAGGTGATTGTTAAAAGAGGGATGGCAGTCAGTTCCCAGAGTACACACCACAGGCTGTGCTACTTGCTGAGGGCTGTGTGAAGAGGAGATCCAAAGCCCAGTAGCAATGATTGCTTTAAGCCAACCTGGATTTTCAAATGGTTGATGTGATCAGCCTTTGGCTTATTAAAGACCCTGCGTAGGATTCCTTTGGATAAGGAAAGAAGATCTGGCTATGTCTAACTCTTGACTGCACTTGCTCAAAGCAGAAAGTACACACTGACATTTCCAGAAATGTATTCAGATATGAACTGCAGGGGCACCTGCTGCACTGACTTCTTTACCAGTGACTCACCTGGCTGCTTTGTTTGGTAAAGGATTTCTCTTCTTCACCATTTTCCCAGGTTCCTTATCTGTGGCACCCTATAGCCTAGCATGTCTGCCTAAAGTGACGAATATTTAGAGGCAAGATGGGCATCTTCACCCATTCCCTGTGCAATGGGGGTTGCCTGTAGAGAAAGGCAGATGAGGCTGCTGATTAACCCAGTGGTAATGCAGGCCCTGTTTCCCATATACCTGGGTGACATCGGCATTTAACAGAGTCCACAAAACCACCTGCAGAAAGAGAGACACAAAACACTTCCCCACACCTAGAAACTCCTCATTTCCCTTTAACATATGTGACAAGCATATATGAAGAAACTGGGGTAAAGGCAAGTATCACGATGTCTTGCATTGCATAAAAACAATCTGAAACTTCAATCACATGGGGATTGGGTGTCAAATTGACTGCTTAAATGCCATTTAATCAAAGGGTAGTTCTCTCCTCTATCCTCCACCTCATCCTACTTTCCATTATAAGAAAACACTCCATGAAGGGGGCAAGCAGGGGTCAAGGAAACCAACAATGATTGCAAATCCATTTTGAGCTAGGCATTCAAACTAGGTATTTTAGTTGGAGTATTTCATTTAACCCTTGTAATATCACAAAAAGGGAATTATTAACTGCAGTTCAGGAAAGTCAGCTAATCTCCCTGTTCTGGTGTTAGAATGTATTATGTACCCCAGAAAAAGCCACATTCTTTGGTGCAATCTTGTGGGGCAGAGGTTTTGGTGCTGATTAGATTTGCATGGAAATGCGCCCCACCCAACTGTAGGTGATAACTCTGATGAGATAATTCCCATGGAGGTGTGGCCCCACCCATTTGGGGTGGGCCTTGATCAGCGGAGCCATAGAAATGAGCTGACTGGCAGAGGGAACACAGTGCAGCTGTGAGGGACATTTTGAAGAGGAGCTACAGCCAAGAGAGACACTTTGACGAAAGCACAGGAGCTGCAGATGAGAGACAGTTTGAAGACAGCCATTGAAAGCAGACTCTTGCTCCAGAGAAGCTGAGAGAGGACAAACACCCCAAGTGCAACTAAGAGTGACGTTTTTGAGGAACTGCAGCCTAGAGAGGAACGTCCTGGGAGAAAGCCATTTTGAAACCAGAACTTTGGAGCAGACACAAGCCAGAGGTTTTCTGGACACCATTGGCCATCCTCCAGTGAAGGTACTCGATTGCTAATGTTTACCTTGGACACTTTATGGCCTTAAGACTGTAACTGTGTACAATAAGCCTCCTTTTATAAAAGCCAATCCATTTCTGGTGTTTTGCATTCTGGCAGCATTAGCAAACTAGAACACTCCCCAAGGTCTGTGTGGCTCTAAAGCCATTGTTGTGCTTTGTTTTGTTTAATTATAAGACGTATTTTTAGAGCAGTTTTAGGTTTGCAGAAAAATTATACAGAAAGCACAGAGAGATCCCATATACTTCATTCTTCCCATCTCCCCAACTGATTTCCCCTATTGTTAACATCTTGCATTAGTGTGGTCCATTTGTTAAAATTAATGAACCAATATTAATACATTATTATTAACTAAAGGTCATAGTTTACAGTAGGGTTCACTTTTTGTGCTGTGCAGTTCTGTGGGTTTTGACAAATGTGTGTTGCCATGTATCTAACAATTCCACTGTCATACAGAATTGTTTCAATGACCTAAAAATGCCCAGTGCTCTACCTGTTTGTTTCTACTCATCTACCAGTGGTATCTTACTGTTATTTTAATTTGCAAATCCCTAATGACATGTGATGTTGAGCATCATTTCATATGTTTATTTGCCATCATTTGTTTTCACCAACACAAGCTCTATCTCTCTCCTGATACTCTGTTTCCCTTTTCTTTCTTATCAGGGAATTGTTCTGGAGTAAGTACAGGAAAAGGGGAAAAAGAAATAATTGTTCTTGATATTTGAGCACAAAAGACCTAGATCTTTTTTGCTAAATTTTAGATGTTCAAGGACAAAAAACGCCATAAATTTACAATTTGGGGGACTGTTATATTTGACAGAGGCAAATAGGAACTAACATTCTTGTTGTCTTTATAAGCAAATCCACAGTGATATTTTTCCTGCAGAAAAATTTTAGTTAGAAAGGTTACAAATGTTGATTTTTCAAATACATATGATCTCTCACAGGAAGAAACATACTTAATATTAACGATCAAGTGTCTTGGCAAAATTAAATCAAAACACCAATAATTTTTGTTCGGTTCTCATTTCAACTTCTGAGTGAATTTCTGGGGTTTTCTGAACAGCACATTGCTTTACCTCCAGTTAGACCGCAACTACCTCCGTTCAGGCAAGTATAGCTAAGACAGCAGCGTCCACCAAGACCCTTCTTTCTGATTTAGCTCAACAAGTTCAAAATTGCACCATGGTGATCTTGAAATATGGAGCTGGAAGCCAGTGAAACAAGGCTGTGAGGGAGGGACGGTTCATGCCCTTGGCCATGACCCAACAGGGAAAAATCTCAAAATTGCCCAGGACCATAGCACTTGCCCCTCCCCCTTTAAATGGGCGTATCATTCACGATCTCCCTCCAGTTACCTAACCTGGTGGCTCCCACTTCTTGTTTCACACCTCCATCCCTTGCCTCATAATTGCCACCTTCATCAAGAAATCTCATCCCCCCCAATATAGTCCCCATTCTTCAAGACCTCATTCCAATGTCAACACATCTAGAAGCCTTCTTTTTCTTCCCCAGGGCTGATGGTCTGCACACTGGTAAGCACCAAAATGTCAGACAAACCTTAAATTACAGAAATTCTTCCCTACAGGTTGTTAAACAGAACTGACCAAAATATCCCCCTTGTGTTCCACTTTGGCCAAAGTGGCTTTGTTTCTACTCTAGGAGCTCCAGGACCTCCCCAGCAAACTAAAGGTTATCACTATGGCAGAGTAGCAGATTGAATAATATGCCCACAAAAAAAGACACGCTCTTAATATTAATCCATAGTTCTGTGGGTGTGAACCCATTTGTAAATGGGGCCCTGTGAAGATGTATTATCAGTTTGTGGGTAGGGTTGTCTTAGTTCCTGGCTGCTATGACAAACACCACATGTGCCAGTTTGAAACTTACGTACCCCAGGAAAGATTACGTTTTTTAGTGCAATCTTGTGGGGGCAGACTTATTAGTCTTTTGATTAGGGTGAGATGTTTACTACGTTGTTTCTGTGGAGATGTGACCCATCCAACTGTAGGTGAGCCTATTGATTGGATCATTTCCATGGAGGTGTGACTCCACAATCCAGTGATTAGTTAACTGGAGTCCTTTAAGAGAGCTCATGGAGAAGCTCAGAGAAGCTGAGAGGGACATTTTGGAGAGAAGCTAAGATATGTAATCCAGACTTTGCCCCTGGGAAAAGGTAAGAGCCAGCACAGTCCCCGATGCTTGGAGATGCAGACAGAAAGACATTTGGAGATGCTAAGCTAAGAGATGAAGCCGAGAGTTTGCCCCAGAGAAGCTAAGAGAAGACCGTCAGATGCTTAGAGAGAAACACCCTGGGAGAACAAGCAAGGATGCACAGGTGCTGAGAGAGAGAAGATAAGAGAGACAGAAGCCCAGACTATTTTGGAAAAGCCAGGGAAACCAGAACCTGTGAGTAAAGGACCAACAGATACCAGCTCGTGCCTTCCCAGCTATTCTAATACCCTAGCAACTAAGAAAAAGAAATTATATAGAGATTCAGTACTAAAGATCCTTTGTTAAATTCCATCTTGAAAGTTATCATCTTTTTGTATATATGTTACATTTCACAATAAGGAAATAACTGAAACTATGGTACTGTAACCTATAAAATCCTTGGCAATTTCTTATATAACTACTCATTAAATCATACTTTGAAAGTTGTCACCTTTCTGTATATATGTTGTATTTCACAATAAGGAAATAACTGAAACTGTGGAACTGTAACCTTGAACATTCTTTGAAATTTGCTCTCTAACTAGTTGTTTAATTGCACTTTGAAAGTAAATATGTTATGTTCCACAATAAAAATATGATGATAATAAAGATGCCTTGCCTACTGGTATCCATGGCCTTGTGCATACTGTCCCCTTTCCTGGAGTCAGGGCTGGACTTACTGACTTGTTTCTAAGACACAGAATACGACAGAAATGGTGGGATGTCACTTCCAAGATTAGGTTATAAAAAGACTGTGGCTCCTGTGTCAAGGTGATGGTTAACTTTATGGGTCAACTTGGCTGGGTTGTCCAGTCATTTGGTCAAATCCTAACCTAGTTATTACTGTGGAGGTACTTCACAGATGAAATTAGCATTCAGTTGATTTTAAGTAAAGGAGATCACCCTCATCCACTCAGTTGGAGGTCTTAAAACACAGAACTGAGGGTTTCAAGTCTACAGACTGCCTCTTCTACTCCTCCCAAACTTCCCTACAGACGTTGCTCCTCCTGGAATTTCCAGCCTCCAACCTGCCTTATGGTATTTGGACTTGCCAGCCTCGACAATAATTGTGTGAACCAATTCCTTCGAATAACTCTCTTATACACACACATGCACATAAACGCATATATCCTGTTGGTTCTGTTTCTCAGAGAGACCTGGCAAATACAGCCTTGGGAGCTCTCTCTTGGATTGCTTGCCCTGGGGGGAGCCAGCTGCCATGTCCTGGGGAAGCCCTGGGGTGAGGAAATGTGGCCTGGCAACAAACACAGGAATGGGCTGAGAGCAGGTCACCACACAAGTCAAGCCTTCGGATGAGACCACTGCCCCGGCTGACAGCTTGACGGGCCCCTCATGACAGACCCTGAGCCAGAACCACCCAGCCAAGCTGCACCGAGATTCCTGAATGACAGGAACTGAGATAACATGTTTGTTGTTTTAAGCCCCTCATTCTGGGGCTTGTCACTCTGCAATAGATAACTAACATATCTGGCACCTTTAAAGTTATATAGAAAAATATTTCAGCCAGCCTCAGAATTAACCTCCATCTCATGAAAGAGGCTCCACATGCTTCTTAGGGAGAGGCCAGCTTCAAGGCCATAGTCTCCAGCCTTGGAATAATAGATTTTGCAGTCGGATCAGGCAGGATTTATTTCCCTGTCAGTTAAAAATGAGTTTTTTACAAATAATGAAAAGTCTCAATTATCAATCCTAAACAATTAGCCATGTTCCCTGTCCAACATCATATCTGTGCACTTATATATAACAGACCATTGTTTCTTTTAACTACCTCTCATTGCACTCATTTGTGGAATTATGTACTACTGTTGCATTGAGACCTCAGAAAATCTAAGATGCATGATAAGATGGGATTTTTAAATAAATGGTCTTAAAAGAAAGAGAAAGAAAGAAGACAGAAAGAAAGAACCTTTAAGACACAATTCTTCTAGCAGATGGTATTACTATTATTGATAATAGCAGCTGCTATTGGTGGAGTGTTCACATGGACCAGGCCAGCCTAAGGACTTGACAAACAGGATCTTGTGTATTCTCTTTTGGTTTATTGTTAAGTGGCAGAAAGATAATTAAATGGGGACCTGATTCTTTGTATTTCACATGCAAGTTTATTCACACTTTAGTAGCACACATGTCAACAGTCCCCAGTTCATGCTCATCCCCACTATGCCTGTTTGAGACTGTTGTGGACCCCAGGAAAGGCTATGTTCTTTTGATCAGCTCTGGTGGTGCAGATTTATTGTGGGTGGGATCTTTTGATTAAGTTGTTTCCATGGAGATGTGACCCACCCAATTGTGGGTGGGACCTTTGATTAGATTATTTCAGTGGAGACATGACCCTGCCCATTCAGGGTGAGTCTATTAGTTTACTGGAGTCCTTCAAGGTAGCTCATGGACAGAAGGAGCTCAGAGAACCTGAGAGAGACGTTTAGAGAGAAGCTAAGATATGTAATCCAGAGTTTGCACCCAGGAGAAACTAAGAGCTGACACAGACCCAGAAAATTAGAAATGCTTGGAGATGCAGATACAAAGATGTGTGGAGATGCCAAGCTAAGAGATGAAGCCCAGAGTTTGCCCTGAAGATGCTAAGAGAGGACCCCCAGATGCTTATAGAGAAACACCCTGGATAAAAAGAAGCAGGATGCACAGGAGCTGAGATAGAGATGTTAAAAGAGACAGAAGCCCAGAGACATTTTGAAGAAAGCCATTTTGAAACCAGAACCTGGGAGCAAAGGACCAGCTGACACCAGCCATATGCTTTCCTAGCTGACAGAGGTGTTCTGGATATCATCAGCCTCTCTTCAGTGAAGGTATCCTCTTGTTGATGCCTTACTTTGGACAATTTTATGGCCTTAGAACTGTAAATTTGTAACCTAATAAATCCCCTTTATAAAAGCCAATTCATTTCTGGTATTTTGCATAACAGCAGCTTTAGCAAACCAGAACACCCACATAGCAAAAGAGTTTGTACATCTCTCAAACATCAAAACTGAACCCTCTGGAGCACCAGTCCCTGCAGTGATGTATCACCTCTGAGGGCGCCCCGAGCATCCTAGAAAGGCCACTGAAATTACAGTCAGCCACATGGGATACTGGGTATTTTCAAAAGGTTGAAAACTTCACTAAAAAAAAAAAAAGGAGGGAATCCTATCACTTTCTTCCCAAAGCCAATTTCACATTTAATATCTGTAATCTCAAGAATTTCTGCAAATTTCATTTACTTCAATTTAAACTCATTTACTCCTGGGCTGTTACATGTGAAAATGAAAAATGCCTGGGTCAGAAACCTTCTTTTTCTTTCTTCTTTGAAAGCAAAATCCTAGACTCCAGAAGGATCTCATTATCATGTGTTATTTACAAAAGAAGATGGTTAAGGTGCGTGCGTGTTTGAAGATCATTTAAGGCAAAAGATAAGGCCAAATAATTAGTATAATAGCATGCTGTTTCTTCTACTTTCAAGGGTAGTGGAAATTAATCGGTCACTTTGGAAAGAGGCCAGTCATCTCAGCTGCCATCCCACAATCACTGACCTCACGGGGCCATGGCTTCTGAATGAGTTGTGCATGGATGCAGAATCATTTCCTGCTACATAAGGAGACCCTTTCCCTGGGAGAACACAGGCTGGCAGCTTCCACCTGAGTTGGCCCAGCTTCCCCACAAAGGTTCTTGACTCCCTCCCCTTCTCCTCTCCTCCCATGCGGATAGTAGTAGGGTGCCCCTCTCTGCCAGCACTGTGCTTGCACAGAAACTGTGTGGATGTTTCTCTGGTGTTGGGAGAAAAGGGGAAAGTGATTCACCTTCCTGTCCATCCTCTCCACCCTCCAATTCTTACAGGAACTCAGAGGCTCAAGGAAGCACTTTAGCAAGAATATAGAAGACCGAGAGCCCCACTGTGCAGGGGTTGGCCAAATTCCATGAGGACGGGAGCCGCATCATTCTGGTAAGGTTTGGAGACCCATCTCTTTCATTTCCAAGTGGAATAGAAGCATTCTCCACAATAATAATATACAAAATCTTAAAATATCATATTTATTCAAGAATTGAGGTTGAGGATGAGAAATCTCTGTGCTGTAGGTTGGGTTGGTGTTCTGTGGAATAACTTTCAGCCCAATGGTGCACTTACAACTTGTACTTGTAAAACAATCACAGATTTCAAAGCCTTTGGGAGCAAAGCCCTAAATGGTCCAGAGCTGGAGTTATCTCCCTCTCCCTGGCCATGTGTTACTTCTGCTCTCTGTATATTGCCTGGCTGATCTTTTACATGTGTAGGGTCTGTCTGGGTCTGGGTTGTCTGTGAGCTTCTCTGAGCCTCTCTGGTAGGTCCCCTGCTTTGTGCATTACAGCCTGGTCCATCCTTGACCAGAGGAAGGTGCTGATGATTCCACCCTTCAGAAGGAACCCTGTGCAGACCATGAGCTGGAGGGATTTTGGAGGCCTGATTCCATTCAGCAGTTGATCCTAGTAACCATCAAATGCTAAGACCAGGCACCATCTCTGGAGCGGCTTCTTGCTTCTGTTGCTTCCCCCACAACACTTCCCCCAGGGAAAAGAGCAGCGGCTTTGAATCCCAGCTATACCCCTACACACTCAACAGTAGTTATTTTTTAAATAATAATATCTGAAATCTTATAAATATGGTAGTTACTTGAAAAATTAAGGCTAAGGGTTGTTTTTTAGTTTCCTAGGCTGCTCAAATAAATGCAGTGGGAATCTACTGACTCACAGTTTTGAGGCTAAAAGAAAGTCCAAATCAAGGCATCACCAGGCCATGCTTTCTTCCCTTTCTTGGCATTCTGGGGTTGGCTGCTGGTGATCCTTGGTCCTAGGCTTCTCTGTCACATGGTGGTGTCTATTCTCTTCCAGATTCTGTTGAATTTCAGCTTGTTGCCTCCCATGACTTTCTCTCTATCTGAATTTCATTCTGCATATAAAGAACTCCAGTAATAGGATTAAGACCCATCTTGAACTAGGTGGGCCACACCTTAACTGAAAGTAACCTTATCAAAGGTCGTACTTACAATGGGTTCACACCCACTGGAATGCATTAAGTTTAAGAACATGTTTTTCTGGGGTACATATAGCTTCAAACCACCATGGTAGGGGGGATGGGGGAGGGAATCTCTGTGCTATAGCTGACCAGCCTGTTTAATAACTTTCAGTCAATAGTACATTGCTGTTTTGGCAAGTACTGTAATTGGGCAAATTATTGACTCAAACTGAAGCTCAGGGAGTTATCTATAAAATGTGGATACCATGAGGATTGGAAATAACATAAATAAGATGAATGGTATCTGATAGGCATGCAGGACAAGTAGCTGGTATTATTGTTCATGATCATAAAGCTACTTAAAAATTTGCTCAAGCTGCCATTTTGCAAAATACCAGAAATGGATTGGCTTTTATAAAAGGGATTTATTAAGTTACAATTTACAGTTCTAAGGCCATTAAAGTGTCCAAACTAAGGCCATCAACAAGAGGATATCTTCACTGAATAAAGGCCAATGGCGTCCAGAACACCTCTGTCAGCTGGGAAGGCATGTGGCTGGCATCTGCTAGTCCTTGGCTCCCAGGTTGTGTTTCAAAATGGTTTTCTCCAAAATGTCTCTGGCGTCTGTCTCACTCCTCTTTCTCAGCTCCTATGCATTCTTGCTTCTTTCTCCCAAGGCATTTCTCTCCAAGCATCAGTTCCTCTCTTAGCTTCTCTGGGGACAAACTCTGGGCTTCATCCTCTTAGCTTAGCATCCCAAATGTCCTTCTGTCAGCATCTCCAAGCATCTCCAAGGATCAGCATCTGTGCAGGTTCTTAAGCTGTCTTTAGCAGATTAAGTGAACCAATCAAGACCCACCCTGAATGGGTAGGGTCCACACCTCCATGGAAATAACCCAATCAAAGGTGTCACCCATAGTTGGATGAGTACACATCTCCATGGAAATAACCTTATCAAAATGTTCCACCCAACAAGATTGGGTTAAAAGATCATGGCTTCTCCCCCTAAGTAGGATCTGACACCCAGGGGTGTAAATACCCCCAGGAACATGGAATATGGCTCCTGGGGAGGAATATAGACCCGCATTGTGGGATGGAGAACATCTTCTTGACCAAAAGGGGGATGTGAAATGAAATGAAATAAGCTTCAGTGGCAGAGAGATTCCAAAAGGAGCCAAGAGGTCACTCTGGTGGGCACTCTTACGCACAATATAGACAACCCTTTTAAGGTTCTAATGAATTGAAATAGCTAGCAGTAAAACCTGAAACTATCAAACTACAACCCAGAACCCATGAATCTTGAAGATGATTGTATAACAATGTAGCTTATGAGGGGTGACAATGTGATTGGGAAAGCCATGTGGATCACTTCCCCTTTGTCTAGTGTATGGATGGATGAGTAGAAAAAAGGGGGCAAAAAAAAAAAAAAAAAAAGCACCCAGTGTTCTTTTTAACTTTAATTGTTCTTTTTCACTTTAATTTTTATTCTTATTACTTTGTGTGTTATGGTAGTGAAAATGTTCAGAAATTAATTTTAGTGATGATGCACAACTATATGGTGGTACTGTGAACAATTGATTGTACGCTTTGTATGACTGCATGGTATGTGAATGTATCTCAATAAAATTGAATTGTTAAAAAATAATAATAATAAAATAAATAAATAACATAAAAAAAAATCATGGTTTCTCTGGGGCCCATAACAGTTTCAAACTGACACAGCTACCAACGGGGTAGAATGGGAATTTGAAAGAGACTCCAAGTCCAATAGACTTTTTTTTTTAAATTTTATTGTAGTACCATATATGCAATTTAAGATTTTCCATTTTAACTACTTTCAAGTATACAAGTCAGTGGTAGTAATTACATTTACAATGTTGTGCTACCATCATCACTACAGATTTCCAAAACTTTTCCATCACCCCAAATATAAACTTGGTACCCATCAAGCTCCCCATTCCCCATCCCCACTCTTGCCTCAGGGAACCTATATTCTAATTTCTGACTCTATGAATTTGCATATTCTAATTATTTCATGTCAGTGAGATCATACAATATTTGTCCTTTTGCATCTGGCTTATTTGATTCAACGTGATGTCATTACAATTAATCCAATAGACTTTTTGTTATACCTATGGACTCCTGCCCCATAAATTATCAACGTTTTCACATTATAACATGAACACTCCAAAAGCCACTTGGAAACCTCTGGAAAATTCCTGCTACCTCTAAACCAAACTTTGAGTACCAGTGTTCCAAAAGAAGTTGGCCATGTCAGAAAGTCTACTTGTAAGGTAGTAAAACTAGTGTTCTAATAGGCAAGATGAAAGAGCACCAGGTATCCTTTCTCCAGAAACAAAAGAACAGTATTACCCTGAGTCACTGGTTTGCATGGTATGGATAGGATTACGATACTTAAGGGGTAATCTCCTCTCAGAGAGAATAAAACCACAAAACCAGACCTGAGATCTCTGCCCAAGGTCTCCAAAACAAGGAAAGGTAGATATTATGATTTTTTTTGTTGTTCTTAAAAAATATATTTGAAAACACACACATACAAGTCAGCTCTGGAAGAATAAATTGGGGAATAAAGGAGGAAACTGTTGGCAGGAGGGCCTGTCATTTTCCTGGAATCCTTCAAGTACAATGGTCAATACAGTTTTATAGAAGCCTTAAGGTAGCAACAGGGATTTAACTCACTGTTAAATCTAACACTGTGTTAAATTTGATGCTAAAGACCATAGTTGCCTTCTGGTGGTTTAACTGTTTAATAACCACCATCATTTACCCTACAGACATTAATCATACTTTTCTCCTCTGCCCCAAATTAAATATATATATAATTAATTTAAATTTTATGTATGTATGTAATGAATAGCCCATGCAAATATGTCCCAAATCTATTTAGTTTATTTGGTCATTATTAGTTGGGTCTTCCCAAATAGGGCAGAATGGAACAGGCCCCAGAGTTTTGTTACCCAACCCCAAGATGCTGAGGGCAGGTCAGGAACTAGCCACGATGATGCTGTCTCCACCTCCCAGGGTAATTAGAAGGCATGATCTCCCAGTCCCTGTCTTCAGTATTCTATCCTAAACACTGTGACTTTGCTGGTATGGACTACCAGAAACAAGTGTGATACGAGCTGCTCCCTTGTCTATATGGTATTGTTCCCAGGGGAAATACATGACTTCCACTCTGATGGTTAATTTTGGGTGTCAGCTTGGTGAGGTTATGGTGCCCATTTGTTTGGTCAAACTCTAGCCTAGACGTCGCTGGGAAGGTATTTTGTAGATGTGATTAGCATCTACGATCAGTTGACTTTGAGGAGATGACCTTCCATAAAATGGGTGGGCCTCATCCGTCAGTTGGAGGCCTTAAGAAGTTTTCAGAAGAAGAAATTCTTCCTCAAGACTACACCTTCCACTCCTCTCTGAGTTTCCAGCACATTGACTTTCCCTATAGATTTTGAACCCAATACTTCAATATCAACTCTTGGCAGAATTTCCAGCCCTGCTACCTGACCTATGGATTTCAGACTTTGCCAGTCCCCACAACTGTGTGAGCCAAGTCCCTTAAATGAATTTCTTCTCTCTCTCTATATATATATATACACACATGTATCACGTTGGTTCTGTTTCTCTGGAGAACCTTGACTTGGACCTCTACTTTCTGGTGCAAACTATCATGGCCTTTCTTAGCCCTGGGCCAATATTCCCATTGGAATATTTGAGTATAATTGGGGGACTTTTGACTTTATCTGATACAGGTTCAGCCAGTAAACACCTGTACTTGTTAAAGACGACAAAAATCAAATTAAGAGACCCATGCTAAAGGTTTGCAAGCTACATGTAAGAAGAAGTCAAAGTAGTTGGAGAAAAACAGAATTTCATGTTTAATTCTAATTCTGAAATTCAAACTCTCTCATTAGGGAAGTGGTAAAGCACGACAGGAGTAAAACCAGATGTGAGTTCAAATCCAAATCTAATTAACAGCTGTTTGACCTTGAGAAAAACATTTAAACTCTTTGTAACTTAGTTTAACAAAAGGGGGCTTAATATTTTCTATTCATAAATGTTTCTTTAAGGATTAAATAAACTATATGAAAACTGCATGGCACATGGCAATTGCTGCATAACAATTATTATTGCTCAGAAGAAGATGTTCATCCCAATTCCAAGCAAGAATGAAAAGTAGTTGGTTAAGAACATTTCATCAAATAGAAATTTACTGATACTTCTACAAAATCCGAATGAATGTGAGTGAAAAGGCAAGTGATGGACTTGAACAAGAGAAATCCATGAGGTGGTAAATGTGAATCCGACTTACCCCTAAGAGGCCGAAGCGTTCAGCCAAGCTCCAACCACAAAGAAAGTCGATCTCAAACTTGTGGTTGAGAACCACAATGGCATTTTCTTTCCCATACTTGGGGTAGTCTCTGGCGTCGGTGTAGATGGTGCACTCCGTGCCTGACCACCACTCCAGTAGCATCACCAACTCTGGAACAAACCACAAGAACAGGCACACTGATTTCACACATGCTTCATGATGGTGGCTTGGCTGTGCCCTCCCAGCTGCCTTAGAAGCAAATTCGGTGGGAAGGGAGGTCCAGTTGGTGCTTTTGCCCAGACCCCAATCCTCAAGAGTTTAGGAGCAGAAGGAAAGATGAGAAAGACTCCACAACAATCTCCAGGGAAAGAGAGGAATCTTTGGGAAGGCAGATAACTGGCATTCCTTGATTAAATTCTTTGGAGCGGTGGGGGGACTGGGGATTGGGGGAAGAAGCAGAAAGCCTACATCCACCAAGAATGGGCCTCCTTGTGTTTATGGAGCTCTGAAAGGCAGTGGGAGATGATGGACAGAATTCTTAATATCCTGGGAAAGGATTAATTGGGATCCTTATAAACTCCATCAAAGCACTTAAATACCCCATTTTTCTTTTCCATTTAACACACTTGAGTGCACTAGGATAATGGTGCAGAGAACAAAAAGCTCTAGCACCTGAAGGGCAAGTATAAATTAGAGTCATTAGACTGCAGGCTTGAATAAAACTATTAAAATACACTTTATAGGTGCCTGTGAGGATATAAAAGTTCTTTTTGTTTTTTTCCAGAAAATAATGACCAATTTGAATTTACCCCTCAGTGATGCCTCTAAGCTGGGTGACCAATTCCCAAGTTAATAGCCTAGGGAAAGGCCCATATGATGGAAAATTTTCAGAAAAATATAGTTGAATGTTGGTGATTAAAACTGTAATTATATACCAGCTTTGGACTGAATTTTTAAAGCTGAAGGTGTTTGGCAGGTGGATGAGTGGGTGAGTGAGTCAAATGGAAAGAACCTACACTTTTATCACTGGTTGGTGCAGTGCACATTTAGCAGAGGACTCATTCACTCAACACCACACACACACACACACACACACACACACACACACACACACACACACACAAGGTAACCAGGGGTGACCCTCACTCCCACCAAGACTCAGGTTTAAAGACTTAAGTTGCTACCCCTTGGAAACCTTTCTCCTCGAGGCTAGATGATTTTGAAGTGGAGTACCAGGATTCTGTAGGTCTTCCAGTGAGTTAAGTTTATGCACCTCAGTGTCTTATCTGTAAAATGGGTATGACCTCACTGGGTTGTGTGAGAATCAAAGTGCACAGCAAAAGCAAGTGCTCAATCAATGCTTTTATTGGTCCTCATCGGCATCCCTCAGGATCAATAAAAGCAAACAGAAACATTCCCCTTACTTTCCCAAAAGTGAACAATCAAAAGTGCCTGCATATTTCCAGGAGTTGAGAAAATACCGAGTCCCCATTCGATTGTCTCTCCCTGACAATGGCGGGAGCAGGAAGTGATCAGTCAAGAGACAAAAGTCAATGTTTAGGAAGTACAGGGAGCAGGGAGCCCAGCAAAGGGACAGTTCATTACTGTGGGTTCAAAAGATGCTTCCCTGGCTGCACCTGATCAGGAGGAGGAAGGGAAAAGCAGAGGCTTTCCAGAGCGACTCATACTTTCTTCTAAGAGATAAGATGGTCAAGACCAATCTGACTCCATTACTGGCCAAGGAGCTCAGATAAACACCAAATGGAGCTGTGCAGGCAGTCAGCAACGTAAAAGTTGACAGGTTCCAGGTGACTCAAACCTTGAAGGCACTCTCTGGCTGTCATCCTGCAGTATCTTCTGAATGCCTCTCTTTGCTTGACTCCTCCGTGCCCAAGACCAGATTGTGCTTCCGTTTATACTGCCCCTCGCACCCTTTGAAGCACTTGCCATATCTTGTGATTTCAGCATGAGATGATCTCTATTACAGACCCCAAGCTCCAGGATGTATGAACTGCATTGTATGGCTCACCCTAACCCTAACTTTACCACTAGTAGCCAACACAGCGCTGGGGCATTTATGCTTTCAGCACACACTCTCTGATCACCCAATATGTGCAGGCAATGTGCTGGAGATATGAGCTTACTGCCTAGAGGGAAGACAGTTAGGCAATCACAAATCAGTGCAACCTGGTCAAGGAGAAAGGCTCGTCAATAGGAAGGTGGCTAGATAAAATGCTCAAAATCATGGCTTTGGGAATCTGACAGTTCTAGTTTCATATCCTGATTGTGCCACTGACTGGTTAGGTGACTTTGCACATGTTTCAAAATTTCCCCTAAGTCTAGGTGCTGTCTGTAAAACAGGGATAGTAAAAGCTTTTACATAGTCATGGAATCCATCCTGGTTGAGTTGCTTTTGTAAAATTTCAGCACATTCCTGGTGGTGGGAAATCTTTGAAGGCTGCTTGAGACCAACACAGACGCCTCAAGTTGTGGTATTCCATGAGTAATCTCTTGGCTATGATTGTTTCTGGCTGTGTCACTGTGTTGTGGCAGCTAGCAGGATCTAGGGTCCTATAACACAGTGCCCACACTTGCCAGGCTCAGGTACCACAATAACATAACTCAAAAAGTATTCAGTGAGATATTTCTGGAAAGATAGTGGAATAGGAGAGGCAGAGAAAACTTCTCCGCCATGGGATAACTAGAGAAAAGGCAGAAAACAACCAGGGCAGCAGTTCTAGGGTATGAATGGCCAGAGAAGGACCTCTGCAATATATAGTGGGGACGTAGTTGAAAGAGCGGAGAAATTACGTCTGAAAGGATGAGGTGATTTCATTCAGCTGGGACCACTGCTGGCACTGGCAGCTGCAAGCCAGCCAGCTGAGAAGGAGGGGAGGGAGGAGTTCCCACTCCCACATACCCATCTCAGCGATTAGCTGGAGAGATAACCCTTCTCAGCCCATGGCCAGGAGCTCCCATGAGGGAACTCGGGAACCTGCAGACCTGTACTGACCACAAACAGAAAACTTGGTGCATCTGCTCCTCCTCCAAGAAGGCCATGGTGGGCGTGGGTGAAAGGTGGGGGTAAGTGAGGGGGTCACACGGAAACATCAGGAGCCCCTGCCAACCACAGAGGCTTGTGGGTACATGGCGGGCAGGGAACTTGGGGCTGATTAGGAGGCAAGGCACTTTTTTTTTTTTTTTAATAAATTCACTTCTCATCTTGGTTATTTATTGAAAACCTGCACTGGCAAAATGTCAGTTATATTCATGTACTAAGTTGAAGATAAAGAATTTTTAAAAACAGCATCATATAGCATACATTTAAAACAAGAATTCTAATAAAATATCTTTTCGTAATTTTATACAAATGGATTAAACATCATGAAAACTGGATACTGAGGTCTTTTCATGTATTGATTTTTTTTTTTTTGCCTGTTTTTATATTGTCCCACTTGCTAGGCATGTTTTTTTTCCTTTTAATATATATATATTTTATTGAGATTGTTCACATACCATACAAAGATCCAAAGTGCACAATCAATTGCCCATGATACCATCATACAACTGTGCATCCATCAACACATTTTTTTTCAATTTTTAGAACACTTTCATTACTCCAGAAAAGAAATAAAGAAAAAAAGGAGACTCAAATCCTCTCTTACCCCTAACCACCTCCCCCTCCATTATTGATTCATAGTTTTAGTATAGTACATTTGTTACTGTCGATGAAAGAATGCTAAAATACTACTGACTGTAGTATATAGTTTGCAATAGGTATATATTTTTTTCCTATATGCCCCTCTATTATTAACCTCTAGTTATAGTGTCATACATTTGTTCTAGTTTGTGAGAGAGATTTCTAATGTTTGTACAGTTAATCATGGACATTGTCCACCACAAGATTCACTGTTTTATACAGTCCCATCTTTTAACCTCCAACTTTGCTTCTTGTGACACACGTGACTCTGAGCTTACCCTTTCCACCACCTTCACACACCTTTCTGCACTGTCAGTTATTCGCACAACATGCTACCATCACCCCTATCCATTTCCAAACATTTACGGTACCCTAGTTGAACATTCTGCTCATAATAAGCAACTGCTCCCCATT
Organism: Choloepus didactylus; assembly: GCF_015220235.1. Classification (NCBI taxonomy): domain Eukaryota; kingdom Metazoa; phylum Chordata; class Mammalia; order Pilosa; family Megalonychidae; genus Choloepus; species Choloepus didactylus. The sequence goes on along the minus strand of NC_051330.1, from coordinate 15,990,506 downwards.
CTTTAGCCTCATTCTATATCCTGGTAACTTATATTTGATGTCTATGAGTTTACATATGATAATTAGTTCATATCAGTGAGACCCTGCAATATTTGCCTTTATGTGTCTTATTTCACTCAATACAGTGCCCTCAAGGTTTCTTCACCAACTCCTTTCTTTTGAGGCGGTTTTGTTCACACACCATACATTCTTCTCTAAGTAAGCAATTGTTGGTTCCCTGTATAGTCATGTATTTATGTATTCAGCATCATCACCACTATCTATATAAGGACATCTCCATTTCTTCCACAAAGAAGGAGAAAGAGTCAAAGAAAGCAGAGAGAAAAAAGAAAAAGAAAAGAGAAAGAGAAAAAGGCAACAACAGCAACAACAACAACAAAAACATGACAGCTAGAAAGCAACAAAAGGAAAGATAGCATTAACCTAAAGTAGAATAGTCAGACAACATCACCAATGCCAGGAGTCCCATATCCTTCCCCTATCCGCCCCCACCCCCCATATGCATTTAGCTTTGGTATATTGCCTTTGTTATATTAAAGGAAGCATAATACAATGTTTCCGTTAATCATAGTCTCTAGTTTGCATTGACTGTATTTTGCCCCCAATCCCACCCTATTTTTAATATCTTGCAATGTTGACATTCATTTGTTCTACCTCATGTAAAAAAAATATTTGTACCTTTATTACAATTGTTGAGCACCCTAGGTTTCCCTGAGTTACACAGTCCCAGTCTTTATTCTTCGTCTTTTGTTCTGGTGCCCCACATGGTCCCAACCTTCCTCTTTCAACCATTCTCACAGTCAACTTTGTTCAGTGTACTTACATTGCTGGGCTACTGTCTCCCCAAATTGTTTTCCAAACCTCTCACTCCTGTCTTTTCCTTTCTGCCTGCAGTGCTCCCTTTAGTATTTCCTGTAGAGCAGGTTTCTTGTTCACAAACTCGGTCATTGTCTGTTTGTCTGAGACTATTTTAAGCTCTCCCTCATATGTGAAGGACAGTTTTGCTGGATATAGGATTCTTGGTTGGTTTTTCCTTTCAGCATCTTAAATATATGATACCACTTCCTTCTTGCCTCCCTGGTTTCTGCTGAGAAATTTGCACATAGTCTTATCAAGCTTCCTTTGTATGTGATGGATGATCTTTCTCTTGCTGCTTTCAAGAGTCTCTCTTTGTCTTTGATGTTTGATAATCTGATTATTAAGCGTCTTGACATAGGCCTATTCAGATCTACTCTGTTTGGGGTATGCTACACTTCTTGGATCCATAATTTTATGTCTTTTATAAAAGATGGGAAATTTTCATTGATCATTTCCTCTATTATTGCATCTGCCTCTTTTCCCTTCTCGTCTCCTTCTGGGACACCCATGAAACGTACATTCATGTATTTCATGTTGTCATTCAATTCCCTGAGATGTTGCTCATATTTTTCCATTCTTTTCCCTATCTATTCTTTTGTGTGTAGGCTTTCAGGTATCTTCTTCTCCAGTTCCTGAGTGTTTTCTTCTGCCTCTTGAGATCTGCTGTTGTATGTTTCCATTTTGTATCTTTCGTCTCTTGTGTTTTGCCTTTGATTTCCATAGATTCTGCCAGTTGTTTTTTTGAACTTTCAATTTCTACTTTATGTACACCCAGTGTTTTCTTTATAGCCTTCATCTCTTTTGCCATATCTGCCCTAAACTTTTTGAATTTATTTAGCATCAGTTGTTTCAATTCCTGTATCTCAGTTGAAGTGTAAGTTTATTCCTTTGACTGGGCCATAACTTCGTTTTTCTTAGTGTAGGTTGTAATTTTCTGTTGTCTAGGCATCTGGCTTCCTTGGTTACTCCAATCAGGGTTTCCCAGACCAGAACAGGCTCAGGTTCCAGAGGGACGAAATATTCAGTACCTGGTTTTCCTGAAGGTGTGTCTTAGAGGATTGACACACCCTGTTAGGCCTCAGGTCACTGCACTTTTCTGCCCAGCAGGTGGCACCTGTCAGCCTGTCACTCCTGACTGGTGTAAGGAGGTGTGGCCCATGGCTGTTTTCCCTCAGGCTCTGGGTTCTGAATGGAAGGCGGGTAGTAGATCTGGGTACCACTTTTTCCTCTTAGGGAAGATATGTCCCATAGGGAGTTTTCATTTGCAAAAAAATATGTTCTTTGTCTTTCTGACTCTGCCATCTCCACCCTTGTCTGGGTCAGAGTGCTGCAAGCTGAAAATGGCTGAGGCTTTCTCCACTGAGCTGCCCAAGTTGAGAGAGAAAAAGGGACAGAGAGCCCCCTTTCAGGGTCAGTCCACAGCCCCAGTTTCACCTGTTGGCCAGAATAGCACCCTAAGTCCCCTGGTTCTTCAAGGTGAGTCATCACTAAAAGCCTCCATCTGCTTATTGGGGATTTGTAGCTTGCATTGAGCATCTACATTTGTCAATTAAAACCCCAGCTGGAGCTGGACAGAGCTATATTCACTTGTTCAGAGAGTGCTGCTCTCTATCACAGTGAGGCTTTGCTGTTCGGGCTGCTGTGGGGGGGAGGGGGTTCCCAGCTTGGATCTGCAGTCTCTACTCACAGATTCCATGCTGTGATCTCAGGCATTACTCCCAATCCGGGTTGGTGCATGATATGTGGACAGTCACACTTGTCCCCCTGTAGTTATTCCAGATCATTTACTAGTTGTTCCTGGTTGTTTCTTAGTTGCGCAGTGAAACCTAGAGTGTTCAACAATTGTGATAAAATGTACCAATATGTTTTTACATGAGGGAGAACAAATGAATGTCAACCTTGCAAGGTGTTAAAAATAGGGAGGTATTGGGGGAAAATTATAATCAATGTAAACTAGAGACTATAATTAACAGAAACTCTGTATTATGCTTCATCTAATATAACGAAGGTAATATACCAAGGCTAAATGCTTATAAGAGGGGGGCATAAGGGAGGGGTATGGGACTCTTGGCATTGATAATGTTGTCTGACTCTATATTCTACTTCAGTTTAATGTTATCTTTCCTTTTGTTGCTTCCTAGCTGTCATTTTTTTTTTCTCTTTCCTTTTTCTTTTTCTTTTGTCTCTCTACCTTCTTTGACTCTTCCTCCTGCTTTGTGGAAAAAATGTAGATATCCTTATATAGATGGCAGTGAGGGGGGTGAATACATAAATACATAACTATACAGGGAACCATTGATTGTTTACTTAAGATGGAATGTATGGTCCTAAATAAATCGTCTTAAAAACAATGGGTTGATGAAGAAACCTTGAGGGCACTATATTGGGTGAAATAAGTCAGACACATAAGGACAAATATTGTAGGGTCTCACTAATATTAACTAATTATCATATGTTACCAGGATATAGAATAGGCTAAAGAATGGGGAGCAGTTGCTTATTATGAGCAGAGTGTTCAACTAGGTTGACTTAAATGTTTGGAAAGAACACTCTATTCATGGGGTGTAAAGGGTAAGCTCAGAGTCATGTATGTCACCAGAAGGAAAGTTGGAGGTTAAAAGATGGGAATGTATAAAACAGTGAACCTTGTGGTGGACAATGTCCATGATTAACTATACAAATATTAGAAATCTCTTTCATGAATCAGATTAACTAGAAGTTAATAATAGAGGGGCATGTAGGAAAAAATATACCTATTGCAAACTATATATTACAGTCAGTAGTATTTTAGCATTCTTTCATCAGTAGTAACAACTGTACTATACCAATACTATGAGTCAACAATGGAGGGGGCTAGTTAGGGATATGGGAGGATTTGAGTTTCCTTTTTTAGTATTTTTTAGTATTTATTTCTTTTCTGGAGTAATGAAAATCTTCTAAAACTTGAAAAAAAATTAATTGTGGTGATAGTTGCACAGCTGTATGATGGTACCGGGGGCAGATGGGGAATTAATGCATAATGGTGTATGGGGTTTCTGTTTGGGGAGATGGGAAAGTTTTAGGGGAAGGTGGTGAGGACACTGCAATATTGTGAATGTGATTAATCCCATTGAATGGTATGCTTGAGAGTGGTTGTGATGGGAAAGTCTATGTTGTATGTATGTTCCCACAACTTAACAACATCAACAACAACAAAAAAGAGCCACTAAAGAGACAATGACAATTAAATGCAATATGTGATCCTGGATCATATCTGGCAAGGGATGAGAAAAGCCTCAAAGGGACATTATTGTGACATATGAAAAAAACTGGAATATAGACTGTAAGCTTTATATCAATGCTAGATTTCTTGAACTTGATAATTGCATTTAAGGTGATTACATAGTGAATATCCTTGTTCATAGGAGATGCCCACGGCAATACAATGTTAAGTGTTGAAAGAGCATGATATATACCACCTTCACTCAAGTGTTCAGAAAACAGATGGATAAATAGACAAACATGCAGACAGACATATAACAGATAGCCAGATGGCTAGCTAGATTGATATGGCAAACGTGGCAAAATGTTAAAATTGGTGGATCTGGATAACTGGGAGGGTTGGGTAGGGACCTGTTGAAGTTCTCTGTATGGGGTTTGCACTACATTTGTAACTGTCCTGTATGTTTGAAAGTATTTCAAAATAAACAGGGGAAAAAAAAAGACTAGCATGGCAATTTCATAGGATTCAACACAACAGTTACCCAGTATGGATTAAATCATGATTTTTTTACCATTCTGCTATTGTTGAGCATTTTCTCCCTAGTTTTTCACTGTTCTAAGTAATACTGCAATACGCATCCTTGAAAATGCATTTAAAAAAATTTGTGCAAGTGTTTCTTCAAGATAGAGATACTAAAAAAGTGGAATTATGGATTGAAGAATATGCATATTTTAAAATTTTATGGATATTTCCAAATTGCACCCCCCAAAAAATCTTACAATTTATGCTTGGATCAGCAGTGTATGTGAGGGTCTCTTTCCTGATACTGTACAAACACTGCAAGCTCCTGAAGGCTGGGACCAAGTATGTCCTTTACAACTCACTGCTATGGTGTATAGAATAATTCTTATCAATTACCTTGAGACATCCTCAAAGGTAGGGCCCATGTCTTGTTCACCTTTGTATCTTTCACATCCTGGGTATACCATCTGGGACAGGGTAAGAACTCAAAAATGCCTGACTTTAGTTGACTGACTAACTGATTGATGGTTTGGTTGGATGTTCCCATGAAAACAGCTGCATGCGACTTACAAAGAGCTCCCTGAATTGCATGCTTCGTTCTCTACTCTGATGCAGCATTCACTCTCCTGCATGCTTGCTCTCATGGCTATCAGCAACAGCCTACACTCAACAGGCTCAGCAGCCAAGTCTGCAGGCAGCCCCATTTTCCTACAGAAGAGTGTATGCTTAATGGAGCTGCTCCTATTTAAAGTGGGACACGTCATTCAAATTAAATGCCATTCTATACCATCATGCAATGGATATCAGGGCTCTATAACTGCCTCTGGCTCTGGGCACGGAGCTGGGTATTGCCCTCAGTGCCCTGAAGTAACACAAGGTCCATTAGTGACTCTGCCAACATTAACTCACATTTTATCCTGTCCTGCCCCACTCACATCATCTGCCAAGTGTAGAAGCGCATCTCAGCTTTGTGCCTTCTCCTTCCCCTCCCACACATTTCTGTTTCCCTTCCTTTCAAAGGACACATTCTTTGGGACCTGAAAGTTAATTTACTGAGTTACCAAAGGACTCTAGGCAGTTAATGCAGGGCAAAGCGTGGTCTGCGAGAAAGCGAGGCACTTTGTCATCTACTTAGGAAAAGAAATATCACTTGTCAAGAGTTTCAAGTTGCAATCCTATCAAGCCAGCGTTACAATCCCACAAGTCAACAAATGCTGGCAGGGTAAATAGAACAGAAGCAAAGATATGGTCTTTGCCCCCAAAACATTTACCTTCTTGTTTGCAAGTCCAAACTAACATGCAATTAAGCAATCAAAATAAGCAACCCAGGATCTATACCTAACAGGAGTTGGGGCCAATAGTTGAGTAGTTAATTGAAAAATACTGAAGAAATGCATCAATCCTCCAAAGCAAGAGTAGGGGAAAGAGAGAGTGCTCCTTCTGACACCCCCAGAGAAGGGCCCTGGGCTGCAGATGACTTGCCCGAGAGGTCTCACACAGTGGGAAGGATGCTGGAAAGAAGGAAATGGGGCTTTGGATCTGAAGATCCTTGGGAGTCTTCTCTAGGACCAGTCAATCATGACTTCATGGGAAGGTCTTGACCTTCTCTTTGGGGGCACTGTGGACATATGTGCCTGAGTGTGGGGAGGATCTGCAAGAAAGCACAGGAATCTGGGGATGCCAAGGTCACCCAGGCAAGAAGGCCACATGGGACTGTGGGTTGGATGTGACTAATCCAAGTTCAAGTGCTCTCAGGTAGCAAAAACTTCCTTCCTGTGCCTTCAGTGTTGCGGCTTCAGGGACCTGGCCTATGTGGCAATTATTAAGTGAGCCAAATGGCAGGAGGAAACACTACCTGAGACTGCTCATCCAAACAGAGGCCCTTGTGATCCTAAGGTTCCATGAAAAAGAAAAAGCCAAGAGGAAAATTAGAGAGACCCAAAGAGTGTGGGGAGACAGCCATGTTTATCTCAGTGCCATCCCTGTAGATGCCTCGACTAACTTGAGCATTTAGATGATACTGTAATTTTCTTCTCCCATCAGTCTATAATCCCTGATCTTAGTGAATTATGACAGCAGCCATCCTATCCCCTTTTCTGGACATTATTTTTGTCCAGTTTGTGGTGGGAATGAATCACTGGATCCTGCCCCATTCTCTGGGTTGGGTGTGTCCTTCTGGTCTACCCGAAGAATGTTTCTCCAGGGAATATGAATCTTGAGGATACAGGATGCAAGATGGGGGAAGGTGAGTCATGGACAGACAACAAGGCGGCCTCAGTTTAGCATCCTTAGGTCAGTGGAACCACCCTGTCTCCTGGCTCTTTCCCAAGGTCTTGCTACTGGGTACTTTGTGGGAGTCACCCAACATCCTTCCAATAAATCTTAATTTATTGCTTAGGTAAGAGTCAGATTCTATTGATAGCAATGAAGTCTGTTCCTTTGCCCAAGAAGGAATCTGGGGGTCATCCATCTGTCTTCTTCACCACTCCCCTCACTCCCAACCAAGAATCCTCTTGATTCTATTGCCTGAGCTTGCTCTACTGTAATGGCACAGCCTTAGGGTAGAGTCCCCCATGCTCCTGCTCAGCATCTGCAGGGTCCACATGGTGTGGTAAAAAAGGGTGTGAACTTAGAATCCCTTGGACTGAACACTGACCCTGCCTTGCCCAGCTATGAGCCCCTCCCTGCCCAACCCCCCATGGGTCATTGGCCTCAGCTTCTTTCCCTCAATGATTGAATGGGAATAACACAGATGAAGTTAAAATAAACACGACCACAAGTGGTCTCAGAGATTTAGGACTCACATTTCGCCAAGTTTTCTCTCTAGCTATCTTTTAACTCACTGCGTCTCCGTCAACATGGAACATTCCCATGTTACCATGGAATACAGACCAGATGGACTCTGCCTCAAAAATAAAGCCATTTTATTCTGAACTTGGGATAAGTCTAAAGTGAAATGTATTTGTTCAAAGTGGAAGGTGGAAATGGCTGCCTGGTACACGGGAGTAAAAGGGAGTGCCTCCCCACCTGTGGATGTGAAATCCGGCATTTCAAAAGGCAGGCAGAATACGGGCTGTGATGCTCAAGTTTTGCAAGATATTATCATTGGAGGAAATGATTCAAAGGATTTCTGTATTATCTCTTATAACCACATGTGAATCCACAATTATTCCAAAATGAAAAGTTTAATTAAGACAATGAAAAACCACAAAGTTAGGTGGAGTGATGCCTCTCTCCCAGGCTCTGTCTACCACTGCCCCATCACCAAAACTGGCTCCTCCCACTCCACCTTCCTAGGGGCCCTGATTTGAACAGGTACGTAATTTATCATCATATTGCATTTCCTCCACCCATGTCACTGCGAACCGGTGTGTTCATTCCGGCAGGTGTTGGCTGATCTCATCCCCAGAGGGCAGGAGGTTCAGGGGCTTTCAGGAACTCCTAACAGGCAAAAGCTGCCACCAGGCTTCCTTTGATACAAAAGGCAATTGAGAAAACCTTCTGTCACATTTTTTTAAAAATTCCAGTTTGTCAAATTTTGCAGTCTTGGCATTCCCCCCTGCTGCTCTCTGAAGGTAGGGCTGGTCTGGTGTGACTGCCTGGCAGCCCAGAGGGTTCTGGCTTCTTCTCAGCAGCCTCGCCTGGTTTCTGCCCTTCCTGGGCCCCTTCTAGATCTAACTGGTTGTCCTTGCCAGCTTTGCTAACTCAACTAGGTGAGCTGGTGCAGCTGATGCCCAGTCATTTGAGGCAATAACCAGGAGCTGAGTGAGGACAGTAAGTATTTTTCCTGCAAAATCCTAGCTGATGCATACCGTATCAGGCACTGGTTTACAGAGAAATACCAGGTGGCCATAAAACTGTGTGGCCTAAAGTGGAGATTTGATTTTGTTAAATTTTCCATTTGTTATTCACAAGATAATCACAAATAGGAAAGAAGAGGAAGTAGATGGACAAAAGGAAAAAGGTAAGGGCAGGAAGAGAGGCATCTATTTTCCCATATGTAAAAGACGAGGGAGAGGAAAAAGATAACTAACATTTACTAGGTCAGTTCACCACATCTGATGAGAGATGCTATTATTACCCCATTTTACAGATGAAGACACTGAGGCACAGAGAGAGGAGGCAACGTGTCCACATTCCCACAGGTGGGAAGTGGATGAGCTGGGATTTGAACCCGGAGTGATCCTAGAGCCAGGGTTGACTCTCTAGAGCTGCCAAAGACACTGAAATCCTTGATTATATAATAGGGAGGAGGAAGAGAATTATTAGGGGTGGGGAAGAAATAAGAGGAAGATGGAGTGGAAGGAGCACAGGGAGACCTGTAGTCAACTCCTTTTCTGTAAAAAAGATAAGAAGTATGAACTGAAAGTTCTGCCTTGAAGATTAAAGATGCTGAAGTGTGTAAAGCATTGAACACCATGCCTGGGACTGGTGAGTGCTTTTCTTCTCCTTCACAATAATAAGTAACAACATAATGAGAACAACCAAATACATCATTAAGAAACAGAGATAAACAGACTGGAAAGAAATGAGGGACAGATCCCCTGGTTGAGTACTCACCTGTAGGCAGTCCCAAACTTTTTCTTGTTCCCACTTGACTTCTGCTGTTCAGATACAGTCAATGATAAAACAGCTGGACAACCTGGTTTCATTTGAGTCTAGATCTCAGAAGCCCATACCCTCTTTGGAGAACCCCAACAACACTTCAAACCTATAGACAACTGGTCTTTCCATGGTTCAGGTAGACAGAGGTGTGTAAGTCTCCCTCCTTCTCTCCCAAACTTTTCTCCAAGGTTTCTGCTAAGTCACGATATGGCAGGACTGCTATTTTATCTCCTCTCTGTGGCCCATTCCAGTGGAGGTGCCAAGGAGAGCTCTAATAAAACAAAGGAAGCAAAGATCCCGCAGAAAAGACCCTGAAGTGCATAGACTGTTGATCAGATCCCTAAAGAGTGCAGAGTTCATTGTTCAAATACACATCAACAGCCAGAATCTCCCACCTCTGCATATATGGGAGAAATACAACAAATGGAAAATTGTATCTTTTTTATCAACTTTTAACTGATAATAATTTAGCTTAAAAAGTTAAGCCTTCTCTCATCCTCAAATGCCTCCCACATGCCAGAACAAAGTTATAAAGTTTATAGTGCATAAAAGTGCTACTGTTTTTCTCCTTTTAACAAATGTGAGAGTGATGTGTTTTGCATGCGGTATCTCACTCAGGCATGAGTAGAGAAAGGCAGTTGTGTTTCTTTGTATCCTATACCCATCCTTTATCTAGAGGTCATTAATCAAATTACATTCTGCCCACCAAGCACTATCTGGGCCCTGTACAAAAATTGAAATAAAAACATGGAATTGAACAATTAGCTGGAGCTGAGTAAACAAAATGGCAAACCCCCGCCTTCCTCCCAGCAGTTCTCACTGCAGACACTCAGCTGCACAAACAAAAGCATGCACTGTCCCCGAGCGAGCCCACAGAGATGCTGTAAAAAGAAATACAGTTAAATAATTGAAAGCTGGCAATTCATCTTTTATTTTCCAGTACTTGAATCAGAGTTGGGAGTTTCCAAGACCAGCTGTCCTTCCCAATCCCAATCCACCTCTAGGTTCTTTTTAATCAGAACCTCCACAGCCAACTAATTTCACCTCCTTGCACTCAGACCCGTCCATAGTCCAGCCTTATCAGACCTTTCCAAACTTGGCAAAAGTTCGTTTTCTTTCCACCCATGTTCATTATTTCTGCTCTTTTCCCCACTTCTGTCATTTCTACTAAACTTGACCCATCCTTCAAGGCTCAGCACAGGTTCCATATTTCTAAGAAATTCCCTGCAAATTTTAGGCCACATAGACACTGGCCTTCCTAAAATTTCTCTGATGGTAAGTGTGTTTTATTCATTTGGACACTCGCTGGTATTTTATTTTGTTCTATTTCTAATTAATTCATTGATATATGCCTTTTTTTTTGCTACAACCAGATTTCAAGGCTTTCTTTCCATGGAGCCAAGTTGGGTAGACCAGAAATCCTTGCAACATTCCACTCCACATCTCTGAATCTTGCTACTCTTTGCTTTTACCAAGTAAATTCCCAGGCCATTGAATGATGCTGAAGCAAGACACCCAAGTTCTTAACACTAATTACATGCTGAGATGAAGGCAGAAGATAATCAAGAGGACACCTCCTAAGATCTTGGATCTTATTCTGAGGAGACTTCCCAGGCTAACATTTTGGATTATCCTTGTAACTGCTCCTCATTGTTGTCAAACTGTCAGTGACCTTCAAGGCCATCAGGATTTCATTTGCTCCAATATATGAAGTTCTGGATGGGGATGTTATTGCCCCTGAAGGGGTGAAAATTGGTTCTTGGGGGATGGAAAATATCTTACTATTTTTATGTGTAAAGCACAGGTATACATACAGTACATAAAAGATATACAGTATATCTGTGGTATTAAAATTTCATGGGGGTAGGGAATAGGGCGTTAAGGCTTAAAAGGTACAAAGTTTCTATTTGGGATAATGAAAATTTTTGGTAACGGATGGTGGTGATGGTTGAACAACATTATGGATGTAATTAACAGTACTGAATTATAGATTTGAATGTGATTAAAAGGGGACATTTTAGGTTGAATGTATGTTACTGGAGTAAAAATTGAAAAGGGAAGTAAGTGTTGGAGAAGCTATAGGGAAACATGAACCCTCAAACATTCTTTGGTGGGAATATAAAATGGTGCAGCTACTGTGAAAAACACTTTGGCAGTTCCTCAAAACATATAGAATTATAATTGTAATGTTTCATATCATAGCAAAGATATCACACTAGTGCAAAATTTTTATAACAGGGAAAAGGTTGTGTGTGTGGGGGCGGGAGGCATATAAAGGAACTCTGTACTTTCTGCCTAATTTTTCTGTAAACCTACCATTTATCTACTGAAACAAACAAACAAACAAACAAAACAAAGCAAAACACATGAACTACAAGAGGAGGAAGAAAACAGCAAAGGATGAGGATAGAAGCAGCATTTCTCCAAATATAGATTGTTACATGGTTTTGAGGGTGGAACCAAAGTTTTACATGGTCAAAAACAAATAAAAGATAAAACATAATCCGTAAAAATTTTCCATCAATTAATAATTCAAAAAATGCCAGTATGACACATATTTAAAGTTAAATCTAGGTGTATAAATATGGAGGAACACACCCTATTCTCTCTACTCATATGTATTTAAATTCTTAATAATAAAAAAAGGTCAAGAAAACATGTTCATTCTTCCACTGAAGAAAAATACAGAAAGAGCCATGTGCCCATAGGCAGAAGGCACTACCCAAAATACTGCTTAGTTCTGGGTCAAACATTCACTGCTACTCCTCCAGACACAAATAAGGGAATCTTACATTCATCTGTAAAATATAGACCAAGAATGCCCATGAAGTCCCATTTTTTTTTTTTTTTTCCATTTTGGAAAGAGATGAAGATTAAAACGCAATTTGAAAAACACTTAACATTTCGATGCCACTGTAATTGAAGTGATTAAAAGTTCTAAAGTTCCCAAAGTGTACAAGTACTCACTTTCTGCCCTATTGCTTAATACAGAGTAGGAAAAAATTCTCTAAATCTTCCATTGTTGTCACTGTCACCAAATAAAGTTCCAGTGTCTTGGTCTGGGCCATGTAGGAGTCAGGCCACAGGGGTTCAAACCAAGCCTCACCAACCCCTTCTTGGCAGAGTGACTTTGGGAAGCTCAGTCTTCTGGAACCTTGGTCTCTTGATGTCTTAAGTGGACACAAGGTCTACCTTCTAGACCGTGGTGGAGTGTAAACATCAAGTGGCTGGCATGTGGAAAACAAAAGCTAGATAAATGTTCTATAATAATTATTGGCTTTGGGCAGTCTTCCTGATCTTAACTCAAATGAGCAGGTGCTTACTAAGAGCCTTCTCTGCCAGGTTCCTGAGTATTGTATGGGAAGGAACAGCAGAAGTCTAAGTTTCCAGTCCTTTTTACAGAACTGAGCTCAGAAACATCCAAGTTAAATAAGAATTTATCAACACATAGTCAAGTGTCTGACATAGAGCACTCAGCAGTAATATACCCCTATTCCTCTCTCATACCCACACCAATGCCTTTCCTTCTTATCTTTTTGTCTCAACCAAATTCCACTGCCCTTCAAGACAGGACTCAAATACCCCCTCCTTTGGAAAACTATCCCAGACCCCAAATTCTTACATGACTTTAATTGTGAACTGTCATTTCCTATGTCACTGGAACAGCAACAGAAGGTGTCTTTCCCCAAGGTCAGTCCTCTTTTATACTCTTGGCTTATTACTTAGATATTGTGCTATTTCAACTGGTTTCTAACACCTCCAGAAACAGACTGGAAGCTTTGCCTTCTGGTCTACCTCTCTGAAGAGGTCAATAAGAGTGGTGCCTCGAGAAGAACTTGCTAATTCATGTCAAGGAAAGAAGACTTTCTTGAAGCCAAGAAGTATGAAGGCAGCAGTTGTTTGCTGATGTTTTTACCCTCTCATATGTACCAAAATTTTATAATCTTGCAGGCCTCAGGTGCAAATTTTTTACTTGAAGACTGAAGGTCTTTCCCTGTATCCTTTCATGGAACTTGAACTTCTGAAGCTGGGATGTGCCTCGTGAATATGTGAGCAGAACACAAGCTCAACAGTAAGTTTCCACCAAAGAACTATGGATAGAGGAAGGTGGTCCTCTCCATGTTAAACTGTAGAACAAACATAAAGATGACTAAGTGGCTCCCAGGCTGGGACTCAGGTACTAAATTAATTTTTTTTTAATGGACTCATCTGTAGGAAGAATGCAGCAACTAGAAGGCCCACTGGTCATCCACGAGGAAAGGCCATGCTCTCCTCCAGGGATCGAGGTTCTGAACAGTGACTCAAGTGTCCCATCAGCATGGTAGATACACATGTGTCACCTGGTGGTACCAGTCATTGGGACTTCCCCAACTCCCTCAGCCAAGATTGCAAATTTACTCATGGGCCTGAACTACAAGTTGTTCCTGGAACTACTTAGAATTCTCTGTACCTTCCCCAAGCTTTGGCCTCTTGCTCAACCGTTTTCTTGGCCTGAAATGCCCTTTCTTTCTATAGAATGCCCAAATCTTATCTGTCTTTCAAGTTTCAGCTCAAATGCAATCACCTTTATGAAGATTTCCTTGATCACCCCCACCATGCAATGTCCATTAGAAGCAATTTTTCTGTCTTCTGCATGCCCTCATTAGGGACATTGGATTATACTTTGGAGTCAGGCAAACCTGAATTTGAATTTGCATCCTATCACTTACTAATTTTGTGACACTGGCATATTACCTAACTTCTCTGGTTTTCAGATTTATCTGTTTAAAAAAAAAAAAAGGGAAAGGCATAACATACTATTATTCACACAGAATTGTTATGAACAGTAACTAAGTCTAATGTTTGTGAAAGAACTGTAGATTACAAGGGGTGACAGTGTGATTGTGAAAACCTTGTGGATCACAGTCCTTTTATCCAATGTATGGATGGATGAGTAGACAAATGGGGACAAAAACTAAAGGAAAAATAGGGTGAGATGGGGGGGATGATTTGGGTGTTCTTTTTCTTTTTCTTTTTTATTCTTATTCTGATTCTTTCTGGTATAAGGAAAATGTTCAGAAATAGGTTGGGAGGCGGGGCAAGATGGCGGCATAGAGAGGAGTGGAATCTAAGTAGTCCCCCTGGAACAACTACAAAAAACCAGAAACAACTAGTAAATAATCCAGAATAACTGCAGGGGGACAAACGAGACCATCCAATCATCATACACCAACCTGAATTGGGAGGAATGCCCGAGAACACAGCATAAAATCTGTAAGTAAAACCTGCGGATCCAAGTCGTGAGACCCCCTCCCCCATAGCCTGAGCTGCAAAGCCTCGTGGTGACAGAGAGAAGCTTTCTCCCAGCAAGCGAATATGGCTCAGCTGAGCTCCAACTGGGATTTTAAGTAGTGAGTGTGAACTGCTCACTACAGGTACGCAGCCCCAAAAAACAGAGGCCTTGGGTGACGACTGACCTTGGAGAGCCAGAGGATCACCTTGGACTGGGTCTGAAGGGGACTATCTGTTTCTTTTTCGGCTCAGTGGAGAAAGCCCCAGTCATATTCAGTTTCCAGGGCTGTGACTTGGGGAAGGGTGGAGACAGCACAAGCAGAGAGAGAGACCATTGAAATGCTAATGACCTCCACCTGAGGGGTCTGTCTTCTCTAGGAGGAAAGGGGTGGGGCCCTTTCCATTCAGAACCAGACCCCAGAGCCTGGGGGAACACAGCCATACCTCCTCACACCAGTCAAGAATTATAGGCTAACAGGCGTCACCTGCTGGTCAGAAAAGCACAGTGACCTGAGGCATCAAAGGGTGGAGCAATTTTCGAACACACACCTGCAGGGAAACCAGATACTGAATATTTATTCCCTCTGGGACCTGAGCCTGTTCTGGTCTGGGAAAACCTGATTTGGATAACCAAGGAAACCATGCCTAGACAACAGAAAATTACAACCTACACTAAGAAAAACAAAGTTATGGCCCAGTCAAAGGAATAAATGTACACTTCAACTGAGATACAGAAATTTAAACAACTAATGCTAAATCACATCAAAAAGTTTAGAGAAGATATTGCAAAAGAGATAGAGGCTGTAAAGGAAACACTGGGCATATATACGGCAGAAATCAAAAGTTCAAAAAAACAACTAGTAGAATCTATGGAAATGAAAGGCACAACACAAGAGATGAAAGACACAATGGAAACATACAACAGCAGATCTCAAGAGGCAGAAGAAAACATTCAGGAACTGGAGAACAAAACACCTGAAAGCCTACACGCAAAGGAGCAGATGGAGAAAAGAATGAAAAAATATGAGCAACGTCTCCAGGAACTCAAGGATGAAACAAAGTACAATAATATACGTATCATTGGTGTCCCAGAAAGAGAAGAGAAGGGAAAGGGGGCAGAAGCAGTAATAGAGGAAATAATTAATGAAAATTTCCCATCTCTTATGAAAGACATAAAATTACAGATCCAAGAAGCGCAGCGTACTCCAAACAGAAGAGATATGAATAGGCCTATGCCAAGACACTTAATAATCAGATTATCAAATGTCAAAGACAAAGAGAGAATCCTGAAAGCAGCAAGAGAAAAGCAATCCATTACATACAAAGGAAGCTTAATAAGACTATGTGCCGATCTCTCAGCAGAAACCATGGAGGCAAGAAGGAAGTGGTGTGATATATTTAAGATACTGAAAGAGAAAAACCGCCAACCAAGAATCCTATATCCAGCAAAGCTGTCCTTCAAATATGAGGGAGAGCTCAAAATATTTTCTGACAAACAGACAATGAGAGACTTTGTGAACAAGACACCCGCCCTACAGGAAATACTAAAGGGGGCACTACAGGGTGATAGAAGACAGGAGTGCGTGGTTTGGAACACAATTTGGGGAGATGGTAACACAACAATGTAAGTACACTGAACAAAGGTAACTATGAATACGGTTGAGAGAGGAAGGTGGGGAGCATGTGAGACACTACAAGAAAGGAGGAAAGATAAAGATGGACTGTGTAACTTGGTGAAATCTAGAGTATTTAACAATTGTGATAAAATGTACAAATATGTTCTTTTACGAGGGAGAACAAGCAAATGTCAACCTTGCAAGGTGTTAAAAATGGGGAGGCATTGGGGGAGGGATGCAATCAGCATAAACTAGAGACTGTAACTAATAGAATCATTGTATTATGCTTCCTTTAATATAACAAAGGTGATACACCAAGGTAAATGCAGATAAGAGGGGGGGATAGGGGAGGCATGTTAGACACTTGACATTGGTGGTATTGTCTGATTCTTTATTCTACTTTGATTTAAGGTTATTTTTCCTTTTGCTGCTTCCTAGCTGTCATTTTTTTGTTTCCTCTTTCTTTTGCCTCTGTACCTTCTTTGACTCTCCCTCCTGCCTTGTAGAAGAAATGTAGATGCCCTTACATAGATAGTGGTGAAGGTGGTGAACACATAAATGTATGACCATGCAGAGAACCATCGATTATTTACTGAGATGGAATGTATGGTGAGTGAACAAAACCATATTAAAAAAAAAATGGGTTGATGACAAAACCTCGAGGGCAATATACTGAGTGAAATAAGCCAGACACATAAGGACAATTATTGCAGGGTCTCACTGATAGGAATTAATTATAATATGTAAACTCATAGACATGAAATATAAGGTACCAAGATATAGGACGAGGCTTAAGAATGGGGAGTGGTTGCTTAGTATGAGCAGAATGTTCAATTAGGATGAACTTAAATGTTTGGAAATGAACCAGGGGTGTTGGTAGCAAGATGTGAGAATAACTAACAGCGCTGAATGGTGTGTGAATGAGGTGGAAAGGGGAAGCTCAGAGTCATATATGTCACCAGAAGGAAAGCTGGAGGCCAAAAGATGGGAATGTATAAAACTGAATCCTATGGTGGGCAATGTCCATGATCAACTGTACAAATACTAGAAATCACTTCATGAACCAGAACAAATGTATGACAATACAATTAGAAGTTAATAACAGAGGGGCATATAGGGAAGAAATATATACCTATTGCAAACTATATACTACAGTTAGTACTATTTCAACATTTTTTCATAAACAGTAACAAATGTACTATATCAATACTACGAGTCAACAATTGAGGGGGGTTGGTTAGGGATAGGGGAGGATTAGAGTTTCCTTTTCTTTTTTTCTTTTTTCATCTTTCACTTTATTTCTTGTCTGGAGTAATGAAAAGCTTCTAAAAATTGAACAAAAATTAAGTGTTATGGATGCACAGCTGTATGAGGGTACCCAGGGGCAAGTGATTGTACACTTTGGATCTTTGGATAATTGCATGGTATCTGAACAATCTCAATAAAAATGAGAAAAAAAAATAGGTTGGGGTGATGAATGCACAACTATATGATGGTACTGTGAACAGCTGATTGTACACCATGGATGACTGTATGGTATGTGAATATATCTCTATAAAACTGAATTTAATTAAAAAAAAAAAAAAACTGCAGGTAGCAGCAGAGTTTTCCCTTGATCTGTCTCTATCTTCAGTATTTCTTTTCTTCCTCATATTCTGGTTATGGGCATGTTTTGGCTTGTTTGGGTTTGTTTTTTTGGTCCACCGAGTGCTGAGTCCCTACCGGAAAGACGTCATCTTGCTCATTTGCTGGCTGCTCTGCCTATAGCCTGCAAACAGTGGGTTTCAACAATTACTTGCAATTCAGCAATCTGGGTGATGGCAAGAGCCCTTTCAGAGAAAATTCACAAAGATCCAGGTCATTCAAAGATCAGAAAAGGGTGATAGAGTCTAAAGCTCATATATTTTTAAAGCAACATTTAGAAATTATTAATTTCTTTAGGGAAATTTAAAGCAAATTTTAAAATCCCCTTAATATAAATAAATTCCTGCTTTAAAACTTCACCTTACGTTTTCTCTCACCTTCCCCTCATTGAAATGTACTTAGGTTTATTTTCATAATTCAAATTCATTACTCATAGAGGAATATGTACATCATCATTTTGAAAAGGATAAAAAAATTAAGATGCTAATTCCAGAAATACTTTTTAGGGCCAGAAATGTGAAGGAGAAATTGTCCTGGAATTGTTTTTTAAAAACCATTTTCTTCACATATGAGTAATTGCTTCCTTATCTCAGCCTAGGTGGTCACCAAATATTTAACTGTGCTTTCTCATACAGGACAAACTTCTTTAATAGCGTAACTTTTTATTATCAAGGATAATGTATAATTGGATATTCTTTTATTCTTCTATCTGACTGGTGATAAGTGAAATCACCAAATAGTTCTGAGATCAATTGTTTCAAGCAATACTTCTTACTAGCATTTTCAACCACTTAATATCCTGTGCTTAGTAGGTAAAATACAGGATGCCCAGTTAAACTTGAATTTCAAATAAACAACCAATTATTTTTCAGTCTAAGCCTGTCCCATGCAATGCTAAAGTAAAGACATACTAAAGTAGGTGGTATACAGTATTTGGGACATACTTAGACTAAGAAATTATTTGTTGCTTATCTGAAATTCACATTTAACTGGGCATCCTGAATTGCTAATTTTTATTTGCTAAACCTGGATCTGAGTCCTCATCAACCAGCAGTCACCATGGTAACCAGCACTGATGGCCAAAGGAAGGTGGCTCAGGGATGAACTGAAAATAACACCTCACCTTCACAGGCAGTACTCACCTAACCCTTATAACCATCTGGTGTGATGGCTGTTAATATCCCACTTCACAGATGATATTAGGAGGATAAATGGTTTTCCCAAGGCCACCCAGATTCTGGGAAGCATCATGTTGGCAGTTGATGAGACTGCTCTCTTCCCCTGCTGGCCTCACAAATATACAGAACACACGTTTCTTAGACTCCTAACAACGTTCAAATAATAATTACGTGCTTTCGTGACATCCGAATCTTTGAAGCCTTCTGAGTTTAGCTGAACTTTTTCTGATCAAGTGATGAAGCAAGTGAGTGATACAACCACAGTGTCACTAAATCCTAATTGCTTGGCAGTCTGGGGAAGACCAAGGCTGTGAATTAAGTGGCTTTTCCATCTGTGAACAGCCGTAGGTAATCCCTGTCTAGCTCTTGTTGGGAAGGCTAACTGATGTAGTGAGCCCAAGGCTGATGCCCCAGCTCTGACACTGAGAGTGCCACCACAGTGATGCGAATTGTGGATGAGGCAGCTCAGCTCAGACCTCGGCGAGAAGCAAATGGGCTTGAGGAAGAGGAGAGGAAAGGAACGGAGGGAGGGAGAGAGAATCAATATTGACTGAGCACATACTATATCCAGTCAATGAGCTGGGCTTGCTCCTATACAATAACTCACTTATTTTTCCCTGTAATCAGCTGTCAGGATGAGTACGACCATGTACGAATCAGGAAATTGAGGCTCAGAGACTAAGTAAGTGAACTTTTCTCTGATTTGTGCTCCCACCATCGTGCAGCCAGGCCACCGTGGAAGTACAGTCAGCTCTGAGCAGCAGGGAGCAGCCCACGCTCGGGTCTCCCTTATCTACCTCTTGCTCCCTCACTGCCAACCTGCTTATCCTCCTTCTGCCTTAACTATCTGTCCATCATTTCATCACCTACTGCCTCATCTCTCACCGCCACCCCGCAAGATGCCAAACATGAACCTTAAGTGCTTTCCCTTTTAGTATTGGTTTTAATTTTCAGTAACGCACTGTGCTTTGTACTGACCCATGTTCTATGCTGAATTTTATCAATTCAGAGATTCAGATCAGTTCACACTCTAACATGCCAAAAATCGGGATGCATCTTACTCTTGATGATGTACATTAATTTAATTTGAGCATTTTTTCTTCCTTAGTGATGCATAAAATGATGCATCATATATTCAACAACTTAGATTCCATGAAAGATGGAATTAAAAAACAAAACAAAACAAGGTGAGTTAACCATTTTATATTTCTCCCATTTTAGAAAAAGGAACAGAAAACACATAAAATATTGTTTTATGTTTCCGGCCTTAACAGATTTCCAGCCCTGCCCCCTCCTCCCAGCTGGTTTGAGTTATGTATGACCTATCAATAGAGTTAATGGGAAGCTTTACTGAGAAGAAAGCAAAAATGAGGTGCTATTAGATCCTTAGACCTTAAAATATTGATCCAGGGAAAAGAAAGCTTCTCATTCTACCTTAACTTATAAAACCTCCCAAATCTCACTCTCCAATCATGCGGATGGTAAGGAAGGATCAGCAGTATAACAAGTCCCAAAATATCTGAAAGAAAAAGGAACAATTTCCATATGATCTGAAATATCCATCTTGAGAGTAGAGATAAGCAGAAAGGAAGTAATTATTAAAAAAGTCAATGGCTTTGGCATTTGAGTTATAGCTATTTATCCAATAGAATATACTCTAAGGGTATAATGAGAATCAAGTTTGTTCTTGGTCCTTGACAACTATATCCAGGAATCCAGAGGAAGATCATTTTCTCAATCCAGATTTCCCATGAATATAGATGGCTAGACTCACTCTGCTAATTTTGGTGTGCCAATTCTGCCCAGCATCACTAAGCTGGTGTTTGAATA
Source organism: Choloepus didactylus (assembly GCF_015220235.1). Classification (NCBI taxonomy): domain Eukaryota; kingdom Metazoa; phylum Chordata; class Mammalia; order Pilosa; family Megalonychidae; genus Choloepus; species Choloepus didactylus. The sequence goes on along the minus strand of NC_051330.1, from coordinate 15,969,780 downwards.
CTTTGACAATATGATATTAAGAAGGCTAACAATTTTATTATAAATATAATAACATTTATTAAGTGCTTATTAAGGGCTATGCATTGTTATAAATATTTTGCAAACGTTATTTTGTATAATGGGGTAGGGATAGTATGCTCTTTTAACAGATGAGAATACCAAATTAGAGTAAGTAAACTACCCAAAGTCACAAGCCAGTAGCTATCAAATTCAGACTTATCCTTGGCCTATCTATCTCCAAATCCCACAGACTTAGCCACTATACTCTACTGCAAATTAAGAATCAGCAATGTGTAAAGCAGTTAAAATTTGGTACTTAGGAACTGAGTGAAACTGGGAAAATTATACCATTGCACTATAACCTCAACTGCTGAGATGTCAGCTCTTGGAATGCTAGCTCAGTCCAAGGGGCGAGCTCCCCATGCCACTAAAGTTAGGAGGTCATGTGGTAGAAAGAAAGAGGTCCAAATATCTTGGATACAAGTGGGTAGGTAAACTTTCCACTCCTAGCAGCTTTAGCAGGTTGGTGAAAGTAAAGCCAGACAAGATGGAACACATTTATATTTACTTATGCCCCAACTGTCATAGTCCTAGAGACATTGATTGAATAATTAAAGAACACAATCAAGGTAAAATTGCAGCCATTCCACTTTGTAGATTGACATTTGTTCTAGTTTGCTAATGCTGCTGGAATGCAAAACACCAGAAATGGATCAGCTTTTATAGAGGGGGTTTATTTGGTTACACAGCTATAGTCTTAAGGCCATAAAGTGTCCAAGGTAAGTTATCAGCAATCAGATACCTTCACTGGAGGATGGCCAATGGTGTCCAGAAAACCTCTGTTAACTGGGAAGGCACGTGGCTGGCGTCTGCTCCAAAGTTCTGGTTTCAAAATGGCTTTGTCCCAGGATGTTCCTCTCTAGGCCACAGTTCCTCAAAAATGTCACTCTTAGTTGCACTTGGGGTATTTGTCCTCTCTTAGCTTCTCCGGAGCAAGAGTCTGCTTTCAATGGCCATCTTCAAACTGTCTCTCATCTGCAGCTCCTGTGCTTTCTTCAAAGTGTCCCTTTTGGCTGTAGCTCCTCTTCAAAACATCACTCAGCTGCACTGAGTTCCTTCTGCTTGTCAGCCCATTTATATGGCTCCACTGATCAAGGCCCGCACTGAATGGGTGGGGCCACGCCTCCATGGAAATTATCTCATCAGAGTTATCACCTAAAGTTGGGTGGGGCGTATTTCCATGCAAACAACCTAATCCAAACGTTCCAACTTAATCTCCACTAATATGTCCGCCCCACAAGATTGCATCAAAGAATATGGCTTTTTCTGGGGGACATAATACATTCAAACCAGCACAACATTTAAAATATCAATAACAAAGATTTTGTCAGACATAGATTACATGAGCTGGGAGACTGCATCTAAAGCATTCCATTTGGTAAGGTTGTGGCTGCAGAAAGGAATTACAGCCTTTAAGTTAATGTGGACAAAATTAATCTTCAAGATTGTTCTTGTTGTTGCTTCAATAAGCTCAGACTCTGGAACTGGGTTTGATTACTGACTCCACTATGTTCTCACTGAATAAACTTAGACAAGTTATTTAACTCTTTTTCTTTAAATCTTGCAGGCATAAATGTTTTTTTCAACTCTTAATGGCCCTAACCCCCATTACCACCAGAGCTGGGCAGCCTATGGGATGGTATATGGTTCTGTTCCTGGATGGATTTTGTGCACTCTATTCATCCCATATCTTCAATGTGTCTTTCTATCTCCTTTCTTGCCTTCTTTTGGGATAATTATTTTAAATCATTTTTTGTTCTTACCAGTTAGAAGTTATACATTCTTACTATTCTTTGAATAGTCACCCTGGAACTTACAACATGCTTACTTATCGACTTTGAAGGTTAATTATCCTCCTACCAGATAATATAAGGACCCTAAAATATTATCTCCACTTATCTTTCTGCATGTCTTTTGTGATATTCCAATCTGATGTTTTAATTTTATCCCTTTAACTTAATCCTACAAGGTTTTTTGATTGCTGTTTTATACAATCGGTGTTTTTATGTATCCATATACTTATCACTTTTTTTTACTCTTCTTTTATTCTTGCATCTCAGATCATCCATCTGGGTTCACTTTTCTTTTCCTGAAGTGTTATCTTTAACATTTTCTTCAGTGAGGGTCTGATGGTGACAAATTCAGTTACTGTTTGTCTGAAAATGTATCTATTGTGCAGTTATTCTTGAAAGTTAATTTTACTTAGTATAGAATTCTATACACACACTTATTTCCTCTCATCAGACATTAAAGATATGATTGCATTATCATCTGGTTCTTGTTGCTGGTAAGAAGCTCATCTTCGGTCTGTCACTCTTTGGAAGGCTGTCTGCCTTTTACTCCTGGAAACATTTAATATCTTTTTTTTCCTTACATTTTACTTTCCTGCAATTTCACTATCATATATCTAAGTGTGACATTTAAAAATTTCCCCTGTGGGTTCATGGGGCATCTTGAATTTTTGGATTAGTGCCATCAGTTCTGGAACATGCTCAGCCTTTGTCTTTTCAAATATTGCCCTTCCCCCCTTCTTCATTTTTATTCTCTGTTCCATGTTTCTTTCATATTTTCTGTCTCTGTATCTGTACTGTGTATTCTGGAGAATTCCTTCTATTGTCTTGTGCAGTTCACCGATTTTTGTTTCAGCTGTGTCTAAACTGCCATGAAACCTATATGTTGAATTTTTAAATTCAGTTATTATTATTTTTATTACTACAGTTTCTTTTGATTCTTTTTAAAATCTCCTAGGTTACTTTTTATAGTTCCTTGTTCCTCACAGATGCCATGTGTCTAGTCCAAGAGTATTTTAAATAACAATAGCTGGAGGTATTTTAGAAACCAGGTGATGTGAATTTGGACTGCAAACCTACAGGCAGGCTGCCCTGTGTTTATGACTTTTCAGGGACTTTTTTTCATCCTCAGCTCAGCTCAGAACCAATACAAATTTCTCTGTAGTCCTCTGGGTGTATGGAGTGGGTTTACTTTTGGTTGATCTCTATGTTGAGGATGTAGACTTTAAGGTACCCAGCTTTGTGGGGGAAGAATCTCCTATTAGACTCCAGGGACAGGCTCCAGATTTTGACATCTGTGTCCCTCCTGCTATAAAAATCTAAGGCCCCAAATAGGTCTGACACAACAGAGTTTGTGGAAAGAGTTAGGGTGATGACTAGCATGAAGGTCATAGTTCAATTTAATGTGTGAAACCCTAAAAGCAAGGAGGGGAGACACTGGAAGGATGAGTAGCTAGTTTGAAGGCTGGGAGAGTTACATCAGGACTTAATCATTCTGCAAATATTTAAGGAGCACTTATTAAGTGTTTAGCACTATTGTGGGCACTGAGGATCTGACTGTGAACAAGACAGATGAAGTCTCTGTCCTCCTGGAGCTTCTAGTCCATGGAGAAGACAATGTACAGATAGGATGGAAGAAAAGGCAATGCTTTACAGGGAAATAATGTGGGTTAAGGGGAGGGAGAGTGCTGAGGGAGAGCGATGGTAACGGGATCAAGTTTAGATGGGAGGGCCAGGGTTCCCCTGAGTAGGTAGTCTTTGAGAACCTACTCATGTGGATATCTTGAGGAAGAGTCTCCAGCAGGGACATACAAAGTGTATAAGTCTTTAAATGAGGACACACCTGGTGCATTTATGGCACTGCAGGAGGTTAAGAGTACTTGGAACACAATATGTGATGTCAGGAATATAGGAGAAAAAGGAACTGAGACATAGCCAGATTATGCAAGTCCCTGTAGACCATATTAGGAATTTTGGACTTTACTATAATTGTGATGGGAAGGTGCTGGAGGGTTTTCATCTGTGGAATGTCCTATTCTGACATGTTTTTAAAAATAGTATAAGGTGGAAAAGGTGGGGAAATATAGGTTTGCTCTGAATTGGAAAACAGTGAATGGAGCTGTGTATTTGGTGCCTATTTAAATGGCAGATAGAGGATGAGTCGGATTGGGGAAGGGATGTTTGTGAGATGAATGAAGTATTTTCTGGCCATGGTTGGGGAAAACAAACATCTGCAGACTTTACGTAGAGCTGTTAAGCCAGTTTCCCAAACTGTTCCATGGAACTCGAATTCAGTAAGACACTATTAGGCAATGATGAAGTGTTTTGGGAGATTGGTCATTTAGAAAAAAAATGAGATAAACCAGCGTCTTTGACAACAGACACATCAGAACATTTAATGTGCAAGTTTCGTGGATGTCAAGTTGGCCCCTCCTATGGAAAATATTCCACACAAGTTCCAATGCGACACAATTAGCACCAGGGGTTCCCTCTTCCTATCTCTTAACGGAGCCTTGTAGGTGTGCACTGATGGGCGCACCCATAATTTCATGTACTTCAGGTTTTATCTCCTAACTGGATTAGAACTTTCCTCTGGGTCCTTCTTGGACTTCTTCATATTCCCTGCTGCACTTAAATCATCTTGCAGTAGCTCCCAATGGATGGGAAGGACCGGGGATGGTTAGGAGGGTGGGAGTAGGGAAGTAGAGTCTACAAAGGAGGCTTGATGACACAAAGGGCAGGAGGTTATGCACAAAGGGGACCTGCCAGGGAGGTTAAATGCCTGCAGGCTTTCAAGTGCTGGGAATCAAGCTACTTACTGGGTTTTAGAGGCAATGTCAGAATCAATAAATACTCACTGTTGATTGAATGTAATACAGTCTTGGCCTCACTGTCAACAGAACCAAATACTAGGCATAGTGTTTACTCAAACTCATCAGGCTAAGCAACATGTGAGTTCTGTTTTCATGTTTCTCTTTTTGGTGTATATGTATATTCTCTTTCTGTTTCCCCCCTACTCTTCTTTTACTTCATATCTTTAAATCTTTCCCTTAGCTCTTCTATAATAAACACATGGAATACATTTTCATTTTAATTATTGATATGACTATGGGAGAATTTCATGTTTCTTATTCTTAATTTTAAAAGTGGATAAGTGGAATGATTTATATATTCTTTCCAAAATATAATTTTAAAAACTTCTAACTTATATTTCTTACTTTGTCCATAAGTATAGTCTTCAAATAATTTTTCTCTCTACAGCCATGGTGGTTCTCAGCTGATCCCCACCATCCTCCCCCACCCAGGAACATTTAGCAATGTCTGGAGTCACTTTTGGTTGTCACATCTGGTGGAGGGTGCTATTGGCATTCGGGAGGAAGAGGTCGGGGATGCTATTTAAATCCTACTATGCACAGGCCAGTCCCCCACAACAAAGACTTATCCAGCCCAAAGTGTCAATAATCCTACTACTGAGAAATCCTGCCCTATGGCCAACTTATAGTGAAAAAGATAAATCAGGTTGGTGGAAGTACTTTTAGAGTTGAATACAGAATATATTTTTGCTCAGTCTGGATTTGAATCTTGGCTCCACCACTTACTAGCTGTGTGACCTTGGACAGGCTACCTAAACTCTCTGTTGCTCATTTTTGTCATCTGTAATGGATGTCATAAGGTATAAACAAGCTAACACATGTAAAGGTCTTAAAGATAATGCCTGGCTATATTTTTTTTTTTTTTCTTTTCATTGGCAGAATATATGAGTGTTAAGGAGAACGACCCTACAACTTTAAGTTTTTCAATTGGATAATGCTTACATAGCTTGTTAAAGGAAAAATATCTTGTTTATATTATCAAGATTCTGTATGTTAAACTCCAGAAAAACCTCAAACCAACCAAGACCAAAATTACTGCTAATTTTGATTTGTTTTCTGAAGACCCAGGATTTATTTTTCAATCCCTAATGCAGTAAGCCTTTCGAATGGATTATCTTCATTCTAAACATTTGTCACTGACCTATTATAGAACATCTGGATTTAACAGACATCCCTAATAATGCAGGTTTTAAAAGGATTTGAGTTTGGTAATTATAGAGAAATGACAAAAACCATCAACTGGCCTCTTAGTCTCTTCTGCATAAATAACACATTATAACGTTGAGCATCAGACTTGCAGAAAATATACTAAAAACCGTTTCGATGGGACTGCCAACATCTTCAGCAGGCACTCATTTGCCATTTCATCTATGCACCTTCTTGTCATGACTACACCTCTTTTCACCATTCAGAGCATGGGGCTAAGGAGGCCAAAGTTAAAGGCTCAAATCACAGGTGGGCACCTTGGATGGTTCCAGCTATGGCGGGCAACGCCAGCTCCTTATGGAGGACAGGGGCTAGTCAAGGACTTGGGTAAGAGGGCCCCAAGCACGGGTTCTGCCCCTTGTGCAGCACAGAGTCCTACATGAAGAAACGCACCATCTGTGCCCCTTGGAACACCAGCTTGCCCCTCAAAACTCTCTCAGGGACCCTTATTCTTGCAGAAACTCTTGGACCCCAGCCAATTATCAAACTCGAGCCTGTCACATTGTCACCTGTGGAGAAAAGGCAGGGGTGGCCTCCTAAGGCATGACATTTGCCAATCCCTGGGACCATTTCCTCTCCAGGGGATGCCAACTCAGAGAGCCGGACACAGCCACTCCTGCTCCCAGCGTTCCCACCGCTTGTGTCCCCAGCTCCATCACCACCGTCACCATTTCGGCCTCCCCACCCAAGCGCAGGCGGGGTCGGCCTCCCAAGAATCCCCCACAGCCTGGGCCCAGCTATGGACGGAGACAGCTCTTCTATCCTTGAGAGCTGTGGACTGGGGCCAGGGCGCGAGTGAGTGCAGCTCCTGGGATGAGGCTGCAGGCGGCGCGCTCATGCGCCCGGGCCGCCCACGGCTTGGAGCAGAGGAAACGCGGGGACGGGAGAGCCAAGGGTCCACGGTGGCGGCCATAATTCAGGACCGCCTGGAGGGAGCGGAGAGCGCGCCTCCTGGAGGGTTGAAGTTGACGCCTGCAGAGGTCTCCTTGGCCCCCAAACTGCGTCCACCGGCCTGCGCCCCAGGTCTCTGGTCCCCCCACTGGAGACTGAGGACGTGCCCTGCCAGCAAGCAGGGACCGCAATCACCAGGGCTCCTGGGCTGGCAAAGCGGGGCCGCCTGTAGCCCCCAGTCCCCTGAGGCCTGAGGGCTGAGGAGGGGAGTCTGAGGTGGAGGCCTCGGCGAGGAGGAGGAGGGGGACAGGGGACGGGACCCCTCGCCGCAGGCCTGGTCCCGCCCACCTTGGGTGCGGGGCTGCCCGAGGATCCCAGCGCGTCCTCGCAGCAGCGCCCCTGCTGGCGCGCACTGCCGGGGTTACAGAGGCCATAGGGCCATGTGAGCGCTGCCCCTCCACGGCGGCTTTCTGCCCTCCTCCCTCTTCCCCCGCGACCCCCCATGACCGAGCCTGACGCTGTTAACCGCTGCCTGAAGTCTCTTGAGGGGGAAAGCCTCCAGGGAGACCTAGGGGCCTTCTTTCCACCAAAGTAGGGGGTGGGCAACTGGCTGTCATGGAAATGGGGCCTTCACCTCCCCTTCCCTTCCAGCCGGCATGGCTGGGCAGTATCTGTCCCCACCCCCTTGTCCTTGATTCCCCAACTCCCACCTTAGGGGAAGGGGAAGGGGCTTCTCTCCACAATGAGCTTTTTTTTTCTCCTTTCCTTTTTTTTTTTAAATTTGATGTCAAGTTCACTTTTTTTTAATGCAATTTTATTGAGATATTCACGCACCATACAATCCATCCAAAGTGTACACTTAACGGCTCACATTATCGTCATAGCTGTGCACTCATCACCACGTTTTCTTTAGAAAAAATAATAAATGTAAGTTTCTGTATGAGCAGAAAAAAACAAACAAACCAAGCTCTCATGGCCACACACTGACACGAATACTCTCCAAGTAACCTGGGGGATGGAGAAAAAGGGAATGGAAAAGGTACTAGAGAGTGTTTCCAGAGAACCCAACTTCGAATTGGAATGAAAATGGGCACACAGGGGAAGAGGAAAAAAAGAGCAAATGTGCAGTGTGCCTGTGTGCATGTATGTGGGATGGAGGGTGGGGGCGGTGAGGCCTGGAGAGGGAGAGACAAAGAAAGAAGGGAAAAGCAAACCGTGAAGAAACTCTACTAGCCCTTCCCTGAGGCTCCAGCAAGGCAAATGTAAGCTTGGGCATCACTTCTATGAGAAAATCACAGTAGAAGAATGCTAATAATAGCTAACATTTATGTATTTCACATTCACATGGAAAGCATTCAATATGTTATTAATATTTTCAATTGAGGTCTATGTACCAAGCACTAGAGTAAGAGATTTATAGACCAATAACTACTGGAGTGGTGGATTGAATTACATGCCCCAATCTAAACACGTTCTTAGTCTTAGTCTGCCTTCCCCTGTGGGTGTGAGCCCATTGTAAAAAGGGCTTCCTGAAGATGTTCTTTTTAAGGTGTGGCCCCAACTGAATGGAGGCAGATTTTAAACTGGATTATTGGAGGCTTTATAAAGAGAACCAGGAAGTCACAGAAAGGAGAAGCCACTGCCATGTGACATTACAGCCAAAGAACCCCAAGGGTTGTCAACAGCTGGTCCCACAACATTGTGTACTTCAAGGAGAACGCAAGCTTTGCCGATCTCTAGATTTTGGACTTCTAGCCTCAAAACCATGAGCCAATAAATTCCCATTGTTTAAGCCAATCCACTGTGAGGTACTTGTGAGAGCAGGTCTAGCAAACCAAGACAAGTGGGGTGTCTGAATTCAGAGACATTTTTCTTAAAACAAGATGCCATTTTATCTCCAAGAAACTGTAGTAAAATCTGCACTTTCCTTTCCTTCCAACTCTGCCAATGTTTAATCAGAACTGGGGTGGACATGGAGAAAAAATATAAATGTGTTTCTGAGCACATACCATAGATTAGCATAATCTCATTTTTTGATTGCTCAAGATTACTTTGGAGAGGTTCATCTGCGCCTCTTCTCCCTTCCGCAGTCATATCCTCATTAAAGAATCAGGGACAAACAAGCCACGTGTTTGAATTCAAATGAAGATCCATTTGTTCCTGGAGCAGAATGAACCATTTGGCACACTGCAATCTCATGCTTGAGTTTCAGAGAAGGTTATTCTATTTGGCCATCATTTCTGAGCTATCCAAAGCCATAAACATAGAGATCCTTTAGTGCCTTGTTTCAGAGAAATGGGTGCGTGTTGCAATGGTGGTTACCCTTTTAACTAAAACAACAAATTTCAGCCTGGCAGACTGGTGATTGCAAAGCTGAGCCAGTCAGACACTCTTTTCCATCAGCAGTAACAGAAAGATCAACAGCTTCTTGCAAACGCATCCTTTTGCTCTCTAGACTCCACTGAGATAACAGCTTAGCTATGCAATCATCACAGATCGAGTGCTTCTTACAAAGGAAATCTTGTCTCACTGATGAATCCAAGTTCCTTTGCAATATTGATCTCCCCAGATCCTTTCTGGAGAAAATGAGATGGCAGGGGTGTGGGGGTTGGAAGGTTTTCAGGGAAGACTTAATTCTGCACCTAATCAGATAAGCCAAAGGTTAAAAAAGTCATTAATAAAAAGTGATGGTTTTCCTTTGGATTGAATTAATTAGCGCTACAACCCCAAGGAAGATGTTAAAATATCAAAAGCAAAGGAAATTACCATAACCAATATTCCTTTTTGTTTATTTTTATTTAAAGAGCACTTCAGGTTCAAGATAGAATAGAGAACTAAGAAAGCCCTTTGTAAAATCCAGGAAAGATGGTTTTCTGCTTTTTTTTTCTATCTGTCACTTCCGGTTTTTAGGGCTGTCATCTAAATTTCCCCATTACCAGCTCTATCTATATGGTACCAGGAACTCCGCAGCTTGTGCAGAGCCTCCAGCCCCTCTAACAGGTCTTCTCAGACTTTGGGGCGTTTGCATGAACCATCTAGGAATCTTGTTGCAATGCAGATTCTGATTCATTAGGTCTGGGGACCAAGGGCCCAGGACCCAGCATTTTTAAAAACTCCTGAGAGATGCTGATGCTGGCTTAAAGAGTGGGTAGGGTAGAAACGTAGGAGAATTCCAGCGTCCTGTTCTCAGCTCTTTAAATACATTAGCTCCTTGAATTCTCTGAACAGTCCAGGAGGAAGCCACTACCTTATTCTCATTTTTCAGATGACTCATTCGACTTTGGCCTGTGATTCACCCCAATTTTCCTTTCCTATTTCTAGCTTTCTTACTTGGAATCACTAAGTTCAAATGCCTTAGCCTGCCATTCCCAGTTGTTCTTCCAGGAATCCTTCCAGATCTAGCAAGCCTGGATAAGGGGGCTTTCCTATATACTCCCAATATATTAAGGGGCTTTCCTATATACTCCCAGTACATGCCCCTATATACTTATCACACTATATGTAGTAGTTTTATCTATTGCTATCTACCCCAGAACTTAATGGATTGAGACACCAATAAACATTTACCTCTGATCATTTGGGTGGGTCAGGAATTCAGGCTGACGTGGCTGGGAAGTTCTGGCTGAGGGTCTCTTGCAAGGTGGTGGTCTAGATGCTACTGGGGCTTGACCCAGTCTGGAGGATCTGTCTCCCAAGTGGCTCACTCACATGGCCGGCAGGTAGTGCTGGCTCTTGTGAGTAGATCTCAGCCCCTCTTCACGTAGGCCTCCTCGGGGCTGCCTGACTGTCCCCGTGGCATGGTGACTGGCTGCCCCCATATCAGGAGATCTGAGGGAGAGAGAGCCAGGCAGTGCAATACTTACAGGGCCCAGCCTCAGAAGTCAGACAGCATCATCTCAGTTTAATAGAAGAGAGTCGCTAAGTCCAGTCCACATTGAAGGGTTAGGGGAATTAGCTCCAACTTTCTGAAGGCAGGACTCTCAAAGAATTTGCAGACCTATTTTTAAATTATCATCCCGTAGCAGATCATATTTTCCAAAGGTGGCTGTAACAATACTTCCCATCCCCATGCTTTTCTTGAACATAGCCATTCTCCCATCAAGAGGTGGGATCCAGTTTTCCTCCCCTTGATTCTGGAAGGGCTACTAACTTGCTTGTAGCCAAGAGAATGCAGCAGAACTTCTGAGATCATGCAGGCAGAGAAGCTTCTGCCCCATGAGCCGAGGCACTCACTTTTGGAGCCCTGACCCACCAGGAGAGAAACCCTACTTCCCTGAGCCCATCATGCCATGAGGAAGCCCAGGCTACATGGATAAGGTGCTTCAGTTGACAGCCCCAGCTGAGGTCCCAGACAACAGTCAACATCAACCACCAGAGCTGTGAGCGAAGATGCCTTCAGTTGACTCCAGTCCTCAGCTCTGGAGTTCTCCCCCTGGGGCCTCAGACATCCTGGATCAGAGTCTGTCCCTTCTCACTGGGCCCAGAATCCAAGAGCATAATAAAATGGTTATTTTAAGCCATTAAGCTTTGGGACAATTTGTTACATAGCACTGAGTAACTACAACATACTGTATTATCAAGCTTTATTTATTCTCTCTCTTGTCCCACCATTAGATTGTTAGGTTGTAAGCTCGTCTAGGGCAGAGGGCTGTATCTTATTCATTGTTATAAATCCAGCACCCAGCATAGTGCCTGGCTTGTAATATGTGCCAAATAAATGTTTGTTGAGTGAATAACAAGTGAATAAGGATTTGTGTAATTTTGCCAAGAGAGTTCTCTTTGGCTGGAAATCCTGAGACTCATTGCTTTGGAGCCAGGTAGTATTGTTACTACTATGTATTTGTACAGCTTGATGCACCCGTCTCCCTGCCCCTTGTATGGTTTTGGCTTGCTTGTTTTATTTTCATCCTGCCTGTCTTTTGACCTCCTAAATACATGCTTATAGTATTTTGTATGGACTGTTTCTGCTGCTATGCAAAGACTTGCTCACCATATTCATATGATAAACATTAATTGTGACCATAAAAGTAGCTATGACCTCAAAGTCTAAAGATGCTTACATTCAGTTTTGATTCTAGGGTGTTAAGTATCTAGAAAACAATTTCAGACCCTTGAGTTGACTATACTTTCTCAATTCTAAATATGTAGGCAGGAAGATGTGTTTAAAAATTTAATTTTTTTCTCAATTGCATTTGGAAAAAGGTCCTTCAGTTGGCCCAGTGCTTTCAATTATTAATTGTATTAGATTTAATAATAACATATACCTTCAATTTAATACCTGTCTACTCAATTCCATAACCAGCTCCAGCTATGAAGGTAAATATCTCAGTTACTACTTAATCTAGCCACCAAAAGTCTTCCTTCTCTTCTATATTTATCCTGCAGCCAAAGGCAATTATCTAGTACCATCACTCAATTCTCATTGTCTCATTTTCTCATGATGAAATTTAACTCGCTCCAAATTTACAAATGCTAATTAAATCTTAAAAAGCAAACAAAATGTCAATCAAAACTGATCTACATTTGCTCATCATCAACAGCTGTAAAAAAAAAAAACTAGCAAAAACCAAGGGTTCCTCAAGTTCAAAGAATTTAAGTGCTGTAGTGCCCTATATTGTAGAAATAAATACTCCGATGCGGTTGATAAAAGAGGCAGGAATATTTTTTTCCAGAATCAAAACTCTATTTGCAATAAACCAAAACTTTGAATAGCTCTATATTCCTTTTCATCCCCAGCCCTCACTGCTCTCCCTTTTGGCTATTACAACATCTGCTATAGGAATAATTTTAGTGTGCTTAAAAAAAGAGAGAGAGAGAAAGGAAACAGAATGGCCTCCAAATAAGAACGATTATCAAATTTAAAAATAAACCTGGTACGAATGCCAACACCACACTCTTCATTAAAAAGCACTGGAGTGAAGCCAGCTATGGGGGCTGGTCTCAGTCTCACCAGTGATGACTCGGTGACTGAGCCAAGGAGTCTTGACAGTCTCCTTGTGGACACTCTATGTTGTTAGGAAAGTGTGAGAAACACAGCAATGCTGACTTGCCCAGGGTCAAACAGATAATGGTTCACTGGAAGGAGGGATCCTAAAACATTTACCTTCACCTTGGTTCAAGCTGCCTGCCTCCTGGCTGCCCCACGACAGACAGATAGCACATGTGCTCCCCTGGCAGCGTGCTCCACTTCAGCCTCTCTCCAGGCTCAGCTGGAGAAACTCAAGCCGTGGACCCAAACGACCAGAACCAATATAAAGAGAAAGCAAGGACAGTCAGAAGGCCCTTTTCACCTCTATTTCCTGATGCTGAGGTTAAAGCATCCTTTTCCTGCATCGATGCTGGGCAATAACTCAAGCGACATCAGGAATGACTAAGAAGGACACTTTAAGGTCAAAGCCTGAAGGAGCAACCCTCCCCAGTCAGAGGGGGGCAGAGGATCTGAAGCACATCTCATTAGGGAATTAAAAAAACATCCACCAACTCAAGATTTCCTAAATTCCATGGAAGATCATCAACAAGATTAATAACTGGATTTAAGCCATTGTGAGAATTGGCATTACAATGCCAACAGTGGTAAACACCGTAACACAGAATCTTCTAGTCTTTTTTGGCCTTCTTCTTAGAGTTGTTTCTTCTAAACTAGGACTTTAAAATAATCCACCTAGTGGCTCTCTCTCTCTAGCTAAGTCAACCTGGAGGGTGAAATCACTGCCCTCCCCCCTACATGGGATCTGACACCCAGGGGAGTGAATCTCCCTGGCAACGTGGAATATGACTCCCGGGGAGGAATCTAGACCTGGCATCGTGGGATGGAGAACATCTTCTTGACCAAAAGGGGGATGTGAAAGGAAATGAAATAAGCTTCAGTGGCAGAGAGAATCCAAAAGGAGCCGAGAGGTCACTCTGGTGGGCACTCTTACACACAATATTGACAACCCTTTTTAGGTTCTAATGAATTGCAATAGCTACCAGTAAATACCTGAAACTACCAAACTACAACCCAGAACCCATGAATCCTGAAGACCATTGCATAAAAATGTAGCTTATGAGGGGTGACAATGGGACTGGGAAAGCCATAAGGACTGCACTCCCCTTTGTCCAGTGTATGGATGGATGAGTAGAAAAATGGGGGAGGTGGGGGAGGCACCCAGTGTTCTTTTTCACTTTAATTTTTATTCTTATGATTTTTGTGTGTGTGGTAGTGAAAATGTTCAAATATTAATTTTGGTGATGAATGCATAACTATATAATGGTACTGTGAACAATTGAATGTATGCTTTGTATGACTGCATGGTATGTGAATATATCTCAATAAAAATGAATGTTAAAAAAAATAATCCATGTAGACTTCTACTTCTGGATTGAGATGGAGATGTGTTTCTCCCTGTTCTTCTAACAGACTTTTTTTGATACTAATTGTTATTCAGGGCACTGGGTTAGAATGTAAAGATGCTATGAAGCTGGGTAAATATATTATTGTCTCTACTAGTTTTATCAGTGGGGAGCCTAAGCTTGCACCCTTGCCAGGCTATACTGAGGCATCCCATCCCCAAGTGGGGTGCTTCTGGAGTGGGCCAATTTGGGAGCTGGGACGTGCACCCCTTCCAGTGTTAATGAGTCCCCATCCCCTCCCCACTGCGGTGTCAGTAGCGGTCCTAGAAGGAGGCATGTTTCCCCTTCCAGCCAAACTAGCATCCAAGGAGACTTGGTGGGCTGCCTGGTAGTATCTACTATGCTTGGCACCACAGCACTGTTTGCCCAGCAGTAAGGAGGTACCTTTCTCCCTCCAGGGTGTCAGTAGAAGCAGATCAGGGAACCCAGGCTTCCAGCCCCACCTGGCAGTAACAGGTGGCACCCTCTCCCCCACTGGCACACTGTCAGAGGAAGCCCGCTGAATGGTCTACATAAGATCCAGAGGCCCATAGCATAATATCCCAAATGTCTAGGATATAATTAAATATCACTCATCACACCAAGAGCCAGGAAAATCTGAACTTGAATGAGAAAAGATAATTGACAGATGATAACACTTAGATGACGAAGATGTCAGAATTACCTAACAAGAATTTTAATGCAGCCATCATAAAAATGTTTCTACATGTACTTATGAACATGCTCGCAATAAATGAAAAAATAGAAAGTCTTGGCAAATTAACAGAAGACATAAAAAGAACCAAATGGAAATTTTGGAACTGAAAAAAAAAAACATAACTCAAAATAAGAAACCCAATGGAAGGGCTCAGCAGCAGAATGGAGAGGACAGGGAAATCAGTGACCTCAAAGATAGAAAATAGAAATTACCCAATCTGAACAACACAGAGAAAATAGTCCTAGTTATTTAACAGAATATCCAAGGAACTCCCGGCTTCCTAGAGGGTGTAATGCTATTATCTAGGCACTATTTCCAATGCAGGTGTGAACTTAAAAATCTTGCCTTTCCACAAAATCTTTGTAGATAGAATTGATGTCTCTTCTGCAAAGAAGAGTGGACAAATATTAGGAGGTAAAATATCTGGAATGCATTTTATTGCTTAAAAGTAGCAATGAAATCAGTCATTGAACAGATAAGAAGTCTTTGTGCTCCTTAATGCAGTGGTTTGTAGCTATCTGTTCTCTTTGCAACACTAAGGCCAGCTCTTTGTGATAACAAACATTCCAGATTAGGTGATCAGTCTCCTGGCTCTTTAGACCTTCCGGGCACTGGGCTAGGTCTTGACCATGCTATAAAGTTGGGTAAATGTGTCAGTAGGGAGTAGAACAAGAAGACTGCAAGGAATCCATTCTCTCAATGAATATTTATTAGTCCTACTGGGTGCAAAGCACTGTTCTATACACTCAGGATACAACCAGAAACCCTAGACAGAAATCCTGTAATAAGCTTACCTTCTAGTGAGATGGTGCATCTATGAGGGGTGGGGAGATGACAGTAAATGAGCATAAACAATAAATTAGTATATTAGAGTGTGATGTGTCCTCTGGAAAAAAAGAAATGGTGGACTAGGGTGAAAAGGACTGGGATGAGAGTGGGGATTGGATATGAGGCAAGGGAGATGAAAAGTCACAGAGAGCAAAAAATGGTGGTCCACTGTCAGAGAAAGGCAAGCTTGATGGGATGTGAGTTGGAGAATGGGAGAGAGGGGTGAGCTCTGAGAACCATAAGGACAGTCAAGAACCCTAGTAGAAAGAAAGGTCCAGCTAGGACTGAAAAATGCAGACATGCATTTTTAGGAGAAGTTGACTATTCTTAGGAGAAATTGAATAATGAAAACTGAAAAGATACCAATAACCATTTCCTAGCCTCCATTATTCCCTCCCACCTCACAACCCTCTTAGTCTTGTTCTAAACAAGGCTAGGCTGAGATCCAAATCTAATAAGAAAGAAATCAAGAATTAGTTTTAAAATATGGATTTTCCTAAAACAATGTACATTTAAAATTTTTGTTATTTTTTTTTTAAATAGGACTATTAACAAGAAAAACACTGAAGTACTAAAAAGTAAACCACCTCCCTATTCAGACAAATTTTTCAAGATATTTGCTTTATGGAATTGCCCTCACAGTGTACTGTTGTATGTTTACTATCTTTCCAGCTTTGGCAATGCTTCTCATTTTCCCGTTTTGAAGTCCTTTTGCTTTTACCAGTTCATTGAAACACACACATGCACACTTGTGGAGACAAATTCTCACACACACACCACTACGTAGTATTGACATCTGCAGGCTTGTGTATTTCTTCCCCCGACAACATTCACAAAATTTAAAACAAAAGCCAATGAGGTATGCAACAACCCCTATCTCCTCAGGTCAAATTTAAATTCATTTACTAGGATCAAAAAAGATGCTTAAAAGGCAGCAAGGAAAAACTCATGGAACTGTACAACACAGAGTGAACCCTAACGTAAACTATGGACTTTAGCTAATAACATAGCTATAATAATATTGGTTCATCAATTGTAAATTGCTAAATGCAAATAATAGGGAAAACTGTGTGTGTGTTTGGGGAGCCATATGGGAATTCTGAGCTTTCTGCATGATTTTTCTGTAAACCTACAACTGCTCTAAAAAAACAATTACAAAAAAAAGGCAATGCATATTGGCGAAAAAGTAAGTCACTTAGATTTTCAATATTCTTAACTACAGACAAAAACTTAGAAGAAATGGAAAGTTACATATGTTCAAAAGAATACTGTTTAGTGCTGATTGATTTACATAAAGAATTCTTTTCCAAGTATTTGCACAAGGCAGAGCAAAACAATTTGAATTCCATCAATGTATAATTTACAGCAATTCAAACAGGTGCCGGGATTAAATGAAAGAATTGTTAATAATCAGATACAGCAATGCAATCAGAACCACCATTAGGGAACACAACCAACATGGATGAATCAATGCTGGAAACAATCCTGGCAAATTCCACTGTGACTTCATGTGTCAATTACTGGGGAAACATATTCACATCAAACAGGAGAGGTTGGCTTAGCCATTGAAACAGAAATGGCAACCAAATGAAAAGGTTGGGTTTCCCATAAATCATCTTGAAACACAGTGATAAGAGGTCAGATGCTACCTTGGAGCTAGAATGAGATGCATTTCTCATCAAAATGGAAATCTGGCTTGTGAAATAACCTCCCTCTCTCTGGGACCCTTTGGAAAAGAGATGAATAGAAAGCCACCATCAGAAATCTCAAAGACTCACCCAAAGTGACTGCAAATTAATCTATGAGCTCTTATCAATTTCTCTAAAAATCTGTGACACAATAAGGACTATGGGACTGGGTAACAGGGTTTAATTACCACTAACTTTTGAGGAAAGGGTTGCCAAGCCACTAGAAAAAGTTTTTATAAATGTAATTACAAAATATGTTAATCGTTCTAACAAAGGCAGAAAGAGAGGGGAGTTTTTCTTTTTCCTTTGCGGCTCACCTTGATATCTGCACCACAGCCTTCGACACAATGAGAAGTTGGGCCGTCAGAACAGGGAAAGCCTGAAAGCACAGGTCAGGGACACCTGAGAACGAGACAGCACATGACGGAGCTAGAGAACTAGAACTGTGCTTGGAAGCCACTTGGGTTATCAGACTCCGTGTCAGAGCCTGCAGTGCTTCTGGAGGTCAGAGGCAAGACTTTGAGGTTCCCACAGTGATGTGAGAACCAAGGCAGGAAATGTGTCCTAATTTGTCTGCCCAGCTCCTGCACTGAGTTTGGCTTGAGTAGGTGCTCAACAAGTATTTGTCAAAAGAATGAATGAAGTCAATCAAGGCACACATGCAGATGGCGGGTCACAGGAATTAGTGAGTCAGAGACCAGACGGGGACAGAAATGCCAGGAGGCAGAACAGGGCACGTGGAGTGTTCAGAACCCCAAGACTATAGCTGGGAGCCAAAGAGAGAGGCAGAATCCTAGAGACTGAGCTAAGTCAAGAACTAATTGGGGAGTCCCAGTGGGATGATCCGATCTGGGCTTTCTGTGCAATCCTGTGGGGGAGGAAATAAAACCCAATCTGTCTAGCCTGGGCCCTGCAGGTAACTGGGTACATCTGCCTAATATGAGCTGAATATGGGGGGGAAATCACTTTTCCGGTGTGGTGGAATGAATTGTGTACTCCAGTTTGGACATGTTCTTGGTCTTGACCTGCATTCTGGTGCGTGCGGCCCCATTGTAAATAGGATCTTCTGGTGACGTCACTTCAGTTAAGGTATGACCCAACAGAATCAGGATGGGTCTTAATCCTATTACTAGAGGCCTTATAGAGAAGGCCACAGAGGAGAAAGCTGGGAGAGGCTGCCATGGGACAGAAATGCCAAGGGCCAAGAATGTCTTATAGCCAGCCTCAGTATGCCAGTCTTTGGGAAGAAAGCATCAGCTTACTCATAGCTCAACTTTGGATTTCTAGCCTCAAAATGGTTATCCAATAAATTCCCATCAGCAGCTGGGAAACTAAGACATCTGGTCTACCTGATTATATGCTTCTCTATTTATGCATTTGAAAGAAGTCCCTTGCACCACTTTTGGCTAGCAAAGCCTCACAAGAGCTGCCAAAGACTTATTTAATTATCAGGCCAGCAGTGATTTTCTTATTGCCAGCACTCAGTTATTAGAATCCTCCCTGGAAAAGTGCCTGCAAAAGCACAATACAAGTATTTCATAACTATGCCTTTGTCAGCTTCCAAACCTGTACTTCTTCTTGCTTTCCTTAGAATAGGACCGAAATACAGGCAACAAGGGAGTCTGCAATTTTGAAAATTAGTCGAGTTCACATCCAACTTAATACTGAGTTGTTTAGTGAAGATATCAAATATGCTCTTTACATGATATTTTACATACTGAATTAAATCCCCCAAAGCGAAATCTAGATGTTTTTCATTTCTACATACCTAAGTATAATTTTAATACTCATTATTAAATAAGTCTTTGCAATTTGGCCAGAAAACAGATTTTAAATTTGTAATTGCAGGCAAAAAGAGGTATTTTAAATTCATAACAAACTATTTTTGAACCACCCAAACTCTTGGCTTATAAATATATCACCCATGAATACAAAGACACTTGCAATAGCTAAGGGCCTGGCAGAAAGAGGCCCACTCACATGAGCCACCCAGGGGAAGAGTTCCCAACCTAAAAAATTCCCGAGATTCCTATTGGTGGTTCAAACTCTAAAAGCCCCAGTCCACAATACCTTCTCTGTTTTAGCAATATGTACCCACTCCTTCACTTAACATTATTAATACAGCATTACCACTTATTCCAGTTTGCTAAAGCTGCCAAAATGCATTATACCAGGAATGGATTGGCTTTTACAATGGGGGCTTATTAGTTCACAAATTTACAGTTCTAAGGCCATGAAAATGTTCCAATTAAGGCATCATATCTCCATGGAAACAATCTGCTCACAATATGTCTGCCCCCATAAGAGTGGATTAAAAAACATAGTCTTTTATGGGGTATATAACAGAACCATACCTTCTCTGAAGAAGGGTCAATGGCATCTGGGGTTCTTTTGTTACATGGGAAAGACATGTGGCTGGAGTCTGCTGGGCCTCTCCCAGGGTTAACATTTGGTTTCTGTTGCTTTCTCCAAAAGGTCTCTGGGCTTCCATCTTAGCTTCTCTTTCTCAGTGCCTGTGCATCCTTGCTTGTTTCTTCCAGGGCGTTTCTCTCTAAGCATCTGGGCATCCTCTCTCAGCTTCTCTGGGGCATCTCCAAACCTCTTTCTCTCTGCATCTCCAAGCGTCTGGGTCTGTGTCAGCTCTGAGCTCTGTCTCCCCCACCGATCTCTCTTAAGGACTCCAGTAAACTAATTAAGACCATTCTTGAATGGGTAGAGTCACATATCCATGGAAACAACCTAATCAAAAGCTCCCACCCACAATATGTCTGCCCCCATAAGAGTGGATTAAAAGAACATAGTCTTTTTATGGGGTATATAACAGATTCAAACTAGCACACTACCCAACACATATATCAAATTGGGTATTGTAGACAAAGCTGTGTTACTGTATGTCAGCAAGAATGACTTTTCAGCATGTGTCCTTCCAGTGAAGAGCTGTCAACCTTCTGGCTCAAATATGTTTGCCTCTCTCTATGGCGCCATGTCCTGTTGACAGGGATTAAGGAAGACAAACAAAAAATGACATTCATCTAAAGCTATATTTGTGAAGCTGCAAAGAACTTGGTTCTCTCCAGACTTGACAAGGCTTTTTAATAGACTGTCAAAAGAGATTGCCACATTTTTAGATACAAATAAGACTTGGTGAAGTCTCTGTTTCAAAAACAGCTCTGATCCCTTTTGGGGGTTGTGGAATAAATTAACAGGCAACTAAAGCAAAGGGTTAAGGCTTCCAGGACTGGAGGTGTCAGCTCTCCAGAGGAGAGAAACAACATCTCCAATTTTTCCTGTCCTTAGGCAAGCAACTCTTGTATCCAAGGTAAACAACTCTAGCAACCACCTTTTTTAACTTCTCAGGCTCAATTTCATCAGTATAGTCAAATGGCTTTCTTAAATTAGTTCCCTCCCAACCTTCTCCCTACATTCCCCTTGTTAAAGCTAATAACAAAAACAAAAACAAAAAGCAAAAACAAAAAAGCAACACTAGAGCAACTGTCTGTTCCTCCAATGCTATAGTAACTAAGGTAACTTTCTTCAGTGATTTCAGCTTTCTGCCTTAATTTTCTCTTTGATGTGCATGTGTGTGCGCGTGCATGTGTGTGTGTGGAGAGAGAGCATGCAGAGGGAGTTAGTTCTAGAAATTGTTTAGATTCATTTCTTCCCACTTGCTGATTCTGCTTTGTGCTGGTTTGGAGCTTTTATGTACCCCAGGAAAGGCCATGTTCTTTCAATCAATTCCTGTGGGAGCAGACCTATTGTGGGTGAGACCTTTTGATTAGGTTGTTTCAATTGAGATACGACCCACCAAGTTCAAGGTAGGTCTTAATCCTTTCACTGGAGTCCTTTCTAAGAGGATAAAGGACAGAAAAGGTCCAGAGAGAGCTCGGAGAGAAAAACCCAGGGAAGTGTGGAGAGATCTTAGAGAAAAAAGTCCTTGGAGGAACTGAGAGAGAAACGTCCTGGAGATGCTAAGAGAGGACCCCCAGAAACTCAGAGAGGAAGACACTGGAACCAGGAGCTGAAAGCAAAGAAACCCGGGAGTGAAGGACCAGCAGACAACAGCCATGTACCTTGCTACTGACAGAGGAACCCTGGATGCCAGCAGCCTTTCTTCAGAGAAGGTATCTTCCTCTTGATGCCTTAATTTGGACATTTTCACAGCCTTAGAACTGTAAAGTTGTAAGCTAATATCCATGGTTAAAAGCCAGTCCATTTCTGGTATATTGCTGCTTTAGCAAACTGAAACAACTCTCATGTGCAATTGCTCTTCATTTTCAGGTTTCAATATTCTAGTCACAATTTCCTTTTGTCACTTCATTGCTCTGGCCTGACCTGGTAGCATTTCAACCCTGAAAGCTGGGCAGATAGAATGAGTTGGCATGGTGAGGAGAGAGCAGAGTGAGCACAGGTATGGAGACTAGAAGGCAGGGCAGGGCTTACATGAGGAGGACAAGCTCATTCTGCTTGGAAGCCAAGTGTAGAGACAATGCTGGAAGATGTGGCCTGAGGAGAGATATGGGGGACACTAAGTGCTTGCACCCCAGGTTCAGCAGGTACTCCTTAAATGTTTGTTGAGTTGAATTGAAGGGAATTACATCATTTGTGAGTGATTTTTAAAAATTTAGTGGGCATAAGGTGGAGGACGCATTGGGGGCAGGCCAACATGGAGACCTCTGCAAAAGCCTATTGAACATTCCAAGCAATATCCAAGTTTATCTCCAAGTCCCAGATAGATGCTTCTGCATCTGTCTGAGGATTCAACCATGCTTATGTTAATCCAATATAAAGGTGTCTGCCTTCATGCCTACATTTTCTCTCTTTAATCACGTTCCACTCAAGTTGGTGACATGGGTATACAATCCATCCTTTCCTGTGTAAAAGAGCTGGCTGCTGGTATAAAAATTGTACATAAATAATCCCATGTTTGTGAGTGTGATCATTATTCCTGTGAAAACGACCGACTGGGAGGGCCAACTGGCACGTTAAGCTTTCTCATGAGAAATGGCTCACAGCCTTGGAAGAGGATTAAAGAATCCAGCTGGAATCCTTCCACCCCTACCCCCAGGCTGCGATCTGCAGTGAGGGGGGTCAGCATGAAGTTAACAGCCCTCTGCTCCCTGCAGGACCCCATTCTCATCACACTTTGTCCATTCCTTGCATCAGGGCTGCACGTATCTTTCTCTCACACTAGACTGTAATTGGGTGTAAGGACAGGGTCTTTCATTAATCTCAGGTTTTCCTCTCCTCCCAACTCACCTTGCACATAGTGCAGTGCTATGTGGACATCTGCAAAGACCATGTGAATATTCTTCACCCACCCTGGGGTGCCATCTGGAATGGCTGGTGTCTTTGTCAGACTGGCCCAGACCCTTTCTTTTGATAACAGAGCCAGATGCTCAGGGGTGGGCATGTACTTGGACGAGATTATTAAAGCATTCTATACTTGGCCAGGCCAGCAACCCCTGATCTGGTTGGTGTGGACAGTGTGTGCTTGAAAATGTTTAGTAACCAGCTTGCCAGGGTGGGGGGAAGCCCTGATTTATGATTGATGTAGCTTTTGCCAATTTTCACGGTGTAAATACTCCTACCCTGGTTGATGTCAAGCTCCCAACAGGAAATCTCTGAATACACAGCTGGGAAGAGATTGGCAGTAGCACACCATTATATAGCAATTCTACCATAAAGATAAAATAGACAAAATAACCTCCGTATAACATAGTTAACTCATTAGGAAGTGATGAGTTTTGAGTATTCATAGACATTATTTAACTGTAAGTTTATAATGGCTGTGTTTAAGAACCAACTCAGAAAACTCCCAACATCTTAGCAGTTGGCTCTCATAAGTGGTACAAACCACTTCTAGCCTATTATCAGACCTAGGGATAGGCTTGTGGCCCAAATTTGGCCAGGTAATGGAGCTGCCAGCAAGCCCCTTTTCCTCTTTGGTAGCAGAACTGATGGGAAAGAGAGTCCATGGCTGCTGGCAGCCATATTTCTTGTGCTATGAGAAGACTCTTTTTCAATGTGAGGAATTAGAGCAATCTGCACGGAGAAGCTGATATAAGGGCTGAAGCCCGTTACAGTACCTATTTTCACTCTTGCCATGGTTTGCTGTGAGCTAATGAATTCCTGACTTTTGCTAAAGTAGCAGGGTTTCTGTTGTGTGCAACCAGCCCTCCCCTTCCTCTCTCCTAATCCAAGGATTTCCTATTTCTTGATGTCTGGTTGAAGATAATCCTTTTCTGATGCTTTCCTTGACTAATCCAGCCTATATTCACTACCATACTTAAGTTTCTGTCACATTATTTAGAAATTAATCACACAGTCCTATGCTTTCTTCATGTATATTCGCCTTGGTTTCATGGCTGACACCAGATTTATACTCAATAAACAAGCTTTGAGTCATGAAATAATTATGACTTGGAAACAGCAAAATGCAGTAAGCCCATCTTGAGTCTTCCAATCACTCACACCCTGTAGATTTAGTAAAATTATCTTCAGGGTCAGGTTTGGTAGTCTGTGTGGTACAGTGGATGGCCCCAGACTCCAGGGTGGAAACTCTTGCTCTCTGCCAGATGGTGCTGTCTGCACAGAGGGGACTCCTGCTTGTACAGCTGTCTACAGGGACCTCACAATCCCTGTCAGCAGTGAGGCAAGTGCTGCAAAAGAGAGAAGCTCACAGGACTGGGGATGCACAGGGAAGGGAGTGATTCACCTTTCCAGGACGTGAGGGGATGCTGCAGCACTGGGCTTTATGTGAAGGCCATATTTTAACAGGACTGAATAGGAGTTCACTAGATTAAGAAATCAGATACTTTGGAAAAATACTACCCAGTGCCTTTTGTGGCATTGCTCATTTATTCCCTCAATTTGGCAATCCTCTCCTTTAATCCCAAGGAAATCATCATAAGCATTACACAGATATTATTTTGGTGTAAATGGCATAAAGCGGGGTTCTCCTCTTCCACATCTCCACCAGTAATTCTCTAATCCAGTCAGGCCTTGGCCTAAATGATTATACAGATAGCATGAAAACCAGAAAAGGACATTCCTGACCTCGAAATACAATGCTCAGCCAGAAATGTTAGCCTTCGTTACAAAAGTCTCACATTTTATTACTGTTATTGTGGTCACTGCTGCTTTTGTTGAATTTTGTATGGCTCCTTTCCTTTCACCGAGAAATAACTACTGGACATAGCAACACACACAAAGGCCATTTTTACAAAACACGTGATGATGAGCTATGACATTTGCTCAGAGAGCTCCCAGACTAAAATGTCACACTGGGATGGCTGCCAAGGCACTTTTAAAATGAGCAGTGATGAACACTTACGACTGAAGGTAGGTAAGTTGTAAAATTCATCATTGGGAAGATACATTATCATACTATGTGTTGCCTTGGGTATAAGATGCTGCTCACCCACTATGAGCACAGAAAGAACATAGCTTGTTTTTCTCATCCCAGAGATGGATTCAGGCCTCAATATTGTTACTTTGACCAAAGTTAGGGTGACAGACTTGTCCTGGTTTTAAAACTGAATCCCCTCAATCAAAGGCACACTGGGACAGTTGCTCACCCAAAAGTCCCTTTGGGAAACAGGACACAAACATGAGGGGACACAACAAGCAGTCAGAGGAAAATCGGGATGGAATATATTTTTATTACTGTGTTAAGCCCCCTACCCTCTCTCTCACCTATTACCTTGTTCTAAAAACTATCATCATGCAAAACAGTCTGCAATGTAGGCCTCATTTCTAACTTGTGTTTCCTAACTTTCTGTTTGTTCAAAACATTCCTTTTCTTGCCCAAAGTCTTTAATCCTGTTGTTTTTAACACTCTTCAGGGATTTACCCTCCTCCTTGACTAATCAATACCCAGCCAGCATTCTCCTTTCAAACCTTTGACCTCCATCATCTCTTCTTCTAGCCTACACTTCATTTTTCTCTCATCTGCACATCTCAAACAAACCTGTATCCAGTTGTTAAACCCTGAGGGTTACCTCATTATAAACCCTTCAAAGGATCATGGAGTATTTTCAACAGACTCCTCAGCATCCTGTATGACGCAGATGCCTTACAACCCTGTCTATCCCATAACCATTTCCTACACAGATTCTCAAGGCTGAAAGTGATTTCAAAGATCATCTGAACAACTCCTCCTCCCAGATCTACTGTTTGAACACTACCCTGTGAAACCCTGAATGGTCACTCACAATCCACTCATTATTCACAGAGAAGGGAAAATCACTGTCTCCTGAGATACTCTGTTCTATTTTTGGATTTCTTGCTCCATTGCACATCCTTGCATATGGTTTTTGGTGACTATCTCCAGATGCCCAGTGCCTTCCTCCTGAGGTGATGAGAAGGTGTCTAATCCCCTCCCACATAATGTTGTCTCAGGCCCATCTCCCCACATATCCCCAGCATATCTCCTTCTATCAACTTCCTCTTCACATGGTCCAAGTTGTCAAAACTCCCTTCTAAAGCATGCTCAATCCAACATGGTGCCACAATGGTCTGACTAAGTGGGAAATAGCAATAAGGCCATCACTTTATATTTTGTTAGCACACTGAAACGTATTTCCCTCATTTTACAAATGAAAAATACAAAGCCCCAGGGAAGTTGATGCAATCCCCAAGGTGGTATGGTCAGTCTGTGGGGAAGCCGGGACTCCAGGTTCCAAATACACAATCTTGACACCACACCAGAGTGGGGCCCCTCCGCCATGGCCTTAGCAATATGTCCATATCAAACCTACCAAAAAAAAGTTTCGGAAGAGCTAGAGGGGGGCCATAAGAACGCTAGAGAACAGCTACTCTACTCAATGTTTTCCAAGTAATATAACCGTATATTTTGATTTGGGAGAGTGGTATACTATATTTTAAAATAGGATGATGAACCTCTGTATCTGCCACCAATGTATTTCTAGTATCTTTTCTTCAAAACAAAGTGTGGAGGTGGGGAACACTCTTAGTGTATTATCTCCCTTCCTTTCTAGAGACCTGGGACAGGACAAGAGAAGGGAAGCCTCAAAACCTTTGTAAATGTGTTGTATTCACATATGGACCCAAGATATGCTAAAAAAGAGGGAAAATAGGAAGATATGTTTGCCATTAGTATTCCCCTTTTTTGGATCTTTTTCCCTTGGAAACCCATTTCCCCTTGCTTCAGTTTGTGCTATTTAAGTTCCATCCCCAGGATACTGAAACCCAAATCCATAGGCTAAGCAGACGTCTCTAATGTTTTTGATTGCTTAAGGTATTTTTAAAAAATTAAATATGCACCACTAGCACATGCAACTTTATTATTTATGCATAGATTATAAATGTATATATGTACAAATATATATATATATGCATGGATATAACTGATTATGTGGCTATAAGATAAAAGAAACATAAACAGAAGCTCTAAAGTTTCCTTCTATACCTCAATAGCTTGTCTTGGTTACCTCCTGGGGAATACTCACCCTACTTTGAAAACCATACACAATTATCTTAGGAAGTTACAAGACACCAAAATCAAACTTGTAACCTAATTTGAAAGGAGTAATTTAAGTCACCAGTGAAATTTAATGTTTCCAAAAACAAATACACAACTTGGCTGAGAATTAATTTATTTATAAGCCACATCAACAGCTAAGACAAGTTGCTTTTAGCCAAGCATCTGCTCATACAACTCAATTTAGGAATCTGCACGCTAAATTTGCTGTTTCTTTAGTGCACTTATTTGAAATTTGTAGCAATTAAGCTCCCTATTTAAAATGTAAGGTCATTCCTTGTACCATAGGCTCTTGGTAGAAGGATATATACATATACATACATACATATATACACATACATATATGAATATGTGTACATATGTATATATGCTTTATTTACTTATTTTAAGATGCAGAAATGTATTGTTAAAGCATGCAATAAAATAGTTATTTTACTCTTTTTAAAAACGTAAAAGAAAAAATCCAGTGCCCTTACTTATCATGCTACTCTCACTGAATCAATTTCCTAAGGGCTAAAGAGTAAGAGATCATTTGAATATTTGCTTCCAATCACCAGGCATGTCAACCACATAACCACCAGTCACATTTCTTGATGAACTGAGCTAATAACACACTGATGTAATCATCAAATCTCAATCCCAATACTTCTTTTTTCCCCCCAAATAAACCAAAGGACATTGACATGATGGGCTAATTTCATAAAAAGAATTGTGTGGAAAAATTATTTCCCTAGGAATTGGGCCAGAGTGTAACACGAACTATTAAGAGAAAAAAAAAAATAACATCTGAATGGAGTGGGGGGGGGACGACAACTTCCTTGATAATTCAGAACAAAAAAGACAAGGAAAATCTGAAACAACAGAACAGACTGCTTCAGTGAGATTACTTCATTCCTTATTACTTTATTACGCAAAGCAAGTTTCATGCAAAAAAATTTTTTTTTAAAAGTTTGATGACATGTCACGTCACTTAACTGTTCCAAATTTAGTTCCATTTGGTGTTTGGGTTTTGGTTTTTATTTTTCAGTTTGTAAAACACATGTTCATTGTATGACATCAGACATTAAGAAAATATGAAGTTGTGGTGATCAATGTACAACTGATTGTACAATTTGAAGGACTGTGTGTTATGTGACTATATCTCAATAAAATTGCATTAAAAAAAGAAAATATGAAGTCAATTTAAAAAATCATCTCTGATTATAATTCCTAAAATTAGCCATTAACACTAATAAATTTACTTTCAGTCCATAGTCATTAAATTATACAGTTTTGCATCATGCTCTTTTTATTTTAATATGATACAATGAGAATTTTCACCATGCTATTAATTCTATTAGACCATGATTTTTGATGCCAGTACAACATTCCATCTTAAAGATGTGCCAAAATTTGTTTGGCCGCTTCTTTCTCTTGTAATTGTGGTTGTTTCTAGAACAAGTGTCCCTGAAACAAACTCTAAGATATGTAAGAATTTAATTTTTCATGCTTGATATGTGTCTTAGTCATCAAACTGTATATTTTTCTCTCTCATTGTTTTTATTGTATAATTTTATTTTTAAAACATGTAAACCCTGTTCTTACCGTCATACGACTTTGGATATCGTATCGTTCAATGAAATAATGACCCGACTGGGTCATTTTTTCTATAAAAGATGATGTATGAATGGATTTTTCAAAAGATAAATTAACAATTTCCCAAGGCACCTTTTGAAAAATGCCACACAAGGCAATACAAAAATAAACCTTGAAGTAAACCACTGTTCGCAACGCTGGGAATTTCCGAGTGCTAACTCCACGGAGTGTATCTAACCACAGAAGGCCAATGGCTGAGAGCCAGCACTGGGGATCAGTGCAAGCCCACTCAGCAACAGGCCTTGGGTTGAGGCCCCATGCATGACCTCACTCATTCTCACCACAATCTCATGCATAGCCAGGAGCAGGGTTTCTCTTCCAAAATGACGCCGTTGGTTGGGTGGGACACTTAGAGCCCATCTCCTTTTGATGCCTGTTCATGCCCCTAAACAAAACACTATGGTACACTGGAGGTGCTACATGTGGTCCTTCCCCTGACTGAACCAACCTTTCCTCTTCCGTCAACACATTACAGCATCTCCTGATTCTTAAACACCTGGCTTGTGTTGCTACTTCAGGAGAAACTAGCTCTATCCCCACACAGGATGTTCTGATCCTTTCTCTGGATTCAACTGCATACCTCTAGTCCAGCACCACGATTTGTATCCATGTCTTTTCCACTAGGCTGGAACCTCCCTGTGAGCGGCAGCTGGATCCCTTTCATCTTGGAACTGTAAGTGCTGGCCTGGCATCTGTCCTCCAGAATGAGCTCCAATGCATGTATGTTGACAGAATTCCCATGGAGCACTGTCCTCCTGCAAGGTTACATTGAGCTACTGCGAGAGCTACTTAATGTGCTCGCCTTTGATCCTAGCAGGTCATCCATGAGCGTTAAAATAAAAACTCATATAGCATCTTATATTTGTTTGTTTCAAAATTCTAGGGTAGTAGCAAAGAAAATAGAGTTTGGAATCTCGGATCATCAACTTGCTAATTGTATGAGCTTCAGTTAATTGATCTGCAAAATGGGGGTTGCTTGTTTAGAGTGAGGGTTGTGAGACTAAATGAGGTAATGGATGTAAATGATTTAGCACAATGCATGATCAGCATTTCACAAACTGTACCAATTATAATTAGAAAGAAGAGAGAGTTACTTATTGATTTTTCTTCCCTTTCCTCTCCTTATGTGACATTGGGACTGTGACATCAGAGGTCCCAGGTTTGATGGAGACTTGTCACTTACTGCAGTGCCCAGCTGGACATTTGGCCTCATCTGAGGACTTGTTCCCAAGACATAAGGCAGTGCTGACTGGTGCTTACGACAGAGCTCTGCAGTTAGATGTCCTGGTTCCAATCTTAGGTTCTCCACTTCCTATGTGACTGAGGGCAAGTCTCTCAAATTCTCTGCGTGGAAGTTTCTTCCCCTGGAAAACAGCTAATTAGGGTATCCAGCAGTCCCTGAAACAGCAAGTGTTCCCAACAAACATGCATTTGAGCTCATTCGGGAGACCAGATGCTGGGCCAGCACTTGTGGTTCCAAGATGAAGGGAATAAGTGCTAGCTAGCTAGACATCTATGGAATAAAGGGGCAGAATTACGAAACTTGACTCTTCTTAGTTTGTGCTTGCAATGATTCTATTCTTTTCAGGCATCTTTTTACCATTCTATTGTCATTTTAATTCAGACACGCAGGTTCTTCGACAATATAAGAAATCTTAAATAAGATCTCAATGAAGTCAATCTTGGATTGATTTTTCTGCATTGTTTCGTATGCTGATCTGCTAACCTAGTAAGGTTTTTTTTTTTTTTCCTGTGTGTGTGTGTTTTATTGAAGATGTTGTAGGTTTACAGAAAAATCATGCAGAAAATACAGAGTTCCTATATACCCTCCACTCCAAAATGCAGTTTTCCCTATTGTTATTAACACTTTGCATTTGTGTGGTAGCTTTTTTACAATTTATGACACAATATTATTATAATTACACAATTGACTATAGTTCACACTTTATATTAGGGTTCACTGCTTGTGTGTTCTTATGGTTTTTTGAAAATTTTAATTCTAGTAACATGCATACAACCTAAAAGCTTCCCTTTAGCCACATTCAAATATATAAATAAATCAGTGCTGTTAATTGCATTCACAATGTCGTGTTACCATCACCACCATTCATTACCAAACTTTTCCATTTTCCCAAACAGAAACTCTGCACCAATTAAACGTTAATACCCTGTTCCCTACCCACACTTCAGCCCCTTATAACCTGTATTCTAGCTTGACTGCATGAATTTCCTTATTCCAATTATATCCTATCAGTGAAATCATATGATATTTGTCCTTTTGTGCCTGACTTATTTCACTCAACATGATGATTTCAAAGTTCATCCATGTTACAGCATGTAACAGAACTTCATTCCTTTAAAAAGCTGAGTAATATTCCATATATGTAGATACCACAAATTTTTTAAACCATTCATCTGTTAGTAGACACTTGGATTGCTTCCATCTGCTGGGCAATTGTGAATAAAGTCACTGTGACATTGGAATGCAAATACCTATTTGAGTCCCTGCTTTCAATTCTTTTGGGGATATAATTATATACAAAGTGAGTTTGCTAGGTCAAAGGGCAATTCCATATTTAATTTTCTGAGAAATCATCAAACTCTTTTCTCCTGTGGGTACAGTATTTTACATTCCCACCAGGAATGCATGACTGTTCTCATTTCTCAACATACAAATTCTTGTTATATACCATCTTTTTTAAATAGTAGCCATTCTAGTGGGTATAAAATTGTATCTCCTATTTTTGTTGTTGTTGTTGTTTATGGAATCAAAGAGAATCAATGCTCTTTTATTTCTGATCACTTTTTCTCCTTCTGGTTTTGATTTGCCTTTTACTCAAACCTAATGATGTTGAGCATCTTTTTGTGTGCTTCTTGGTCATTTACTTATCTTCTTTGAAGAAATGTCTATTTGAGTCTTTTGCCTGTTTTTAAATTGGGTTGTTTGGCAGGTTGTAGGATTTCTTTATATATTCTGGTTATTAGACTCTTATAAAACCCTTTTTGGTTATGTGCTTTCCAAATATTTTCTCCCATTCTGTAGGCTGCCTTTTTACTGTCAAAATAAATTCCTTTAAGCAAGAAGTTTTTTATTTTGATGAAGCCCCATTTATCTATATCTATCTATCTATCTATATATATATATATATATTTTTTTTTTTTTTGATACTCACACTTTTTGTATAAAATCTGAGAAGCCATTGCCTAATGTGAGGTTGTAAAGATGCTTCCCTGTGTTTTCTTCTAGGAGTTTTATAGCTTTGGTTCTTATATATAGGTCTTTTATCTGAGTTAATTTTTGTGTATGGTGTGAGGAAGGGGTGCTTAGATTTAAGGGTTTATTCTTCTACAGATGGATACCCAGTTTCCGCAGCACCATTTGTTGAAGACATACTCCTTCCCCACAATGGACTTGACACGATTGTCAAAAATAAATTGGCAGACTCCCCCCTATGTGAGACCTGACCCCCAGGGGTGTAAATCTCCCTGGCAACACAGGATATGACCCCTGGGTATGAATCTGGACCCGGCATCGTAGGATTGAGAACATCTTGTTGACCAAAAAGTGGATGTGAAATGGAATGAAATAAAGCTTCAGTGGCTGAGAGATTTCAAATGGAGTCCAGAGGTCACTCTGGTAGACATTCTTATGCACTATATAGATAACACTTTTTAGGTTTTAATGTATTGGAATAGCTAGAAGTAAATACTGAAACTATCAAACTCCATCCCACTAGCCTGGACTCTTGAAGATGACTGTATAACAATGTAGCTTACAAGGGGTGACAGTGTGATTGTGAAAACCCTGTGGATCACACTCCCTTTATCCAGTGTACGGATGGATGAGTAGAAAAATGGGAACAAAAACTAAATGAAAAATAAGGTGGGATAGAGGGGATGATTTGGGTATTCTTTTTTACTTTTGTTTTTTATTCTTATTCTGATTCTTTCTGGTGTAAGGAAAATGTTCAAAAATAGATTGGGGTGATGAATGCATAACTATATGATGGTGCTGTGAACAGTTGATTGTACACCATGGATGACTGCATGGCATTTGAATATATCTCAATAAAACTGAATTTAATTAAAAAAATAAATTGGTAGGACTTCAGGGAAAATGGCAGAACAGAGAGGTGCAGGACACACACCTCTTCCAAAAACAGCTAATGGACAGGCAGAAAATGTCTGAAACAACTGTTGTCAGTCCTGGGAGACCAGGGGAGCACTGCAAAGCATCCAGGGAAGAGTGGGACTAGGAAACTGAGAAACTAGGGTGAAACACTGTGAGTAATTCACGAGGCCAAGGCTCCTGGTGCCCATCCCCCACCCCCAAGGCAAGCAGCTTTGGGTGGGCTCTATCCCTGCCTGCTGGGCTGCTGTGGACTGGGAGGTCTGTGAAAACTCTACTTGCAAGAATGGGGGTACATGGCCCAGCACTGGTCCAGCTATTCGCTGCTGAATTTAGATTGCTTGATCTTGCTGCTTTAGCCCATCCTGGACAGGCCATCCTCACCATTGTTCCAACTTGTGTCAAACATACCCTGACTTCCTTATTGTAATGGTTCCTAGATTGTAAGCTTTTATAGCAGTCACATCTGTTCATGAGTTGTAGTGGTTACTTCTAAATTCTAAGATGCTGAGCTGTTTGTGTTTGACCTGGTCAGTCCCTGGAGCTTCAGGTGTCTGTCAGGCACCTGGGACTCAGAGTCAGAGTTTGGCAGCTGTGTGTCGGCAATGCCCCATGTAGCAACTGTTAGAGAGGCTGGAAAGCAGATCAGGCTTTGATTGGAGATATGAACAAAATGGACTTGGTTGAGACTGGGGTAGATCAGACTAAAGGGTAGAGGATGATATTTACTGTGTTTTAAAACTTCAACTTCTGTGTGGGACCAAAGGAAGAGATGTTTATTTGGTGCAAAATCTATATTTTCTGTAGCACACTATATAATTTAACTTGTATGGTTAGTTTGTTCAAATACCATAATTACATGGAATATTGAATAGGGAGTGAGATCAGGTTGGTTTGTATAGGTTACTGTGAAGCCCCGATACATCACAGAGTAATTTGGGCAGGGAATAAATAGTATCTGCAAGCCCCCTTTGAGGGACTGGGGAAAAATGTAGGAATATTAAGTTTCCCTACTTGGGGAATTCCTAATATTCTTGCAAGCATTGGGGACAAACTGTTTAGTAAGCTGAGCCCTTGATCTTGGTGCTTGCCCTTATGAAGCTTGTTAGTGCAAAGGAGAGGCTAAGCCTACTTATAATTGTGCCTAAGAGTCACCCCCAGAGAATTTCTTCTGTTGCTCAGATGTGGCCTCTCTAAGTCAACTTGGCAGGTGGACTTGCTGCCTTCACCCCTATGTGGGACATGACTCCCACAGGTGTAGGTCTCCCTGGCAACATGGATGAGCCTGGACCTGGCATTATAGGATTGAGAAAGCCTCCTGGACCAAAAGGGGGAAGAGAAATGAAACAAAATAAAGTTTCAGTGGCTGAGAGATTTCAAATGGAGTTGAGATGTCATTCTGGAGGTTACTCTTATGCATTATATAGATTTCCCTTTCTGGTTTTTAGTTTATTAGAATAGATAGAAGGAAATACCTGAAACTGTTGAACTGCAATCCGGTATCCTTGATTCTTGAAAATGAGTGTATAACTATATAGCTCATACAGTGTTCTTTTTTACTTTTATTTTTTATTCTTATTCTGATTCACTCTGGTGTAAGGAAAATGTTCAAAAATAAATTGGGGTGATGAATGCATAACTATATGATGGCACTGCGAATAGTTGATTGTATACCATGGATGACTGTATGACATTTGAATATATCTCAATAAAACTGAATTTAATTAAAAAAATAAATTGGCAGGACTTCAGGGAAAATGGTAGAACAGAGAGGTGCATGACAAACACCTCTTCCAAAAACAGCTAATGGACAGGCAGAAAATGTCTGAAACAACTGTTGTCAGTCCTGGGAGACCAGGGGAGCACTGCAAAGCATCCAGGGAAGAGTGGGACTAGGAAACTGAGAAACTAGGGTGAAACACTGTGAGTAATTCATGAGGCCATGGCTCCTGGTGAAAAACTTATGGCTCATACTCCCTTTATCCAATGTATGGACAGATGAGTAGAAAAGTGGGGAAAAAAGTAAATGAATAATAGTGGGGGAGGAGGGGTATGGGATGTTTTGGGTGGTACTTTTATTTTTTTGGAGTGATAAAAATGTTCAAACATTGATTGTGGTGATGAATGCACAACTATATGATGATACTGTGAACAACTGTTGCACACTTTGGATGATTGTATGGTATGTGAACATATTGCAATAAAACTGCATTAAAAAAATACCCTAACTTCTTAGGGCTGTGGGGAATAGGTTTCCAAGCAGCACTATCTCTTGGGCAGGCCAGGAAAGTGCACGTTTTGGGAGACATCAAAAGGGCTTCTTCACATTGGGCACCATCTGCTGAGAAAGCCAGGAAAATGCACCTTGGAGAGCTGAAGTGAAGGCTTTTGGGCATCTTTCCTGACCCTCCCAGGACCATTGGAACTAGTCTGCACTCCCAGTGTGGGTCATTGGCTCTGCTTTGCAAGGGAATTACTGATGATTCAAGTGTCAAAGAAGAGCCTGAACAAAACCCCAATCAAAAACAAAACCCTAGACTAAAGAGAAACATGGGCCTTCAGAATAATCTCATAAAGATAATCAGATTCCCAGAATAATCTCATCAAGGTAATCAGATGCCCAGATAGCAGCAAAAAATTACAAGTCATACCAAGAAACAAGAAGATATGTCCAAGTCAAAAGAAAAAAATTAAAAAGTCAGAGGAGATATGGAATTAAGAACAACTAATCAAAGAAGCTCAAACAAATCTAAATCAATTCAAGGAGATGAAGGAAGTTATGGGTAAAGAGATAAAGGATATTAAGAAGACACTGGGTGAGCATAAAGAAGAATTTGAAAGCATGCAAAGAAAAATAACAGAATGAAAGCCACAATAGTTGATTAAAAATACACTAGAGGCATACAACAGCAGATTTGAACAAGCCAAAGGATCAGCAACCTAGAAAACATGACATCTGAAATTGGACAAAGAAGAAAACAGAGAAAAGAATGGAAACTCAGAGAATTGAATGACAGCACAAAGTGCACAAACATATGCATCATAGGTATCCTAGAAAGAGAAAAGAAGGAAAAAGGAGCAGAAAGAATATTTGAGGAAATAATAGCTGAAAACTTCCCAACTCTTAGAAAGACATAAATATACATATCCAAGAAGTGCAATGTACTCAAAATAGAATAAATCTGAATAAATCTGAATCTGACATACTAATCAGAATGTCAACTGCCAAAGATGAAGAGAGAATTTTGAAAGCAGCAAGAGAAAAGTGATCCATCACATGCAAGGAACACTCAGTAAGACTCAATGCTGATTTCTCATCAGAAAATATGGAGGCAAGAAGGCAGTGGTATGATACATTTAAGATACTGACAGAGAAAAACTGCCAGCCAAGAATTTTTTATCTGGAAAAACTGTCCTTCAAAAATGAGGGAGAGTTGAAAATATTCACAGACAAACATAAACTGAGAGAGTTCATTAACAAGAGATCTGCCCTACAAGAAATACAAAACTGAGTTCTGCAGGCTGAAAGAAAAGACAGGAGAGAGAGGCTTGGAGGAGAGTGTAGAAATGAACATCATCAGTAAGTGTAGCTAAATGGGTAGAAAGAGAGACAAAAACAAGATCTGACATATAAAAGGCAAAGGATACAAAGGTTGAAGTAAATACTGCCTTTACAGTAATAACATTGAATGTTAATGTATTAAACTCATGAATCAAAATAAACAGATTGGCAGAATGGATAAAAATGTAGGATTCATTTATATGATCCATCAATATACTTTCTACAAGAGACTAATCTTAGACCCAAGAATACTCATAGGTTGAAAATGAAAGACTGGAAAAAGATATTCCAAACAAACAGTAAGGAAAAATGAGCTGGGAAACCTATATTAATATTGGACAAAATAAACTTTAAATGTAAAGCTGTTAAGAGACAAGGAAGGACATTACATTTTAATAAGAGGGACAATCCACCAAGAAGAAATAACAATTATAAGTATTTATGCATCTAATCAGGGTGCCCCAAAATACATGTAGCAAACACTTGCAAAACTGAAGGGAGAAATAGATGTCTCTACAATAATAGTTGGAGTCTATAATACACAACTCCCATCAATACATAGAAATTCTAGAGAGAGGAACAATAAGGAAATTGAAAACTTGAATAATATGATAAATGAACTAGACTTGATAGACATATACAGAAAATTGTACCCAAAACAGCAGGACATGCCTACTTCTCAAGTGCTCATGTATCATTCTCCAGAATGGACCACATGTTGGGTCACAAAAGAGCTCTCAATAAAATT
The DNA here is from genome assembly GCF_015220235.1 of Choloepus didactylus. Classification (NCBI taxonomy): domain Eukaryota; kingdom Metazoa; phylum Chordata; class Mammalia; order Pilosa; family Megalonychidae; genus Choloepus; species Choloepus didactylus. Next base: position 15,932,779 of record NC_051330.1, on the reverse strand, counting down.
AAGATTGAAATTATACAAAGCAGTTTCTCTGACCATAAAGGAATGAAGCTGGAAATCAATAATAGGCAGAGAGCTGGAAAATTCACAAACATAGGGAGGTTAAAGAATTCATTTAAACCATCAGTGGGTCAAAGAATAAATTGCAAGAGGAATCAGTAAATATCTCAAGACAAATGAAAACAAGAACACCACATATCAAAATATATGTGATGCAGTGCTGAGAGGGAAATTTATAGATCTAAGTGACTACATTATAAAGGAAGAAAGAGCTAAAATCAAAGATCTAACTGTGCACTTGGAGAAACTAGAAAAAGAAAAGCCAACTAATCCCAAAGCAAGCAGAAGGAAAGAAATAACAAAGATTAGAGAAGAAACAAATGAAATTGAGAACCACAAAAAATACAGAAAATCAAAAAACCAAAAGTTAGTTCTTTGAGAAGATCAATAAAACTGACAAACCTTTAACCAGATGGACAAAGACAAAAAGAGAGAAGATGCAAATAAATAAAATCAGAAATGAGAGGGAGGACATTACTACTGACCCCACAGAAATAAAATAGATCATAAGAGAATGGTATGATTGACTGTATGTCGACAAATTAGACAACTTAGGTGAATGGACAATTTCCTAGAAACATATTAACAACCTACATTGAATCTAGAAAAAATAGAAGACCTCAACAAACCAATCAAAAGTAAAGAGATCAAATCAGTCATCAAAAACCTCCAGACAAAGAAAATTCCAGGACCAAATGGCTTCACAGGTGAATTCTGCCAATCATTCCAAGAATTAATACCAATTCTGCTCAAACTCTTCCAAAAATTGAAGAGGAGGGCACACTGCCTATCTCATTTTATGAAGCCATCATCACCCTAATACCAAAGTCAGATAAAGATACTACCAGAAAAGAATATCACAGACCAATTTCTCTAATGAATCTAGTTGCAAAAATCCTCAACAAAATCCTTGCAAATTGAATCAAACAGCCCATAAAAAAATTATACCACACGTTCAATTGCTTTTTATCCCAGGTATGCAAGGGTGGTTCAACACAGGAAAATCAATTAATGTAATACACCACATTAACAAATCAAAGGGGAAAAACCACATGATCATCTCGATTGACGCAGAAAAGACATTTGACAAAACCCAGCATCCTTTCCTGTTAAAAACACTTCAAAAGATAGGAATAGAAGGAAACTTCCTGAATATGGTTAAGGGCATATGTGAAAAACCCACAGCTAACATTGTACACAACGATAAATGACTGAAAGCTTTCCCTCTAAGATCTGGAACAATACAAGAATGTCCATTGTCACCACTGTTATTTGACATTGCTTTGGAAGTTCTAACTAGAGAAATTAGGCAAGAAAAAGAAATAAAAGCATTGAAATTGGAAAGGAAGAAATAAAACTTTCACTATTTGCAGATGATATAATCCTATATTTAGAAAGTCCTGAAAAATCTGCAATACTACTAGAGCTAATAAATGAGTTCAGCAAAGTGAAAGGATGCAAGTTCAATACACAAAAATAAGTAATGTTTCTGTATATACACCAGTAATGAGCAATCTGAGGAGGAACTCAAGAAAAAACTTCCATTTACAATAGACTGATTCACTCTTTTTACTAGTCTATTGAGATTGTCTATATATTTCTGAATTAGTGAAGTAGTTTGTGTGTTTCTAGGAATTTCTCCATTTCATATATATTTTCTAATCCACTGGCATACAGTTTTTTGTTTGTTTGTTTTTCTAAATCTTATCCTGCTAAAGGATGGTCTGGGAGCAAGGGGGTGTCCTTCAATTTTGAGTGAGAGAAAAAAGAAAATATAAAATTAAGGAAAATGTCCAACTTAACACTGTGAATCCTAGAGTGCTGTGTGGCCTGCGGGATTGGAGCTTGTCCTCCTGCTCCTCCCAGGGCTGGACGCTTTACCTCCTTCTCCCAGAGCAGCATTCCCAGCTCCAGCTCTGCATGGCTTTCCCTTACTTGCTCTGGTCACCGTTGCCTCACCATCTGGAGCCTGGTTGATTGTCCTCCTCTGCTCTCCAGCTCCTTCTCCAGGTACCTGCTCCCCTGCTTCTCTGGAGCCTTTTAAAGGGCCTCCATGGGATTAAGACAAAATCAACCGATTAGGGATGTGAGTGACATCTGAGGCAATCCCTTTACTGCAGCACCTAGATTAGAGTTTGAATGAATAACTGGGAGAAGGCGTGTGTTTGCCTCACAAAGGCTACTCTCCAGGTCCACTCTAACCAGAAATGTAGTGGAGAGGGAACAATGGAGAGTGTAGCTCAGCCAGGTCAAGCTGACGGCATTTCAAAGCCATCCTGGTGAGTCTTCCCCCACTTTTCAGAGAGAGAATCAGAAAGACTGGATAGAGTTGGAGTGCTAAGTTAACTTGGTATAGACTTTAAACACTGGACCTTTATGCCATACAGGACTTACATATGAATGATTACAACATGAAAGCACTGGGCTATAACCCTCAACATCACCCCCTCATGTTAGGATACGTGGAGCAGGTGTTACTAACTGGCTTCTCATTTCATGCTTGTCTTAGTTTGCCAGAGCTGCTATGACGAATACCACACAATGGATTCACTTAAATGCATTTATTGTGTCATGGTTTTGAAGGCTAGAGGTCCAAAGTCAAGGTCTCAATAGTTCATCCTTTTTCCGTGCTGGCTTGCATCTCTGCCTCCGCTGAATGGTCTCCTCCTGTGGCTTTCTCTGACTTCTGGCTTCCATGTCTTCTGGCTTCTCCCTAACTGAATCCTCTTTCATTTTAAGGCCTCCAGTAATCTGGATTAAGAGCCAAACTGATCAATTTGGCCACACCTCAACTATTAATAACATCTTCAAAAGGTCCTATTTACAAATGGGTTCACACCTTTAGGAACATGAATTAAGATGAAGCACATGTGTTTTGTTGGGGTACGTGATTCAAGCTACTACAAAGCTCAAACACCTTCAGTCAAACCCACAAAGAAAGCAAATAGTCTTCAGGTCGGGGGTGGCATGGGGTGGATGGGGGGAGATGAAAAGGGAAGTAAACTTCACCCAAGAGCAAGAAAAAATATCCTTTCTTAGAAAAATATTGGAAATTCATCCATTCTACCCATCCCTTTTATTCAAGTGTAATCAAGTTTTTTGAAGTTACTTATCCAAGTAATCAATGGCCATAACGGGAAGAAAGATGAAGATATCCTTGCTCATCAGCCTCCTGACATTGTCCCCATAGACACGAGTTCACATGTTCATCCTAATTTTGATGTGCTTTCAACAGTTTAAAAAGCACTTTTGTACATAGCCTCCTGTTCTGTTTTTACAATCAGGCATTGACATAGGGCCTGGTATATGCTGAACTCAGAGAGTTTATATGAGTTGCCCAGAGGTACAGAGTCTGTAAGCAGGAAGGCAGAAGGTTTTTCTTTTGCATCCCAGTTCTCCAAATTCTGAGCTCCCTCCTCACCACCAGGAGGCGTTGCCCAAGAGAGGAAAGACATGGGAGCCATGCATCAGACAATTGTTTAGAACATGCATTTTATGGTCCAGAAATTCATCACTAAATTGGTGAGCAGGAGTCCTGAATTTGGAAACAAGTCACAAGGACCCAAGGGGTCTCCATTGTTTACCACTCCTTTCCAGAATATTAAAGTCATCTGCAACTCAGCTTTCCTTATTTTGGTAACTCTGCCATTAAGAGGTTCTACTAGTCTTTGTTTTTTTTTAAACCCACATTGTTAGGAAGAAAAAGAAAGTCAATCTTGGCCGCCTTTCTATAGAGATTAAAAGGCACATCCTGTACAGTGGAAAGGAAATAATATTCCAGCCTCATCCCCTTTCCTATAACTTTCTTCCTTCTTTTCACCTTGTAGAGGCTGGCTCCATCAGCCTACAAATCTAGGGAAAAAAATAAAACAAACCCCCAAATCCAGCCAGTTAAGCTAAATGTTCTTTCAAATTATTTTGTGAAGTTCGACCTTGCCATTAGACTAAAATTCTCTGCTCTGGGTGCCATGCTGGTACCATCAGCCTTAATTGCACTTTGCCTGTATCTGTCATTTATATCACTGTAGCCTTTTGCATGCAAGTTTCAGTGTTTTGGGGCTGGTGGTTGCCTGGGTTTCCTTGGTGCAACACCAACTCTTAACAAATATTTAATGAAAAGAGGATGATCAAATATCCCTATTAATAAAAAGTGAACAGGGTGATAGAGAAAAGTCAAGTCCTAGGAAACAATTTATTCTGCCTTTTTTCTTAGAAAATCAGCTTCAAATGACAAAGGCTGATTTTCTAAGCCTTAGAGTGACTCATATGCTGGAAGACACAAGTAAGCTCCATGAAAGCTTCACTTAGAGGGAAAGGTAAGAGAGTTAGATGAAACAAGCTGCATAATTATCTCTTATTCCAAGCTTGACTAGCTCACAACCTGTAGGCCATGGATGATAAATGGCCTAACAAAACTTTCTCTTTTTTTTAAAGCAGTTTTACTGAGATACATTCACATATCATACCATCCAGGCAAAGTGTACAATCGGTGGCTTTTGGCATATTCACAGAGCTGTACATTCCTTGCCAAAATCAATTTTAGAATATTTTCATTACTCCAAAAAGAAAAGCCCCATACCCCTTGGCAGTCACCTCTCAATCTCGATATCTCTCCACAGCCCTACAAGACCATTAATCCATTTCCATCTCTGTAGATTTATTTATATTTACATTTTATATAAATGGAATCGTATAACATGGTACTTTGTGTCTAGTTTTTCATTTAGCACAATCTTTTTTTTAAATTGTTATTTTTTAATTAGAGAAGTTGTAGGTTTACAGAAAAATCATGTAAAAAATATCCCCCCTATTGTTGACACTTTGCATTATTGTGGTACCTTTATAACACTTGATGAAAGAATATTGAAATAGTATAATTAAGTATAGTCCATAGATTACATTAGGCGTATTTTTCTCCATATACCACCCTATTATTAGCACCTTGTAATAGTGTCATACATTGGTTATAATCCATGAAAGAATATTCTTTTTTTAAAGAAATGTTTAACTTTATTGATAAATTAAAACAACAAAAAACACATTTCAAACAAAACAAAGCAAAAGATTAAGAAAAACAAATAACCTAAAATAACTACTTTGCTTCCAACATGTTCCTACCGTGCCCCAAGAAAATTAAAAAACCATATCCAAACAAAGGAATAAGAAAAACAATCCAAAATAACTACATTGCTTCCAACATGTTCCTACCATACACCAAGAAAATTAACAAACCATAATCAAACAAAGGTATAAGAAAAACCAAATAACCTAAAATAACCACATTAAAGCTAATTTTTAATGCAATAGTTTTTTTTTTACTTTATCAAATTTAATAAAAAAAATTTCAAACAAAATAAAAAAAGGAATAAGAAAAACAAGTAACCTGAAATAATTGTATTGCTTCCAACATGTCCGTACCATACCCCAAGAAAATTAACAAACTCTAACAAAACAGAGGAATAAGAAAACAAATAACATAAAATAACTATATTGCTTCCAACATGATCCTATCATATGCAAGGAAGTTTGCAAGCCATAATCATTCCTGAGCATTCCCAAAAGAACATTCTTATACTTATTCTATTAACCCCAGTCCGTCATCCACAGCAGAGTTCACTGTGGTATACAGTCGAATGCTTTATCCTCCAGCTTTCCTTCTAGTAACATACAGGACTCCAAACTTCCCCTTTCAACCACATTCACATACAAAGTTCAGCACTATTGATTACACGCACAATAATGTGCTATCATCACCACCAGTCATTTCCAAACTGCAACAACCTAAATACAAATACTGCACAAATTAAGCATCAGCTCCCCCTTCTCTACCCTGATCTATACCCTGGTAGCCTATATTCTAGATTCCATCTCTGTGGGTTTGCTTATTATAATTAGTTTATATTAGTGAGATCATAAAATATTTGCCATTTTGCACCTGGCTTATTCACCCAGCATAATGTCCTCAAGGTTCAGTCCAGGTTTCTGCATACATCAGGACTTCATTCCTTTTTATAGCTGAATAATATTGCATTGTATGTATATATCATATTTTGTTTATTCATTCATAGGTTGATGGACACTTGGGTTGTTTCCATCTTTTGGCAATTGTGAATAATGCCACTGTGAATGCCAGTGTGCAAACATCTGTTCATGTACATGCTTTCAGTTCTTCTGGGTATATACCTGAAAGTGGCATTGCCAGGTCATATAGCAATTCTGTACTTAGCTTTCTGAGGAACTGCCAAACTGTCTTCTACAGCAGCTGTACCACTTTATATTCCCACCAGCACTGAATGAGTGTTCCTAATTCTCTACATCCTTTCCAACACTTGTAAGTTTTTGTTTCTTGATTTGTAGCCATTCTAGTGGGAGTGAAATGATATTTCATTGTGATTTTGATTTGCATTTCCCTAATAGCTAGTGATGTTGAGCATCTTTTCTTGTGCTTTTTAGCCATTTGTATATCCTCTTTGGAGAAATGTCTATTCACATCTTTTGTCCATTTTTTAAATTGGGATGTTTGTCTTTTTATTGTTGAGTTATAAGATTTCTTTACATATTCTGGGCATTAAACCCATATCAGTTATGTGACTTCCAAATATTGTCTCCAGTTGTGTAGGTTATCTTTTCACTTTCATGACAAAGTCCTTTGATGCACAAAACATTTTTTTAATTTTGAGGAGGTCCCTTTCATCTATTTTATCTTTTGTTGTTTGTGCTTTGGATTTAAAATCTAAGAAACCATTGCCTAACACAAGATCCTGAAAATGCTTCCCTATATTTTCTTCCAGGAGTTTTATAGTCCTGGCTCTTGTATTAAGGCCTTTGATCCATTTAATTTTTGTATATGATTTGAGATCTTCTTTGTCTTTTACATATGGATATCCAGTTCTCCCAGCACCATTTGTTGAAAAGGCTATTCTTTCCCAATTGTGTGGACTTGGCAGCCTTGTCAAAAATCGATTAGCCATAGGTGTGAGGGTCTATTTCTGAGTTCTCAGTTTGATTCCACTGGTTGATGTACCTATCCTTCTGCCAGTACCAGGATGTTTTGACCACTGTAGCTTTGTAATGTGCCTTAAAGTCAGAAAATGTTAGCCTTTCAATTTCATTTTTCTTTTTCAAGATGTTTTTGGTTTTGGGGGGCCCCTTATCCTTCCAAATAAATTTAACATTGGCTTTTCTGTTTCTTCAAAATAGGCTGTGGGAATTTTGATTGGAATTCTGTTGAATCTGTAAATCATTTTGGGTAGAATTCACATCATAATGATATTTCAGTCTCCCGATCCATGAACCTAGAATGTCCTTTCACTTATTTAAGTCTTCTTTGATTCCTTTCAGCAGTGTTTTTAGTTTGCTGTGTACAAGTTCTTTACATCCTTGGTTAAATTTATTCCTAGATATTTGATTCTTTTAGTTGTTATTGTAAATGGAATGCTTTTCTTGATTTCCTCCTCAGTTTGCTCAATACTAGTGTATAGAAACATTACAGATTTTTGTGTGTTGATCTTGTACTCCACCACTTTGCAGAATTCATTTATTAGCTCTGTAGCTATGCTGTAGATTTTTCAGGACTTTCTAAATACAGGATCATGTCACCTGCAAATGGGGTAAGTTTTATATCTTCCCTTCTACTTTGGATACTTTTTATTTCTTTTTCTTGTCTATTTGCTCTGGCTAGAACTTCTAACATGAGATATTGAACAACAGTGGTGACAGTGTGCATCCCTGTTTTGTTCCAGATTTTAGAGGAAAAGTTTTTAGTTTCTAACCATTGAGTATGATATTAGCTATGGGTTTTTCACATATACCCTTTATCATGTCGAAGAAGTTTCCTTCTATTCCTATTTTTCTAAATGTTTTTATCAAGAAAGGATGCTGAATTTTATCAAATGTCTTTTCTGTGTCAATTGAGATGATCATCTGTTTTTTTTCTCTTTGTTTTGTTGATGCAATGTAACACATTAATTGATTTTCTTATGTTGAACTATCCTTGCATACCTGGGATAAAACCCATTTGATCATGGTGTATAATTCTTTTGATGTGCTGTTGGATTTGATCTACAAGTATTTTGTTGAAGATTTTTACATCTATATTAATAGGAGAAATTGTTCTATAATTTTCAATTCTTGAAATATCCTCCAGATGTATAGTTAGGTCTTTGACTTTGTTCTTTCTTCTCTTTTAATGTAAGCATTTAGGGCTATAAATTTCCCTCTCAGCACTGCCTTCACTGCATCTCATATGTTTTGATATGTTGTGTCCTTGTTTTCATTCATCCTAAGATATTTACTGATTTCCCTTGCAATTTCTTCTTTGATCCACTTATTTTTTATGAGGATTTTATTTAACTTCCATAAATTTGTGGATTTTCCAGTTCTCTGCCTGTTACTGATTTCCAGCTTCATTCCATTATGGTCAGAGAAGATGCCTTGCATGACTTCAATCTTTTTTAATTTGTTGAGACTTGTTTTGTGACCCAACATTAAATGTCTTTTGTTGTTGTGAAACACTTAAGTGTAGCAATTATAGAGAACAAGTTAAAAAGCACAGAGAAAGGGAATAGATATCTAACACCCGTTGGGATACCAGAAATCAAGAATCCTGGAAAGAGATGTGGTGAGAATTCCTAATTTGAACTGACTCATTAAAATGATGTGTCAATGAGACAAGACTACAAGGGCAACACTCTTCCATTTCTAACCTCATTCTCTTCCCAGGAGCCAAGACTCCTCCTCTAAAGAAAGAAAACTTCCTTTCTATCCTCAAATTCCTATCAAATGTCTCTGCTTCTGCTCAGCCAAAGCTCATGGAAGGTTTCCTTCAGGAAAGCAGGCACAGAGAATTGCTGGATGTACCCAAGTGGATATGCTTCTGACCTTTCAGTAAAATTGATTGCCTGCCCTCCCCTGTACCCTGTGTAGCTGAAATGTTAAGATTGTTAATTCTTGAGTTTCATTTGGAATTTGTGTCAAGTCATTTAATTAACTTTTGACAGATAAGAAACTACCATGCTTTCCAAACTCGTTACCCATCTTAATTTCCAGTAGATATAAGTAGGCTAAAGCCCCTTCAGAAATATAGCCACCTGATTCCACCATAACCTTCTAATGGCTCAGCCACCTGCCAAAGCAGAATATAGTACTCATGGAAATCCCATTTCTTATTTCTTATCTCCAAATGAGAATCCAATTCCTAACCATCAGTTTGAAATTTGGGTGTGGTGGTTATGACAGTGCAAATATGCATGAGTTCAAACCACAAATAGAATGTATTTTGGAATCTCCATAGGTTTATGCAAATCATATAATGCAGGCTTCAGTGAAAAGTGCAATCAGCACTGCTTTGTTAAATTTGCAATTTGTTTAAATAGAAACTTACAAGTGTAAAAAGACATTTTAAATTAAAAGGTAAAATCTCAGTCAACTGTCTCCTTTCCCTCAATTATGCAACTACTCTCTCTTCGAACAGTTGCAATATAATCCCCATGGTGACAACTCAGGGGATTGTCACCACTGGGTATGATAACCCACAGCTAATATCATAGCCAGTGGTTAGAGACTGGAAGCTTTTCTCCTGCTGTTTCTGCACTGCTCTGATGAGTTTCTTCTTTTTTTATACCACTGTAGAAGGTTAAGTCCCAAGAGACCAATATTAAAGTATTGGGAAATGTACTTTATGCATGTCTGCAGTTTGCCAAGTCTCCTATGACAAATACCACTCACTGACTGGCTGGCTTACACAATAGGAATTTAGTGTCTCATAGTTTTGGAGTCTGGAAGTCCAAAATCAAGGTGTTGGCAGGACATGCTTTCTCAGATCCGTGGCCTCTGGTGGTGGCTTGCTGGCAATCAATCCCTGCCTCTGTCACATGGCGTCTATCTCCTTCAGTCTCTTTCCAGAACTTTTACTCTTCCTACTCAGTAATCTATCTATGTCTGGATTTCCTCTGCTTTTAAGGACTCTAGGCATACAGATTAAGGCCCATCTTGGTCCACTTTGGCCTCCTCTTAATAGTATCTTTGAAGATCCCAATTAAAAATGAGTTCACGCTTACAGGACTGGGGTATGAATATATCTTTGTAGGGGAGATGATTCAATCTACAACACCACACTATCAGATTGATCAGCCCCAATAGGCCATAGACACTTGGATTTAAAGCATTTCTTTGCTATTATAACTACGGCTTATGACCTTATGAACATTTTCAAGACATATTTACATAAAACACTCTAATACAATATAGTAGGTCTAGCCCTAGAACATTATCAGAAATAGTATATGTCACATTTTCCAGTTATGATGTGGTGAAAGAAATAATGACTAATAAGGATGTTTCTGCCTTTTTTCCTTACAATTTAGTATCTTTGGGTTTAAAAAATAGGAACTGATTGGATTGGCAGTAATCCATTTGAATAATTGCACACAGCTTGTATTGTTTTGATTCAAATTCAAATTTGATTGCTTCATTTAAAGAGTTTCAGAAAGCAATCAGTAATTTTTGGACCTTTGACATAATCTAAGGTAGCTGAAAATTTTAAATTGCTTAAATTGAAAAATTACATATTTTGAAACATATCCATACCCATATGTATACTTGGTAATAATACATGACATTCTTTGCCTTTGAGAATAGATACAGGCCCAAAGTTAATCAAGAACAACAACAAAACACAACTCTAGACTTCACAATACCCTAAAATTCACCTTTTTCATTTTGATTTTTGAAACTCAGGCCAGTCAAATTAGTCATGTCTAAAATAGCCTACAATAACTAAATACACAATAGACAAATGAATGCATGCTCCTGATACCTGAAAGTGGTTGGTGGATTGTATCAGTGTCAATTTCCTGGTTGGGATATTATACTATAGTATACAAGATATTACTATTGGAGGAAATTGGTTGAAGGAAATATGGGATCGCTCTGTATTATTTCTTACAACTTCCTGTGAATCTAAAACTATCTAAAAAAAAAAAAAAGAAAAATACACGGAAGAGAATTATATGGAATATTGCTACTTAGTGTTAAAAATATAGGTATGGATGGAAGAAGATGGAGGCATACAGAAGAGTGGAAGCTGGTTTGTCCCCCTGAAACAACTAATAAACAACCAGGAACAACTAGTAAATAATCTGGAATAATTGCAGGGGGACAAACTTGACTGTCCACTCATCATACACCAACCTGAATTGGGAGGAATGTCTGAGATTGCAGAATAAAATCTGTAAGTAAAAACTGTGGATCTAAGCCAGGAGCCCCTCCACCCACAGCCCAAACTGCAAAGCCTCATGGTGCTAGAGAGCAGCACCCTCCCGGCAAGCGAATATAGCTCAGCTGAGCTCCAGCTGAGGGTTTAATTAACAAATGTGGACTGCTCAATACAAGATACAAATCCCCAACAAGCAGACAGAGGCTTTGGGTGATGACTGACCTTGGAGAGCCAGAGGGTGGCCATAAACTGGTCCTGAAAGGGGCTTTCTGTTCTTTTTTCGGCTTGGTGTAGAAAGCCTGAGCCATTTTCAGTTCCCAGTGCTCTGACCCAGATAAGGGTGGAGATAGCACAGGCAGAGAGACTAGTCAAATGTAAATGACCTCTTCCTAGGGGGTGTATTTTCCCTAAGAGGAAGAAGGTGGTGCCAAGCTCTACTACCCACCTTCCATTCAGAACCTGGAGCCAGGGGGAGCACAGCCACGGGCCACACCTCCTTACACCAGCCAGGAGTGACAGACTGACAGGCTCCACCTGCTGGGCAGAAAAGCACAGTGACTTGAGGCCTCACAGGGTGTACCAATCTAAGACACACCCTCAGGGAAACCAGATACTATTGCCTCCTACCAGACCTGAGCCCATTCAGGTCTGGGAAAACCTGATTGGGGTAGCCAAGGAAATCAGATGCCTAGACAACAGAAAACTACAAACTACACTAAGAAAAATGAAGTTATGGCCCAGTAAAATGAACAAACTTATACTTCAACTGAGATACAGGAATTTAAACAACTAATACTAAATCAATTTAAAAAGTTTAGGGAAGATATGGCAAAAGAGGTGAAGCAAATAAAGAAAACCCTGGGTGTACATAAGGTAGAAATTGAAAGTTTGAAAAACCAACTGGCAGAATCTATGGAAATGAAAGGCACAACACAAGAGATGAAAGACACAATGGAAACATACAACAGCAGATCTCAAGAGGCAGAAGAAAACACTCAGGAACTGGAGAACAAGGTACCTGAATGCCTACACACAAAAGAACAGATAGAGAAGAGAATGGAAAAATATGAGCAACATCTCCAGGAACTTAAAGACAAAATGAAATGCAGAAATGTGTGTCAATGGTGTCCCAGAAGGAGAAGAGAAGGGAAAAGAGGCAGAAGCAATAATAGAGAAAATAATCAATGAAAATTTCCCATCTCTTATGAAAGACATAAAATTACAGATCCAAGAAGCACAGTGTACCCCAAACAGAATAGATCAGAATAGGTCTATGCTAAGACACTTAATAATCAGATTATCAAATGTCAAAGATAAAGAGAGGATCCTGAAAGCAACAAGAGAAAAGCAATCCATCACATACAAAGGAAGCTTGATAAGACTATGTGCAGATTTCTCAATAGAAACCATGGAGGCAAGAAGGAAGTGGTGTGATATATTTAAGATATTGAAAGAGAAAAAACACCAACCAAGAATCCTATATCCAGCAAAGCTGTTCTTCAAATATGAGGGAGAGCTTAAAATATCCTCTGACAAGCAGACAATGACAGAGTTTGTGAACAAGTTACCTGCTCTACAGGAAACATTAAAGGAAGCACTGCAGACAGAAAGGAAAAGACAGTAGAGAGAGGTTTGGAAAACAATTTGGGGAGATAGTAGCACAGCAATGTAAGTACACTGAACAAAGATGACTGTGAGCATGGTTGAAAGAGGTAGGTTAGGACCATGTGGGACACCGGAACAAAAGATGAAGGATAAAGACTGGGACCGTATAAATTGGGGAAACCTAGGGTGCTCAATGATTGTAATAAAAGGTACAAATATGTTTTTACATGAGGTAGAACAAATGAATGTCAACATTGGAAGGTGGGACTGGGGGGAATAGGGTGAGATTGGGGGGAAAATAAAATCAATGCAAACAAGAGACTATAATTAAATGAAACATTGTATTATGCTTCCTTTAATATAACAAAGGCAATATACCAAAGCTAAATGCATATAGGGGAGGGGGACATAGGGGAAGGGTATGGGACTGCTGGCATTGGTCATGTTGTCTGACTCTTTATTCTGTCTTTCCTTTTGTTGCTTTCTAGCTGTCATGTTTTTTCTCTCTCTCTCTCTCTCTTTCTTTTGTCTCTCTGCTTTCTTTGACTCTTCCTCCTTCTTTGTGGAAGAAATGGAGATGTTCTTATATAGATAGTGGCGATGATGCTGATACATAAATACATGACTATACAGGGAACCAATGATTGTTTACTTAGGACAGAATGTATGGTGTGTGAACAAAACTGTCTTAAAAAATGGGTTGATGAAGAAACCCTGAGGACAGTATATTGAGTGAAATAAGACAGACACATAAGGACAAATATTGCAGGATGTCACTGATATGAACTAATTATAGTATGTAAACTCATAGAGATGAAATATAAGTTACCAAGATTTAGAATGAAGCTAAAGATTGGAGAGCGGTTGCTTATTATGAGCAGAATGTTCAATTTGGGTGAACTTAAACATTTGGAAATGGACAGGGGTGATGGTAGCATGTTGTGAGAATAACGAACAGTGCTGGATGGTTTGTGAATGTGGTGGAAAGGGTAAGCTCAGAGTTCCATATGTCACCAGAAGGAAAGTTGGAGGTTAAAAGATGGGAATGTATTAAACAGTGAATCTTGTGGTGGACAATGTCTGTGATTAACTGTACAAATATTAGAAATCTCTCTCATGAACTAGAACAAATGTATGACAGTATAACTAGAATTTAATAGTAGAGGGGCATATAGGAAAATAATATATACCTATTGCAAACTATATACTACAGTGAGTAGTATTTTAACATTCTTTCATCAACAGTAACAAATGTACTATACCAAAACTATGAATCAATAATGGAGGGGGGCTGGTTAGGAGTATAGGAGGATTTGAGATTCCCTTTTTTTTTTTTTTTTTTGTCTTTATTTCTTTTCTGGAATAATTTAAATGTTCTAAAAATTAAACAAAAAATTAATTGTGGTGATGGATGCACAGCTGTATGATGAGACCATGGGCAATTGACTGTATACTTTGGATCTTTGGATAGTTGTATGTTATGTGAGCAATCCCAATTAATATATATATATATATATATATATATATATATATATATATATATATATAATGTATATATATATATATATATATATGTTTTTTTAGAAACGTAAAGCCTCTGTATGGCTCCTGTCCCAGATAAATCCTGAAACCCAGAGGTACCAGTCTCTCCAAGAACATCAACCAGTTTCATTCCTCTACCCCATAAGATTGATACCCTTTTCAGCATGAAGGAGCTAGAATGGTCATTGCCCAGATATGCCTGAAGATTGGGAGGGAGGAGTTGTAACTGAGAAGTTAGGTTTTAACAAATAATTATGACTACTGACTCATTATATAGGTATTTCTTTTTAGTTTCTAGTGTATTAGAATAGCTAGAAGGAAATAACTGAAATTGTTGAACTGTAATCCAGTAGCCTTGATCTTTGATAATGACTGTATAACTATAGAGCCTCTTGTGACTGCATGATTGAAAAAACTTTGTGACTGACACCCCCTTTATCCAGTGTATGAGTAGATGTGTAATAAAATAAAGACATGCATGAAATAAATATATGTATGTATTATTATGTGTCCATACATATACACAAAATACCTCACAGGCATAATACATACTCATATTTATAAACTATTTTTTGTAAGGAAAATTAAAAAATTGTTAACATCGTAAAACTTCTGAGGAGGAGATCCAGAAAAACAGGGTAGAATGCCTATTTACTTTTCACCATATCTCTTCTGTACCTGTTGAATTTTGTGCCTTTATATCACTCATTCAACAAATAATTTTAAAAGTAAGGACAAAATAAAGATATTTCAAATATAAAGCAAACAAAGGAAAAAAAGAAAAGAAAAAATAGCTTAGCATATAATGGAAGCCGAGTGAACAAATAAAACATTATGATTTCAATATTGACATCATCAATGAAGATGAAAATACAGAATCATAAGTAAGTATCTTACGGCTTGAGATGCAATAAGACAGCCTGCAGTTGATCTTCCTGAAGAGTTGCTTGTCAATTGGCCACAGAATAAGAGTGAAGAGCTGAATGGTGTTTATTATTAGCCCCGAGGCAATAAATACGTAACAGAAGACGAGGTGGCATAGGAACTGAGACTTCAGCAGTCCAATGAGGTCCATGATGTGGAGTTACTTTTCAATGATAAATAACTAACAGCGGTAGAATATTTCCAGAGGGGAAAAAGGGTCCAGGGCTCAGGAAAGCACCTAAAACACAAACCAATGTTAAAATTTAGAAAACATACCAAGTGCTGTTATAATCAGAAAAAAAAAGTGCTCTTAAAAGAATGATATCCACCTGAGATTAAACACACTGTACATTAGTTGATTTATTTTTACTCATCAAACATATATACAATGCTTATATCCTTTATAAATAATAATCTCTTTAACTCTCCTAATACATGGCAAGATAGGTACTATTTTTACCCTCATTTTGCAGACAAGGAAATTGAGACCCTGAGAGGTTAAGCAACTTGCCCAAGGTTTTACAGCTTCCACAGCTAATGAGCTGCTGAGTTGACTCCAAAGTCCACATTCTCAGCCACTGTGCTCTGCTTTCACACTTCCCCAGTGGCCACATAGAGGACATGTTTCTGGGCCTTCACTCATGCTGTATTATTTGCCTTCTCCCCTTCCTTCCATTTGTCCTCAGCCTTCAGATCTCAGCTTAAACCTCACTTTCTCTGGCCAGACTGCCCTGAACTGAAAGCTGCCCTGGGCTCAGTTAGGAGGATATACCTGTGACGGCTTGAGCCTCCCAAAGCACCTCTAATGGTACAGCACTCAGTGTACCCTGCTATGGCTTGTTTTGTTTTCTACCTTCCTCTCCTGGACTGCCAACTTCTCCAGGGCAAGGAAAACCAAGTATCATGAAGGTCATAACTCTCTCCCTGGCACCTAAAACCACTGCAGAATCATTGTAGAACTGTTGTAGCTTAACGAGTATTTGTGGAATATTTAATGAAGGAAGGTAAGGGCTGAATTTTGAAGATACCAGGACACACAAATGACCAACTATGAGGGCAAAGAGAACTCATCCCCTGCCACACACCCACACACACACACACACACAGTTCTAAAATCAGAAAGAAACTAAAAGCACACACAGCAACCACACCCCCAGTCCTATATCAGTCTCCATTCCTAAAATGGAATAGTGAAATGACTTCAAGGTTTGGCAAATAAAGACTTTGAGGAAAGGATAAAGGCAGGAGGTTCTAATATTCTGATGAAAAATAAAACTGGGGGAGGATGATGCATAGCAGACTAGTTTCCCCGGGAAGCATGATATCTTGGTAAATTGCCCCAGAAAGAACACAAAGTGTAGGACAAACTTTTCTAACAGTTGAAAGACCTTAGACTTTGTTACAATGTTTATTCAGGATACCAAAAAAAAAAAAAAAAAATCCATAACAATTTCACATATATTATCTCCCTTAAAGCCTCACATGAAGCCCTGAGATGAGTGTTATTACCCCATTTTTCAGAATAAGAAACTGAGGCAATGCACAGGGTGGGCAGTTGCCATAATTGATAATTGATCTTATGACTGAGCCTCAACTCCCAGCTCTTTCTCCTGCAGCTCCCTGGGGTGCACCTGCACCTGCACCATGGGGTAAGAGGTGGTATTCTCTCAGGACTCAGAACTCCCATCAGCAGAGCTTTAAAGATCAGCAGTCAGAATTTACCACAAGGGCAAAACAGTGCAGCTTTCAGTGAAGTTCATAATCACAAACTACACTCAGAATGGGGAAAATAGGACTTGCTTCTGGGTCACTTGGATTGGTTTTGAGGATGGTCTCAGGCATAAGGACAAGTCACAAGGTGCCTTCTTCTAAGATGTTTACATTTATTCAGACTACCTGGAAGGTATACTAAATTAACCCTTGTTATGGGTTGAATTGTGTCCTCCAAACAGATCTGTTGAAAGATGCTCAGCATCAATAGCCTTTAGGGAAATGCAAATCAAAACCACAATGAGATACCACCTCACACCCACCAGAATGGCTATTATTTAAAAAACAAAATAACAAGTGTCTGCAAGGGTTTGGAGAAATAAGAACCCTTGTGCATTGTTAGTAGGAATGTAAAATGGTGCAAGTGCTGTGGTAAACAATGTGGCAGTTCTGCAGAAAGTTAAACAGAATTAGCACATGACCCAGCAATCCCACTTCTACATATATACCAAAAAGAATTGAAAGCAGGGACTCGAACACATAATTTTACACCAATGTGAATAGCATTATTCACAATAGTTAAAGGTGGAAGCAACCCAAGCATTCATCAACAGATATGAAGGGATAAACAAAATGCAGCATATACATACAATGGAATAGTATTCAGCCATTAAAAGAATGAAGTTCAACTACATGTGACAACATGGATGAACCCTGAAAACAGATATAGAGTGAAATAAGCCAAACACAAAAGGACAAATACTGTATGATCTCACTTACACAAAATAACTAGAATATGCAAGTTCTTAGAGTCAGAAAGCAGATTACAGGTTATCAGGGACAGGGGTGGGGTACAGAGTTAGGGTACAGAGTTTCTGTTTGGGGTGATGAAAAAGTTTTGGTAATGGATGGTGGTGATCATAGCACAACATTGTGAGTGTGATTAAATCCCATTGAATAGTATACTAGAAAGTGGTTGAAATGGGAAATTTTACATTTGTATATATGTTACCACAATTCTAAAAAATTAAAAAAAAAAAGTATTATGTAGTCCCAACCCCCAGTACCTGTGAATGTAACCTTATTTGTAAATAAGACAATTGCAGATGGAATTAGTCAAATTAAAATGAAATCATACGGGAGAGAGTTGGGCCTTTAGTCCAATACGTCTTGTGTTCTCACAAGGGAAGAAGAGACACAGGCAGACAGAGAGAGAAGACAGCCATGTGATAGAGGAAGCAGAGATCGGAGTTACACTGCCACAAGCCAAGGAATGCAAGGATTGCAGCCAGCGCCAGAAGCCAGAAAAGAGGCATGGAATGGATTCATCCCTACAGGCTCCAGGGGGACCAGGGTCTAGCCAAAGCCTTGATTTCTGATTTGTAGCATCTAGAACTGAGACAACAGTTTCTGTTGTTTTTATCCACCCAGTTTGTAGTACTTTGTTATGACATCCCTAAGAAACTACAACATTTCTATACATTTCTGATAGGAAGGAAATGGACAGTAATCTTTGACCTGATTGCTCTGAAGTCACCTTAGCTAAGCTAAGGTACCCCATTCTCTATACCCCAGAAGCCCGGTTCTCTGGAACCAAACCCAGAACGCTACGCAGTCTGAAACACTGTATCTCTGCCTGAGAGAAGGTGAGGTTTGGTCAGTCTGCTTGTCCCACAGACATCTCCAGGCTGCAAAACTCATTACTCACTTTCAACATACCCAGGTCTCTCTCTAAGCAACAGGCACTAAACTGGCAGCTGTTCTCTTGATGCACTTGACTTTCAGAGGTCAGATAAATAAGTGGTTTATATTGTCATACAAATTGGCTGCAGCCCTGATTAGATGCTGAATATTCATGTAGTTTATTCATTGTCCCTTGATTAGCCACTAAAAGCTTCAAGACAATCTGGCCAAAAGAAGCTTGATTTTTCACTGGGTTTTGGAGGGCTAGTGTCTGTAGAGTATTTTGACACATCCTTTGCTCTGCCGATTTAATGCTAAGGAAAAGGAAGTCAACTCACATTGTTAACTCGGGATTATGTGCTGCCTTCCACAGGTTCCAGCTCATTATTAGAGCAATAGGAAGGAAAATTAAGATTTTTGTTCTTTGTAAAATTCCAGGGACCATTACGATGCACAATATGTAAGGGAAGGGTGGGGAGGTGGTCACACACAGACAAGCCTTAAGGGGAATTAGACAGACAACTCTTGGTTTATTTGGCTCTTGAGTTTTTCACATCCACAATACTTTCTCACACCCTCTTTCCTAATCTCACGTAGTGTTTAAGAGTTGGGAGTCCATCAGCCTCGGTTTACTCCAACTGCTGTCCTTATTGGCCAGTATCTTTGGGTACATTAACTTTTTTGAATCTCACTTTCTCCCTCTATAAAAAGGGGCAATAGATTCTAATCAAAATCCCAAGGAGGATTTTGTTTTTGTTTTTTGTGGAACTGAAGCTGAATCTCTAATTTATACAGAAGAGGCAAAAACCAAGAACAGCCAAGAAATTGCCCAAAGAAGCATGAGGTGGGAAGTACCAGGAGTTTGATAAATAATTTAACTGACATTAATCCTGGGGCTGATTATTCAGAGACAGAGACAAGGCTAAATTATTTAGGGGGCTGTCTATTAGGTGAATAATAATGTATTGCACTTCTTAAGTTTATTCCAGCTAGAAATTTGGGGGTAAACTGCCTTTCATCTTAAGGAGAGTCTCCTAATGTGGCAATTAGCCAATTGACTGCCATCCTGAGGAAAGATGGTATAAAAATCTAATCAGTAATGAAAACAGATAGAGGGAAACACATTTCAATGCTTTGCCTATTTCCCCTTTCAGCTTCATAAGTACCTAGAATGTTGTGAAGAGAACCTCTTCAGTAAACCCACTTTCATTGTTTATAGACGGCAAGGAAATGACAGAGAATTGTCTGCTATTTCTCAGAATATCAGAGCAGTAAATTATAGGCTTTGCACTCAATAACTAACTATGACCCTGTTTCCGTGCCATATTTCTGTGGCTAAAGATACTTCTTATCATCAAGGGCAACCAGGGAGAACTCACGTGCTGGAAAAACCAAAAAAGATGTTTCCTGTTTTGTTTGTTTATTAATATATACAAAATAAAACAGTGGTGGTTTTCACTTCAGAGCAGTTCTGAAGGGGCATATAATCTTCTTTACCCTTTTTTTTTTTCCCAAAACTCATGACACATGATGTTAAGAGCCAACCATAAGGAAATGAACTGCAGGATTCAAAATCCCACTGGATATTTCCTCTCAACAAGATCAGGCAGATAAATTGGCTACAGCAACCAACAGGGACCAAATTTGGAGGGTGAACAGAGATGACACAATTGGTGCTTGAGGGAGAAGGTGGACGGTGAAAAGCAAGGGAGAATTCTTACCGGAGAGTTGATCCCAGATAAATCACAACACTGTGAACTAAGGCAACATATAGAAGTGATTGCTGAAGCATGAAGACATTTTAAAGAGAAATCACAGAGAAATCCAATATGCATACATTATCTGAACTGATCAAAGTTGGAATCAGAACATGGAGCTCAATATACTTGAATATTTTAAAGAAAATTACAGAAAACAGTATTTTAAACTTGTTCAAAAATCACTTGTCACTAAGAATCATAGTAGTTCAATGAGAATAATTTATTCTAAACTACCTTTATTTCCCAGGTTACTAGACTGATTGTTTAGTAGATTTTGAATTTAGCTACTCATTTGACAAAATCTCTCGCAGTCCTTGTGGACACACTGAAAAACTGTTGGCTGTGTGAGTCTATACTAAAATGTTGATAGGTGTTTGAAAAACTGTCATTAATCTTGGAGCAGCCTTCTTATTGAAAGCCAGAAGGAGTTTTTCTGTTTACCATTTAGGTGTAAAAAATAAATTGTTCATCAACAGATGGGAGAGACAGAGAAATTACACGTGTAAGGGACATTGAATAACTATGATCTACTAGTGTAACAAAGGGGCAAGTCCACCTATTACAGACCTTTAAAGAGAATTAGAATATATTGAGCAAGAAATGTTTCAAGTAAGCATGACTCTGATTTGTAAATAATAATGTGTGTATTTACAGCATTCAGGTCTACATCTATTTCTATATGTATAGCTATATATTAATAGTGGCTATTTCTTGGTGGAAGGATTATGGGTGATGCTTTTTTTTCTTATCTGTGCTTTATTACTTTGTTCTATAATGAGAATGAAATCTTCCCCCTTCCCGGGCACAGAACTGGATGGACCCCATTTCCCAGTCGCCCTTGCAATTAGGTGTGGTCAGGTGATAGAGCAGATGTGATGAAGCTGGTGAGATACCTGCAGGTATTCACAGGAGAGAAAATCTTTTGATTGCAAATTTGATGAGAAAAGGCTATAGGGTTGGCACATCCTGTTAAAGACAGAAGAAAAGTGGAGGATCTAGTCAGTGGCAACAAGTAACAGAAATCCTGTAGTGTGAAGACAACCTGAGGTCACCTTAAATCCAAGGACTGGATACAAAGTATAGAATACAAGATAATCTTGAGGGAACACTGAATCAGGCATTTCTGGCTACAAACAAATCCAGGTTTGGCACAGCCATGGGAACTTAGGAAGCCTCACTTCATTAGCCCTCAGTTTCCTCAACTGTAAAATGAGACCAATGCCATCAAATGTAATAATGTATCTGAAATGCTTAATGCCTAGATCACAGGGCACATCCAAGTCATGGGAGAATTTTCCATCATTTGGAAGGAAATAAGGCAAAGAGGGAGGAGATAGGTAGTACTTTGGCATTTCTGGGAAAGCCAATGAAATGTAAATAGACTCAATTTTCCTTCTTACTACATATTTAGATCCTGACATTTTCTTTAATTTACCTTTAAGCACATTAAAGCATCCCCTTCCACATTTGTTTTAATTCTAACCTATACTTCTCTGCTAGTGACTCAGATATAGGAAATGAGGCATTTACCAAAACTCACATATACTTCTTTTTCCTACCTAAGTGATAATCTTTCCAAAGCATGTAGATGAAGAACTAGACTTCAGAATAAGTATAAAGTGCAAGTTAGCAGAATGCTTTCAGTAGTCTTGTATTTCTCACCTAGTGTTTCTAATATGAAACTGTCCTGGCACAGAGAGCCAACATACACACACTAGCAAAGTTTTGACCTGCAGAACTCTTAAAGTGAGTTATGTATGGTAAAAGCAGATGGCACCATATATTGGCAAGCATCCATTAGTGGAAAAACAAGCAAATAAAAGAAAGCTCAGAATCTACTCATGATAGGATTCAAACCAAATCCTTCTCTATACAGAAACATAGAGCTGTCAGCTTAAAGCATTTAATTAGGCAACGAATAAGAGAACCTTAGTTAAGACTTACATAGGCTGCCTTATGCAATATTCTGAAACTATTAAATAGGCACACTCAGGGAGAGAAGGTAAATCTGAAATGGTATGAACTCTTCCCTTAGCTTGATTTTTAAAGTTATTTTTTATATTCCTATGACAGCACTAAACCAGGTGAGGGTTTTAGAAGAAGCAAAAACTTTCTTTCTTCCAAAGAAAACAATCCAATTGGAATTGCTAAAATAATACCAATGTCTGACTGAGCATCATCATTAAAACCTATGCAACATCTTATTTAGGCTCCTTTGACCTAAAAATCAGAAGAGTTCATAAAACAAAGATAAAGAGATAAATGATGGAAATAATACTATCTTCTTTTAACCTTCCAAGCCAGTATTGTTGCTGTTGTTTTTAATGATAATACTCCATTCTAGAGGGGATGAGGTAAAAGACTCCTGTCCCCAGGGTGAGTGCAAACCCACACAATCCTTTTAGAAAGCAATTTGATATATGTATAAGGACTTTAATTAAACCTGCTTATATCACCTGTTGAGTAAAATAAAACGGCCACCTTCAAAGGACATTGCTGAGAGGGACCCTTCCCAAGAAGGCTTGCCCAGAAGACAAGAATGATTGACATGCAGGTGCTTTCCAAGCCAATGGCCTATAGAACTGCAGATAAGCAATACCAGCTGATAAACCAGTTTCTGTCCAGGAAAGCTGCTTATCAGAATGGAGAAGCACACCATACTGCTCAGTGTCTACCTGCTCCCCACTCTGTAAGATGCACCTGGGTACAATGGAAACTTAACATCAGCCAATCAGAGCATTTCCTTGCTTGCTTCTTCATTCATCCTCTAGGAGTTTCCCCTTCCACCCCTTCTGTGGTCTTCCCTTCTATTTCTTAATGGATGCTGCCTGATTCAGGAATTGCTCAATAAAGCTGTGAGATCCCAGACATAGGGGACTGGTGATTTGATGGGCTGAGCCCTCTACCATGGGACCTGCCCTTGGGAAGACTGTTGCTGCAAAGGAGAGGCTAGGCCTGCCTATAATTGTGCCTAAGAGCCTCCTCCCGAATGCCTCTTTGTTGCTCAGATGTGGCCCTCTCTCTCTACCTAAGCCAACTTGGCAGGTGAAATCATTGCCCTCCCTGCTACGTGGGATCTGACTCCCAGGGGAGTAAATCTCCCTAGCCACGTGGAATATGACTCCCGGGGAGGAATGTAGACCTGGCATCGTGGGACGGACAACATCTTCTTGACCAAAAGGGGGATGTGAAAGGAAATGAAATAAGCTTCAGTGGCAGAGAGATTCCAAAAGGAGCCGAGAGGTCACTCTGGTGGGCACTCTGATGCACAATATAGACAACCCTTTGTAGGTTCTAATGAATTGGAATAGCTAGCAGTAAATACCTGAAACTGTCAAACTACAACCCAGAACCCATGAATCTTGAAGATGATTGTATAAAAATGTAGCTTATGAGGAGAGACAATGTGATTGGGAAAGCCATATGGACCACACTCTCCTTTGTCCAGTGTATGGATGGATGAGTAGAAAAATGGGGGCAAGAAAAAAAAAAAAAAAGGCACCCAGTGTTCTTTTTACTTTAATTGTTCCTTTTCACTTTAATTTTTATTCTTATTATTTTTTTGTGTGTGGTAATGAAAATGTTCAAAAATTAATTTGGGGGATGTATGTATAACTATATAATGGTACTGTGAACAATTGAATGCACGCTTTATATGACTGCATGGTATGTGAATATATTTCAATAAAAATGAATTAAAAAAATAAAAAAAGCTGTGAGATCCTAAATTATATGAAAAGATCTTGTTATAACACACTAGATCTAGTAAGCCAACTTCTGATCATCTTATTGCAAGGACATAATTAGCCTTTAAAAATTCTCTATGTACAAAGATATTCAACATGTCTTATTTATAAGCACCAAAAATTTCAAACAACTTACATTCCTGACATGAGGAAACAATAAAGTGGATTACAGGAGACCCGTACTATTGAATGGATAAAGTATCACCAGTATAGGTTTGTAATAAAGTCGATAATTTTTTATGATGATACGAGTGACAAAGGACATGAAATTATGTGTGTGTGTATGTTGTAATAATCACAACTCTAAAATCATACATCAAAAATATACTGGAAGAATAGAAAGCATACCAAACACTAAAAGACTATCAGCAGTTATCTTTGTGCACACACACGAGCACACACATACACTTGCACACTTTCATAAACCAGCAGACTTGGAATCTGGAGCTGGCCCAGGACTACCACAAACAGCAGGTCCCTTCAGTATCTTCACTCCTAGCAAGAAATTGACAGGTGATCTCCAAGATCCTTCCCAAACCTAACAGTCTATGACTCTAACAGAGAGAATGGATGTGCTCACAAGACAGGATTTTTCTTTTGTTTCAATGTAGTCATCCTCAGCAGTGATTAAGGGGATCTAGCTCCACCTCTCTTTCCCGACTCCTATCTCCATGGAAAGTTCTCAGATGGGCTCAGTTAACCCAGTGAATAAAGGAAGAGAAGAACTCTGCAGGGGTCAGTAAAAAGAATAGCAGTGTTTTTGGTTGGGGGACAGAGAACGGCCAGGACCAATGCCACACTCAAAGGGAAAGGGGTGCAATCCCTAGGTGAAATGAGCGAGGTGGTGTTGGGATCCTAGAACATTCAGCTCTTGGGTTCTACCTTAGGTGGCATGAATTTAGCAAAAATGTCCAGAAAGGTAGCAACTGATCTTTGGAACTGTGAGGAAGTCACTTAGCACTTAGCCTCCCTCACCAAGCAAAGTTTAGTTTTTGGATTCTTTGGTGTTAGATTGGCCCAAGCCCAGAAATAAAACAGGAGAAAAATATTCTAGACTGAATTTAACTAAAACCATCTCTAGCAAGGATACTACTCAATTAAAAAATCATCAATACTAATGGTTTGGCAGAAGCCTATACAAAATTAGCTTACTTTAAAATTTTATGACATTGTCCGCTTTCCAATAACCCCATACAGTACATGGTGTCCATTAAAGCAAACCAAACTCTGAAGGCAGCCATAAATCATAGTCAACTCTTTCATTCTGTCCTGCAATAAATAACCCCACGTCTGTCTCCAAAGTCCAAGTTTAGAATAATCGAAACTGAGGGCTGTAGAAAACTGATGCTTCTAAGTTTATATTTAACGGTTGGGTTCTGAGTAATTTGTAAGAAAAAATGTAAATTCTAAAGAGTGTGTAATCTAGAAACTAAGATTCAAAGGCAATCACAGATGGATAACTAGATGACTTTCTTTTTTTTACTTGTAAATGTCTGCATTTCTCCTTTATTTTATTTTATTTTATTTTATTTTTTTAAGTTCAGTTTTATTGAAATATATTCAGATACCATACAATCATCCATGGTCTACAATCAACTGCTCACAGTATGATCATATAGTTATGCGTTCATCACCACAATCTATTTCTGAACATTTTCCTTACATCAGAAAGAATTAGAACAAGAATAAAAAATAAAAGTGAAAAAAGAACACCCAAACCATCCCCCCATCCCACCCTATTTGTCATTTAGTTTTTATCCCCATTTTTCTACTCATCCATCCATACACTAGATAAAGGGGGTGTGATCCACAAGGTTTTCACAATCACACTGTCACCCCTTGTAATCTACATTATTATATAATCATCTTCAGGAGTCCAGACTGCTGGGTTGGAGTTTGGTAGTTTCAGGTATTTACTTCTAGCTATCCCAATACATGAAAGCCTAAGAGGTGTTATCTATATAGTGCATAAGAATGTCCACCAGAGTGACCTCTCGACTCCATTTGAAATCTCTCAGCCACTGAAACTATTTCATCTCATTTTGCATCCCCCTTTTGGTCAAGAAGATACTCTCAGTCCCACAATGCTGGGTCCAGATTCATCCCCATGAGTCATATTCTGCATTGCCAGGGAGATTTACACCCCTGGGAGTTGGGTCCCATGTGGTGGGGAAGGCAGTGAGTTCACCTGTTGAGGTGGCTCAGTTAGAGAGAGAGGGGCCACATCTGAGCAACAAAGAGGTACTCAGGGGGAGACTCTTAGGCACAATTGTATGCAAGTTTAGCCTCTCCTTTGCAGTGATGAGCTTCATAAGGGCAAGTCCCATGATCAAGGGCTCAGCACATCAAATTGCCAGTCCCAATGTTTGTGACAACATCAATACCAGTCCAGGTGAGGAAGTCCAACACTTCTGCACCTTCCCCCAACTCCTTGGGGCTTGGTGGGGGGAGGCTGTAAATATATTCTTTATTATCTGCCCAAATTACTTTGGGATGTGTCACTATTTCACTCTAGCCTATACTAACCTACCATATCTCACTTCCTATTCAAAGTTCCATGTAATTGTGGTGTTTGAACAAACCGACTGTAGAGTTGTACTGTTTAGAAAATATAGATCCTGTACCAAATAGACAACTAGATGACTTTTTCTTTCACAAGGGAAAACAAGATAGAAGGAAATTAGATTAGGAATTATCTAAGCCCTTTTGTAGTTATATCTTCTATGAGATTAAAATATCTACAGTTAAACATCATGGATTTTCTGAGTAGTAACCAGCAGAAGCAGGAACAGTACACTAAATGTTTTACGTACACTATCTTGGTAACCTTCAGGAAACCTATGGAAAGTATCATCATATTCATTTTATCGATGAGGAAGCTGAGGTTTAGTAAGATTTGTAATGTGCAACAGGTCAAATACCAAGCAAATGTGGGGGATGGGCCTAGAACAGTTCTGCCAAAAACCCAGGTTCATGCTCTTAACCACCATGAGGTCACCTATGTGACAAGAAGCCCAAGGTGGTTAGAGTTCACGATGAGCCTGAGTCTTCAAGAACATTCTGTATTTCAATTCATGGGATTCCTGCTTGTTGGCATGATTGTGAGTTTTTGAGCTACTGCTACTTCTGCCAATCAGTCCTGTAGATGCTCCAGTCATGCCATCATTCAAGGTAAGACGTCCACCATCTCTGAACCCAAATTCAGCTATACCCCATGGTCACAGTGAGTTGTGTTTATTAGGGGCTGTAGAACACTGACCTTCAGAGAATTTGCAAGCAGTCTGAGATAGTTCCAGCTACCCAGACTGAGTAAGCTATTGACAAAGATACTGTGGAGAATATATTTTTAATTATATTCAATCTACAGAAGTTTCCGAAAAGTTTTATCAAGCCCTGATGGAAAATCCAATATTGTGAAACCAAACACTGAAATGAAATGAGGAAATTTAATTTTCCATTTGAGGACACTTCTGTAATTTCTGCTTTAAGTAAGTATATTCCAATTTGTAATGAAACCTTTTCAATTATGGAAGGAAAGCAGGATCTGTATTAAATTTAAATTGTTGTTATTATCATAATACCAGGTGGTGGCAGCTCTTGATTCCGTAATATACCTGAAAAGCTGGAAATGCATGGAAACTGAAGAATAGGAAGGGAGAGCTATCCAAGGACAGTTAACCCTTGGGCATATCAAAGTGGGAAATGGCCTTAGGCCATTGGTATACATTTGGTCTACAGAAGCAGCATGAGGTAGATGGGATCACCAACTGGTACTATAAAAAAAGAAAAAAGATAGCTTATTCAGTATATAAACCACCTCCTAACATGGTCAGGACTGGCAATCTTACAAGTAAGCCTACTTCTCTCCTTCCCACACAGCCCTCCACTAAGCAGCATGGCAAAAGCATGTGTGGGAAATCTCTGGAGGCAGCAGTAGTTTTAAATCTGTATTTACTAACTGTGATCTTGTACAAGTAGTGCAGCATCTGTGAGCCTCAGTTTCCAGATCTGCAAAATGGAAGTACAGTAATAGTCCCTGCCTCCTAGGATTGTTGTGACAATCAGATGTGCTACTGCCTGGGCCACACCACACCCCATACAAAGGGAAGAAGCAGTAACTCACATCTCTGCCCTCGCTATCTGTGGCAGGGTGGAATGGCAACTTCTGTCTCCTTTGACTGCTTCTCCCACAACCCTCCCCAAACCACCTGCCCTCTTTTCTTACTAACTTCTCCATTTCTGGCTCTAATGATCAGTTTCTTTTGTTTGTTTTAGTAAGATTGTCCTGATTTGGACTTTTTTTTCCCTCCAAAATCCACCCAACTCCAGGATGACCCTGAGCTGAGTTGACTTGCAAGACTCCAAGTCCACTCACAAGTTTCAAGTAAGTGATTATGTCCTCATTCCTTCCCTAAAAGAAAGTAGTTCAAGTTCAGTTATTTTGAGGCCCTCTTCACAATAATGTTTGGGACTGTTGGTTACCTTATACATGATACAAGCCTTGTTCTTACCTTAAGAAAAATAAAAATTGTTACTGATAAGACCTCAACAATTCTTGCTTTTGTGTTCTCTGAATTTCAAAGTAGTTTCCCACCCTCAAAAAATCTTATGAGGAGTTGAGGACAAAATTCTGACCAATATAAACATAAAGTAGATAAAAGATGTGTCTGCACCCCATAAGGAAGTAGTTTGGTGTGGGGAGTCATCAGGAAAACCTCCTGCTGGGGTGAGGTGGGGGTGGGGGGGGCAGACAAATGTGATCATTAATATTTCAAAACAAAGCAAAAACAATAATGAAAAGCCTTGGCAATGAAGACTATGTCAAAATTCAAAACTTAGCTGGAAATTTCCTTAAGCTTTTTGTATAATTTCCTTATTTTCCTTTTCACTACTTATTAGGGGAGAAGCATACAAACATAATCTTTTCAGTATTTAGGGACTTTCTAAGTTTTAATCAGGCTGCAATGGGACCAGATCTGGCCAAACAACCCCACCTACTCATGATCTGTGAATGGGTGGGCCAGGAAACCGTGGGGATAGTGGTACTTAACCACCAGATATAGCAAAGCAGCTTCTCTGGCATCATTTTTTCCAGGAAAGCCAGTAGGACAACACATACCTTGTTCACTCTAGCCCAGCCCACTTAGTCAGTCTGCATCAGGAATGGATGGCTCTTCCCCAATCTGCACAGAATAAAACACTGTCTTTGGCCTTGTGAGCAGGGCTCATAACCAACAGTGATCACTAACCACAGACTAATGGGCCAAACAACCAGACCTGGAGATATGTCCAAGAAATGCCATTTCCCAAAGCCAAGAAAACGTGAAGTGACAGTAACCAGAACATAACAAAACCACATTGGCTTGAGAAGCTCTTCTACAAAACAGATAACTTTCTACAAACACGTGCTAGAAAGCATTGCACCGACTGGGAACTCATTGTGCACTGGCATGTGTCAGCTGGCTGGAAATTTCTTTGGGAACTTGAAAACGGTGACTCAATTAGTGGTCAAATAAACAAATGCAGAAGGGGTTACAGTCAGGAGATCTGAGTTTTCCCCTTGATCATTTGGGTGTCCTTATCAGCTTCCTCATCAGTCAATAGGAGATAAACTCACCTGCCCCACTCCCCAACCCCAGGTCTCTGCTGGGCAGATGCTTAGACATTCGTGATCAATTTTATGCTCCCTAAAGGGGAAATTGGGTCATTTGTTCACCTACCCTCAACCATCGAGCTTCCCATTCAAGACTATTATTGGGAAGTAGAACTTAGAGGAAGATCTACACGGGCTCTGTCATCATCTGTGAGCCCATTTGAAGTGGGGTGGTTCGGGGTCTGCTCTGAAGGACTATTTTTGGGGGAAATAAGCAAGTGGCCTTTTTCCTTCTGTGTCTTAGATCTCAGTAATCAGGCTCTTCTCTCTGGTGGATCCCTCTATCCTACTCTATGCTACTCACTATTCCTTAAGCACCCTTGACCATTGAGTTCTTGGAGACCCAGACATTGCCACTTCTTACTTTCTGGTAAGGAGTGTGGGACAGGTGAGAGATCACAAAGGCTAGATTAAAAAATTTTTATTTCTTTGATTTTCTTAAAAGGATGCCACATGAACCCAGGCAATTTCTCTGACTTGATTCATGCACAATGGCCTGAAGAGAGACTTATTAGAAAACGAACGCACTTAATGCTTAAATGCTTTCCTGACATGAATTATTTATTAAAGACAAGATTTTGGTCTATGAGTGCCCAAAATAAGTTGACTTACAGTGCCCTTGTTTCTAGGTAGCTTTAAATATGGCCACAAGAATACTGAAATACTCAGATTCAGAACAATGCTTTAGGGTCATTATGGACTGGCTACTCCCTGTAAAGTCTCATAAATAATAGCAATGATATAATACAAAAGTCGGCCTTCGCTATCCCTTTGTTTTTATTCTTTACTCATGAAGTTCAGGAACAAAGGATTGGTGAAAGTGGTGCCATTCTTGCCAACTTGTGTTATGTAGAATCAAGGTCAAGGATTCTTTAATTCACACACTCATTCAAGCACCCATTGATTGACACATTTATTCATTCATTAGATTGTCTGCCCCTTATAGCACACATTCACTCATTAGGTTAAAAATTCATTGATTCATATTTCTTAAGCCTCAGCTGTACAAATAACATTGCATTAGACTTCTGAACGCAAGCCTTCTCTCATGGAAGCCTTCTCTAGGTTTTATAGCTCTAAGTACCTGCCCAATAAACTAAAGCACTTACTGAGTGATATTTCCAGACCCATGGCCAAACCCCTCAACCCCTCCCACTTCTTACAGAGTACACAGATGCTCAATAAATACTGAGTCTGAATCTGTAGATCACCTAATATAGTTTAATCTCTGTACCAATAACCCTGAATTGTCAATAACTGTGCAAAAGTGATAGCATGAACTGATCAAGTCCTAGGCTTTTTTCCCATTGCAATAAGCACATGGCAGATGACCCAACAATTTATTCTCCTTGTGAAAACCATGCAGATAAATGCACATGATTGCTCCCTAAATTGTCACATCCTGTAACCAGCACAAAGAGTTCTCTTCCTACCAACACTGAAATTGCAAGAGGCAATATATCAAACTGACATGAAAATAACTAAAATGAAAGCAAATTACCTATTTAACTCCAGTAGGGGAGCTCATATGTTGGTTGGGGAACAGAGATGACTTTTTTTTTTTTTTCTAAACAAAGAATGTTCTATTAAAATACATTCACTGTGTAAGTCACTTACCCAAAGTCATGGATTTCTTTAAAGGTAATTTTTCCCCATTATAAGATCAATTCACATTCTTTATGAAATGATTTTTAAAGTTCTAAAATGTAGGCATTTTACCATTTATAATAGCTACTGTTGACATTTTGGGTTCTTTTGGTGTAGTCTTTGATCCATGCATATGATTTTTCTCTTTGCTAGATAAAATCACTGCATAAACTTTTATGTCTTTAAACACAGTTGAGGTCTTATGTTAAATCAATTACATATCCAGGTTTTTTAACCTTTATTAAGAGATCACATTTAATGTCCATATTAGAACTTCAATATCATTTTCATGGTTATACTGTGAGTATCATAAATATTATCTTATTGTCTCGATGTTGCATATTTATGCTTCTTTCTTTCTTTCCAGTAATAAATAAGTCACTGATTAACAATTCGGAGCATAAAGGATTTTTTTTTCTGAATTTTGGGTTGTTTCTTCAAAATATTTATTTTGTCCCAGAAGCACAATTTCTAGGTTTAAGGAACAAACAATTTAAGGTATCTGATAAATACTGCCAAATTGCTTTCCAAAAGTTTTGTAGTTACGTATTTACCAGCAATATACAAAAATATGCACTTCACATGTTCATCAGCTATGAGAATTCTCATTAAAAGTAACAACAAAACTAACTCTTTAAACATTAAAAGCTGTGTCTTGTTTTAATTTCCATCTTTTTGGATGACTTGTGAAGTGGAATATTTTCTAACATTTACTAAATATCTGCTTTTTTCCTTGACTTATGTATTTTTTCTATTGTCCATCTTACCTATTCCACTTGGAGTGACCAATTTTTTCCACTTTGTTTGCTTTTATTTTTAGCTTATTGGAGCTTTGCATTATTATGAAGTAACAACTGTGGCTTCTTTCCACAATATCTAAAGCTTGGAAATGTCTTCTTTCTATCCTCACTTCACATCCTGCAGAAAACTAGGAAACTATTGAATCTATAAATACCAGAAATGGATGAGCTTTTATAAAGGGTATTATTAGGTACAGATTTATAGTTCTAAGGCCATAAAAGTCTCCAAACTAAGGCATCAACAAGAAGATACATTCACTGAGGAAAGACTGATGGTGTACGGAACACCTCTGCCAGCTGGAAGGCACATGGGTGGCGTCTGCTGGTCCCTTGCTCCTGGGTTTTCTTGCTTTCATCTTCTGATTCCAGTGGCTTCTCTTTAAGCATCTGTGGGTCCTCTTTTAGCTCCTCCGGGGCAAACTCTGGGCTTCATCTCTTAGCTTACCTTCTCCAAATGTCTGGTTTCAATGATTGTCTCCAAATGTCTCCAGATGTTTTCTCTCCAAGCATCTCTGAACTTCTTTCTCTCTGTGAGCTCTCTTAAAGAACTCCAGTAAACTAATTAAGACCCATCTTGAATGGGCACTTCTATGGAAGCAATCTAATCAAAAGGTCCCATCCACAAGAGGTCTGCCCCCATAAGATTACATTAGAGAACATGGCTTTTTATGGGGTACATAATGGATTCAAACCAGCACAGCTGTGATGCTCTGTGAGGATCTAAATGGATTAGTTTCCATATATTTGACCAGTTGAAACTAAGACATTTATTCAAAGATCCTTCTCTACTCTATTAATTCTTTCTTTTTTTTTACTCCATTTATTCTTACTATGATTTCATGCATTAAATGCAGAGATGAAATGAACTGTAGGGATACTTACTCTAAGCACTCATTTTATGGATGGCAACACTGGTGTTTTAGTTTCCTAGGCTGCTTAAAGCAGACACCATGAAATGGGTTGGCTTAAACAATGGGAATTTAGTAGCTTACTGTTTGAGGCCAAGAAAATATCCCAGTCAAGCCATCGTCAAGGCAATGCTTTCCTCCCAAAGACTGGCTGCCGGCGACCCTTGGCTCTTTGTCATATGGCAAGTTACACGGCTGTGTCTGCTGGTCTTTCCCCTCTTTTCTGAGTTTCATTGATTTCAGCTTCTTGCTTCCATGGCTCTCTCTCCCTCTCTCAATGGGTTCAAGCCCAGAGGAATGGATTAGATTTCAGAACATGTTTTTCTGGGGTACATAACAGCTTCAAACCACCACAACTAGCATTCAGAGTGAGTGACTAGCCCCATTCCTAGGAGGATAGTGGCAGGGGAGGAGCTCCACTCCACTTTGTGGACACCTAGGCTCCTTCTTCCCTTTGCCTCATCCTGTTGGCCTTTCCACCTGGTTTCTGGTCCCTACTCTTGGAGGTAGGGAAATGTGACCATATGTTACAGATCAGCCTTTCCAATCACTGGTTAAAGATCCACAAGGAAACCTGTGAGATGTGTCTAAGAACTACTGCAAGATGATTCACACAAACATATTCCCAGGTGGGAATGAGGGAGACGAGAGTGGACATGCAGAAGCTACTTCCTGGGCCTTAGTGTTCCCATTCAAAGATAGATGTGCTCTGGATATAGCTTTGATGTTGCACAAATCTTCCTCTTAGATGTTTTCTGCTGGAGGAAAAAAATACATAGATGGGGAAGTAGTTTAGATTTTCAAAAGGGATACTGCATAGTCATCAATTTGGCCTCCACAAAGAGACCTAGACTTTGTCCTCTCTCTAGGGGAGGCAACCTCTAAATCTTTGAAATTTCCCCTGAACAGAGTGTGGGGCCCTGACCACACTTGGCAGTTCATGCTAAGGAGGTGATTCGGGGTCTGGCTAGCCACACCAGAAAGAAAGACTTACCATGTGAGTAGGAGTTTGGGGCTTTGAGTCTCATCATATCACCCTGACCACCAAGGAGGGGAAGGGGGCTTGAGGTTGGGTTTACCCATGTGGGCATTGATTCTTTCCACCATGCCTACATAATGAAACCCAATAAAGACTCTGGGCACTGAAGCTCAGGCTTTGATGTGTATTACCTGCTTGGTGATTTTTTCGGTTTGCCAAAAGCTGCCGGAAATGCAATATACCAGAAATGGGTTGGCTTTCATAAAGGGGATTTATTAGGTTACAAATTCACAGTTCCAAGGCATAAAAGTGTCCAAACTAAGGCATCACCAGGAGGACACCTTCACTGAAGACAGGCTGATGGCATCCGGAACACCTCTGTCAGCTGGGAAGGCATGTTGTTGGCATCTGCTGGTCGTTGGCTCCTATGTTTTGTTGCTTTCATCTTCTGATTCCAGTGGCTTTCTCTCTAAGCATCTGTGGGTTCCCACTTTGCTTCTCTGGAACAAACTCTGGGCTTCATCTCATAGCTTAGCATCTCCAAACATCTTTTTGTCTGTATCTCCAAGTAGCTGGGTCTGTGTCAGCTCTGAGCTCTCTCACTCTCCCTAAGTTCTCTTAAGGACCCCAGTAAACTAAGACACACCTTGAATGGGCAGGGTCACGTCTCCATGGAAATAATCTAATCAAAACATCCCACCACAATAGGTCTGCCCCCACAAGAGTGGATTAAAAGAACATGACCGTTAAACTCAGAATTGAATCTTAGAACATAGCTTAACGTGGACATGATTATTGTAATAGTCCCTAGACTGTAAGC
The DNA here is from genome assembly GCF_015220235.1 of Choloepus didactylus. Lineage (NCBI taxonomy): Eukaryota > Metazoa > Chordata > Mammalia > Pilosa > Megalonychidae > Choloepus > Choloepus didactylus. Next base: position 15,897,730 of record NC_051330.1, on the reverse strand, counting down.
TCTTACAGCAGCTAACTCTATTCCTGAATTGTAATGCCTATCTCTAAACTTTGAGATGCTGATCCCTTAGTGTATAACCTTATTGGTCTCTAGAACAATGCGTATCTCTGAGACACCTGAAACTCAGAGCTAGAGCTCGGCAGACATGAATGTCAGTATTAGTGCATACAGCCACTGTCAAAAAAAAGCTAAAAAAGAGCCCAGACTTCAATTAGTGATATGAATGAAGCAGATCTGGTTAAGACTAGGGCAAACTGGGCCAAAGGGTAAAGGTCAAAACTGTTTTAAAACTTCAACTTCCATGTGAGACCAAGGGAAGAGATGCCTATTTGGTGCAGGATATATATTTTCTAAATATAACTCTACAATTGGTTTGTTCAAACACCACAATTACATGGAAATTTGAATAGGAAGTGAGATACGGTAGGTTAGTATAGGTTAGAGTGAAATAGTGACACATCCCAAAGTAATTTGGGCAGAGAATAAAAAATGTATTTACAACCTCATCCACCCCCCACCCCCCACCCCCGCCCTGAGGAGCTGGGGGAAGGTGCAGAAGTGTTGGACTTCCTCACCTGGCCTGGTGTTGATGTTGTCACAAACATTGGGACTGGCAGTTTGATGTGCTGAGCCCTCGGTCATGGGACTTGCCCTTATGAAGCTTGTTACTGCAAAGGAGAGGCTAAACTTGCATATAATTGTGCCTAAGAGTCTCCCCCTGAGTACCTCTTTGTTGCTCAGATGTGGCCCTCTCTCTAACTGAGCCACCTCAGCAGGTGAATTCACTGCCCTCCCTTCTACATGGGACCCAACTCCCAGGGCTATAAATCTCCCTGGCAACACAGGATATGACTCCTGGGGATGAATGTGGACCCGGCATCGTGGGATTGACAATATCTTCTTGACCAAAAGGGGGATGCAAAACGAGATGAAATAGTTTCAGTGGCTGAGAGATTTCAAATGGAGTCGAGAGGTCACTCTGGTGGACATTCTTATGCATTGTATAGATAACACTTTTTAGGTTTTAATGCATTGGAATAGCTAGAAGTAAATACCTGAAATTACCAAACTCCAACCCAGTAGTCTGGACTCCTGAAGATGATTATATAATAATGTAGATTACAAGGGGTGACAGTGTGATTGTGAAAACCTTGTAGATCATACTCCCTTTATCTAGTGTATGGATGGATGAGTAGAAAAATGGGGATAAAAACTAAATGACCAATAGGGTGGGATGGAGAGGATGGTTTGGGTGTTCTTTTTTTACTTTTATTTTTTTTACTCTTATTCTGATTCTTTCTGATGTAAGGAAAATGTTCAGAAATAGATTGTGGTGATGAATGCATAACTATATGATCGTACTGTGAACAGTTGATTGTATACCATGGATGATTGTATGGTATGTGAATATATTCAATAAAACTGAATTAAAAAAAAAAAAGTAAATGAATAATGGGGGGAGGTGGGGTATGGGTATGGGATGTTTTGCGTATTCTTTTTTTTACTTTTATTTTTATTTTTTGGAGTAATGATATTGTTCAAAAATTGTGGTGATGAATACACAACTATATTATGATACTGTGAACAATTTTTGTACACCTTGGATGATTGGATGGTTTGTGAATATATTTCAATAAAATTGCATCAAAGAAAAAAAAAAGAACATGACCGTTTATGGGGTACCTAATAGATTGAAACCAGCATACTGATACACATTGATATTCCCAGAGGATGACAGGTCCTGACTCAAGTCCGAGAGGACACAGAAGCTTTGTGTTTGAGGCCCTCCAAGATCTTGCCCTTTGCATCTCTTCTCAGCTGTATCCTTTTTTGCTATAATAAAACTACAACTGTACCTATAGCACTTTCAGTGAGTTCTGTGAGTCATTCTAGCAAATCATCACACCTGATGGGCTTGTGGGAACCCCGGAATTTGTAACCATTTGGTTAAAGGAGCCAGTGGCCTGGGAACCCCTGAACTTTTGGTGGGGCAGTGAGTGAAGTGAGGGCAGTCATGTGCCCTTAACCTGTGGAGTCCAACTCCAGGTAGAGTCAGAATTATATTGTAGTTGGTGGCAGAAGTTTCTGAAGTCATCTGCAGACATGTTATCAGTGAAGAGATCAGGAAATGGAATCTCTACAAAGGCAAGGATTTTTAGCTGTTTTGTTAACTGATGTATCCCAAGTACCAAGAAAAGAAAGGACTATACCAAGAAAAACAACAACATGGAAGTATATTTAGTGGATGTTCACAATACATGAAGTCATCACAACTATATGGTATGAGTCAACATTCATTAGAAAATAGTGTGTCTATGCTTAGGAAGAAGCCTGGATGGTAAGACATCACACGTTGTCTTTTTAAATTTCTGAAATATTTTAAATATACAAAACATACAATGCATTTTACCACTTTCTTTTCTCCTCATGTTTGCTCATTTTTTTTTTTAGGAATAAAATACTATAGATAATGAAGCTACATCCTAATCTGAAGTTGAAATTGGTGTATTTCCTTCTATTTTTATTCTTTAACTATATGAATATGTAGTCACAGGCAATAAAGCAATTGTAAAAATTTTTGAAATAACTGATTTTAAAATGTGCATAATGTTCAATGTACCTATTCTTTTGAGAATTCCTTTTTATACTGTTTTGAAATGATATATATCTAGTTCTGTCATTTTAATTGCATAAAGCTATTCTTTTGTATGACTATACCAAAAATTAATCTATTCTCATATATTGGTGGACATTAAACTTATTTCTAATTTTTTTCTCTGTTATAGACAATACAGTAATGAAGATTGGAATTGGAATTGCTCCATCATTCCAAAATGTGTATCTCCAAGTTTACTGGATGTTAACAAATTGCTTTCTGAAATGGCTGACAAATTAGCACTTCAAGAGGATATTTCGGAGGTTGTGCAATTATGGGAAATATTCATTTTCTTCTTTATGCTTCTCTCTATTTTCTAATTATTCTATGATCAGTATTTATCATTTGAGTAACATATTTAAGTAAAAAAAAAAAAGACCCAAACTTTTACACTGCAATTTTCAGATTGAAAAAATATGTTAATGTATATTCTATTATTAGATATTTTTAAACTCTGATTTATTATTAATCCCATTTTACAGAAAAGGAAACGGAAACTCAGGGAAGTTCTATGACTTGTTTTAGTTGGTCACTAACTTGTCAGGTACTGTGCCTACTGTGAGCCTCAGTTTCCCCTTTTATACTCCTCAATCAACCTGACTCATAAAAGTACTGATGGCATAAAATAAGATGATGGATTTCAAATACTGAAAAATACATGTGATTTTCATATATATATATATATATACATACACACACATGTATATACATACACACATACACACATATATATATATTTCAGTCGTTCAACTAATATTTATGGAGCATCTGCTTGCCACAGTTATCTTTTTTCATAGTCACATTCTTTATGTCTCCTTCACTCTTCTGTTCATAGTAAGAAATAACTTAGTACTGGGGAATGAGGAAAAATACATTTTTACAAAGCCTCAAGGTATCGTTTCAACTGGATTGCTTCCCTGAAAAATAAGAAATGGTTTAGCAAATGCTTGGCTCACTATAAGGCAACACACTCCTTTAATCCTTGGGTCTACACTTTCCTCTAACAGTGACTCAATTCTTCAAGATAAGTAAATACTGACTCATATGAGACAACGAAAACGTGGATTCAAAGTCAAGTGCATTTTGGTTTCAGATAACGCTCCTCACAGGACTTCCTAGTTTCCAAGAAAGCAAATCCTGGCAGAGTGGAGAATTCTAGAAATACAATACCTGGGCTCAAGACGCTAATGCCCTAAAGCTGTTATGAAGAAGACTCACAGAACATAGCCAACAAACCACTTTTTAAAAATTATGGAAAATACATAACATAAAATTTGCCCTTTTAACCATTTTTGAATATGTAATTCAGTGGCATAATTACACTCACAGTTTCGTACAACCATCACTACTATTTCCAAAACCCTTTCATCACTCCCCAAAAAACCCTGACCTCATTAAGCAAAAACTCCCCATTCCTGCCCCCTCTCCACCAGTCCCTGGTAACCTCTAACTTATTTTCTGTCTCTGTGAATTCGCCAGTTCTAGAAATTTCACATAAGTGGAATCATACAACAGTTGTCCTTTTGTGTCCGGTTTGTCATTCAGCTAACATTTTCAAGGTTGATCCCAGTTGTGACATGTATCAGAACATAATTCCTTTTACAGCTGAATGATATTGCTTGTATATACCACATTTTGCTTATCCATTCATGTGTCGATGCACACTTGGGTTACTTTCATCTTTTGGATATTGTGCATAATGCTGCTATGACATTTGAGTGGAAAGGAGAACTACAGGAGTTTGGGGCTGCAGGGGAAAAACCACTCTACCCTCACTCAGAGCATAACATGAAATACCCATTCCAAGAACTGCTGATGTGACGTTCCCCCACCACTACCCGCCTCCCCCACCCCAGCCCAGATCATTTCACGGATGTAGAATGGACTCTACTAAACGGAATCATCTTTGTGATGCTAGACCATAAATAAATGTAGGATTGGACCTCATCTTTGGTCTTAGGTGCAGACTACGAGCAAAGCCTCTCAAGATATTACAAACTGGCGAACCACCCCTAAGCATTTCATGGAGTTTCCAAAAGCAAAGGGAAATTGATCCCCAAGCATGCATGTCAACAACACTTATTGCCACCATTTAGAATAAATAAGCTTTGTGCACAAGATCCAGAGAAAATGGTCAGTGAATCTAAGTTTCCTTTCCTCTTCATGTCAGGCTGCCTTCAATATCTGAAATTGAATACTCTGCTTATGTTCATTAAAGTCTGGGGGACTTTCACTTTTCCCCAATGTCAGAGTTGTCTATTTGATCAACCTATAGCATTAAATTTAAAAACATTTCTAGCACTGTCCTCACAGCCCAGCCACCTTAGCCAGGGGTCAGTGGAGGTAGCTGTCCTAGCTCTTCCCCTAAGCCCTTATTACGAAAATTCTTGCTCTCCAGATGGGGAAGGCAGTAGAGTAGCATGGAACATGGGATTTGTTTCTGAGTTGGGAATAAAACTTAAAATTAGGCAAGTCCTGACCTTCCAAATGTCCATCAACTGATGAATGAATAAACAAGATGTAGTATACCCATACAATGGAATACTACTCAGAAAATGCAAAAGGACAAACTACTGATATATGCAGAACATGGAAACTCAAAAATAGTATGCTAAATGAAAGAAGCCAGACACAAAGGACCACATGCTGAATTATTCCAGTGGTATGAAATTCCTAGAAAAGCCAAAATTTTAGTAGATCGCCTGAGGCGGGAAGTACAAGAGAGGATTGGCTGCAAACAGGATGGGAGACCTTTTTGGAGTAAAAGAAGGGTCCTAAAACTGAATCTTGGTAATTGTTGCACAGTTGTAACCAAGAAGTTAGTATTTAAGGGCTGATTGTGATTACTGAATCATTATGTGGATATTCCTTTTTACTTTCTGATGTGTTAGAGTACACAGAGGGGAAATAACCTGAAATCTGAACTATAATCCAGCTGCCGTGACCTCTGATAATGATTGTGTAGTCTTTATTTTGTGCCCCTGTGACTGTAAAAACCTTGTGACTAACCTTCATTTGTGCCTATTTATCCAGTTTTTTGACTTTAAAGTCTTATAATCAATCACTAAAGATAGTCCCTAATGTTTACTAATGAAGGGTTTTGGGTCAGCCCAGAACTAACCCATCCCAAGTCCAAAGTTATCTGATAACCGAAGCTGGATCTAACCAAAGTGGGCCTGCCTGACATGCACAGTAGCTTAGACTTTAAACTCCAAGTCACCTATACCTCATTATAATACTAAAAATCACACACATCATCATATTAAAGTCACCATTTTCTTACATACATTCTGTTGACTAAGCATGTAGTCAATCTGCACATGCTCAATAATTAAATCTCTTCTAATTGTATCATCTGGGGCCATTATACACATTACCCTAAAACCTGCCCATCCTTTTTTTTTTTTAAAAGCAGTTTTATTAACATATATTCACATACCATACAATCCATCCAAAGTGTACACTCAATGGCTTTTAGTGTATTCACAGAGTTGTGCATTCATCACCACAATCAATTTTAGAGCATTTTCATTACTTCAGAAAGAAAAACTCCATACCCCTTAGTAGTCACTTCTTAATCCTTCTATCCTTCCTCATCCCTACATAACTACTAACCTATTTCTGTCTCTATAGATTTATTTATATTTACATTTTATATAAATGGAATCATACAATATGTAGTACTTTGTGTCTGATTTCTTTCATTTAGCAGAATGTTTTAATTCAGTTTTATTGAGATAAATTCACATACCATACAATCATCCACAGTGTACAATCAACTGTTCACAGTACCATCATATAGTTGTGCATTCATCACCCCAGTCTATTTTTGAACATTTTCCTTATACCAGAAAAAATCAGAATAAGAATAAAAAATAAAAATAAAAAAAGAATACCCAAATCATCCCCCCGTGCCAGTTTGAATGTATTATGTCCCCCTAGATGCCATTATCTTTGATGCAATCTTGTGTGGGCAGACATATTAGTGTTGATTAGATTTTGGAATCCTTTGAGGGTTTCCATGGAGATGTGATTCAATCAACTGTGGACAAGACCTTTGCTTGGATAATTTCCATGGAGGTGTTGCCCTGCCCACTCAGGGTGGGTCTGAATTAAATTACTGGAGCACTATATAAGCTCAGACAGAAGAAGCAAGCTTGCTCCAGCCAAGAGGGACACTTTGAAGAATGCACGTAAGCCGAGAGAGAAGCTGAAGCTTACAGAGACATTTTGGAGATGGCCTTTAAAAGCAGACTTTTGCTCTGGAGAAGGTAAGAGAGGACAAGCGCCCCAAGAGCAACTGAGATTGACATTTTGGAGAGAAGCTGAAGCTTAGAGAGGAACATCCCAGGAGAAAGCCATTTTGAGACCAGAATTCTAGAGCAGACGCCAGCTATGTGCCTTCCCAGCGAACAAAGGTTTTCCAGATGCCATTGGCCATCCTCCAGAGAAGGTACCCAATTATTGATGCATTACCTTGGACACTTTATGGCCTTAAGACTGTAACTGTGTAACCAAATAAACTCCCTTTATAAAAGCCGATCCATTTCTGGTGTTTTGCATTCCAGCAGCATTAGCAAACGAGAACACCCCCCATTCCACACTATTTTTCATTTAGTTTTGTCCCCATTTTTCTACTCATCCATCCATACACTGAATAAAGGGAGTGTGATCCACAAGGTTTTCACAATCACACTGTCACTCCTGGTAAGCTACATTGCTATACCATTGTCTTCAAGAGTCAAAGGCTACTGGGTTGAAGTTTGGTAGTTTCAGGTATGTACTTCTAGCTATTCCAATACATTAATACCTAAAAAGTGTTATCTGTAGAGTGTGTAAGAATGCCCACCAGAGTGACATCTCGACTCCATCTGGAATCTCTCAGCCACTGAAACTTTATTTTGTTTCAACTCACTTCCCCCTTTTCTTCAAGAAGATGTTCTCAATCCCATGATGCCAGGTCCAGATTCATCCCCGGGAGTCATATCCTGAGTTCCAGGGAGATTTACACCCCTGGGAGTCAGGCCCCATGTAGGGGGGAGGGCAGTGAGATCACCTGCCAAGGTGGCTTAGTTAGAGAGAGACCCTGCCCATCTTTTGATGCTATAAAACTATCAGAATTACTGCAGTTTGGGGAGACAGATTTTGGGCTGAATGGCCAACTGTTTTCCTGCTTCATGCTTAACAATAAACTCTTTCTCTCTTTGAAACCACAATGTCTGAGGAATTGGTCATTTGAGCACAACGGGCAAAGAATCCACCACTTGGTCTGGTAACACAACCGTATAAATTTACTAAAACTCATTGAACTGTACACTTAAAATGGGTGGATTTGATGGTATATATCTCAGTAAAGCTATCAAAATGTAGATGAATGAATGGAAAAAAATGTAAAGTAAAAAAATGGCCACCTGCATTATACCTTGCCAGAAGCAACTTTTCCAAGAAGAGATTTTCCAGAAGACGAAACAATTGACCTGCAGGAGCTTTCTGAGAAAATGAAATGCAACCTACAGGATTGCAGATAGGCCACACCTGGTGACAAACCAGTTAGGTCCAGGAGTGATAGCTTAGCAGAATGGACAAGCATACCATATTAATCAAGGTCTATCTGCTCCCCACTTTGGAAGACCCCATCTATGTAAAATGAAAACATTTCCACACTTGCTTCCATGTTCACCCTATGAGCTCCCCCTTTCCACCCCCTTGGTGGAGCTCCCTTCTACTTTCTGAATGGGACATTGCCCAATTCATGAATCACTCAGTAAAGCTGTCAGATCCTAAACTGCAGGAAAAGTTTTTCTTTTAACAAAAGAAAAAAAATAAAACTATTGAAATCTCAATGTTAAACAAAGACTTAATAGTGTAAATCTACAACTGCTCTATAAAGAAAAGAAAAATGATAGGAGGAATCTTTGAATATTAGAAATCCAAGGGCATTAATTTTCTTCATGGAAATCAAGAATATGGACAAGAAAGAATGGGAAGGAGAAGTGAAGTAAAAAAAATAAACTTTTACTTAAATAATAAGACCCTTACTCTGGCATTTTTCCAATTGACTTGCCCAATAATAATATCAATGGAATTGGTTAACTCAGCATGATTCAGTTTTGATGTGATTATGTTGAATCTATGTGATTATTATTTCCTAAATTCAAATGCATGGCAGGAACAAACTCCTGCATATAATAATAAAGTTTCCAGCATCAACACTTCCCAGCTTTTGAAAACATGGACTTCACCTGTTTCCAGTCTTGTGATACTTCTCCAATCTCTCCGTGACATTTCAAAGACTATGTTCTGTTGCTTAAAAGATGATTTGTCTTGGCTAGAATCACTGAAATAATTCAAAATGGCAAAAGTTCCATCTACACTCTGTTCTATCCCTTCCGTTTTGAAAACAAAGCAGGGTTGGCAGATTCTCCAAATATCTGAAAGTGCCCAATTACCATTTTTAGAACTTTGTTTTTTAAAAAGCTATCATCTCTGATTATAAAATTGATGATCTTTGTGGAAAATTTGAAACACATATTTTATTTATAAAATGCCTTGACTAAAAGGCAACAGAAATACAGAAGAAAAGAAGACAATTAAGTTGACATAAGACAGCAACAATCTCTCGTAATCAGGTACAAGAAGAGTTTTGGGGGGTTTTTTTTTTTAGGGTTGTTTTAAACTTGGACTTGGCATTTTTATATGTTGGGAGGTGGTTCTTATTTCAAAAACAAAACAAAAACAAACATAGAAACACCAAAAACAAAAATCCATTCTTTAACGTAGACTTTCATCAGCACTAAAAATATAGCTAGCTGCTTGCATGATATACTTCTAGGTATGACACTAGTACAGAGAGTTGACAACAGAAGGGTATACAGGAAAAACCTACCTACTGCATACTAGGAACTATAATAGGAATACATACTAGTACCACACAAATACTAGGGAAAAATAATTAAGGGCTGAAAAGAGCCATGGGGTGTTTAAAATGGAGAGTGATGAGGATAGTATAACTATGTGAGATGACAATGTGACATGTGGATGGATTATTGTGGACAGAACATATGCTATGTGAACTTAGGAACCCACTAGTTTATAAGTCAAGTCCTTGATCTTGAGGCTTGCTCTTGTGAAACATATGGTTGTAAAAGGGAGGCTAAGCCCACCTATAATTATGCCTAGGAGTCACCTCCAGAGAACCTCTTTTGTGCTCAGATGTGGACTTTCTCTCTCCAAGCCCAACTCTGCAAATAAATTCATCACCCTCCCCTGACATGGGACATGGATTCCGGGAATGAGCTGGATCTTGGCATCAAGGAATTGAAAGTGCCTTTTTGACCAAAAGGGGGAAAAGAAAGGCAACAAAATAAGGTTTCAGTGGCTAAGAGAATTCAAATAGAGTCAGGAGGCTGTCCTGGAGGTTAGTCCTATGCAAGCTTCAACTAGATATGCCAAATGACCACAGTATGATAAGTGCGAATCAACAGTAGTCCCTGAAACCCTAAAGAATACTCAGAACCCTATCTGAGACTCTGCGAAAGTTTCACTCATAAGTTTATTCTTCAGAAACTTAAATCCTCCTATGCTAGCTAAGTCCTCAAACCCAGAGGCAATAGCCTCTTCAAGAACAGCAACCAGATGTGTCCCCTTTTCCCATAATGTTGACTCCCCTTTTCAACATGAACAAGTTAGGGTGGTCACTGCCTAGACATCCCTGAAGATCAGGAAAGTGATGAAACCAGAGGAAGGGGTAGCAACAGACAAAATGGAATTTAACAAAGGATTATTGTGGGAGCCCTGGGCCCAGGGCCTTCCCCAAGTGCCTTGAAGACTGTGCGCACAGCAGCTTGTGTGACCTAGGTCAGTTAAGGTTAGGCTGCTCTCCTTGTGGGATCAGGCCTGCAATGCTAAATGTAACCTAGAGCTTACCACCTCCCTGAAACTCCCTCAGATGCTATTATCTACAAGGTAACCTAGAATCCCCTCTTGCTTGTTGACTACAATTGATCCCTCCCTATGTCACAAGAACCCCACTCCCGCACTTACGCTCTCATACCCATGGGAATGTCTTTGTCTCAAGCCCCCTATAACCAGTCCAATCAGCCCCCCCAAAGTGCTGAGAACCTTCACATTGAGCTCTGAACTCACCCCCATTCCGAGCAGCTGACTTCCATTCCCTGTAAGTAAGCCCTGGATAAAAATTCTTGCCTCGGAACATGCCTGGAGACTTCTTTGGGCTCTCGGCAGCAAAGGCCGCCTTGGGCCATGACACTTGGCAAGCCCCCAGCCTGGAGACTAAAGAAATCCCAGGTACCGATGACATGAACTTGGGGATGTGAAAGGGGGTGCCCCTGGATGGGATACCGGGGTGGCCTGTGATTTCTATGTGGGGAGGGATGCTCACCGTCCTAAATGAATGTATGGAGGTGCCTGCACCTCCACAGCCAGACTAATAGCCATCCTGCAGCAGGCTGCAGGGTTATTGGGATGTCAAAAAGAGAAAAACTGCTGTCAGACTCCCACTGCAATAGGCTGGCCATTGTTGGAGGCTGTGTGTGCAGCCACTGGGGAGGCTTTAACAGCTAAAGTCACGGTGCGCTGTTTGGAAGAGGAACTGAAGGTAGAGAGAGATATGAGGTTGACCCAAGCATAATTAAAGGATGCTTTGAATGAAAGATTAAAGGAAGCAGATAGAGACCTAAGGACTTTAGCCTGTCGCTATGCTAGAGTGAAAGGGCAGAAACTGCATAAGTCCCAAGTCAGGCACATTTTAACCTCCCCTGATTGGGATCGCAAAATATGGGGTCTGGTGGATTTTTCCTCAGATGAGGATGACCCACCATCAGAGTCAGGACAGGAGGAGGACTGTAAGCTTATTCGTCCTCTGGTCCAGTGCAAAGTCAAATCAGAGCATGTCACAATCCCTAGTGAGGCCGGTGGAGAGAGGGAGGATGCACCTGAGGCAGTTCCTGCTGCACCTACTGAGCAGAAGGTGCTCATTATATCTCTGGACTTTTCTGCAGCTGAATTAAGAGATATTGGGAATCAATATAGACAAAAACCTAGGGAGCCCTTAGCAAATGGGCTGCTGCAGCTGTGGGACGATGGTGCTGATGGCACCTTGCTTTCCAGGCATGAGATGAGTAAATTATCGTCACTCACCACCCACCCCTCTCTACGCCAGTGCATGTATGCACTAGCCCCTAGCACGGAAACACGTTCACTACTTGATCGGCTTATACGCCAGTGTAAAGAAGTCTGGCCTAATGAAGGGGACTTATCCCACTCGCCCCTCAGTGGAGCATTATAAATGAACTCCAAGATGTACTACAAGGGCTGGGAATGAAGCACTCAACATATGTGTCAGGTGCCATTGAGCTAGATAATGTACCCTTTACTGCAGGGCTGTGTGGGACAATTCTGCAAACTGCTCCTAACTAATGGTATAGAACATAAATGCCAACTCTCAATCTGTTAATAGGAAAGCCTGTGTCTGAAGTGACCCAGGTGATTGGCCGACAAGGAGAAACAGACCGCCTGAGGTGAAACAAAGCTGGGGTTAGAGCTATTATCATTCCTCAGGGGACAGGATGGCCCAAACCGGGTGTTGTATAGACAAACGTGGGTAGACTTCGTGGCCGCTGGGACAAAAACAGAAGATATCGATGGGCAGCCAAATGCAGTGTTAATTAAGCTATGGAGTAGGTTACCTAAGGAGTAAAGGTTTACTAAGCCAGAGATTAGCACTCTGGAAGAGGATATCATTTCTAGCTACAAAACCCATTGTCCCTGGCCCATGTCTCATAAGGAGTCTTCTGCTTCTCCAGCTGAAGAGGTCCGGGAGAATTCATGGGGACATCAGGGATCAGAGGCCACATATAGAACTAACTATTTTCTGGTCCCTGACCAGTGAGCATAGAGTTTCGGCTCTAGTGGACACTGGAGCTGAATGTACCCCAATATATGGAAAAAGACCATGAACTGGAGGCCCCACGTTAACCATTGCTGGGTATGGGGGCTAAGGAATTAAAGCAATGCAGAGGTGGATAGTAATGCAAATTGGCTGACTGCCCCCTCAAACTTATACAGTGTATATATCCCCTATTCCAGAGTATTCTAGGAATTGACATTTTGCAGAATATTACCTTGCAAACTATTGTAGGGGAGTTTCACCTCCAGTGTCAAGCAGCCAAAGCTGTTCTTAGGGGCCATGCTAAATGGTCACCAGGTGCACGGTAGCAGTGCACCAGTATAAGCTGCCTGGAGGCCATCAGGAGATCACCGCCACTATAAAGGAGCTAGAAAGAGTGGGCATCATCATCCCCAACTCATAGTCCTTTCATTAGCCCTGTTTAGCCGGTGAAAAAACCTGATGGGACCTGGAGGATGAGTACTGATCATAGAGAACTAAATAAAGTAATGCCTCCTTTGTTTGCTATAGTACCAAACATTGCTACCCTGCTGCAAGATATCAGTACACAATTAGGCTTGTACCATTTTGGGTTAGATCTTGCTACTGCCTTTTTCAGCATTTCTTTGGCTCCTTCCAGCCAATCTGCATTTGCTTTCACATGGGGAGGACAGCCGTGGACTTTCACTGTGTTGCCACAAGGGTATCTCCACAGTCCCACCATCTGCCGTGGATCGGTAGCACAAGATTTGGAGAAATGGACACCCCCTAAGAATGTCACTATGTGTTACTATATTGATGATATCATGCTAACCAGTAATTCTCTTCTAGAACTAGAAATTGCCACTAGCACAGTGGTGATCCACCTTGGGTGATATACCGAAGCAAATTACAAGGGCCTGGACATTCTGTCAAATTTTTGAGTGTTCTTTGGTTGGGTAAGACTAAAACTGTTCCTTCTGCCATTATTGATAAAATGCAAAATTATCCTATCCCATGCACCTCCAAGCAATTAGTGGCTTTCCTTGGTCTGTTAGGCTATTGGAGACCCTTTATGCCCACTTCGCACAAATTCTGAAACCTTTATACTTATTAGTTTGAAAGGGAAAAACATGTGAATGGGATGTCCCCCAACGGGCTGCCTTTGAAAGCTATAAGTGTGCAATAGCACAAGCACAGACTTTAAGGCGGATGGACCCTGATATACCCTATGAACTGGATGTGGCTAGTGCTGATATTGGCTTTGGGTGGGGTTTGCGGCAAAGGCAAGAGGCTAAACATGTACCTATTGGATTCTGGTCCCAACTGTGGAAGGGCACAGAACTCAGATATAAAATTTGTAAAAGCAATTGTGCACAGCTTATAATGCTCTTTTACAAGTTAAAGGGCTAACTCAAAGGTGCCCAGTGACTTTACAGATAGCCATACCCATACAGGGGTGGAAACATGATGCTATAAACAAGCCCTATTCAGAGAGTGCTCAGTTGAGTATGCTGACAAAATGGAAAGCCTACCTTCTACAATGCAGCATTTTTAACAACGGCCCTTTGAGTGCAGAAATGCATGAAATTTAGGACTGGTCTCCTACGTGGAAAAGCAGTATGCTCCACTTCCTGTCAATCCTCCCGCGGTGGCTCCTCCCATGCCCACCACTGACAGACAAGGAAGTATTCCTGACTCTGCATGGTACACTAATGGATGGGCACATGGGTAACCTGCTACCTGGATGGCTATGGCTGTCCAGCCCAGTACTGACAGCATCTGGTGGGAGACTGGAACTTCATAAAGCAGCCAGTGGGCCGAGCTGCAGGCTGGGTGGATGGTCATTGTCCATGAATGAGGGGATGCTCTGTACAAACAACTGGGCCATGTATGGGGCTTAACTGTATGGATGGCAACCTGGAAGCAAGAATAATGGATAGTTGTCATTATGGCGAAGAGAAATGTGGGAAGACATCTGGATGGCCTGCCACAAATGCAAGGTGACCGGTTTTCATGACTCTGCCTGTAACACCAATTCATTGCCAGGTAACGTAGAAGCCAACACCCTGGCAAAAATCTGCAGCCTAGCACCAACAACACATGAAGCTGCTGAGTGGCTGCATTGCAAAACGGGGCACCGAGGATATCAAACCCCTTGGAGGCTGGCACAGCAGTTTCAGCTACCCATCACCAGATACCAATTAAAAGAAGTAGTGGCTATTTGCCCCTCCTGCTCACCGCAATGGCCCAGAATGCTTCCTAACTGACTTGGGCTCATTGGCTGAGACAAAATCCCTGTCACCTGGTGTTAAGTAGACTACATCGGCCCCTTTCCTTTGTCTAAAGAGGCAAAATATGCCTTCACCCTGGTAGATACAGCTACAGGACTGCTACTGGCCTTCCCAGTGGGCAAGGCCAACCAACGGGCTACAATTTGTAGCCTAGAAAAATTGAGTGCCTTCTTTGGGGCTCCTATGCATGTGGACAGAGATAGAGGGACCCCATTTACTGGGCAGCTAACCCAAGGCTGGGCTGCCAAGCATGATGTCCTCTGGACATTCCACCTGCCCTACAACCCCACTGCAGCAGGGCTGACTGAGAGAACTAATGGCTGGCCCTACCTGCCCTACAACTGGATTGGACAATGCACCTGGGAGCAACCCTACATGCCTGCTACCCTTTATGACACTTTACCACTTACACCCAGCAATTGGGAAATGGTGAAACCTAGGCATAGAATAAAGTGAACTGCATGGTGGTTTTATCCTTTAGCTATTTTAGCCCCAGGTGGTGCCACCATAGTAACTGAAAAACACGTAGCTGCTTTAGCTAACAACACTGCACAAGCACTCAATGAGTCAAAATTAGCTTTCTCATTGCTTAATGATGAAATTACACAACTTAGAAAAGTAGTCTTACAAAATAGAATTAACTGCTGCCCAAGGTGGTACCTGAGCATTAATAAATATTCAATGTTGTGTTTGTATACCTGATAACTCACAAAATGTAACACAAGCTCTTAATCAACATGCAAGATAATAAACAACATATTGAACATTCATCTGATGATCCTTTGTCCAAATGGTTTAATCCTTTGACTTGACCAAGATGACACTTATTAATAGGATTACTGTCCATATGTACTGTTTTACTTATACTCTGCTGTTTACTGTACTGTTTTTGTGGATTATGGATGCAATGTCTGTCCTATGGTCAATATAAATTGCTGTGTGTGGGTGGACTGTAGGAGCCCTGGGTCCAGGGACTTCCCCAAGGGCCTTGAAGACTATGCACACAACACAGAAGTCTGCATGACCGAGATCACTTAAGGTTTCACCTACTGTCCTTGTAGGATCAGGCCTCCAGTGCTAAATGTCATATATAGCTTACCTCCTCCCTGAAACTCCCTGAGATGCTAGTATCTACAAGATCACCTATAATCTTCCCGTCTTCCATGCTGATTACAATCGATTCCTCCCTATCTCACAAGACCCCTGCTCCCGCACTTATGCTCTCATACCCATGGGAGTGTCTTTGTCTTAAGCCCCTATAACTGGCCTAATCAGCCCCTCCAAAGTGCAGAGTACCTTCACATGAGCTCTGAACTCCCTCCATTCAGAGCAGCTGACTTCTATTTCCTTGAAAGTAAGCCCTGATAAAAGTTCTTGCCTCAGAACATGCCTGGCATCTTCTTTGGCTTCTCGGCATCAAAGGCCCCCTTGGGCCGTGACAATTATGAAAACTCAATCTCTATATAATTTTCTTCTTAGTTGCTAGGGTATTAGAATAGCTAGAAGGAAAGAATTGAAATGGTGGAACTGTAATCCATAGCATCCTTTGCAATTTGTTCTATAGCTGCTTGTTACATTGAAATTTGAAAGCTATCACCTTTGTGTATATATGCTATATTTCACAATAAGGAAATAACTGAAACTATGGAACTGTAATCCATAACATTCTTTGAAACTTGCTCTCTAATTACTTGTTAAATTGTACTTGGAAAGTTATCGTTTCTATGTATACATGTTATAATCCACAACAAAAAAAATGATAAACAAAGCAGGCTTTTGAAGGATTTGGCCAAATGTTTAACCTGGCCAGATAGGAGGGACTTGGAAATGATTTCAGCCCAGGCTTTAATAGAAAGGCACAATCCCCTACATCCTGAGAGGACACTGATGTGGTAGCCCATAAGCTTTGAGATGCTGGTGGTCAGAGATGTATTTTTTGTGGTCACTCTGTCTCACATGGTCCTAATGTTGACTGCAGTTATGCCACACTAACTGGCGTACATGAAAACTTAATATGTTTCCCAGGACTTGATGCAGGATGGACCACACAATTTGCAGGGCCCAATGCAAAATGAGAATGCAGGGTCCCATATTCAACAATTGTTAAGAATTTCAAGACGGCATGAGCAGAGCATTAAACCAAGCACAGGAAGCACCCTCATGATGTTGCCTTGATTCCACAGTATCCTGACTTCCCAACAAGGCAACTTCTCAAATCTGTCTAATTCAGGAAGACATATAATAACTGTTGGAAAGGAAACAAGTCTCCTGAAAGGGGTCTGTTCTAGTTTGTTAATGCTGCTGGAATGCAAAACACCAGAAATGGATTGGCTTTTATAACAAGGGGTTTATTTGGTTTCACAGTTGTGGTCTTAAGTCCATAAAGTGTCCAAGGTAACACATCAGCAATCAGGTACCTTCATTGGAGGATGGAAATCTGTTAGCTGGGAAGGCACGTGGCTGGTGTCTGCTCCAAAGTTCTGGTTTCAAAATGGCTTTCTCCCAGGACATTCCTCTCTAGGCTGCAGTTCCTCAAAAATGTCTCTCAGTTGCTCTTGGAGCACTTGTCCTCTTTCAGTTCCTGTGCATTCTTCAAAGTGTCCCTCTTGGCTGTAGCTTCTCTTCAAAATGTCACTCTCAGCTGCACTGAGTTCCTTCTGTGTGTCAGCTCATTTATATGGCTCCACTGATCAAGGCCCACCCTGAAAGGTTGGGGCCATGCCTCCATGGAAATTATCCAATCAGAGTCATCACCCACAGTTGGGTGGGTGGCATCTCCATGGAAACACTCAAAGAATTACAATCTAATTAACACTGATATGTCTGCCCACACAAGATTACATCAAAGATAATGGTGTTTGGGGGACATAATACATTCAAACTGGCACAGGGTCATGCATATTTTTTACTGCCAGTGGCTTGCTCAATAGTGCATACTTGTGAACTACACACCAGGGTGGAATATGTGAGTTTAACAATGAATTACATCATGCCTCCCATGTTCTCTCAAATGTCCAGGAGTTCCACTATGATAGAGATTCAAATTCACTTGGTGTTGTAATTGCTTGGGGCTGGTAAATGTCTGGTACTGAACTGCAAATCACTCTAACACCCAGAGGAAAGCATGTAGGGAAGGAGATTTCATCTCTTTCTTGTATTTTTTCATCCACTTGAACTGCTTGTATTACAGATGGGCACTGCTTCCCCAACACACACACACACACTTACACACTCACACACACACACACACATTGTGGGTGTCCATTTTCTCTTAGCCCCTTCCTCAGAGTACACCTTTCATTCCTTCAACAAATATTTATTGAGGCACTTTCCTGGGCAGTGGGGTCTCAAGGAGCTTGCTCTACTACAGGAAAGAAAGATAAGAAAATTCAAATTACAAAGCAGAAGTTTCACTCCTACTCACCCTGGATGACCAGAGTTTTCAGTATAAAAAAAAGAGGATTGTGGAAATAATCAGGAACAATCAGTCCCTCCACAAAAACAACTATTGAACTGGCAGGAACACTGTGAATCAACCACTTTGGAACTCTGTAGTCTAGGGGAACACTGCGGCAACCAGGGAGGAGAGTGAGGAAGAGGGGGGTAAATCATGATGAAGACCAGTGTCACCCTCTCTGAAGCAGCTCTGCTCCCCCTTTCCCCAGCCTCATGGCTGGCACCAGTGGGACTGGAGCTCTGGCTCCTGGCTAAGCTTGCTGGTGCAAGGGTGGGACACAAAGAACTAGTACTCCATGCTGCAGGCATATGTGGTTTCATCTCAGATACCCATCTTTGGTCAACTAATTCAGACTGCTGGGGGCTGGCTCTGGGAACAGCCATTGTTCCAGCCCCACCTTGGGCAAAGGTGGTAGAAGAATCTTAAAGACACAAACTTCCTCAAAACTACAGAAAAAGTTAAAAGGCTTTGTTAACCAGGCAAGTGCTGAATTAAGAAAATGCAGCTTCAAAAGCCATAGAAGATACCCCCAATGTCCTTGCTGGCCCCTTCCCCATCCCCTGCACAACAGAGGGTGGAACCAGCTTGTGTTCCCATTGGGGGTCCCCAGCTCTGTTTAAGAGGGAGCAGAGTGGCCTCTGTGTGCACCCTGGGGTGCAAGTATGTCAGTGCCGATCTATTGGGTAGAAGTCTGAGACTGAGCCAGAACTTATCTTGGACGCACCATCCCAGAGTTGGTTCTGAGGGCAGAGAAGCTCCTAGAAGACAGCTTGGACAGTGTGAAAAACAATTAAGGTGAGACAGCCTGGGGCAAAAGACTACCTGCATTATAGTACTCTAAAGAGCACTGAGGAGGGAGAGGAAGTCTGTTCCAAAGGGAGTAGAGGAACGTTCATTCAAACTCCTATAAACTGTAAATGGGGAATTCCCAGGGCCTCTAGTGAGCAAAGGCCCAGTAGAAGAAGCTGTCTCCACACAGCTTGGATCTGTCTCCACACAGGCTCAGACAAGACAGAAAGGACCCTGTACTTCTCATTCGCTTGGGGCTGAACTGCTTGGTAGGAGGGCTGAGCTCTGAAGGAGCCCAGCCAAAGCATGGACAGTTTGCAGAGAGTGAAAGATGCTTTTTGCTTGTTTTCTGGATTTTGATTAGCTTCTAGCATTCAAGAAAATCTCTGTCATATCACTAACTGGATACAAACTTAAAGACAGCCCAAGGACTATTTATACCCTAAAATCTTAAAATGCACAGTATGCAACAAAAGATTACAAGACAAAGAAATGTAAAATCATGGCCCTCCAAAGGAACAAGATAAAAATCCAGTAACCGTCAACAAAGACAACAGTCTTTGGACTTACTTAAAATAATGATTCTCAGTATACTTGAGATAAAGGAAATCAGAGAAAGAACTAAAGGATATGAGGAAAACAATGAAAGAATAATATGGGAATCTCACCAGAGAAATGCTAGAGTTAAAGAACACAGTAACTGAAATGAAAATTTCCCTGGATGGTTTCAATAGCAGATTGGAGGTGGTCGAAGAAAGAATCAGTGAACTACAAGACGAGACAACTGAAATGATTCAGGCTGAGGAGCAGAAAGATAAAAGAATAGAAAAGAACTAACAGAGCCTAAGATACCTGTGGGACACCATCAATCATAACAATATATTAACTAGGGGAATCCAAGAAGGAGAAGAAACAGAGAAAGGGACAAAAGGAATATTCAAAGGAATATGGCAGAAAACTTTATAAATTTAATAAAAGACATAAACATGCACATTCAAGAAACCCAACAAACCTCAAACTGAATAAATTCAAAGAGAATCATGCCTAGTTGCAAAGTAACAAATTGTCCAATGTAAAGAGCAAGGAGAGAGTTCTGAAGGTTGCAGGAGAAAAGCAACAAGTTATATACATGGGAACCTAATAAGATTAAGTACTGATTTCTCATCAGAAACCATGGAGACAAGAAGGCAGTGGTATGAAATATTTAACAAACTGAAAGAAAACAATTGTCAACCAAGACTTTTATAACTGGCAATACTTTCTTCCAAAAATGAAGGAGAAAGATATTCCTAGATAAGCAAAAGATGAGGGAATTTGTTACCACTAGATCTGTTCTACAAGCAATTCTAAAGGAAGGTCTTCAGAATGAATGGGAAGGATACTAGAAAATGCATCAAAGCAACATAAAGAAATGAAGACATCTGGTAGAGGTAACCATATGGTTAATTATAAATGCCAGTACTATTGTATTGTGCTGTTTGTTATATAACTCCACATCTTGCTTCATACAGGTGCTGTAGTGTAAATGCATACAAAGTATGATAAATTATTGGTTTTGGACACACAACACACAAAGATACAATTTCTAACAAGTACCAAAAAAAGGTGGTGAGTTGGAGGGGTATACAAACAGTGTATATGTGCATTAGTGAAGGTAAGTTGGTATCAAATCAACTGATAGTTATAGATTTTGCATGTCAAATTTTAATCCCATGGTAGCCACAAAAGAAAGCAAATGAAAAACATATTCAGAAAGAAATTAGAAGAGTCTCAAAATGGTACAGTACAAAAAGCCAAATAAATATGTAAGTAGGCATAATGAAAGAACTGATGGTCAAAAAAGATATAAGACTTACAAACACAAAATAGCAAAATGTCAAAAGAAAGTCCTGCATTATCAGTATTAACTTTAAATATAACTGGATAAAACTCCCAGTCAAAAAGGAGACACTGGCGTAAAAATGCATGACCCAACTGTATACTGTTTACAAGAGACTTACCTTAAATTCAAAGACATAAGTAGGTTGAAAATGAAAGGATGGAAAAAAATATGCCATGCAAGTAGTAACCAAAAGAGAGCTGAGGTAGCTATACTAATATCAGCTAAAATAGACAAAAACTTTCATGAGAAATGAAGAGAATCACTATATACTGATAAAGGAGTCAAGTCAACAGGAACACATGAAAAATTTATAAATATATGTGCACCTAACAGCAGAGCTCCCAAAATATATGAAGCAAATACTGACAGATTTGAAGGGAGAAATTGATGGTCGTGCATGAATATTAGGAGACCTTAATACACCACTTTCAATAACAGATATAACATCTAGACAGAGGATCAACAAGGAAGTAGAAGACTTGAACAACAGTATAAACCAACTAGACCTAAAAGACATATATAGAACACTTCACCCAACAGCAGCAGATTATATATTTTTCTCTAGGGCACATAGATCATTCTCCAAGATAGACCATATCTTAGGTCTCAAAACAAGTCTCAATAAATTGAAAAATATTGAAATCCTACAATGCATATTCTCGGACTACAACGGAATGAAGCTAGAAATCAATAACAAAGGGAGAAATGGAAAATTCACAAATATATGGAAATAAAACAATGTACTCTTAAACAACCTATGGGTCAAAGAAGAAATCACAAGGAAAATTAGGAAATATCTTGAGGCGAATGAAAATGAAAACACAACATGCCAAAACATATGGGATGCAGCAAAGGCAATCCTGAAAGGGATATTTGTAACTCTAAATGCTTACATTAAAACAGAAGATCTCAAACCAGAGAACTTACCTAAAAACTAGAGGACCTAGAAAAAGAAAAACAAGCTAAACCCAAAGTGAGCAGCAGGAAGGAAGTATCAAGATTACAGTGGAGACAAATGAGGTAAAGAATAAAAAAATAATAAAGAGAATCAACAAAACCAAAAGTTGTTTCTTAGAAAGTATCAATAAAATCAACAAACTTTTGGCTGGACTGACAAAGAAAAAAAAGAGAAAGGACACAAAAAATTTAAATCAGAAAAGAAAAGGAGGATGTTACTACCATCCCCACAGAAATAAAAAGGACTATAATAGGATACTATGAACAACTGCACATGAAAAAATTGGATAACAAAGATGAAATGGATAAATTCCTAAAATGCACAAACTACCAATACTAACTAAAGAAGAAATAGAAGCTCTCAACAAACCAGTAACAAGTAAAGAGATTGAATCAATAATTAAAAACCTCCCAATAAAGAAAAGCCCAGAACCACATGGCTTCACAGATTAATTTTACCAAGCATTCCAAGAAGAATTAACAATAACCTGTGCAAAGTCTTCCCAAAAATTGAGGAGGAAACACTCCCTGTTCATTCTATGAGGTCAACTTCACCCTCATACCAAAACCAGATAAAGATACTACAAGAAGAGAAAACTATAGAACGATATTCTTTACGATATAAATGCAAAAATCCTCAACACGATATGAGCAAACCAAATCCAACAGCACATCAAAAGAATTCTGTATCATGACCAAGTGGGATTCATCCAAGGTATGCAAGAGTGGTTCAATATAAGAAAATCAATTAATGTAATATACCACATTAACAGGAAAAGGAAAAAAAAAAAACCATCATGATGTAGAGATGATATTTGACAAAAACAAGCACCCCTTCTTGATAAAAACACTTAGAAAATAGGAACAGAAACAAACTTCCTAAGCATGATAAAAGAAATCTATGAAAATCCCACAGCTTTCCTTCTAAGATCAGGGACAAGACAAGGATATCCATTGTCACCTCTGTCATGCAACATTGTATCGGAAGATCTTGCTAGAGCAATTAGGCAAGAAAAAGAAATAAAAGGCATCCACATTGGAAAGGAGGAAGTAAAACTTTCCTTATTTGCAGATGACAAGGTCCTGTACACAGAAAATCCTGAAAAATCCACATCAAAGCTCCTTGAGCTAATACATGATTTTAGCAAGGTGGCAGAGTACAAGGTCAAAATGCAAAATCAGCAGTGTTTCTATATACTAGAAATGAACAATCTGAAGAAGAAAATTTTTAAAATCCAGTTATAATAGCAATTAAGAGAATGAGATATCTAGAAATAAAATTGACCAAAGACGTAAAGGACTTGTAGGCAGAAAATTATAAGATGTTGTTAAAAGAAATTAAAGAAGACCTAAATAAATGGAAAGACATTCTGTGTTCTGGACTGGAAGACTAAATATTGTTAAGATGTCAGTTCTACCTAAAGCAATTTATATATTCAACACAATCCCAATCAAAATTCCTACAGTCTTTTTTGCAGAAATGGAAAAGCTAGTCAACAAATTTATATGGAAGGGTAAGGGGCCCCAAATAGCCAAAGCCATCTTGAAAAAGAAGAACAAAGTTGGAGGACTAACACTTCCTAATCTTAAAATTTATTACAAAGCCACAATAATCAAACCACCACGGTACTGGCACACGAACAGACATATTGACAAAAGGAATTTAATTGAGAGTTCAGAAACAGATCCTTGCACATACGGCCAAGTGATTTTCGACAAGGCCACCAACTTCACACAATTGAGAAAGAACAGCCTCTTCAACAAATGGTGCTGGGACAACTGGATATCCATGTGCAAAAGAACGAAAGAGGACCCATATCTCACACTATATGCAAAAATTAACTCAAAATGGAACAAAAACCTAAATATAAGAACCAGGACTATAAAATTCCTAGAAGAAAACAAAGGGAAGGATCTTCAGGATCTCAGGTTAGGCAATGTTTTCTTAGACTTTACACCCAAAACACAAGCAACAAAAGAAAATATAGATAAATGGATACGTCCTCAAAATTAAAACTTTTGTGCATCAAAGGACTTTATCATGAAAGTAAAAAGACAACCTACTTAATGACAGAAAATATTTGGAAACCACATATCTAATAAGAGTTTAATATCCAGAATATATAAAGAAATCCTACAACCTAACAATAAAAAAGACAAACAGCCCATTTAAAAAATGGGCAAAAAAACACTTGAATAGACATTTCTCCAAAAAAAGATAACAAATGGTTAAAAAGTACATGAACAGATGCTCAACACCACTAGCTATTAGGGAAATGCAAATCAAAACGACAATGAGATACCATATCACACCTACTAGAATGGCTACCATTGAAAAACAGAAAATTACAAGTGTTGGAGAATATGTGGAGAAACAAGAACACTCATTCATTGTTGATGCAAATGTAAAATGGTGCAGCCACTGTGGAACAGTTCAGTACCGAATTACCATATGACCCTGCAATACCACTTCTAGGATATATCCAGGAGAATTCAAAGCAGGGACTTGAACAGATACTTGAACATTGACGATCATAACTGCATTGTTCACAGTTGCCAAAAGATGGAAGCGACTGATGAATGGGTAAATAAAATGTTGCTCAAACACAAAATGGAATATTATTCAGGTGTTAAAAGAAATGAAGTTTTGATAAATGGGACAATGTGGATGAACCTTGAAGACATCATGTTGAGTGAAATAAGGCAGACACAAAAGGACAAATATTGTACGACCTTACTGATACAAACTAATTACAATAAGCAAACCCATAGAGACCAAATCTAGAATATAGTTTACCAAGGGATGGGATGGGGATAGGGAATGAGGAATTAATGCTTAAATTGTACTGTTTCTCTTTGGATTGATTGTAAAGTTTTGGTAATGGATGGTGGTGATGGTAGCAAAATGTGAACATAATTAACAACCCTGAATTATATATTTTAATGAATTTAATTTTAGGTTGTATATGTTACAAGAATAAAAATTTTAAACACTGAAACACAGGATGGTACAACACAAACAGTGAACTCTATTGTAAATGATGAACTATGGTTAATAGTCCAATTATAAAAATGTTCTTTTATGAATTATAACAAATGTGCCACACTAATGCAAGGCATTAATAACAGGGTGGTACATGGTGCATGATTTTTTTGTAAATCTACAAGTCTTCTCTCTCTTTTTCTATATATATTATATTGTATATATTACATATAATACATTATAAATATTAAATTATAGGTAATACATTGTATATTATATATCATATAATACACACACACACACACACACACACCCACATAATAAACTTCTTGCAGGCAATCTCCCAGGGCAGGGCACTGAAGGTCAAGCAGTAACTCTCTAGAGGTTACATTGAGCTGAGTGTGAGCGTTAGCCATATTCAGCTCTCGTAATTTCCTGAACTGCAATCACTTTCATGCTTCTGAGCCCCTGTACATTCAGTTCCAGCTGCTGAACGCCTTCCCCTCTCCCCCTCTCCCATTGTTGATTTGACAAATGTGCTTTCCTCCTTCAAAAATCTGCTTGAACCTGCACCGTCCTCCTTCTTCCCTGCAAACAGTTAACTGCATCTCTCCCTGTCTCCTCATAGTCCCTTCTATATTCGCTATTATGTTCACTAATATAAAATTTAACCATTGTGCGGCAATGATTATTTACTGGGTGAAGAAATGAGACAAATGATATAAAAGGTTTGACACAGTAGCTAGGTCATATAATATCAATAGCATTAAGAAATGTTATTTCTTTTTAGGTATATGTCTGCTTTCCTGCCAGACTGAATTCCTGAAGAGCTAAAATGTTTTTCTTCATTGTATCCAGCTTAGACCCGGTCAATAAGTATTCATAACGTGAACGGATTGAATGCCCAATTCCATCCACCACACTGTTCCCGAGAATGCCCAATTTATGGCTTATTAATAACTCGTCATAGTGATAGTGGAATACAGCCACTGTATTGCACACAGATTAGGGTATCATCAACAAAGCAAAGAATTCATAAGTGTGGGGTTTTTTTCTTTCAATAAATCTAGCTAAAAATGTAGTGTTACTAAGCTATATTTGATGCAGGAAAACTACGCCATCTAACTAGCTGTCTTCTAGGAATATATGTGGTTAGGGACAATAGAGCCTTACAGAACAGAACTTTCCACCATTTAAAAAAGTCCAAGAGGTACTGGGGGTTGGGAGGGGGCGAGGGATGAGAGGAGGGGACTGACTGCAGCTGGTTTTAACTTCTTTGTAACTTTTCTCTTTAATTTTGAACTAGGCCTTTAGTTTCTTGCTGTGTCCCTATAGCATGCAACCATGAATATTGAGTATCTTAAGAGAATGCCCAGTAAAGATAATAACCCTTAAACTTGAGCAGGGACTCAAGAGCCAAAGAGCCTGGTTTGCCTTTACGGGCTGTGGGACCCCGAGAGAATTACTTAACCTTAGTTTCCTCACCTGTAAAACGGAGGTAATGCTAGTGGTTGTCAGGACTAGGTGTTCTTAAAACCTTGCCTGGCACATGCTAATCTTAAATGTAGCTATTATTATCCTTCTCATCATGGCCATCCCCACTACTTTTGCCTCACTCTGGCTTTCTTTTTGTCCAGAGTCACTTTCTTGCTAGTCACATTCTTTTTATCTAGAGATTTCAGTCCTCCTATTACTTTCAGAATCAGCTGAGGCAGGCCTGAGCAGGTGTGCTTTGAAATGCTCCTAGGTGATTCTGAAGCACAGCCAAGGTTGAGAACACTGGGTCAGACTCTGACGCTGAGACCCAAGGACTGAATAACGTCGGTGGGTGGACTTCCGTGGTCACTGGCAGCCTTGTCTTCCTTCTGCACAAATCCATGGTTGTTTCCATCACTCTGTCCTAGTTCAGCACACGTTGCCACAGGCAGCTCCATTCTAGCTCACTGCTACTTCCTTTGGTTAACCTTCCCATTCCTTCTGCTGTAGTCAGAGCCAGGACGTAAAGGTAACAGACGTTCCAGGAGACTCCATCTCTGTGCTTTGAAGCCCAGCTCAGAGTTGGCTCCTGGGAAGGAAGGCTATTTCCAACACAGGGTACACTGCCACCTGGATTCGCACCCACAGTGATCGCCATCCTTACACAGGTGAGTGGAAGAAGGCAGTGTTTTCGATGAGAGGATTTGCTAACTTAAATTGTGAAAAGACAAAGCCTATGAAGCCCTGGTTTTTTATGTCAGTCTTTCCAAACGTCATTACAAATGCTCCTGCCTTAGTAAATACAGCACATTGGATACAGTTTTTGATGATTCAGAAATAGTGTTTTGCCTTATATGGATGAGAGCCCCAGTAAGTGACTGCTAATTTTTTTTTTATGCTACCGTGCAACGTGTATATATATATATAGTTGATCTTTCTTTTCCTACTTTGCTATCACTCATTAGTTTCCCACAATTTACTTTGGATAGCAGAAACCAAGCTCGTTAAACCAGTACTTTTAGCAGTGTCTATACTATGTAAATAGGTTCAGATTAAGTACATAGGCTATTTTTATTTGTTTGTTTGTTTTTTCATTTTAGCCACTTTCCTGTGTTTATACTGGCATTTCATTGTGTTTCTTTTTCTTAATGCAATTTTATTGAGATACAATCACATAATATACAATCAAAGTGTACAATCAGTTGTTCACAGTATCATCATATAGTTGTGCTTTCATCACCACAATCAAACTTTGAAGATTTTCATTAGATTAAGCACATAGGCTTTTGACAATGATTTTCTTCACTTTACACTTCAGATTTGGGGCTATGCCTGTCTCCAACTAGATATTTTACTGTCTCTTTATATGGATGATATGTTTCAGTCAACTTATTGGTTTAATCTGTTAGATTATAATAAATTCGGCATAGTCAGAGAAACTTCTCTCTGCTTTCAACAAGTCCCATACCATCATGATGATTCCACTGCATTGAATTACATGAACAGTCTAATATGAATTTCATGGGAATAGATGACAGTACTTCTTATGCACACATCTCATAGCATCTTAATAATTTGACAGCCTTATTTCCATTTTCAGATGATCAATGAGAAATGTTGGGTCAAGTGGTACTTCCTTAATTATATCTCCAGTACATGAAATGAAATTTGGTTTGCTTGCCCCTGGTCAAACTCCACAGCTTTCCTCCAATGTCTTAGGGTAAAGGGGGGAAAAGAAAGCATTTCTTGAGGCAGTTACATGTTGGGTTTTCCTCTTTTCCTCTATTACAAAAGGATCTATCCAAACTTTGTTATCTCGCCCAGCGGTTTGGGTTGGTTTATTCTTCCATCTCACTGGGGAGTCTGAGACTCTCACAGTGATGGGATTTGTGATCCAGCTCTAAGGAAGCTTGTTAGGATTTGAATTGGCAAATTTCACAGACCTGATGTTTTGTGTTCAGATTTCAAAAGACAAAACCCCAATGAAAGAAGTCTTTACCAGAACATGAAGATAACTTATCATAAAATGCTGAAAAGATGAAAAATATTAGAAAGCAGGAAGCACTAAAGTGGCAACCCCTTATCCACAAGAACCAAGGGGTTCATTCCAGTAGAAGTGAGAGAAGGACCAAAAAAGGTGGGTGACCAGAAGACAAGAAGGGGAGACCTGACCAGCCCTCGATTGATTGTACCACCAGGAGAAGAGAAAGAGCAGCATGTTATCAGGGATGACTTGGTGCCCTGCCCCACCCTCCACCCCCCAAAACTGTGTCCACCATTTGTTGACTCGTTAGGGAAGGTGGGAAGGAAGCAGGAACAGGGAAGGGCAATTGAAAGTGCAGACTATAAAACTCCTGTTCCTTCCCTGAGTCACTTAGACATCATCCAGCTCAGTTTTTTGTTTTTGTCTTCAAAAATTTCATTGAGCAGGGAGATTTGAACTCTTTAGGCTGTGATCTAAAGTGATCCAGACAACCAAGGATGAAATCTTTTGCCTTGTCTTAAAAATTCATGTAAATTTCATATGCCATGTCAAGATACAGCCATGTTTGTTTAAATAAAAAATAATTTAAATATAATTCAGCATCCTTGGATCTTTTGGCAAAACCTGATAAGCCAAGGAGTGTCTTTCCCGACACATACCCAAATGACCCAGTGTGCTGGTTTTGATGTATTATGTCCCCCAAAACACCATCATCTTTGATGCAGTCTTGTGTGGGCAGAAAAATATTGGTGTTGATTGGGTTGGAGACTTTTGACTGGATGTTTCTCTGAAGATATGATCACTCAGCTGTAGGTGAGATCTTTCATTGGATAATTTCCATGGAGGTGTGGCCCCTCCCTTTCAGCGTGAGCCTTGAGTAGTTTACTTCTCAGACAGAAGAAGTGAGCTTGCTACAGCCAAGAGGGACAGTTTGAAGAATGCACAGGAGCTGAGAGAGTAGCTGCAGAACAGAGACAGTTTGAAGACAGCTGTTGAAAGCAGACTCTTGCTCCAGAGAAGCTAAGAGAGGACAAATGCCCTAAGAGCAACTGAGGGTGACATTTTGAAGAGGAGCTGTGGCCTAGAAAGGAACATCCTGGGAGAAAGCCATTTTGAAACCAGAACTTGGAGCATACGCCAGCCACGTGCCTTCCCAGCTAACAGAGGTTTTCCGGACGCCATTGGCCATCCTCCAATAAGGTACCCGATTGCTGATGTGTTACCTTGGACAATTTATGGCCTTAAGACTGCAACTGTGAAACCAAATAAACCCCCTTTTATAAAAGCCAATCCATTTCTGGTGTTTTGTATTCCGGCGGCATTAGCAAACCGGAACACATAGTATGTGGGTGCCTCAGTTTAGGAAGTTTGCTTCTTGCCCGGGCTCCTTGTTGACCAGGTCAGAACACGAGGGCCACAATGTGTCAAGCAAATTCCGAGTCCCAGGGACGAGGCCGACCCAGAGAAAGTCCCTGGTCTCAAGGAGCAAGTTCAAGGTCACTGGAAGAGTGAGCGGCTGTGCTTGGGCCCACTCCCGGGCTCCCGTGGCCCAGCCGTGCTCTCCCACCCTGCCACGCTGCTCTCCCTGGTCCCTTAAAAGGCCTCCAGTCTGTCTTCTTGACCAAAAGGGGATGTGAAATGAAACGAAATAAAGCTTCAGTGGCTGAGAGATTTCAAACGGAGTCGAGAGGTCACTCTGGCGGACATTCTTATGCACTATATAGACAACACTTTTCAGGTTTTAATGTATTGGAATAGCTAGAAATAAATACCTGAAACTATCAAACTGCAACCCAGTAGCCTTGACTCTTGAAGACGATTGTATAACAATGTAGCTTACAAGGGGTGACAGTGTGACTGTGAAAACCCTGTGGATCACACTCCCTTTATCCAGTGTATGGATGGAAGAGTAGAAAAATGGGGACAAAAACTAAATGAAGAATAGGGTGGGATGGGGGGATGATTTGGGTGTTCTTTTTTACTTTTATTTTTTATTCTTATTTTTACTTTTTCTGGTGTAAGGAAAATATTCAAAAATAGATTGGGGTGATGAATGCACAACTATATGATGGTACTGTGGACAGTTGATTGTACACCATGGATGACTGTATGGTATGTGAATATATCTCAATAAAACTGAACTAAAAAAACAACTGAAAAAAAAAAAAACTGAAAAAAAAAAAGGTCTCTGGTCTACCCCTGCCCAGCGGAGAGTCTGGCAGGAAGCTGGGCACCGTCTCCAGGTTCTCCTTGATGGAATATTCATGCTGAATTCTCCCCCTGCACTGTGCTCACAGGACACAGCTGAATCCAGGCATTGCAAAGTTCAAAGAAAGGTACATTTTCTTTAGAGAGTAAACCAGAGGGAAGCTGCTAAGGCCAGATTGTCTCAAGCACAAATAATAGTTCAGAAGTTTGAGAAGACAGACAGTGTGGGGCAAAAGGGGAAGTAAGTTTTAATTTGGCAAAAATTGGTACCAATATAAATAATTACAATTATCAAGCACAATTTTTAAATCTTTATGCGTCTTCTCTCCCCTTCCTCCCTCACTTAAGCTTTAAACCCTATTGTTCTTCCAGGGTTGGAGGCCAAATTAGGCTTTTAGTGTTATCTCAAAACTTTCATAACATTACTTAGTTTAAGTAACTTCTTAAATTTCCACATGCTGTGGGGGTAGAGAGGTAAATTTTGGACATTATGAAACTACAAAAAAATTGTTTCATCCTAAAAGAAGATCCAAGCCAAGAATGCATCATACAAGCACATGTAATGTGTTTATAATCTTTTATGGGTCTCAAGTCACTGTCTTTGCTACATGGACAGGTGGCTCTGTGACTTTAGGAAAGCTAGTTAACCTCTCTGTGCCTCTGTTACAAATCAAGCCACAGAAAATAATTTATAACCCAGAAGGCCAAGGTAAGGATCAAACAGAGAGATGACACACACAGCGTGCAATCCAGTAATAAGTGTTGAACAAAGAATGTTGATTATTATTAGTCATAAATGACTATGTTATAAAGCATAAGAATATAAGTGATCCATTTAGAGAAGAATATTATGGCAACAAATTTTTTCTGGATTTAATATTCCACAGAGCATCCAAGAGGCCCTCCATCCAACCAGTTACCAAATCTTGAAGCTTTACCTCCTTCCAAGGCCTCTTACCAGAGCCTCTCTGCCTGCTGCCTTGGGGACCCCTTTAATTCTGCAATTGCCCTAAGCTAACCAGGCCACCACCCCTTCCTGGCCTCCTTCCTCTCATCTCACAGATGCTTCCTGATTCCCTTTCCATTCTCTAGTAACCTGGGCATGCTGATATTAGCACTCCCTGCTTCCCAGACCTAACCTAGGTGTTACACACCCAGCTAGGAAGCATTTCTGAGACCCCAGCCTGGAGCTGAGGGTTCTGCTTCTGAGCTCCCACAGGGCTCTGGCTCTGGGTACGCACCTTATCACACTGTTAAAATGATCTATTTAGGCTTCTGTCTTGCCCACCAGGCAACAGGTTCCTCAAAGGCAGTGACTGAGTCTTATTCAGCTTCGCACCCCCAGGGCTTGGCAAACGGGAGGCTGAATACAAGCTGTGGACAGGGTTCTGCAATTAAGCAGGAATTTGGTATAACAGACTTGTCCCACTGACTTCAATTTTTTTTTTTAATTAGAGAAGTTATTGGTTTACAGAAAAATCATGCATAACATACAGAGTTCCCATCTTCCACCCTATTAGTAACGCCTTGCATTAATGTGGTACATTTGTTACAATTCATGAAAGAACATGTTTATAATTGTGCTATTAACCATAGTCCATCATTTATAATAGAGTTCACTGTTTATGTTGTACAGTCCTCTGTTTGTTTGTTCTTAATTTATAGCCTAGTAACATATACACAACCTGAAATTTTCCGCTTTTAACCACATTCAACTATATAATCCAGTGCTGTTAATTGCATTCATAATGCCATGCTATCAGCTTTCAGGTCCTGGGAGGGAGAAGGGAGAAGGGAACGATAAAAGGGACACGGCAGTTACTGAACATCTATTGAACACCTAGTGTATACCAGGGCTTGGGCTGGGGATTTGAGGCCTTATCCAAGTGGAGATGTCTGAAGGAGGGGCAGGTTGCTGGTACAGGAGAAACAGGGAGAGTGCTGCCTCAGACTCCAGTGTAAGTGACACTCCAGAGACAGGCCTGAAATTCTGGAAGGGCAGAGGCAGCCGAGGGAGGGAGGGGCTGAGAAGCAAAGAAAGCACCTAGGTGGGTCATTGAAGGCCTAGGACATAGGGAATTAAACCAGCCACTCAGAACAGGCATGTGTCAAGTCAGCTATAGCTATACTGAGTAAACCTCTGATCAGAGAGTGAAACGATCAGATTCTTTCTTTAGCTATGCTAATCCGCTTCCTGGGAAAGGGGTGTCCCACAGAGGAAGCTGAGGAAAGCCAGACTCAGCTGGGGGGTGGGGGGTGAGGGGGTGGGGGAGTCGGTAAGGGCAATGATACTCAGAATATTCGGCAACTTGGCCTGGGGGGCAGATCACCCAGCCATGCCCGAGTCCCAGCCTGCTCACCTCCCAATCTCTGACTGCAGTATAAGACTCCACGACGATTTGCCAAAAGAGAGAGAGAGAGAGAGAGAGAGCAAGAGAGAGAGAAGGCACTGAATTGCAAATACTTTATGGTTACATGTCTGCTTTTAATTTATTTCGTTATTATTTTTCGATTCTTATTTACAGTATTTATGAATTTAAATAAGTCATTTGACATTTTGGTTTGGACCCTGAGGGCATGGCTAATGCAAATTACTCCTGAGAGAAGGATTTACCTTGGATCCCAGAGCACACCCACCTGATTTCTGAACCTGACAGCCAGATGTAGGGAATTCCCTAAAATGATGAAGGGGGGAAGGATTTGCCCCCTGGAGAACACCAGAAAAATTTATGGTTGTCACAACTGGGGTGGAAGAGAGGGGCGGGTGCTACTGACATCCACATGGGTGGCTGCCAGAGATGCAGTTAAAGCTCTTACAATGAACGGGACAGCCCCCTTTTCCCCCCAACACATGACAAAGGGTTATTTGGCCTATTTTGGCCTTTTAGGGTGGAGACTGAGACACCTGCCTTAATGTAATGTCAGCCTGCAGGACCTGGCAAACCCAATCGCCTGGCCACACGTGCCCATCATTTCTCCAAGGCGCAATATCCATTCCGTGGCAGGTGCTCTGCTCTTCTGTGCTACAACTACTGAGATTAAAATCCCCACACCCTCAAGATGCTCCCGGTGCAATAATTAAGATAGAACTGTAAAGCAATCATTGTCATATAATGTAATTATCTAGAAAGAGTGTCCTGACAGTTAAAGAATGATGAATGGATCGGAGGGAGACAGCAGCTAGAGGCTGGGGGATGGGTGCAAAAGGTTACCAAGCTATTTGCACAGCTGGGAAAGGAAGCCAAAGCCATTCAACCTAACCGTCCCCGCAGCAGAGAAGAGGTACAGTGAGCCAAGATTTCTTACTATCGAGATCCAGTAAGTTCTTAGATGATTGCATTGATCGTATGACAGCATCCTTGCTATGGATAGACAGTTCTTTAAAATTGCACCAACCTTTGGTAAACCTCTACCCACAGAGAGCTAACAGCTGGCAAGGAAGCCCATGGAGGTGGAAAAGAAACCAAATTTTACTCCTGGCCCAATTTGTTTCTCCCATTCTCATTTCAAAGTTCATCTACGATCAGCAGAGGCAGTGTCTTTTCAGATAATAATCTGCCTACAAACTCTGTGACAGATTTGTTGAAAATCAGCAGAAGAAAAGAAAGCCTCTCCCACGGCCTTGGGAACCATTAAAAAGTCACCACAGGTATCCTTAAAAGCTACTGCTCAGTAAAGTTCAATCCTTCATTAAACATTGGTTTTGAGAATAGTTCATATTTAAGTTAATATATGTATTGCAACGCCACTCAGATATTTTAAAACCAGGGTCCTTTCTCTTCCCCCACTGTGTCACGTCTGATGAAACTGCAATAAAAACTATACCCCTTACACCATGGTAGCTGTTCTTGAGGGCACTCCATCATGGTTTTTCTCCAAGTTCTAAAATTCTACTCTCTCTTGCAGTATTTCTGCAGCTCTGAAAACCAGGGAGAAAGGCATGCACGGGGAAGGTCCACGTGGCAGAGATTTGTTCATTATTTCAAAAATATCCGTGGAATGCCTGCTATGTACCAGCCTCCATGCTAGGCACAACAGGTCAGAGTCAGGGCTCTGGAAGGCAACAGTCTAGGTTGAAATCTCAGCTCTGCTGCTTATAATAGCAGGTGAGTTGCCTAATCTCTCTAATCTTCAGTTCCTTTGTCTATAAAGTGGGCGTCGTCGGCTGGTGGTCATTTTTACCTGCTTGGTGGGAGGGAAGGATAAAATGAATGAATAAATATGAAGTCTATGTAGTAGCATCTGACACATAGGAATCTCAGTAAGGTGGGCTAGGATCATTTCATGTGTATCGCAAGTTTGTCAGTCACCTGGGCATCCCTGATAGGTTTCTGGTGGCTTTTGTACGACACTGGTCACCCCCAGGCTGAAGAATAATGATCTGTGGGGATTTTACTCTTCTGCTTCTTGCTCTACCATGAAGACCAAAGGGCTCCTCTCCACTCACAGGTTCTGAGGTCAAAATGACCATGGAATGAATTGTCTCCTATATCTAACCCAAGTTTGGAGGGGAGAGATGGATGATTAAGTGTTATCAGAACAGTTCCACGTTGAAGGGAGAAGATAATCTCTTTGAGATTAGAATAAGGGAACTTGCTGGATTTTTTAACCCAAAGTCAGAAAAGCAGAGTAGGGTGGTTTTCCAGATCAACTTTGTTAGGCTGAACATAAAATTTCCACCTTGAAGGTAGAAATTAAGTGGGGGAAAAACAATTCTACTAAACGGAGCTTCATGACATCAGGAAATGTAAACAGAAACTGATGCAACAAGGTTCTGACATCCTTTCTGTTGGATATTTAGATTCTCCATTCATTTTCCGGATGAATTTCCACTTTGATATAAGATCATTTGAAAGCCTTAAAGAGGTGAAGCTCTTGGTAATATGAGACATAGACATGCAATGTGTTATGGGAAATCTAGTGCTAAATAATAACAGGTATCCAGTAAACAAATGGGCATATGATTTTGAGGGAGGAGGAAATTTTTATTTTTAAAAAATGCTAAATTTTGAGTCCATGCCAGAGGCAGCTATAGTCCCACGGAAGTCTACAGGTAACTTGCTATTAGAGGTAACCTTTGAGATGATTTCACTTGGCTTGTTTTTCAGAAAAAGAATGTGCAAGCCATCCATGACTATTTCTCTATGTGTCCAGGGAGAGAATCCCACTCTTTCTCATTTAGTTAATCAACAAATGTTTGTTGACACCAGCCATATGCTCAACCAATGTGTAAGATACAAGAAAAGAATAAAATGGACAATAGTCAACTGCTATAACCACTCTGCTGAGCACAATCTATGCATAAAGTTGTTCAATGAAAGATGTATTCAGTATCATCAGTGTGAGGCAGCAAATGCCTTTATAAACCTTAATTCCCCCAGGTTTAAGGGACAGTATCCACATCTGTCTTTTCTGAGCTTCTTTAGAGAAAAAAAAAAAAAAAAAATCCTATTTATGGATACATCCACAATACTGCATATTCAAACAATGTTTGCTGAATAAATAGATGGATAACTAGATGTATGGATGAGTAAATGCATGTGTGAATGAATGAATGAGTGAATGAATGATGGTGACTGAAAAGTAGGTCTTTGTGTCAATGGAAGGAGTAGAGCAAACCAGATTGGAAAAATAAGATGAAGACAAAATAACACAGGAAATGTTTATGAAGCAAAAGAGCATCTTGGAAAATAGAGGAAGACAGGGTAGACAGATTGTTCCATAATAATGTTCACCAAAAACTGCTCTGATTTTAAAATACTTCCTCTTATTTAGCCATTAGAAAAAAATGGAGATCAGTCAGCCAGCGTGTCT
Organism: Choloepus didactylus; assembly: GCF_015220235.1. Taxonomy (NCBI): domain Eukaryota; kingdom Metazoa; phylum Chordata; class Mammalia; order Pilosa; family Megalonychidae; genus Choloepus; species Choloepus didactylus. Next base: position 15,861,344 of record NC_051330.1, on the reverse strand, counting down.
CCCTTAAAAACCCTTCAGATACATGGGCCTGTAGCTATTTAAACTGCATCTAGTTTTGCTCACAGTTGTGTCCCTGTCACCTGGCATATAATAGGTACACAAAAAAAGATTTGTTCAGAGAATGAGTTCGTGTCTTTCAGCTTCCTCTTTCCCAAGGCCTTGGCTGTAATTACAGACCTTCCCTAGTCCGTATATGAAGCCAAATTTCAGAGTTCCAAAGCTTGCTTTCCCAATGGACTCTGTCTTAGACAAAGATGCCTGGATTCAAGTTGTCCTAGCTCTGGGTAATGGTAGATGATTATTAAGCCAACTGTGATCATATATGTTTCTCCAAACATTTAGATGTCAGAAACCATTCAGAAATCTGAATGCACCTTCAGATTAGGCCTCCTTTCCACAAGAGAGCAGGCCACACAGATGTAACGAGTTTGCCAAATACTCATCTGAACATCCCACAATTTAAACCAGTAGAGGTGGTATGCAGAAGGATGGCATCAGGGATAAGTTTAGGGGTCCCCTCTCCAAATTTCTTCCTTGTTTAAAGTCTGGCATTCAGTTCTTCAGCTTCAACTCCAACATAATTGGATCAGGAAGGAATCTGCCCTCTATTTACACGATCTTCTAACAGCCATTCTTGTTCTGATAAAATCAACAACAGAAAATTCTGTCCCTGAACCTTTATTTCTTATTTTTCTTTCCACCAGCACAGAATATTCTTGCCCTATTTTTCCACTAAAGACTGGCCTCTCCCTGGTTGCAACAAGAACTTTGAACGTCTCTTAAAATCTAGCCCCTTCTTCCCCTTGAATTATGTATCTTCTCTCCTTCAAAGTTTCGACACCATCATATAAAGCCTTCCTTCAGATTAGTGCCATCCCAAGTTTTCATCTCCCAGCTGCTTGCTCTAGTCTCATTCTCTCCAGTTGCAGGTAGCTATGTAGTCTTCTGCATGTTTTGCCACCTCTGTTCAGTGGATTTTGAACTGGAGAGCACAGGTTACAACTTCTACTTTCTTTTCTGACTTCATAGCACTGAATTCGGAGCCTTGCAGACAGAGAAATTCAATATAATGGTGACGGACTCAAATTTTTAAAGTTACTTCTTTGGCATTACCTTTACTTGGGCTTTTTCATGGAACCCTGGATTTACTTTGCTTCTATAGCTCCGTTTACCTTCTCCTGGTCAAGGCCACTAATTATTTTCCTAATGTCTACTCTGGGTCTGAACATAGGAAAGTATTTTTTTGACTGTACTCCCAAACAAGTCTTTTACTTTTCCTTTGAACTCCATTCCATTCGGCTTTTTGTTGCAAAATTCCTAGGTCTGGAAATTCTACTCAAAGACACCCACATCATAAACTTTGACCTACACAGTGTCAATTTTCTTTGGAAGATCGTATAGCAAATCTACATACTTGAGGGTCATTTTCAGATGAGGACAAAAAGTAAGTTAGCATAGCTGAATTCCAGAACTCTCTGCAAACACAGAACACCTCCAATCCAGTCATTTCCCCATGTACTCATGGATGTGTACTTTTCGAAATGAGCGTCATATCCTTTTAAATGACACTTTTCTATGCTTTATACCCTTTAAGTAATTCTCTTGTCTTTAATGCCATTTGGCTCTAGTAAGTCTTGTTCTACAGTATTCAGTCACCCTTTTCAAGTAATTTTCATGTGTGAAATACTTAAGACCTCTCGCTCTATAATAAGTTGTATATAACATAGACAATAACACATTTAGATAAGGATCTCCGCAAACAGGACCTCATTAAAACCACCTCTTTTTCCTACTTCCACACTTCAAGATTACTCCAAGGTTTGTAAGTAATTCTTTTGCCTTCAACAGTGGGAAGGTATTATGAGGACTAAGTGACCTTCACAAATCTTTATCTAAAATTATAGGCAATTTTAAGAACCGAAGACGAGATTACTACTGACCTATTTTATAAAGGTTAATTTGGTGATTTGGGGTGCTCATCAGAAGAATGGTATCCATTATCAAATATTTCCTTGGATGTACTGAATAAAAGCTTCAGTTAAACACGTACCTGTTAATAGACCCATTTAGACTATCTCTTTCTAACAGATGTGTTATTTGATTCTAATTATATTTAACTTCAATTATTACTAGGTGGAGAACAGTTTTCTCTCATTTTTTCATATTTTTTCAAAAAATGAATTTTTTTCTCTCCATAGTTTATTTAGAAGATTCAGAAGTTTTAATTCAAGACTGTTAATTTGCTCCCATTCTCCCTGCCTGCCTCCCCACCTCCTCACACACACACACACACACACACACACACACACACACACACTTCTATCTCCCTTCTCTCAGGATATTTTTTTCCAGCTGAGGTTCATTTGAGGGTGCTGCCCATCAAGCACAGATGGCTTAATCCTTTCACTTTTTGAACAAGAGAAAGTCTCTCAACTCTCACCTCAGTAATAATGACTAGCAAGGATATCCAGTAATGGATTTAAAGGGCAAGGCACAAAATGAAAAATTGTGAATCGTGTTGGGTAGTTACCATTTGTTACTCACTCACACCTGTTGAACTTAGATCTTGTGCTAAATAAGTTCAGACGAGAGCAAAGACCCATTTTCTATATAACTGGACTTTTAGGCCAACCTGGGCAGACAATAAGCTAGTGATCAATGTTAATTCTCAAAAAACCTGGAAAACTTTATTTCAAGGCTCTCACCTCCTATAAAGAAGTGCTCTTTCCCTCTTAGTTTCATCACAACCTTAACATCACATCTTGAGAAGCGTTTCAGTTTTCTAAAACATCCAGAAACTGAAAACTTAGATAAACATCAAAGTATTCCTGTGTTAATTCCTAGATATGATGGAGAAATGTATAGGAAGAAAACTAAGTAAATAAAAAGGTGATTACAAATGCCTGTCGCCTTGACAACTCCCCTCCCCCAGCCCTGCTGTGACAGGGAAAAACCAAAATGAAAGTGAGGAGGGGGTGGCCACAGAGCCCTGCTTAGCTGTTTGCAACCCCAAGCAAGCACCAGCGCAGAAAGCACCTAACTGCCAACGAAATGCAAATAAATCCATGCACACCGGGCTGCATTTGTGTAGTATTTTCGTGGTTGCCATAGAAACACCAGAGACGGAAGCGCATGTTGCATGACACAAAAGACACCACTATGTCACAGGAACATTGTCCTCGCTTCATCTCTTGCAGAGAAAAGGCTTTAGCCCGAGGGGAGCGGGGGTCAGTGAAGCACAGCTGGAAAGGAAGGCTGGTCCCCCGGGCACAAAGGAACCGTCCTTCGGAGCCAGCCAAGCTCCCTCTGCCTTGCAGGCGTCGGGGCTGCACGTCTCCACCGCCCGCCGCCCTCACCCACTCCGCCTTCCCCTCTTCCTCCTTCCTGGACCCTCCCCTTCCAGAGGCTGCAATGAGCAATCGCGCCCGAGAGAGAATAACAGTGATGGCAAGAGGCAGCCACGCATCAGCCACACCCAGAGGCGAAGTCGTCTGGAAAAAGCAGGAAGGGCACATACCTCGTGTCTGGCAGCCTTGACACAGGTACTACGAAATCGGAAACTGAAAGGGAGCAGACTGGGGCTCAGAGATTGCCACTAGTTTATAGGCGCTGCAAGTCGGCCAGCACTGGAAGGAAAACGCAGACTCCACCCATGGGGAGGACCCTTCGGAGAGAGAGGAAAAAAAAAAAGTGGTCCTCAGCTGACGTCTCTCCCCACCCCATGTCACTTCCTTTTAAAGCTGCAATTTAGCAGCTCCGGGGAGGGAGGATGGGAGCTGGTGTAACATGAGTCACTCCCTTCCCCTTCCAATTAGTTGATTTCACGTAGGGAATCACTGCTCCGGAACCTGCCGGAATGGAAAACAAAGCCCCCTCCACGGCCTTTCTTTCTCTGCGTCCTTCCTCCAAATCCCATTGCATCTCCTGCACCCTTAGCGCCCACAGGCTCCAGCCCCGTTTGTGCTCTGATCTGGGGCGCGTCCTGCATTGGCTCATATTTAATTCAGCAGGTGTCCGATCGATTTGTTTTTAGAAAATATCCACACTCTGACATTCCCCACCCCCCAACCTCTCGCGTGGCATGCTGGGCTGGAAGGAGATTGCATTTCATTCAGAAGAGCCCCAAAGCATCGTCTACAAAATACTTAAAACTCAAGAAATCGGAGATGTTAAGAAACAGGACGAAAGGAGCTTGGAGGTCGATGCGTTTTTTGCCTCCAAACAGGGGCACCAAGGTCGTGAGGGCTGCACACACACGTGGCATTCACACGTGGTGTGTGAGAGAGATTGGGGCAAAACCTTAATAATGGAATAAACACTGTCATCACAACTTTGAAAGGGGGTGAGCCACAAACTACAGAGATGCCTGGTTGGTAACCTTCCTAGAAAGTTATTTTATCTTCAAATAGTTACATTGTATTCCTTCAAATGTTTACTATTATAGACATCTTCACAAATAATATTTGTGTGGTTACATATGACTCCCGTGTTCACCTCTGTCTCCTAGAGGTTTACAACTGATGGGAGAAAAATTAAAATGTGCTCACAAATAATTCTAACACTTTGCAGAATTACTAAGAGTTACCAAAGTGCTAAAAACAGCGTGTCATGAGATGAGAGAGGAGGAAAGAGTGCTTTGGGTTAGGATAGGGGGAAAAGGCACTCATAATTCAGAAAGCAGGGTGTAGACTAGCTCCTGAGGATGTGTGGTGTTTTGATAGTCTGTGATGGGAGAGAAAGGAGGGTAAAGCAAGGAAGGAGATGAGGTTAAAAATGGCTTATTTTAATATCTATGTAAAATTAATTAGACCCTATAGTAATGCATATAAAAGATATTTGGAAAAAGTTTCTTGCAGCCAATGCATTTTTTAAAAAGTTCTCACTCATAACTTTTCTAATTATGTTTCAAAATTCATTTTTTCAAGGTTCCATGGAAACTTTCAAGGGTTTTTTTCCAAAATACTTCTCAAATAGAGTTAGACTGACTGTTTTCATATTTGAATTGTGAGTGGGAATTTTTTTCACAATCTTCAAATTGCACAAATCTGTGCTGTATTTATTACAAGTATAGCCAATGACTTCAATGGAAACAATACGAAATAAAAGTTAGGCGCCGGCAAGTCTTCATATGTCTTTATCCCTTTATTATGCCGGCAAGTCTTCATATGTCTTTATCCCTTTATTATGCTTACAATTGTTATTCTGCTTGTTATTGCTGCAGCAACAATCTGCCTATCTAGATGATATTGCTTATAGTCTCAATTCTCCCAGAAGTATAGCTGAGAAATATGGAAGAAAAGAAATTACTGGTTCTGAAAGTTTTAAATGGATAGTACAACATTTATTGATTAAATCCTGTGGATTATTTGGCACCCCATTTAAAACCTATCCTTATTTTAGACAAAATTCTAACAATTTAGCTCAACAAATATTTATTGAGTATCTGTGCTAGTTGCTGAGGATTCAAATACAGGAAAAAGATATGGACATTGCCCTTAGCTGCTCAAAGTCTTAGAAGGAAAAGGGACCGGTAAACAATTAAGATACAATGTAACGGAGCCGATAATTGAAGTCTGTACAAGGTTCAGACCTGGTCCAGAGACCGAGAAAAGAGAAGTGGAGGAGTTATGCCTTCTGACTACATAGTTTCTTAGCTCAGAACAAACTGTAAAGGGGTGGGAATGGATACTGTACTCAACAATGGGATTGTAAGAAATAAATGCTGATAGTTGAAGAGCAAAGAAACAATTTTTAAAAGGAGATACAAAGCTGAAACAGGTAGCTCCAGAAAGAACACATAAATAGCCAATAAACAAGATGCAACCTCATTAGGAAACATAAAAATACAAGTTCAAAGGAAGAGATATTGTTTCTTTGCCAATCAAATTGTCAAGCATTCAAAAATGTCGTGCACATCGTAAGGATTGATGCTATGAAATGAGCATGTTTCTGGCTTACTGGTGACTGTAAATTGGTGCAATCTTTCTGTAATTCAATTAAACAAGGTGTAACATGAGCCTTTGAAATATTTATACTCTTTGATCCAATAATTCAATTCACGAGAATTTATACCAAGGACATAAGCAGAGATAAACTCAAAGATTTATGTACATGTATATTCATTAAAGTATTTTATAATATTAAAGACTGGAAACAAACTAAATGTCTGAAGTAGCAAGCTAGTTAGGTAAATTGTGGGATATTCATGTAATGGAACATTCTGTGAAAATTAAAAGCCATATTTTTGTAATACATGGGCAAATATACATGATACATTGTTTAGCTAAAAGAAAATGAAACTGTAAAATTTGATTCCCATTTTATAATTATGCAGCTATATTTTGGGTAAAAAGGTCACTAAACAGTTAACAATTATTATTCCTGAATAATGAAATCAAGGACGTTTTTACTTGCTTCTTTATATTTTATTGCAGTTTGAAAATTTTTCTACAATGAACATGTATGGCTTTTATAATAATGAAAAAGATTATAATAAAAAAAAGACTAGAGGTTTCCAAAAGCATAATATTATAGGGCAAATTAGGACAGAAGCAAAGAACAATCAATAATGATTATGACATAAGTCAGACCTATATTCAGAATCCTTATTGGTGGAGAAAAGTTTTTTAACCCAAGTTTTGGTGCAGAAAACATTGAGTATCATTTATCTGAAATGCTAACTTTTATACTATGTATTTGACCTTTAAGCCAGGTAGTTGTTATTAATAGCACTATTTCAAACAGTCCACATATTGTTAATACATTGTTAGCTATAAATTAGCAATATTTTTGCTTTATTTCCATTGGCCTTATGTTTTGAACGTGGCTATAGATACCCACATAAGTCTATAAACACAGTTTGAAAATTTCCTCAAGCGACAAAATACAAAGATAGCATAGATTTGCAATTATAATTACCTCACTATTTGCTAAATTAGGAATTGCGGCTGCTTGGGAAAGACACGGAAATAAGTTGAAATAATAATAAAAATGTTAATTTTATATTTGGAATGTATAATCTTATATTTAATAGTTGGATATTTCACCAGATTCCAATCTAGCCTTAAAAAGTGTCATATATACGATTTGAACGGCCAGCAAGAGGCCATATAATTTCAGTGCAATCATTTTAAGTGCACTCCAATAGCTTTAACATTTTCTACCATTGAGGAAAGTACAGAGGATCTAGACAAAATTTCCTCCTTGATCACAATGATTATGACATAAGTCATTCCTGAAGGAGTCATGTATTTTCAGAACCCTCTGTTGATCAGCTCTCAATGTAACTTAACTGAATTGTGTTTTCAGACTCTTTAAATTGCTCTCAGTGTTCCTTTAGCACCTGTCTCTTTCAGACTCCTACAGGTCAGTTCAGCCTGGCTGGGGGTGACCATACAAAGCCCCCCATTCCCTCCTCCTGCATTCAAGCAGTAAGCAACTGGAAATCATACAATCCAGGAGCAAGTCCACCACATTGGAAGGAACCACATTCAAATCCAGTAATGTCCAACTGATTGACAGCCCATTGGAAAGGATTCCAGCTCCATGTCCTGATTTCAAAAAAGGAATACAATATGAATACTGAAGCTTAGCACTTGTATTCTTCATAACCAAATGAAAAGGCAATGAATTGCATTGAGAGGTATTGAGGCTCTGGATGTTTTTCACCATCATTACAATTTTTGTTGGATTTCTTTTTCTTTTGATAAATGTGATCTTTTCTTTTGATAAGCATGCATTACTCTTACAAAACAGAAAAATAAAGCTATTTTCATTTTGTAAAACAAACATTTAATGTTATCACTTGTTGACATATTTTTCTTTCTTTATCTGACATCTAATCTTATAGCATAATGGCACTTTAGAGGGTGTACCAGTTACGGCTCCCCAGAGATATTAGAACCAACAAGATATATGTGAAGAGATTTGTTATAATATTTGGCTCAGGCAATTGTGGGGGCTGGCAAGTCCAAATTTGTAGGGTAGGGAGGAGGTTGGAAATTCCGATATTGGATTCTTGAGTCTGAATTTCTTAGTCTGAGGACTCAGGAAGTAGAGAAGGGAGTAACCTGTTTGTTTGCTTGTTTTGTTTTGTTTTTAATTATTTATATTTAAAATTTGAGCTGTTGCAGGTTCACAGAAGAGTCATGTTTTCCTTCTATCCTGCAGATAGAACAGAGGAGGGTGTAGTCTTGAGGCAAACTTCCTCCTGACCTTTGGAACCCTCAGGTCTTGGAGTTAAGATGTCCAGCTGATGGGATGAGGCCCACCCACATCTCAGAGGCTCATCTCCTTTATTTAAGGTCAACTGACTGTAGATGCTAGTCCCATCTACAGAACACCTCCACAGTGACAGCAAGGCCAGAGCTTGACCAAACAACTGGACACCTTAACCCAGCCAGCTTAACATATAAAATTAACAATACAGAGAGACATCGCATTAAAGCGTGACTCCTGGACTAGCAGTGAGTCTGTTAGAAATGTAGAATCTCAGGTCCTGCCCCAGGCTTAGTGAACCAGAAACTGCACTGGAACAGCATCCCCAAGAGATTCTTACCCGCTTTAAGCTTTGAGATGTAATAGTCTTAGTCCAAATCCCTCATTTAACGAAAGAGGAAGTTAGTCTGCTGTCCAAGATTATACAAATAACAAGAAAACAGAGCTGAAACAAGGACCCAGGTTTTTAATGATTCCTACCTGAAAATTTTTTCTACTATATTTCCTTGGCTTTCAGATTAAAAGACAAGTCTGAAAAAATCTATTGGCATGAAAATGTTAAAAAGAGAGTTTCCACTTAGACTCATGATCATTCTAGTAAATGTAGTTATTAAAAGTCCATCTATACTCCACACATTTTGAGTTTATACACGGAGAACCAGTTATACCCAAAGAGAATTAGCCTTGGAGGTTAGCAACCATGAGACCAAAATCGGCCAAGACATAGGATAGCTTTTCTCCATGATCACTCATTTTATCTTGGTTCTAAACCAAAGACAAGTCTGCTCATGAATCTTAGCTTCATGACTGATTTGCAAGAGAAGTGGCAAAAAGCAATTGGATCTCCACTGATCCCCTTGATTCTGATCTTGACCTCCTTCTAGCCCATTCCTCACCCGGAAGCCCATGTCAGCTTTGCAAAACACAAATGAGAGCATACTGCTTCCGTCTCACCTCTGCTCTTGGGTGCCAGGAGTAAATGTAGAGTTCCCTGGACGCATACAGTAAATTTCCCTGTTTTCCTTGAAGTAACTCAAGCTGTTTTTTGTTATTTGCAACAAAGTCCTAATGCCTTACATAACTTTTCAGAGCCTTAGTTTCCTCATTCATAAAATTCATAGGGTGGTTTGACATTTAAATGAGACTTATATATGGGGCATCTGAAATAGTGTAGAATCTCAAAAAGTGATCAATTCTTTTCTCCTCCCTCCCCAATAAAATACAGATGACTCTTAGATCTGTATTTCCAATTAGAATCTATCTCTTAAACCTCGGAACTATTTATCCAATAACCCGTTGCATGTCTCCATTTAGATATACTAAAGGCATCTCAAACTCAACACATCCAAAAACTGATCTTTTGGCCCCAAATTTGCCAATGCTCTGGAGTCCCTATCTCACAAGTTTCTGGGTCCCTGTTTTGGTGAATGGTAACTCCAATGTCATCTTTGATTTTTCCCCCTTCCTCTCCCTCTCTTTTTCCCCAAAACATCTGTCAATTTTCTTCTTAGTTTATGAACAGTCCTCCCCTCTTATTGTCACTGCCACCATCTCACTCCAGAACTTCATCATTTTTCTCTTGATAATTAACCAAAACACCTCTTCTTCAACTTTGTATGTCAGTATTAAACTCAAATGCCTTAGGATGAAGAATATCCAAGACCCTTTATGATCTGACCCTACTTATCTGTCCAGTCTTATGTTTTGTCTCTTTCCACACTTTCCTGATGGCCATACTTCCCTGACCAGTTGTGCTGGTTTGGAGCTGTTATGTACTCCAAAAAAGGCCATGTTCTTTTAATCCATGTCTGTGGGTGTAAAACTATTGTGGGCAGAAGCTTTGGATTAGGTTGTTTCCATGGAGGTGTGACCCACCCAATTCAAGGTGGGTCTTAATCCTTTACCAGAGTCCCTTAAGAGGGCTCATGGAAAGAGACAGAGCTGAGAAAGAAAATGCTCCAGGAGAAGCAGGAAGGACCCATAGAAACCGAGAGAGCCATTTTGAAACCCGGGTCCAGGACAGAAGGACTAGCAGACATCGCCATGTGCCTTCCCATGTGACAGAGGAACCTCAGATGCCAGCAACCTTTCCTCAGAGAAGGTGTCTTCTTCTTGATGCCTTAATTTGGACATTTTCAGAGCCTTAGAATTGCAACTTGTAACTTAATAAATCCCCTTTGAAAAAGCTAACCCATTTCAGGTACATTGCGTTCCAGCAGCTTTAGCAAACCAGAACACCCCTCATCAGCAGGTTAACCTCTCCCTGCCTTTCAAGACCGTGTTACCATCTCCTCCAGGAAGTGCCCCAAGCCTTTATAAAGGAAGAGTGGGCTTGTCCTTACCTCAATACGTGCATTTTCCACAATGCAATCTAATTGATTACTGTCATATGCTTTTTCTCTGCTACCTTGTGAGTACAGCATCTTTGTTTTCAGTCTTTGTGTCCCCAGTACAGTGCCTGGCACATAACAGTTCTCAAGACATATTAAGGGAATGAATGAATGTACATTATCACTATTTCACCATTTGCTATGGGCAGTTAGGACTCTCAGTTTCAACTCCTATAACTCAGAGAAGTTTCCTTTCAGGCACCCTTTTAAACCTTCTGGTTTTCATATACTATAAAAACATATAAGGAAAAGCTATAACTCTCCATTAAATCACCTCCTTATTTTCATTTATCATGTTCTTGTCCAGTCTTTGTTCACATGCATGCATATTTTACTCAGCTATGATCATAGTGAATGTAGAAACCTTCCATATTTTACTTACCATATTCCAAACATTATTTTCTTATCAGACTTTTCATAATTATCTTTTTAATGATTTCCCAATATTCTACCTATTTCATATACAATAATTTTCATAATTGTCCTCTGATTGGATTTTTCCTTTACTGTGAATCACCTCCCAGTTTTAGCTTGCTTCCACTTATTGAACACTAAGTACTTTGTGTCAGGTATTATGTTTTTACATTTTATAAATGAGGAGCCTGAAGCTTGCCTGTGTTAAATCACTTCCTTAAGGATACATAGCTGATAAATATCAGAGGCAGGATTTCAACTTGGGCCTGCCTAACTCAGAAGACTATAATTTTCACCACCATTACTGAAAACACATTTGTCTCCCTTTGGATGACTTCTTAAGATGAAGTCCTAGAAGCAGAGAAGTTGTGTGACTCATTAATGTCTTACACAATTCCCTGCTCCCATCACTTCACAATCATTCCTTGACATTTTAAAAATGTTATTAAAAAAGTTCCTGATCTTTCAAAGTATTTGTTTGTGGTTTCCATTTACTCTTGTGAGAAACCTGTTCTTGTTCACTGACTATGTGTTTTTGAGGTTTATTATTTACATGGACATTTATTCTTCACACTCACACCGGGGCAGAGCCTTTTATTTCCCACTGTCCACATGACAGGTGGGTGGAGGAGGCCACAGCCTTGTCACACCTGAAGGGACAGGGCATGGTCATCCTGGTCTGAGAGGTCTGGGGTTGGCTCTGAGCTCCATGGACATCTGCTTCCTGAGGGTCCTAGTGGGCTCCTTGCTTCTGGTTGGCCAGCAAAGTCTCACATCTTCCAGTTTATTCCTGTGTCTCCATGGACACCTCCTACCTACTACCCTGTCCTCTGGCTCTGCTGCTTCCACAGCTCCTCCTGGTTTCTCACCTTGTGGATGATGAAGAGGTGGCAGCTGAGGAAGCACACGCTCTAGAGAAGACACTGGGCTTGGAGTTGTCCACTGGTGCTGAGAGATGTGTGGCTCTGAAGCTTGAGCCCTGAGTCTGTGGCAAAGCTCCATTGGGCACACTGGAAAAGGGACTGTGTCTTTTGGTGGAAGAGACAGCCAAGACACTGGAGGTAGCTGGAGTGTCCCTGGCTCTGCTGACTTCTTTTCAGATGGTTCACCAGGGGAAGCTCCACCTGGAGGTCTGACTTTGGGTGCATATGGCTGATGTGACTCTCCAGGAGGGAGGGCCAAGGATAGCTGGAGCTGACCTCTTTGTTCAGTACCCACAAGTGTAGACCTTCTTCACTAAATTAAAGGTTAACTTAATTTGTCAATCTGTTTCTTCTTTGATTTCAACTGCTTCAAATTTACAAAAAGGTCATCAAATACTTGTTACTCAATTCTATTTTCCACCTGTTTTCCTATCTGTTCTAGTTTGCTAATGCTGCCGGAATGCAAAACACCAGAGATGGATTGGCTTTTATAAAAGGGGGTTTATTTGGTTACACAGTTACAGTCTTAAGGCCATAAAGTGTCCAAGGTAACACATCAGCAATCAGGTACCTTCACTGGAGGATGGCCAATGGTGTCCGGAAAACCTCTGTTAGCTGGGAAGACATGTGGCTGGCATCTGATCCAGAGTTCTAGTTTCGAAACGGCTTTCTCCCAGGACGTTCCTCTCTAGGCTGCAGTTCCTCAAAATTGTCACTCTTAATTGTACTTGGGGTATTTGTCCTCTTTCAGCTTCTCTGAAGCAAGAGTCTGCTTTCAATGGCTGTCTTCAAAATGTCTCTCATCTGCAGCTCCTGTGCTTTCTTCAAAGTGTCTCTCTTGGCTGTAGCTCCTCTTCAAATGTTCACTCTCAGCTGCACTGAGTTCCCTCTGCCCATCAGCTCATTTATATGGCTCCAATGATCAAGGCCCACCCTGAATGGTAGGGACCAAGCCTCCATGGAAATATCTTATCAGAGTTATCACCTACAGTTGGGTGGGGTGCATTTCCATGCAAATCTAGTCAGCACCAAAATGTCTGCCCCACAAGACTGCATCAAAGAATATGGCTTTTTCTGGAGGACATAATACATTCAAACTGGCACACTATCCTTCCTTAATTTTGAGTTTTTTTTTTTAATATGGGATTAGGTTTTCAAAATGATTACCAGATTTCCAGCCTACCATGCTCATGCCACTTATGAAATAACTCTCCCATTGTCTTGAGTGTGGTGACATAGAGAAAGTGTGGGCTTTTGATATAGCAGATTTGGGTTAGAATTCTGGCTGTGGAGATCAATTCCCTAGTGGTTTGGGGATGGCCTTTTCCCAAGAGGGAGCTAAGATTCTCTTCTGCTCTGCCTCCAGGACTCAGGGATGTAGCACTGAGGAAGGTAATGAGGGAGCCTGAAACCTCCCCTACCCAACCACATGAGTCCCAGGCAAGGAACGCTGGTCTGCAGGACCTGCACCTTCCTCCAAGGTAAAGCTGAAGGTCAGGACACAGGAATGCCAGTCAGACATCATTCCCTAAAGGATCTGGGTGGCCCAGGGAGGTGGGAAATTCTCCAGTAACCCGAAGGCAGACCTGGAGGAGGTGGCGGAGCAGGGCCTTTTGCCACACAGGAAACACAAGCAGAGAGGAGCCATTCTTGCTGTGCCTTGTCTAAATTGCTGACCCACAGAAGCCACGTGCATAATGAAAATCTGAGATGGTTTGATACATAGCATTAGATAATCAAAACATATGCCAATAGCAGTTAGAAAATGAGGATTCCTTGAAGATGTTATTTTTAGTTAAAGTGAGGCCCAACTGAATGAGTTGAGTCTTAATCTGGATGACTGGAGTCTTTATAGGCAGAACAAATTCAGACATAGTGAGAGAAAGCCACAAGAAGGAGTCAGAAGCTAGAAGTCAGTGGAGCCTGGAAGAGAAAGAAGGAACATCTACATGTGATGTGTAGCAGGGATATACGCAAGCCAAGGACCTCTGACAGCCAGCAAAAGAATGCAATGGACTCGGGGAAGAAAGCATCACCTTGCTGATGCTTCAATTGCAGACATCTCCCGCCTCAAAACCATGAGCCAATAAGTTCCCGTTGCTTAAGCCAACCCATTGTGTGGTATTTGTCATAGCAGCCTGGAAAAGTGAGACAATATGCAAACCCTCTGATCCAGCCATTGCACACTTTGGGATATACCCAGTAGAAATGCATGCACATGGGCAGCAAAACATGTACAATAATCTTCATAGCAGTATTCTGTACAATGGCGGATAGTTGATGTGCTGGTTTGGATGTATTGTGTCTCCCAAAACACCATTATCTTTGATGCAGTCTTGTGTGGGCAGGAAATGTATTGGTGTTGATTGGGTTGGAGATTTTTGGTTGGATGTTTCCATGGAGATGTGATCATTCAGCTGTGGGTGAGATCTTTCATTGGATAATTTCCTTGGAGGTGTGACCCCACCCATTCAGCGTGGGCCTTAGTTGGTTGACTGGAGCATTATATAAGCTCAGATAGAAGGAGCGAGCTTGCCACAGCCAAGAGGGACACTTTGAAGAATGCACAGAAGCTGAGAGAGTAGCTGCAGATGAGAAACAGTTTGAAGATGGCCGTTGAAAGCAGACTCTTGCCCCAGAGCAGCTAAGAGAGGATACCCCGAGAGCAACCGAGAGTGCTATTTTGAGGAGGGAGCTGTGGTCTAGAGAGGAACGCCCTGGGAGAAAGCCATTTTGAAACCAGAATTGGAGCAGGCACCAGCCACTTGCCTTCCCAGCTAGCAAGAGTTTTCCGGATGCCATTGGCCATCCTCCAGTGAAGGTACCCGGTTGTAGATGCCTTACCTTGGATCCTTTATGGCCTTAAGACTGTAACCATGTAACCAGATAAACTCCCTTTATAAAAGCCAATCCATTTCTGGTATTTTGCATTCCAGCAGCATTAGCAAACTAGACTAGTTGAAAACAGCCTAATGTTCATCCACAACAGAATGAATAAAAATATCATGGTATATTTATGCAACAAAATAGTATTTGACGACGGAAATGAGTGAAATTCAGCTAAATGAAACATGTGGATCTCACAAATATAATTCCTGCCCAAAGAAACCAGACACCAAAGAATGCGTATTCTATGATTCTATTGCTAAGTTTAAAACAAGAAACTAGTCTGTCTTACAAGTTAGGATAGTGTTTGTCTTTGGAGATGAGGGAGGAATAGTGAGTGGGAGAGGGTAAGAAGTGGTTTCTGGGATAACGGTAATATTTTATTTCTCTTTTTGGTTTGTCATTACATTGGGAAATTCATTGAGATGTACACATGTAAGATTTGTGCCCTTTTCTATATGCATGCTGTTCTAATAAAAAAGTTAAAATGAAAAACTACTCAGCCCAATTTCTCTATTATCCAAGAGAGAACCCCAGCTCCCCTCTCCAAAACAACAGATTTTAGTCTTTCCCAGCCCCAGGGTAGATTCTAATTTCAAGTAAATTTCTCTGTTGTTCAGGGTACCCAGGAATGGAACTGATTATAGCTTTGGTTTATGAAAAGGGCTTCTGAAAGATTATCACAGGTAAGCATGACCCAATATGATCAACATAAACTATAATAATTGTTTGCATTTTAGAGATTCTTTGTAATTATTCTGTTTTTCCAAGTGTTTCTTCTTCTTTTATTCAAGGATGTATCATATCTTATAGTTTATTATTCTTTGTAACAAAGAAATAATGCATTTTATCATGCTTCTACTACTAAATACTATCCCTTTGAAGATGGGCTTGATAAACATTGCCCAGAGAACCAAGAACATAACCCAGTATGATTCTGAGAAAAGATTGTGTCTTGCATCCACATGACTTGGAGTAAAAAGTCCATTGTCCAGAGATCTGCTTTAAGGTGACAGCTGTTCCTACATTATTATTGTGGAAACACTAAAGTATCTGGCCAGGGCAGAGATGCTTCACATTTAGTTTCCAGTCTGACTTCTAAGCATTCACAATGCTAAGTAACATTCATTAAAGGAAAATCTCACCCTCAAAAGGGAAACGAGTTTCATCTTTCTTTGCAAACCTTATTACAAGTTAAATTGCTTTCTTGGAACAGTAGTCAGCATCTGTCACTTACTTCCCAATGAACGAAAACAGCTGTAATTTATTTTGTACTTAACCCTATTCAGGGCACTATGCTAAGTACATGACATGTATTTCAATTGAGCATCACAACAACCCTTTGACGTACTAAACCCCATTGAACAGAAGAAGAGAATGAGGCTTTGTACTAGTCAGGATTTGCCAGAGAAATAGAATCAACAGGATACAAACATACACACACGCACACACACAAGCACCTATCTTAATATAAATCTTCTCATATTTGTGAATTAAATCTGTATCTTAGTTTATAACTATACCTTAATCTATATCTGCATCTATTTATAAAAAGTTTTATTGTAAGGAATTGGCTCCCATGACAATGGGAGCTGGCAAGTTTGAATCCCATAGGGTAAGATGGAAACTCTGATAAAGGTGATGCTGAAACCTTTAAATCTCCCATGGGAAGATGACTAGCTGGAAATCCAAGCAAGAGCCAATGCTGAAGCTGAGTCCAAATTCCTCTTCTGACCTCTGGAATTCTCAGTTCTGGCTTTCAAGTCCTCCAACTGATTGGACGAGAGTGACTCCTTGCATTGCTGAGGACAATCTCTTCTGTTGATCCAGATGCAATCAGCCAATTATAGATGCAAATCCCTTGTTGAAATATCAGCAAAGGAACACAAGTAGGCCAGCACTTGCCCAAATAGCTAATCTCCTAGCCATGTTGATACATGAAATTAACCATCACAGGCTCAGAGAGTTGGAGAATTTCTTGAACTCACTAAGGGGAGTAGACCCAGACCCAACTCCAAGTCAGGTAGCTTCTACAGCCTGTCCTCTTGGGCACCACACTACCTGCCCAGTACTACACGCTTTGGAAGCGCAGCATGCCCTGAGGCTGTGGGGGTGGGATCCCAAGAACTTGTACCAACAGGGCTGCCTTGTATCTTATCTTTGTCGGGATGAAGAAATCATCTCTACAAGCAACCTCAATAATTTCTTCCCTTATCTCATCCCTCAAAATATGACATTCTGAAGATCTCCTGGAAAATAACTGCTGTTAACCAAGTAAATAGCTTTTACCCTCAATTGCAGCCAGAGTCATTTCAACACATTCTGTTGGTGTCATGTGGCTTTCATGGGTTCATTAGCCCCTTAGATGTGAATATAAAGTTGTGGAGCCTGAAAACAGAGAGTGCTTTGTGGATCATAAAGTTAATGATGGGTCTGGAGAAGGTTTGCCTCTGGAAAGTGATGAGGGGGCTTTGTGGCAAAGCGTCACTCCTCCCTGGGGCTTCACCCACCTGGAGCTATAGGACAACTCCTCTCACATGCAGGTAACCTACCTGAATTTAAGATGAGGAACTGAGGGGGTGATTAAGTGGGAAGGAGTCAAAGAGTAATTTAAGCTCTACAAGTGATCCCCTTCCACTTCACTCAGTGAATAACGCCCTGGAAGGAGCGTGAGCTGGACCACATATGTGTTTCCTGCTATCATCTCAGTGTGCCCAATCCTCATTCATTCATTCATTCATTCACCCATTCAGCAAATATTTACACCTACTGTGAGACAGGTCAACTTCCGGGTGCCTGGGATACATCAGGGAACTGAACAAAGATTGCTAAGGTTGTGGAGCTTTCTAGTGGGAGGACCTTGAAAATAAATGATAGTTATAATAAATAAGTTATAGGCTACAGCAGACGTTGATATTTGTGGGAAAATGAAGAGTAGGGGAAGGAGTGTCTGGAGTTCCAGGGGTCCTGAGTGAGTTGAAATGTGACTAGGGCAGCAGGGTAAGCCTCACTGAGAGGGTGATATGTGAGCCAAGGTTTGGGGCAGTGCAGGAGTTATATACATCTGAGTTCAGCGCTTTCTGGGAGGAAGGAACATCAAGGCAGGGCTCTGGGGCAGGAGCATGCTGGCTTGTTGGAGGACCAAGGAGGCAGCAGGGGTGAGGGGTGAAGAGTGAGTGCAGGAGATCAGGTCAGGGGGAACACAGGGCACTGGGCCATGGGAACCTGGCAGGACAGTGTAAGGACCTTTGTCTTTCATGCATTGCAGGGCTTTGGGCTGAGGAGTGACATGACATGATTAAATGTTTCAAAAGAACCACTCTGGCTGACATGTTGAGAACAAACTGTATGGGGGCACCAGGAAGCAGGGAAATGAGTAGGAAGTGGTTGCAGTTGTGCAGCTGCAGATCCTGGTGGTGCAGAGTGGGGTGGTGGGAGCAGGGGAGAGGCTGAGAAACGGTATTTTAAATTTGGGACCAAAAAGAGATTTCCCGGCAAATTCAGTGTGGGCATGAGAGGACTTAAGGTTGACTCTGAGGCTTTTCTGCTGAGCAAATGGGAAGATGAAATTACCAGCAAATAGAGCAAGTATTTAGGAATAAGGTTAGAGTTGTTTTTTGACAGGTTGAAGTTGAGACATCTATTAATTATCCAGGTGATAGTGTGGCCTGGGCAGCAGGATTCTGGCGTTCCAGGAGAGAGAATCTCGTCCGGAGATCACAGTTTTTGTAGGAGTCAGCACATAGGTGATATTTAAAGCCATGAGACTGGATGATATCATCTTAGGGTGACCAGATAAAACACAGGGCTCCTAGTTAAATCTGAATTTCAGATTAAAAAATGAATAAGTTTTTAGTGTAAGAATGTTTCATGCAATGTTGTTAACCAAGAAGATATTTAGGACCATGCCACATTTGGGAAATATTTATGCTAAAAATGTTTATTGTTTATCTGAAATTCAAATTTAATTGAGAGTTTTCTATTTTTATTTGCAGAATGTGGAGACTCTACCTTGGGAGTGACAGTAGGGATAGAAGAGGAGGGGTCTGAGGCACCAAAACTGGAGCCTTGCCACAGGAAGAGGTTGGGGAGAAGAGAAGGAAAAAGGAAAGAAGAGTGAGAAACGAGGCAGGAAGACAGCAAACTGAGTATGTGTGCCCTTGCAGCCAGGGAAAGAAAGAACAGCAAAGAGGAGGAGTGATCGGCTGTGTGTCTAGCAGGGCAAGGACTGAGAATTGACGGTTGGGTTTGTCAATAGGGAAGTCGTTGGTGACCCTGATAAGAAAAGTTGCCTCCCCAAGACGTGCAACTCAGTTGCAATGCTGAATGCAATTCTGGTGTTTAATGATTTAGTGCCTTTCCTAAGACAGGGGCCTGGAATGCAGGCCAATTAGTTCATCAGTAGTCGATTGATAAAGCAGTCAAGATGATTTTCACCTTGGTGCTCATTTAGAATCTGTCTATCTTGAAGATGTCTTAGAATAAATGCAAACAGAGGAGTTTTAGAAAGGTTCACAGGTAGTGTTCCTCAGAAAAAGACAATCTTGAGTAGCAATGCAGAATTTAAGCAGATAAACCGTAATGTGTGTTGATTAAATAGGGAAACCGATGAATAAGAAAAAGAACTGTAGAGCTTACCTGGGACACTGGTGATAACTCTCAGGAATCAGAGAGGTAAGCTTAGCTGAAACCAAAGACATTCAAGAGGAGTGTGCAGCTGGAATTGCCCCACCTGCCACACAACAAACTCAGCAGCTTTCCAAAGCTGGGATTTCAAATACCTTTCCTTTGAAAAAGACAACAACCGTGGCACCACTTCAATCTTCTAAATCTTTTTAAATGTGCCTTTTACCATTAAATCCCTGAATTCAAGAAACAGCCTCCTTTTTTACCTGAAAGGAATGAGATGGAGGTGCTGTGTCCCCTGAGCAAGACTTATTTTTTTAGAGTTCAAAACAAATAAAAATAAACATTCCTTATGGAGCTTGGCTTTTCACTACATTGAAATATAAAATGGTAGTGAATGTAGGAGGTGATTGATTTTCATCGAGTGTGAGATCACCTTAGACTCCGACATTCTTGCAGTTTGAGTGCACTCCAAGGGTTGCAATTCAAAAGAACATTTTGCCTGACATTTGATAACACAGTGCTCCTCTTTGTTCCCTATCTAAATAAGATGACTGGGAACCTTAGACAGCATTTAGTATTAGAAAACAAACTAGATATGCACATAACTGCAAATTGTTAGGGGTATTTTATTTGCTTTTTAGGAAACAACAAAACAAAACAGAACAATAATGTTCAATGTTCCAACACTGCACAAAGTATATAATCCATATACTTAAAATATAAATTTGTTTTGTGTTTACAAGTTATTCCCCCCTGAAAAACTTAGTAAAATTGCTTTGGAAAATAATTTACAGAGATCTTGATAAGTTAATTATTATGGTTTCATTGATTTATGAAAGGCCTTTTTGGGGGCACGGGGGATTGTACATTTAATAAGATAGGAATGTCTGGTCAACCATACCTCTAATTGTTTAAACAAGTCAAAATCATTTAATTGCAGAAAAATAAATGGAGAAGACAACATAACTATAAATAATTTGTGAAAATTTAATTATTTTGGTGCAGTCTAGTATGGAATCTAATGTGTTTAATCTGTTCTTTCTAGCATCTAGTGATTTTTGAATGAGTGCTACCCACTTTTTATCATATTTCCAGAAGTAGAATGGTGAGACTCTATTCCATACATCCTGCCAACTCCCCTTTTAGTAATTATATAAGAGCTGGGTTTCTCAAATTTTAGGGTATATTGGAATTTCTTGGAGGGTTTTTTTTTCTTTTTTTTTTTCGTGAACTTTGACATACGTACATAACCGTGATAACTTTTGAAGTACTATTTCACTAGTAGTTAAAGAGCAAATTTCAAAGAATATCATGGGTCACAGTTCTACAGCTTCAGCCATTTCCATTGTTGTAAAATATGACATACATACAGAAAGGTGTCATCTCTTGATTTACAGCTCAACAAGCAGTCATATACGTAATTACAAAAATTGTTATGGGTTACAGTTCCACAGTTTCAGTTCTTTCCTTATTATGCAATGCAAAGTACATATAGAAAGGGAAGACCTTCAAGGCACAATTTGATAAACAGCTATAGAGCAAATCCCAAAGGATGCTTTAAGCTACAGTTCTGCCATGTCATTTACCTGCTTCCAGCCATTCCAACACCCCAGAATCCAAAAATACATATATAATTATATAAAGTTTTAGTATTCATAGACCTTTGTTCATCTTATCTTGTTTGTTTCTACCCCTTTCTCTCACTTTATCCCTTTCTTCCTCTTCAGGGGTGTCTAGGCAGTGAGCACCCTAAGTTGTTCATATTAAAAAGGGGGTGTTGACAGTATGGGGAAGAAAGCTGCATCTGATAGTTGATCTTAGAGGCTGTTGCATCTGGGTTAGAATTTGTCTGGCATAGGAACGCTCTGGTGGATTTAGGTTTCTGAGAGATAAAACTTAGCGAGTGAATATTTTCTAGAATCTCAGGTAGGGACCTAGGTATTTGGGACTACTTTTGGTAAGGGCATGGCATACATGGCCATTTGGGATGTCTAGCTGGAGCTTGCATAAAAGAAACCTCCAGGATAGCCTCTCAACCTATTTGGGATCTCTCAGCCATGGTGACCTCAGCTTGTTACCTTTCCTTTTTTCCCCTTTTTGGCCAAGTAGGCATTTTCAATCCCTTGCTGCCAAGGTCATTCCTGGGAATCACATCCCATGTTGCCAGGGAGATTCATTCCCCTGGGAGTCATGTCCCTCCTGGAGGGCTTATTAAAACACACTTTGCTGGGCCCCATCTCAGAATCTCTGATTCAATAGGTCTGGGGTGATGCCTGATAATTTACATTTTTAACTAGTTACCAGGTATTCCAGTTTGCTAATGCTGCCAGAATGCAAAACACCAGAAATGGATTGGCTTTTATAAAAGGGGGGTTATTTGGCTACACAGTTACAGTTTTAAGGCCATAATGTGTCCAGGTAACACATTAGTAATTGGGTACCTTCACTGGAGGATGGCCAATGGCGTCCGGAAAACCTCTGTTAGCTCAGAAGTCACGTGGCTGACGTCTGCTTGCTCCCAGGTTGCATTTCAAAATGGCATTCTCCAAAATGTTGCTCTTGGGGCGTTTGTCCTCTCTTAGCTTCTCCGGATCAAGAGTCTGCTTTCAATGGCCGTCTTCAAACTGTCTCTCATCTGCAGCCCTTCTCTCACCTCCTGTGCATTCTTCAAAGTGTCCCTCTTGGCTGTAGCAAGCTCGCTCCCTCTGTCTGAGCTTATATAATGCTCTAGTAAACTAATCAAGGCCCACGCTGGGTGGGTGGGGCCACACCTCCATGGAAATTCTCCAATCAGAGTTATCACCTACAGTTGGGTGGGTCACATCTCCATGGAAACACTCAATCAAAGAATTACAATCTAATCAACAAATCTGTCCCCACAAGGCTGCCTCAAAGAACATGGCTTTTTCTGGGGGACATAATACATTCAAACTGGCACACAAGGTGATGCTGTTTCTGCTAGTTGGGAGATCACACTTTGAGAGTGACTCTAAAGAAGCTCCCCTTGCAGATGGCATGAGGAGCATCTGACCCCCACTCCTCATTTTACAGAAAAAACCATGCTCCAGATGTGTAAATGTCAGCATTGATCCAGGACCATAGCCCAGGTTCACATCTAATCCCCCAGAATCCCAGAGTGACTCATTGTCATTTCCATCCCCTGACATTTTCTTGCATCTGCTCTGGAGATAGAGGTGCTCATTAATTTTCCCCATCTAAGTAAAAAGAGAACCTATTCTTATAATATTTTTAAATTATGCAAGTTCTTTCCTCCTTTTGCTGACAGGCAGGCAAAGCTTGAATTGGAATTAGAGGAAAGAAATTGCCTTTGCAAACCCCAAGAATGTTCACATTTCTGGTTAGATATCTTTAAACTTGAACCTTTGGTGTTGCTTCTCAATCTGAAATAGATAGACCAGCTCACCATGCCCACAGTCTTTTGGGGAACTTTCTCTCCACGGGCCCCTGCTGAGGTACTTTGAGAAAATCCTAGCTGGTGTCACAACCAGCTGTTTGTGCTCTGGGCCATGGGACTCTGTCCTTCTGGCCAGAGCAAAGGGCTCACTGTCAGTCATTGACGAAAACGTTTGGCTGTTCCTGAGCCCTTTTGGGAGAGCAAGAGAATTCTACAAGTCTGCTCCAAGTCCTGTGGCCTGCCCCACATGGGCATCCCTGCTTTCAGAGCCCATGTCTTGGAGATTGGGGGAACTGGGAGTGCCCTGGATGGAAGCCTGAAACTCAGTTCTTCTACCCTTAGTTACCTACGTCTTTCTTGTGGCTCCTGCTGCCCCACACACAGTCTCAGCCCAGACTTGAGTACTGGATGCCTCAGGCAGTCACTCCCCTCTGACACACTCTCTACTCCAGTCCAGAGAGAGAATACAGGTCTTACAACAGAACACATTTTTAAAAGTCTTTTCTTTATGGTCATAAACCCCGGGCTTTTGAGATTCCAAGCCTCTTTCTCTCACACCGTTGTCTTGGTTTATTTTGAAAATCAAAAGCTAAGAACTGACTCTTACTGCCTCTTGTTCTGTGGCATGTCTTAGCTTCCTGAGCTGGAGGAAAGACAAAGTCTACAGGAAAGTACAGAAATATAGATGCCCTTGTATCTCGGCATTTATTGCCGACATGATGCAAAAGAGCAAACTGCATCCATTTGCAAAGGCTGAGAAGGTGCTGGTTTTGGAGCTACCAACTCTGAGGGCATTTGATGGGGTACGAACGATTGTTCCAGTAGGGGACGGTGTGTGCCAAGACCCTCTCCTGACTCATTCTTGAAGCTACGCCCTGCATTAAAAGAAGACAATCTAACCTGCTTACACCAGGGTTCCAGCCTTGCTCCTGCACTAGCACATTTCCTAACCTGTGCTTTGAGCAAGCATTGAACTTCAGCTTCCTCACTGCAAAATGAAGGCCAGATTATCTTTATAGCTCCTTCCAACTCCAACACTCTACGAGTCTATGTGAAAATAATAGGCTTCCGATAAATGTTTGTTGAATGAATGCTTGTTGAATGAGTAAATGCAAATGTAAGTGTTTGCATTCACTTGGGAGAAAACTGAGGGAGGCTTTTTGGTTCCTCTGGGGCAGGGAAAACTGGCTAGTTCCCAAGCATCATCTCACTGTCAGCATGGATGCCTGAGCATGTTGCTAGACTAAAGGAAAGCAGGAAACTGCAAAGCCAAATTTGCACTAAGAGAATTATTATTTCCCATTAAGTAAGAATGTTCATCTTCGAATGAAGAGAAAAAAGGAATGACAGAACCAAAAAAAAAAAAAACAAATGTATGAAACGAGAAAAATCTAGAGTCCAGAAAAGTTGTGGCAAGTGAGGTATAAGTAGATTGGAGCATGTAGAGATAGGACTGTTTCCTCAGTCAAGACAAATTCTCTGACTACAATTGTCTTGACTTATGCAGCTGTAGAATAAGCAAGCAGTTATCTGCTGGCATTGTGAAGTTGTTCTTATCTAATTGGGGGGGGGTAAACATTTAAAAAAAATAGTAGTAAATGTTTCTTCATCTAAGAGAATTTTGTAGTCAGAATGAAATAATTACAATTTAAAAAATAATTTAAAGAGGGATATTGTGGTAGTTTGAAGCTTTATGAACCCCAGAAAAGTATGTTCTTAAGTTAATCCATTCCTGTGGGTGAAGACCTATTGTGGGTGGGACCTTTTGATTAGGTTATTTCAATCGAGATGTGACCCAGCTCATTCAAGGTGGGTTTTAATCCTCCTACTGGAGACCTTTATAAGAAAAAACACAAAGAGATGAAATTCAGGGAAGACCAAAGAAAAAGCCCCAGAGAACTATGCCTAATGTCAAGGACATACCTACAGAAGCTCAGAGAAGTCACTGAAGCCAGAAGCTGGAAGCAATGAAAACTGGGAGAGAAGGACTAGTAGAGATTGCCATGTGGCTGGCCATGTGACAGAGAAGTCCAGATCGACTTTCTTCTTGAAGGAGGTATCCTCCTGTTGATGCCTTAATTTGGACATTTTCATGGTCGTAGAATTGTAACTTGTAAGCTAATAAATCCCTATTGTTAAAAGCTAGTCCATTTATGGTATATTGCATTTTGTCAGCTTTAGCAAACCAAGAGAGATTTATCTGCAGATCTTTGATATTTGGATACCACTGAGGTTTTGGGAAGGAAGATGCTAACTGCATTATAAACACCCAAGTTTCTGTTTTGTTGGATAAAATAAAACTAGAATTAGCTACGGCATGTTGACTTGAAATGCTATTAAGCACACTAATAGAATATGTTATTTCAGACTGTGGAACTTTCTGACCTCGAAAATCACAATACACATCCTCTTTGTGCTGAAAAGGGTTTGAAGAAGGAATACGACAGAGGCGGGTACAGTTGGTGCTCATTTAGCATCACAGGCTCATGGGGGCAGGTGGGGTAAGTGAAGGGGTAATGAGAAGCTCTACTAAAAGAGTAATTTTCCCAACAGCTGAGCCATGTTTTTGAATTCTGATAAAACTGATGGAAACATTTATACAATAGAGTACATTCTTGTCTGTTTTCTTAAGCAGAATATTCAGAACACAATTTAACCTTTTTCTTGTTGACTCACTATGAATCATCATCATGAATCAAAATCATAGAAGTTTAGCACAAAAAGGGACTTTAGAGATCAGCTAGTTCCATTTCTTCATTTTCTAGATTCGCAAATGGAGGTGCAATAGGAGTTATGTGGAAAGCAGGGACAGCCTGCCAGTTTGGAGGGAGCTGGCTTAGAACTCACAACTTAAGTCTTGGTCCTTGGCTCTGAGCTCCACACCACAGGCCTCATGAGGCCGATTATAAGCTGTTGAGTACAGTGATGCCCTTATAACACTCTGAATGCTTCATAGGCCAGTTGCCCCTTTGCAAAATTAGCTGCAACTCCTATGCTTTTTGCCCATTTTTGTCTTTTTTTTTAATGGTTTTCCTGTCTTTGCTCTCACCTATTATCTGTAGCTGTGTATGTGTGTGTGTGTGTGTGTGTGTGTGTGCATGCATGCATGTATGGTGCCAGCTTCTAAATGTGACCCCACTTTCCTCAATCAGGGCTTCTAAATGATGTAAAAAAATCAGTTGGGGTCCACGCAGGGGTCTTTCTCTTGTGAGCCTCTGGGTCGCTTTCAGGCCCAGTGGCTCTCAGGCTCTGTGCTTCTTCCTTGTCTCATTCCCAGGGATGCAGCTGCCTCCGTTCCCCTTAGTGCTGCCCCCGCACCTGCCCCTTCCCTTATTAGTAGGACTAGGGGCCGAATGGAGAAATCAGTCTCTGTCTCCCCTTTCCTTATTACCCCTGCAAATAAGTACACAGGCCCATGTAACTTTGGAACTTATCACAAATCACTCTGTGGAAACAGAGAGGGGAATGTTGTAATGGTTCCAGAATTTTACAAAATGCTTATAGTCAAGGTCCCTGGACAACAGTTAGAGGCTAACTTCTAAGACGGCAACTGGCATGATGACTGATCTATTGATTCATTCATTCCAAAAGGATTCATTCCCATGCTATTAGGATAAAGCAGTAAAAGACATTGCAAGACCGAGGCCTTGAGATGGTTTTTCCGGCCATGCAGGCTGTGAGATTAAAGGGAAAGGCCACTCAATCTAGAGGCTTTCCCTTATGAAACCTATTTCTCCAAAGGCAAAGCGAGGAGTACTTATAACTATGCCTAAGAGTGATCCCCAGAGAACCTCTTTTGTTGCTCAGATGTGGCCTCTCTCTCTCAACCAACTCTGCAAATAAACTCACTACGCTCTGCCCTATGTGGGACATGAATCCCAGGGACAAGCCTGGACCTGGAATTGTGGGATTGAGAAAGCCTTCTTGACCAAAAGGGGGAAAATAAATGAAACAAAATAAAGTTTCAGTGGCTAAAAGATTTCAAATACAGTCAAGAGGTCATTCTGGAGGTTATTCTTATGCATTATATAGATATTCCTTTAAGTTTCTAGTGTATTAGAATAGCTAGAAGGGAAACCGTTGAACTGTAATCCAGTAGCCTTGAATCTTGATGATGATTGTATAACTATATAGCTTTTATCATTGACCATGTGATTGTGAAAACCTTGTGACTGACACTCCCTGGATCCAGTGTATGGGCAGATGACTAATAAAATAACCACAAAAAAATATAAGTAATGGGGGGGGGCGGATAAGGGGTAAGGGATGTTTGGAATGTTACCTTATTTTCTTTTATTATTTTTCTTTTATGTTATTTTGAGTTATGAAAATGTTCTAAAATTGATTGTGGTGATGAATGCACAGCCATATGATATACTATGAGCCATTGATTATATACTTTGGATGGATTATATGGAGTAAGAATATATCTCAATAAAATTACATTTATTAACACAAAAAGCGAGGACCAGTCTGCTGCCTGTGGTTATTCCTCTGTGCTGCAAAGTAAGGAGCAAAAGCCCTGATGGGGACAGCCCAGCAACTCTGAAACAGCAGCTCCAGAGGCCAGGATGCCAGCAGTAGCTTTTTGGAGCTGCAGGATATCTCTAGTGGTTTAAACCCCTTTTTAGTCATGTATCTTTCCTCTTCACTGACAGTTGACTAAGAAAAGATCACAGAAAATACTTTGGCCACCTGAGTGCTAGGAGCAATTAAAAACCAACTGGACAGGAGACACGCTCTGTGTCTGGCAATCTCAAAAAGTTCTTGGTGGGTACAGAGGCCTCGGAATGAGAAATCTGGTTACCACAAGGACATACCGAATTTTTAGCCCCCAAAGCTGCTTCTTGAGGCTGAGCCAGAAACCAGTGGGCCCTGTCCCCTCCTTGTTCTTCCTTAACACATACCCCAGGAACTGCACTCTCTGTCTGTCCTCTTTAAGGCTAGAGGACTCACTCTGTCTTGGGGGTTTCCCACCCTCCACCCCGGGATTGACTGTGGAGTGAAAATTAGTTCCCCAGCCATCCATCCCACTCTTCCTAACTCTGAATACAAGCAGGGCACTCTTCCCTTCTCCTTTTTACTTATTTATTTTTAAGATGAATAACTGAGAAAACTGATAATTTTGTGTAAAGTCACAGGAAACAGATGTCTTAAAGTACCCAGTGCTTCCTCAAAAAGTTTAGCATAGAACTGCCATATAACCCAGCATATACTCCAAAGAATTGGGAACAGGGACTCAAATAAATACATATACATGTAGGTTCATAGCAGCACTATTCATAATAGTCAAAAGATGAAAATAAAACAAATGTTCATCAATGGACGAATGGATAAGTGAGTACATACAATGGAATATTACTCACTCAGGAAAAAGAATGAAGCTTTAGACTTTCTACCCCAGGACTTCTTTTATATAAATAAATATATATATAAATTTAATATGAAATAATAAAGCCTTGTTTTAGTTTCAGTTACTTTGGACTTGTTGCTACATGCATTCAGACCTAATACTAATTGATACCCAAGCCAGATACTATTGGGGTCCCTGAGCCTCTTCTGATACCAAGAAAACTCATACCATGGACAGGATATTTGAATCGGGTGCATACTACCAAGCTCCTCTCCTACCACAGGCTGTTTGCATGCCCCAGTCCTTTTGCTTGGATGTTCTTTGCCTAGTTAGGTCTGCTCACCTCCCAGATCTCAGCTCATGCATCGTGCTGAGGTTGGATTCAAGTGCTCATGGAGCCGTGTTCCTTTCCTTTGGAGCACTCATTTCAGTTTGGGTTTATGCACACATACATTTGACTCTCTGATTAGTACCTGTGTACCTGGCTGTGAACTGTGAGCCCATGAGGGCAGGAGCCAGCTCTAAACTCACTCACCATTGTTCACACACCTTCAGCACACGGGGCCTGGCACATAGGACAAACTCAATAAAGGCTTGTTTAAAGAATAGAGGAGCGAAGGTATATGAGAAGAACTAAATAAGTGGAGAGATGGCCTCTATTCATGGAAGACTCAATGTTGAAACATAATATATCTCCCTAATTTAGTCTTTGACATCAATGCAGTTTCAACAAAATTCACCACAGAACTTTTTGTGAAATGTGACAAGCTGATCCTAAGATTCATATGGAGCAGTAAAGAGCTAAGAATAGCCAAAACAATTTTGAAGAAAGAGGAGAGAGGACTTGCCTTACTAGATATCATAACTTACTATAAAGCTATTGTAACCAACACTGAGTGTTGTGTTATAAGTGCAGGGTAGTCAAATAGAATGGGACTGGATAGAGCCTCAAAGCAGAACCTTACATGTAAGACGACTTGGGTTATGGCAAATAACATTTCAAGCCAATGATGAATGATGATCTAAACTGGGAAGATTATATGGAAAAAGACAAAATTCTCTTGGCAAAAAGATAAAATTAGATCCCTACCTCAGACCATGCACAAAGATAATTTCCAGTTGTATTATAGACCTGTACATAAAAAGCAAAACTGTGAAACTGTGTGAAGATAATATAAGAAAATATCTTCATGGTGTAAGGTAGGAAATAATTTCTTAAATAAAATGAAAATAAAGCACAAATCATAAAAAAGAAAAACAGAAGAAGAAAAGTAATGAGATAGCAATACATTCTTTGATATGGATGAACCTTGAAAACATTATGCTAAGTGAAAGAAGCCATTTACAAAAGAGAAAATATTGTATGATTCCGTTTATATGAAATTTCCATAATAGGCAAATACATAGAGATGGTGATGGTTTGAAGCTGGATGTATCCCAGAGAGACATGTTCTTAAATATAATCCATTCCTATGGGTGTGAACTCACTGTAAGTAGGACTTTTTGATGAGGTTACTTCAGTTAAGGTGTGGCCCAACACAATTTGAGTGGGTCTTAATCCTATTACTGGATTCCTTTATAAACGGAATAAAATTCAGACACAGAGAGAGAAAGCCATGGAAGTGAGAAGCTGACATTCAATGACACCCAGAAGAGAATGGAGAGTTCAGGAGAGTCTGCCATGTGAAAGGGGAGCCAAGGACCAAGGATCACCATCAGCCAGACCCAGAATACCACAGTCTTCGGGAGGAGAGCATCATCTTGATGAGGCCTTGCTTTGGACTTTCTTTTGGTCTCAAAACTGTGAGCAAATAAATTCCCATTGTTTAGACTGACCCCTTTCATGTATTTGCTTGTGCAACCTAGGAAGCTAAAACAGAGACAGAAAGCAGTTTGGCGGTTGTCAGCTGCCAGAGGGAGGGGAGAATGAGGAGAAACTGTTTAACGTGTACGGGGTTTCCTTTTGGGGTAATGAAGATGATTTGGAACTCTTGTGAATGTACTAAATACCTCTGAATTGTTCAGTTAATAAAAAGTGTCTGCCAGGTTCCGTGTGACCAGCCTGTCCGAATTCCAGAAAATGGGCACAGGTGATGTGTGAAAGCCTTTCCTGTGACTTCTGATTTCTCCTGTGGATCTTTTATAGGTGACATGTTTCTCAATTTAGAAAGATGATACTTAAAAAGAAAAAAATTAAAAGTAAGCAATGATACCTTTTTAGAAATCCCACTATGAAAAGATACCATGGGAAAAAAAAATCATTTAGTAATCTAAATTACCTCATAGACATAGTTATCTATTGAGATCAGAGTTAAGTAACAAAGACTGGGTAATTTGTAAGTGAGAGAGAGAACTTACAATACTGTAACGATCTTTTAGTTCATATAAAAATAATAGAAGAATAATAATATAATTAATATATAATTATATGACAATTATATTCTATATACTGTAGTATATAATTCTATAATAATAGAATAATATTATTAATAATTAATTATATACTAAGCATATAATTATATAATAATAATAGAAGAATTTAACATTCTTTTTTAATTACTCTACTAGCTTTGATATGAGCATTTTGGAAAACCATGGTGCCTAAATATCTAAATTTTAAAGGATCACTTAATTATCTTTGGGAAGCCAGCACCTTTGTATAGAAAATGGAAAAAAAAAAAAGAGAAGTAATTCATTTTGTCCTCATCATTTAATGGGATTACAGATACATTAGAATGAGACTATGCTTTTGTATAAGTGCATGTGAGCATCTGGAGGCATAAATATCAAGAGAGAACCCCAAACATAGGGTGTGTGGGCTGAACGTGTGAAGAGATGGAGCCCTCGATGAACGAATGCCTGGTTCTCGCACAGGCTCCTTGGCTCTGTTCTCTACGTAGCTCTGATTCATTTATTCTTTTGGAACCCCAGAATCCCCTTCTAACAGAGGGGACATTTCTTTGTTCTTCCTTACAGGAACGCTGGGTTGTGTTTGCCAAGAGCTTTGATCTCCCTGTCCAGTTCCACTGGGTGCAGCAGGCTGTTTTCTGAAACTGGAGAGGAAAGAGGCCTTTGCACTGTAGCTCCAGTGGTAGGATCACGGGAGACAGAAGAGACTCACCTCCCTCTGCCTGTTCCTAACACTGGACTATGAACGCTAAGTTGGAGAATGAAGTTGAATATCCTCCAAGTGTTTAAAATTCTCCAAACAGTGCTTCCATGAGCCAAGAATTACTGTTCTGAGATTCCTAACAGTGATTGTATTTTATGAACTATATAGGATGGATTGGAGGGGAGGACATGAGGTCCATAAGTTCAATTAGGAGCCTCATGGTGAAAACAGCAAGAACGGCAAGGTGGGGACAAGTGTAAGAGATGCCATAGGGGTTGAAATGAGAGTATTTAATAACCTGCTATAGAGAAAGGAAGTAATCAAAAGCCTTTCTGAAAACCTGAGGCCCGGTGGCAGGGAAGTGACAGACCATTAGAAGAAATTCAGAGATAAAAGGAGATGGCTCCAGCCAAAACTGTGCACTGAGTTCCGACTATGTGTTTGGTGCTGATGCAATGGCATGGCCTGTGTGAAGGGCCAGAGTGGAGCCGGGATGTAAACTCAGGACTGCCAGCCTACAACTCCCCAGCATTGCACAGGAGGCGGTGGGAAGGCTCCTGCTCCATCCAGTAGGGTAATGGAAGGAAGAGAAAAGGTGGATCAGGAAACTGAGAGGGTGCAGACAAGCAGAAAAGGGAAGCACAAAAGCACTTTTTGTTCATTGTGCCAAAAAGTGTGGTAGGCTCTTTTAAGTTGCAAGTTCACAACACACCTTGGATTATCTCAGGTGATGGAGGCTTAATGCAAGTTGACCTGATGAATGGACGAAGCACTGGAAGCCACTTGGGTCCTAGCTCTTTCAATACGGAGACGTGCAGCAGTGTTTGCAAAGAACTGGAAAGTGGACCCATATCACTTCAACATTCATCTGGTCAATGACCTTCTTTTATTTTTTGTTAATGCAACTTTATTGAGATATTATCAAATAACATGCAGTCATTCAAAGTGTACAATCAGTTGTTCACAGTATCCTCACATAGTTGTGCATTCATCACCACAACCAAACTTTGAATATTTTCATTATCCAAAAAATAAAATAAAGATCAAAATAAAAAGAACATTCAAAGCATCCCATTCCCCTCTTTCCCTTCATTGTTCATTTACTATTTAATTTTTCTAAAAATACAATTTAATTGAGATGTATTCACACACCCTACAGTCATCCACAGTATACAATCAATTATTCACAGTGCCATCACATATTTGTGCATTCATCACCAGAATCAATTTTTGAGCCTTTTCCTTACTCCAAAATAAAAATAAAAGCAAAAAAGAATACCTGAATCTTTCGATCCCCTCCATCCCATACTATTCTTCATCTAATTTTTGCCTCCATTTTTCCACTCATCTGTCCATACACTGGATAAAGGGAGTGTGAGACACAAGGTTTTCACAATCACACAGTCACACTGTGCAAGCTACATAGTTATACAATCGTCTTCAAGAATCAGGGTCACTGGGTTGCAGTTGGACAGCTTCAGGTATTTTCCTCTAGCCATTCCGACACGCTAAAAACTAAAAGATGATATCTATATAGCACATAAGAATAACCTCCAGAGTGACCTCTCAAATCCATTTGAAATCGCTCAGCCATATTTTGTTTCATCTCTCTTCCCCCTTTTGGTGAAGAAGTTCCTCTCAATCACACAGTGCAGGGTCCAGGCTCATCTCCAGGAGTCATTTTCTGTGTTTCTAGGGGGATTTCTACCCCTGGGTGTCATGTCCCACATAGTGGGGAGGGTAGTGAGTTCACCTGCCGAGTGGGCTTAGAGAGAGAGGCCACATGTGAGCAACAAAGAGGCTCTCTGGGGGGAACTCCAGGCATAATCATAAGTGGGCTTAGCCTCTCTGTTGCAGCAGCTAGCCTTACAAGGGAAAGCCCCTAGATTGAGGGCTCAGCCCACTAAATTGGCAGTCCTCAGTGTTCCGGGAAAACCAGCAATAACCCAGGTGGGGACATCCAACATTTCTGCATTTCTCCCCAGTTCCTTGGGGGGGCCTCACAAATACACTTTTATTCTCTGCCCATGTCACTCTGGGATATATCAGGATTTCACCCCAGCCTGTGCAAAGTCACCAAATCCCACTTCCCATTCACAGCTCCATGCACCTATGGTGTTCAAAAAAACTGATCATACAAGTTAAATTATTTAGTGTGCTGCAGAAATATAGATCCTGCACCAAATAAACATCTACTTCCTTGGCAATGACCTTCTTTTATTTTGTGCTTCTGAGTCACAGTTCTGAGACAGGATCTGATTGGAACACCTATTTCAGTTACAGCTTTGTGTAAAACCGCCTCACATGTTGGCTTTTCAGGTATCCAGCCTAGAGGAGATGGCCTTTGAGTTGAGCACCAATCACTATTCCAGCCATGTCCGGGGTCAAGAGCTGGCTTCCCTTGAAGAACGTGGTAAGAGACCTGGCAATCTTCTGCCGCCAACATATCCCATGGCTGCTCTCCTTGGAGGGGAAGAGGCACTTTGGGTTTCATGGCCTGTTGAGGCCAGTGTGGGTGAGAAACTGGATATGTTGCCAGAGAACAAGGAACCCACAAAGGGATGAGATAAAAAAAAAAAAAACCATAAAAAAGGAGGATAAATAGAACAAGATTCCAAAGGATACAGGAAGGATGTAAAAGCACAGATGGAGAAGGGGTTGGCCTTGTCAGAGAGAAAAGATAATCCTTTCTTAACAGCAGGAACAAGTGAGTACATAAATTGGACAGACTCAACTTAAGGATGCAAGAATCAAAAAAAAGACTTAAGTTTTACAATTAAAAGGGAACTTCTTATTACATTTCATAGATGAGGAATGTCAAAAGACAAATCAGAGTTGAGTTTGCAGACGACAGCATTTTATTCAGGACCCAAAAGTTTTGCTGCAACAAAGGAATCCAGATCACTTGCACGAACAGAAGCAGTTTGGGGGTTCTAGGGGTGGCAAATGATTTATGTAGACATAAAAAGGAAGTTAGCTTGACTCCTACTGATTAGATGAAAGTTTGTCCATCTTATAGGGGTGGGTTTAGGGCAGGTGGGCTTTATTTTTTATTTGATCAAACTTAATGAACTAGGGACTTGATTGACTAACTGGGTCATTTGCCTTGGTGGGGAGAGAGGAATCCCAAGAAGGAATTCAAACAGGAAGCAGGGCACAGATTTTTTGGCTCTGACGGGTCCCCAGGGCTTTCTGAATACAATTTTATCAATTTCCCTCCCTTTTTGGTCATTCCCTTGATTATGAGGGCTTGGCCAAAGATGTTGCTAGTTTTTCATTCACCACTGAAAGACTCTCAAGTTGCACCACTGATTTCATGGGTTAGCTGAAGTTCAAGATTTTCATTGCACCATTTGTGCTGGTTTTGTATCCTTAGTGGTATCGTTTGTTGAATTAGTGGCTACATAGTAGCATTTAAGAGAGATCCAGTAATGAATGAGGGATATTATCAATATGATTAAGAGGATAACAAGTGTCGCTATTAGAATATTTCAGAGTCAAGGTCCCCATGAACTTAGAAGCCAACCAAAATAGAGACTCAGATCACTCAGATTTGGGAGGTATGTAAGCTGATTTGGCGGCTTCTCTAGCATGGGCTTCTGCTGCCCATGCTCTTGGCAAACATCCTCTTGACTGTCCTTTACAAATACACAGCACTGGGTACCCCCTAGTGCACACACAACTCCTTGGGAAGCCAGAATACAGTCTAATGCTGACCAATTTTGTAGAGTCATTTTGCAAATTTCCAATACCTTGTTAGCTAGCGAGCTGATGGCCTGCCCTGGGTGGGAGATAGATTTCTCTAATCTAAATGTCCTTTTCTAATACCATCTGTAATCTTACAGTGTATCTTCCAACACAGGAGACACCTCCTCCAATGAAAAGGGGACCAATACCAAGAACAGATCACCCTATGATTTTAGCCTGGGTTATGGGTTTTTCCATGATCCATTTAGAGTTGTCTCTAGTCTGGCAGTAGTCTCTTTCTGAGTTTTTATAGTGTGGGAAGAGGTCATAAGAGCCTGCATGTTTCTAATTTTTCCTTTTGGAAACTTATCATAAACAGCCATTTGAGGAACAGCAGAAGCTACCCAACAGGGACTAACCTAATTTATGGGTAGTACTTTGCATGTCTTGTGTCCACAAACAAAATAATATCCTTGAGGCACTTAATAAGTGCATCTATTGCTTTTAAGGAATGGGATATTGGTGTGTAGAGCTAACTGGGTGTAAACTCCAAAAGGAGAATCATAACCATCTTCATCTTCATTGTTATCTGATATCTTGCCTCATTTAACCAACAATTTTCTTTGCCTGACCCTTTAGCCAATCATAAATTTTTGCCTTGAGTGGAATAAATTCTTACATTATTAAAACCTGGAGGTGTTTGGAAAAAAATGGTGTCTCTAAAGGACATTTGGCCCCTACAGTGTGTGCATGTCTCATGAATGTAAAAGGAGTCTTGCCATATAGAAACTGAACTTTTACCATGTCCTACAGGGTGACTATGGTTGTCTGTCTGGTTTCCAGAGACAACACCACACTTCCTGGATTACATTACTTCATAATCCCAGTCTTGGGGGCTCTTAAGGTGCAGCGCAGAGTCATTCCAAAAAGGTGATCTTTCTGACTGGGTAACTGATGTTTGCTGTCAGGGCTAAGTCTACAAGTGTAAGAAGGATGATTATTGGAGGAATAACTGCTTAAGAGCTTAGTGAGGGATGGGCATAAACCCAGCAGTGAGTTTCATTGGTTTTATTTGCTATATGGTGTGTTTGCCAGTTTGAATGAATTATGTCCCCCCAAACGCCATTATCTTTGATGTAATTTTCTGTGGGTGGATCTATCAGTGTTAATTAGATTGTAATTCTTTGAGTGTTTCCATGGAGATGCACCCCACCCAACTGTGGGTGATGACTCTGATTGGATAATTTCCATGGAGGTGTTGGCCTTCCCATTGGGTGGGTCTGGATTAAATTATTGGAGCACTATATAAGATCAGACAGAAGGAGCAAGCTGCTACAGCCAAGAGGGACACTTTGAAGAAAGCACAGGAGCTGCAGATGAGAGACAGTTTGAAGATGGCCGTTGAAAGCAGACTCTTGCTCTGGAGAAGCTGAGAGAGGACAAATATCCCAAGTGCAACTAAGAGTGACATTTTTGAGGAGCTGAAGCCTGGAGAGGAACGTCCTGGGAGAAAGCCATTTTGAAACCAGAACTTTGGAGCAGACGCCAGCCACGTGCCTTCCCAGCTAACAGAGGTTTTCCGGACACCATTGGCCATCCTCCAGTGAAGGTGCCTGATTGTTGATGTGTTACCTTGGACACTTTATGGCCTTAACTCTCTAACTGTGTAACCAAATAAACCCCCTTTTATAAAAGCCAATCCATCTCTGGTGTTTTGCGTTCTGGCAGCATTAGCAAACCAGAACAGTGTGCTAGAAGAACAAAGTTACTGTGTTCAAGGTAGGAGTATATAGAGCAGAAATAGGGTAATGAGATAAAAGAAAGTCATGGTGAAGGTAGAGTATTCCTGGGGATGGAAATTTGGCATTGTAAGGGGTATAGGATGAATAAGAGAATGTTTAGACAGATGGTAAAAAAGAAGAGAAAGAGAATAGATAAGGAAATTTAGGAGTGTCTTGGTGTGTGATCCTGGGCGTCATCTACTTGTGCTTTTGTCTTGGGCAGAAGTGTCTACATGGCTGTCATTGGCTTGTGGAATCCTCATGTCAATTTTAGTTTGAGATCCAAAATGGGAAGAACCTCTCATGGGCTTGAAGCACATTTTTGTTGTGACAGGTGGACCCAGGGGTCAATTCCCTGCAGTTTTACTGCCATAGTGCTGTTCAGTAAGACTTGATAAGGTCCTTTGCATCTAGGTTCTAAAGCAATCTTGTGTTGATGTCTCCTCCAGTATGTCAAGTTTCTGTGTTGAAGATCATGTAGAGTCCACTGTAGAGAAATCTCAGAAAAGGCAGCCTAGATCTGTGAATGGTGAGACTGGGTGTATGCGATTAGTTCCTTACAATAATTAGCAAGTTCACGTTGTAATAGGCTGCAGTCCAGTAAAGTAGCAGAAATAATAAGCCTCTAATTTCATAGGGTGTTAGCCAGTATTTTTCCAATGGGCTAGATCTTATGGTCATCAAGGCTAAAGGAAGAACCTTAGACCAAGGTAGAGAGAGAGGGAGTCAAATACTTTAGTTAATTTAAGTTTGATGACACCATTTGTTCATTCTATCTTTCCTGACAATTGACTTTGGTAGGGACAGGGAAACTTTGGGTTGATGAGTGAGACCTTACAAAGTGTCTTGATTACAATTCCAGTAAATTGGGAGTCTCTTATCACTTGAGAGAGTAGCAAGAATTCCTTAGATGGGGAAACAAAGTCTAAAAATTTTTTAGGTACTATAAGGCAGTAGTCTTGTGACAAGGAAAAGCCTCTGTATATCCAGAAAATAGATATAAGATAACAAGGACATATTCATATCCTATAGAAGGGTGTAGCTGTTTAAAGTCTGTTCGAAGATGTCCAAACGGGTCATGACTGTTGAGGTATTTGAACCTCTTCCACCTTTACAGTTTTACCAGGGCTATGTTCATTGCCAGGTAGAACATAATTTATATGTTGCCTTGCTTCTTGTTTAAAAGTCCTTTTTTTTTTTTGTAATTGCTGAAGGTGAACCTCTGACCTGTAGCTTATAACAAGCACTTTCAGAGAAGCATCAGAGTAAAGCAATGTAATTGACCAGAAAATTTGGTTGTTTTTGTGGCAGGTGGCATTTTTTTAAAGAATAACTAAAATTATGACCAATAATACTATCTTGTTGTCTAATATCATGCAGATCAGTACCAGGATATACCATGGACAAGGAGAATATTTTCAAATCACTAGGGATTTTATATAATCTCTAAATATTTATTTAAATAGAATTTTACCCATACAAATTTAACCAAAAGAATGTTAAAAAATCCCTTTTAATTTGACAACATTTTCTGAGTAACTCATAATACCAAATGAATCTAATTATTTCTAGCACCTTTCTTTTTTAAAGGCAAATAAAAAACAAACCTTTCATGTTTTTCCAGGGGCCCTCTGGAAAATCTCAAAGACAATTTGAAGGAAAAAAAGATATCCTTTACAGTTTGATATTGAGAAGACAAAATGTCAAAATTTGTCAGGAGGTGTGAAACTTGGCTAACTAGGATCAGAGGTAACTGATAAATAATAGTTGATTACTTAACCAAAGTGACATTATAAAAAAGTTTATAAAAGTAAATATAGGCTGTAACATGATTGCAAAAAAAAAAGAAATAAGAACTTAGTTCTTTTTAAAGTGAGAAGAACTTGTTTGCTTAAAGAATAAAGGATGATAAGGTCAATATAAATATCAATGAGGATAGTATTCCGATAAGACATAGAACCTTTGCCTTCTAAGCAGATTACTCTGATGGTTAAGAGAAGACATTTATAACCTCTTACCGAGAGCAAATAATCACAGAGAATTTCATCATTTTAACAAAGAGAAAACCAAATTCTAGGTTAGTATGAATATACCATTTTATCTGAAAGCTCTTGAAAAAAATCTTATTAATAAGCCTATCAATTCTTAGTCAGCATTGACCATGACAAATAAAATTCATTTCCACATGCCTTCTACAATGTTCTATATCCCTGTAGGTTTTGTCCTTCATTTTCCTGTTTCTCATTTCACAGCACCCAATTTACTTTAGGCCCAAACTACTCTTTTTCCTTAACAAAAATGCATCCTGCATAACTTAAGTTTCCAAACATATCTTGAAAATTGTCTTCAAGCCAACATCCCTACAAAACACAGTAACTCTTGAAATAAAGTTTGTCAGAATAATAGTTCAGTTTAGCAAAACAGAAATTTATATTTTTCCCTCATTTTAAAAGTCTAGTAGATACAATACTAGCATATTTAACCAGTAAACCTGCATAAAATTAGGAAGAACATACCTAAGTAGAATACAATTGTATGTTTGTATTGTATTTAACATGGATAACACAGAAGGCATAGCTATTTCTATTTAACTAATAATATTAAACTAGTCCTGTTTCCCCAAAGGTAAACCTAGATCAGCTGCACTGGAATTTTTAAAACATTTGGATTTAGAGGAGTGATATCATAAACATGGTGATGTAAGACATCTTCTGGAAAAGTCTCCCCTCGGAATCAACTAATAAAAGGACAAATCCCACTTGCTTGGAACTCTGGAGCAAGTTAGAGAATGGAGAAGAACTCTATACATATTGAATCAAAAGAAAACACCAAAGTCATTTACATACTGGACGCCCCCAGTCAAGACCCCTCCCATTCAGTCCTCAGCAGCTTAAGAGGTGAACAGAGGCAGCACAGCCTGGGTCCCTCCTGCTGTGGATGTAGACCATAAAGTCACTCACAGCAGTGTGTTAGAATCCCATGCATATCCAGGCACAGGTACCCAAGTCTGCAGAGACCCAGGACAGAATACAAATAGCTGCAGAGTGCCTCATACAAAAAGACCACCAGGGAAAAACAGAGTGCAGCAGAACTGTTGGCAAAAGGTATGCAGAATCAATCCAGCCTCTGTTTGCGGGATCATATAATTACAAAATGGACCTTTCTGTATTGACCGTGACTCCCCGAGTGACATACCTTAACAGAGAAGAAACCAAAATCAGAAAAGTCTCATAGAAAAAAAAAGGGGGAAGAAAATTGAACTGCAGTAAGATAGGATGGGCTCCATAAATGAAAAGTGTAATGAAAAGGGGATACTGAGTGAGGGAGAGAATTTAAAAAAAATCATAAGAGCTGGGGAGAAAATTCTGCACAGAAACAAACAGAAAAGATCAAGATTCCCAGAGGAGGGTCAGAGGAAAAGAAACTTTCTCCTGGAGGTGAAACAATTGCACACAAAAGCACAATCTTAACAATTGTACCAAATATCCAGGACAAGAACCAGGTGCAGAAGAGCTGAAAAAATGTGAATGGTTAAACTTGGGCTACTCTAAATGTCCAGCATAAGTTGACCAAGTGTCAAAGAGGAGCCTT
This sequence comes from Choloepus didactylus, assembly GCF_015220235.1. Lineage (NCBI taxonomy): Eukaryota > Metazoa > Chordata > Mammalia > Pilosa > Megalonychidae > Choloepus > Choloepus didactylus. The sequence goes on along the minus strand of NC_051330.1, from coordinate 15,820,946 downwards.
AACACAAAGCTAATCAACAATAAAACCTAAGGGAACAGGGAGAAAGTGACATTCAGAATTAACACATCAAAATAATCAAATGCCTAGACATCAACAAAAAATTACTAGCCATAGTAAGAAACAGGTAAATATGGCTCAGTCAATGGAACAAATTAAAACTTCAGAGGAGACACAGAATTGGTAAGGACTAATCAAAGAAGTTCAAACAAATCTCGTAAATCAATAGAAGGAGATGAAGGAAAATATGGATGGAAATAAACTAATTGTGGATATAGAGCTAAAAGATATTAAGAAGACAATGTGTGACCAAAAGAAGAATTAGAAATTTTACAAAAGAAACATAACAGGAATTATGGGGATGAAAGGCTCAATAATGGGGATTAAAAATACACAAGAGGTATATAATACCAGGCTTGAACAGGCAGAAGAAGGAATCAGGAAAATATAAGACAGGACAATCAAAATCATACAGTCAAAAGGACAAATAGAGAAATGAAAAGGCAAAATTGAGTGGGTTCTCAAGGAATTGAGTGACAGCAAGAAGCACACAAACACATGCATCATAGGTGTTCCAGAAGGAGAAGAGAAGGAAAAAAATCCTCAACAAAATACTTGCAAATCAAATCCAAAAGCACCATAAAAGAATTATATACTATGATCAAGTGGGTTTTCTCCCAGGTATGCAAGTGTGGTTCAACACAAGAAAATCAATAAAAGTGACACACCACATAAACAAAATGAAGAGGGAAAACACATGGTCGTCTCAATTGAGGCAGAAAAGGCATTTGACAAAATCAAGCATCTTTTATTGATAAAAAACACAGAAAAATAGGAATGGAAGAAAACATCCTCAACATGATAAAGGGCATATATAGAAAACCCACTGCTGACATCATACTCAGTGGTGAAAGCCTGAAAGATTTCCCTCTAAGATCCGATACAAGACAAGGAGAATTGCTGTCACTATTGTCATTCAACATTATGTTGAAAGTCTAGCCAGAGAAATTAGGCATCTAAAAGAAATAAAATCCATCAAAATTGGAAAGGAACAGGCAAAACTTTCAGTATTTGCAGATGACATGATCCTGTATAAAGAAATTCCTGAAAAATCCACAACAAAGCTACTAGAGCTAAAAAAAAAGAATTCAGCAAAGTGGCAGGATACAAGATCAACATGCAAAAATATACAGTGTTTCTATACACTAAAATCTGGAGTGTTTCTATACACTAGTGATGAGCAATCTGAAGAAGAAATCAAGAAAAAAATTCCATTTTCTAAAGCATCCAAAATAATCAAATATCTAGGAATAAATTAACCAAGGGATATAAAGGACACATACATGGAAAACTACAAAAAATTTGCTGAACAAAATCAAACAAGAACTAAACAAATGGAAGAACAGTCTATGCTCACGGACTGGAAGACTAATATTGTTAAGATGCTGATTCTACGTAAAATGATTTGCAGATTAAATACAATCCCAATGAAAATTCCAACAGCCTATTTTGCAAAAATGGAAAAGCCAATCACCAAATTTATTTGGAAGGCCAAAGGACCTCAAATAGCCAAAGCCATCCTGAAAAAGAACGGAATTGGAGGACTCACACTTCCTGACTTTAAACTTATTACAAAGCTACAGTGGTCAAATCAGCATGGTACTGGCATAAGGATAGAATATATTTCAATGGAACTGAATTGAGAGTTCAGAAATAGACCTTCACATCTAAGGCCAATTGATTTTTGCCAAGGCTGTGAAATTCACTCAACTGGGCAAGAATAGTCTCTTCAACAAATGGCTCTCAGAGAACTGATATCCATATGAGTGAAAGAGGACCCCTTTCTTACACCATATACAAAAATTAACTCAAAATGGATCAAAGACTTAAATATAAGAACCAGGAGTATAGAACTTATAGAAGAAAATATAGGGCAGCATCTTCAGGATCTTGTGTTAGGCAATGGTTTCTTAGACACAAAAGCACAAGCAACAAAAGAAAAAATAGATAAATGGGACGTTATGAATATTAAAAACTTTGTGCATCAAAGGACTTTATAATGACAGTGAAAAGACAACTTACTCAATGGTAGAAAATATTTGGAAGCTACATATCTGATAAGGGTTTACTATCTAGAAAATATAAAGAAATCCTACAACTCAGCAATAAAAAGACAAACAACCCATTTGAAAAGTAAGCAAAGGACTTGAATAGACATTTCTCCAAAGAGGATATACAAATGGCCAAAAAGCACATGAAAAGATGCTCAGTATCATTAGCCATTAGGAAAATGCAAATCAAAACCACAATGAAATACCGTTTCACACCCATTAGTAAGGCTACTATTAAAAAAATAGAAAATTACAAGTGGATGTAGAGAACAAAATTACAAGAGGATGTAGAGAACAAGAACAGTCATTGTTGATGGCAACGTAAAACATGCAGCTGCTATAGAAGACAGTTTGGCAATTCCTCAGAAAGCTAAGTACAGAACTACCATGTGATCCATCCACCCCATTTCTAGGTATACACCTAGAAGAACTGAATGCAGGGACTTGATCAGATATTTACCCACCAATGTTCACAGTGGCATTATTCACAATTGCCAAAAGATGGAAGCAACCCAAGTGCCCATCAGCCATTGAATGGCTAAGCAAATTGTGGTACATACAGACAATGAACTATAATTCAGCATTAAAAAGAAACAAAGTTTTGATTTATACTAAAACATAGATGAACTTTGAAGATATCATATTGAATGAAAAAAGGCAGATACAATAGGATAAATATTGTATGATCTCACTGATATAAAATAATGATGATAAGCAGAGTTGTAGAGTCAGAATCTAGAATACAGTTTACCAGGGGCTGGGTTGTGGGTCAGGAATGGGGAGTTAATGCTTCAGTTGTACAGAATTTCTGTTTGGGTTGATTGTCAAGTTTTGGTAATGGATGGTGGCGATGGTAGCATAATGTTGTGAATGTAATTAACAGTATGGAATTATATAGGTGAATGCGGTTAAAAGGGGAAATTTTAGGTCATGTGTGCTACTGGAATAAAAATTTAAAAACAAAACAACTAGGACTGTATGATACAGTGAACAAGTGAACACTATTGTAAATGATGGCTTATAGTTAATAGTATATTTATAACAAAATTCTTTCATGAATTGTAACAAATGTACCACACTAATGCAAGGTGTTAATTATAGGGTGGTATATGGGAACTCTGTATTTTATATATTTTATGCTTGGTATTTCTGTGCACTTAACAATTTCTCTAACAAAAAGTTATTAATAAAAGTATTTTAAAAATTTGGATTTAATTCTGTGAAAACTCTTTCTACATTGGAAGTATTAGAAGTTCAGTTTCCTTAATTTCTGGGACTTCAGGAGCATTAATTTATATATGTGCTTATTTAAGCAATTTGAGTAGAGCTCTTTTAAGGATTTTTATTTGTTAATTTGGTGTTACCATCTGGAGTTAGGAAAATATACATCAGCAAAACTGGCAGACACAAATAGAGAGCTTACAGCTTCAATTATATGCTTTTCATCCATGAGTCAGACTAGAAACACAAATACAGAACTCTCTAGTTTATGTAAGAGCTGGCTTTCTCTTCTTGTAATGTAAGCGTGTTACATTTTTATCAGAAATTTTGTTCTTGGTCTATGGGTCAAGTTGAGATTGATTTTTATTTGTTTTGTTTTGTTTCGTTTTTTAATGTGAGGCCTAAAAACTTTCCTGTTGTAATTCGTGGAGAATTTTAAGATTTTCTTTGCCCTGATGTGTATTCTTACAGAAACATTGCCCTATTTCTCAGGCTTATTTGTCTCTCAGATTTACTGTAGAAAGGGGAATTTTGCAGATGTCTGTTTCTCCAGGTCAGTTTTACCAGCTTTTGCCATCCAGGATTTAGCATCTGAGGTTTTGATGTTGGTATAGGCTGATATTGGTCAGGTAGCTCTGGATATCACTGAAAATAATTCTAAAAATTTTCTATGAATATTAGCTGGTCTTATTTTGGAAAATCTTTAATAACGGCTCATAATTCAGTTGAGGTCCAATGTTTAAATTCTGCTCTAGCAGGCCCTCAGTTCCCATAGAAGGCTTTATTTTTAAAGGAGACTTGCTAGATTATTTTTCCTCAGTGGGGTAGAGGAACCAGTTAGGACAGCTATGGTGGAAGGGCTGGGTACAGCAAGATGGAGTAGCTATAGGTTTGGTTTGGTTTGGAGTTCTTTCCCTTTTGTTTTGTTTTTGGCCTTTTCTTTTTCCAAGGAACCTTTAAGTGAAGCTATTATGGAGGCAGTTTGCCCTCTAGCAGCCTCCAAATACCAATCATGGACCCTCTTTTTTTAAGGTAACTTTCAAGTGCACGATTTTGTTCCTCTGAAATTTCTCAAAGTGACCACTACAAAGACAAATCATCCTTAGTCAGATCCACCTATGAGCAGAAAGTCACACAGGTCCAGAGGGTGAGTATCTAAGAAGTAAGAGTTTGAGGAGGAGGATAAGAGGGAGATTTAGAGTAGAGGACCCCGTTATGCTGTGTCCAGATGAAATGTCTCTCGCCCAAGGCCTTTTGGCTCAGCCATGGATCCTGCTCTTTCCTTAGCAGAGTTCCCCAGCAAGTGGACACTCAGGACAGATGTCTGGTACTGAACACAGGCAGCACAAGGCATAGAAAAGGAGGCTCCTTGCAAAGTACTTGCCACGTGACCCAGGTTAGGAGTTAGTTTATCAAGACTTCTGGATTTCCAAACCCTGTATCTCTGAGAGAGACAGAAAATTAGAAAGCTGGAGGGAGAAATGAAATGAAACCAAATGAACAGTCTGACTGTAGAACCAAAACAGAACCCAAACCCAAAGTACCTAAACCAAAGTGGCGAACAAAGGCAATTGAGATTGACACAAATTGTGGAATTAAGACACAGGAAGGGGTTCTGGGGGATGCCCAGCCTCGGTCATGAACAGGAGACACAAAGGGGTCTTTATGTGTGTGTCACCTCTCCAGTCACCAGAGCCCGCAGCCCCAGAGGGTACCTTTTGTATCTTGCTCAGGACTCCAAACTTGTCAAAAGACAAATCAGTCAAGTTTGCAGACTCTAGCATTTTATTTGGGACACCAAAGTTTTGCTTCAGCAATGGAAGCCAGATTACTTGCAAGAATGGAAGTAGCTTTGGGGTTCTAGGGATGGCAAATGATTTTTTTTATAGATTAAAAAAAAAGGAAGTTAGCTTTACTCCTGTTGATTGGATAAGAGTTTGTCTGTCTTATATGGGTGGGTTTAGGTCAGGTGGGCTTTATTTTGTATTTGGTCAAACATAATGAACCAGGGGCTTGACTGGCTATCTGGGTTATCTGCCTTGGTGAGGATTTCAAACTGCAAAAGATGAAGAGGAAACCCAAGAGGGAATTTAAAAAGGAGGTCTCTATGGAAACACTCAATCAAAAGGTTCCAACGTAATCAATACTAATATGTCTGTACCCACAAGGCTGCATTAAAGAACATGGCATTTTGGGGGACATAATACATCCTGCCATTCTGGAAAGCTTTTTTATTTTTTTGGCTCTGAGGGGTCCTAAGGGCTTTCTCTATACAATTTTGTCAGAAAATTATGGCTCAAAAAGTAGACTACTGTGGAAACCAGTTTGGTGGTTCCTCAAAAAGTTAAACATAAAACTGCCATATGACTCAGCAATTCCACTTCTAGGTATATACCCAAAGAACGGAACACAAAACTCAAAGAGAAACAGGTGTGCCAATGTTTCTGGCAGTATTATTCACAATTGCCAAAGGGTTGAAGTAACTCAAGTGCCATCAACCAATGAATGGATAAACAAAATGGAATATTATTCAGCTATAAAAAGGAATGAGGTTCTGATACATGCTACAACGTGGATGAACCTTGAAGATGTTTTGCTAAATGAAATAAGCTAGACACAAAATGTTGTATATTATATGATTCCATTTACATGAAATATCTAAAATGGGCAAATTTATAGAGGTAGTAGATAAGTAGTCAGGACCTAGGGGAAAAGGGGAATGGGATGTGTGTTGGTTTGGATGTATTATGCCCCCCAAAATGCTGTGTTCTTTAATGCAACCTTGTGTTGATTAGATTGGAAACTTTTGATTGAGTGTTTCCATGGAGATGTGACTAGTAACACCTTTGGTTAGGGTGTGACCTGCTGATGGGATTATTTCCATGGAGGTGTGGCCCTGCCCTTTCAGCATGGTCTTGATTAGTTTACTGGAGCCCTGTGAAAACTCAGACAGAAGGAGCTCACTACTACTGCAGGTTAGAGAGACATTTTGAAGATGTGGCTGTTGGAAGCTGATGTTGACATTTTGGAGAATGCCATTTTGAAATGCAACCTGGGAGCAAGCAGATGCCTGCCCTCTTCCTTCCCAGGTAACAGAGGTTTTCTGGATGCCATTGGCCTTTCTCCAGTGAAGGTAGCCTACTGTTGACACCTTACCTGGATACTTCACAGCCTTAAGACTGTAACTTTGTAACCAAATTAACTCCCTTTTTAAAAGCCAATCTATTTCTGGTGTTTTGCAAAATGGCAGCATTAGTAAACCGCTTTTGCTTAGTGGGTACAGAATATATAATATTTACACATATTACTATATATATGCACATATATTACTACACACACACACACACACACACACACACACACACACACACTTTTTGCCAAACTATTTGATAGCTGTAGTCATGACATGTCCCCTCTACATGTATACAAGAATACCTCTTTTCATTGTGTGTTGTTTCTTTGTGCTTCTCAGATATTACATTTTATACAAATGGAAGGTTTGTGGCAATCCTATGATAAGCAAGTCTACAGGGGCCATTTTATTTTTCCAATAGCGTGTGCTTACTTTGTGTCTCTGTGTCACATTTTAATTCAGGTATGTGCATTTTTTTTTTTAGAGATAATATTGCACACTTAATAGATACAGGCATACCTGTATATCTTAAGAACAAGGGCATTCTCCTGTATAATTACAATATAATCATAATCTTCAGGATTTTAATATTGATTTACTATTATTATTCTAATATAATGCCCTTCATAGCTCTTTTTTTCAGAGATGATGTGGTTTTCAACTTTGAATCTGCTTTTCTACCCCTTCCTGTTAATCAGCTCAACCCAGGATCTAGAATGAAATGATGCAGAGAAGTTTCTAACTAAATATTAGCTGAATGAATGAAGGGATAAATGAGTGAGTGAATGGAAAAGTTCTTTTTGATGTGTCTTCGAACTTGAAAAGATATGACTGTGAACAGTTCATGAGCTCCATGTGGAAATGACATGACCTTCTAGATCTTCTCGTTGATCTTGACAGAAACCTTATACCTGACAGCATATATTTTGCAACAATGACTTTTTATCATTAATTAGGTGGTATGTAAGTTACTAGTGGTTAGATAAGCAATCAGGGAACCTGGCCAACCAGTTCAAAAGTAAAGCATACTGGAATTCTTGTTAATCATATATCATATATCTTAGAAATACCTAAGTTTCAACACCATTTTAAAGTACTCAGAAAACAAACCAGTTATTATAAAAAAGAATGCAGGATGATGGAGCACTGTATTGTAGGATTTCAGTCAGCAACAAACAATACCACAGATTCTGCTGTGATTACATCCATTGTATCAGCCATGATCTTGGTACAAAGAGACTTTTATGAAAATTAAACAGCACATTCGTTGCCATGGGGGTATACCATTGAAATCAGGCACATTTTTTTTCCCCTCTCATATTTGGGAAGAAAACTTTCCTCTTGTATTTGGTACTAAATAGCTCCAGAAGAAAATCCTACTTAAATATTCCTTTTTAGATGCAAGAGCCGACAATGCAAAGCAAGATGCTGTGTGCACAGTAGATGCTCCGAGATTGGGTTTGCAGCTGTCTTTGTAGCACGTATAGCAGGTGCATCCTAAGGATGTTAGTAGGGCATTTCAAAAGTTAGGTCATAGAGGAAATACATTCCATAATCATGAGTACCTTCTATCAGAACTTGAAAGAAATGTCTGACTCCTGGTTTCTTTCCCCCTTCTGATAATTTCACTGTTTTCCTTCCCACATTTCCTATGCATTCTTTCAAGACGTATGCACCCCAAGTTCTAGCATAAAAATTTCAGTCCCTGTAATCTGTGTTCTTTCTTTCAACAAGTACCTCCTGAAGGCACAATAGGTGCCAGGTTCTGTACCTGCAGATGGGACATGACTCGGGAAGTTTTGAGTCTAACGGGGAGGCAGTGGAATAAAGAGCAAGTAGAAGGCAGAGTCGTAAGTGTTATGATGGAGGTAAGTATTGAATGAAGTGGGAGCACTGAGGCAGGATGTGAGCTCCATTTTCAGAGCCTTCCTGAAAGAGATGATATCTTAATTGATGTGTTAAAGTGAGACACGATTAGCCTAAAAGGCCTGCGTTGTATCTTAATTTAATAGCTGTGGTCCCAGAGATATATGTGAACAATATTATTGAAACATGTGAGCTACATGGATTTAGAATTATAATAAAACACAAAAGTCTGGTTACATTAATTATTATTTTAAAAAAGAGAATAGAAAATTCTGAACATGGTGTCCTTCTGTGGTCTGCAGAACCTCACAGAGAATTTTCTAGATCTTCGTCACAGCTTAAAAAGGCAGGAATAGGAAACTTTTGGGTGTCAGCACAATAAGAACCTTTCATTGTATTTTATGACTCAAGTAAACAAAAATAAGAAAACTCCTTCAACACATAGTAGTTTAAAACTGAAGGGAAAAATGATTGGATTTTCAGTGCTTCCATGAGTGACATCACTTCAAATACATGAGAGTTAAGAACGTGTGTCCCCAGAAAAGCTGGGGGTAGAACTAATCTGAAGAAATCCATGTATATTTACCTTTGGTCATTATGGTGGTTTGGAGCTTTATGTACCCCATGTAAAAACATGTTCTTAAATTTAATCCATTCCTGTGGGTGTGAACCCATTGTAAGTAGGACCTTTTGATGAGGCTACGTCAGTTAAGGTGTGATCCACCTCAACCAGGATGGGTCTTAATCCTCTTACTGGAGTCCTTTATAAGCAGAATGAAATTCAGACAGACAGGGGAAAAAAACATGGGACACAAGGAGCTGAAACTCAATGGAACCCAGAAGAGAATGGAGAGGCTGGGAGAGGCCTCCATGCGCGTTGCCATGTGACAAAGGAGCCCAAGACCAAGGATCACCAGCAGCCAGCCCTAGAAGGCCAGTCTTTAGTAAAAAAACATTACCTGGATGACACCTTGATTTGGACTTGTTTAAGCAGCTCATTATGTGGGATTTGCTTGAGCAGCCAAAGGAAGCTAAAACAGTGGTAAAACTTAATTAATTCAATTTTTGGTATCTGTAGTAATTTGTATGGCTAGCTGAATATTATCTTTGTATAATGAAAAAAAATATTCTGTTCAGCAAAACTACTGTACAAACAAAATTCCAGAGAGGTTTCAGAACTACAAAAGAGATAAGCTGGTATCAATAACCCTCAAATGCCTCAAAGCCCTGTGTTAAGAAAATAAATTTGTTAATGATGCTATTGTCATCTAAGTTCTATGCAATTACCCAAAGTATTATACTAAACAATATTAGTTGAGTTCTAATCACAGTATAGACTTGATATTAATAGAACTTAATTTTAGAAACACAAAATTAAGAAGAATTTCCCTTTTTTCTTTTTAAATTTGATCTCCTCTCCTAACCAATTTGCTTGAAAATGTGAAATTTGTCTCTTCAGGCTGGAGGGTGGGGTTTTTTTACTCCTTCCCCAACCCTCAGTGCTAATCCTCAACCCTCATCCATCTTTCCCTTTCTTTGCTTTCTGTTCAGTGGTCTCTGTATGTTTGGCCTGATGAAAGCCTCATTGTGTCACATCTGGAACAAATCTGCTGGTGTCACAGTGGATGGGCCTATCCTGGGTAGTCTAGGAACAAAGTGATTGCTGGCACTTTGACAATTGCCTATTGTCCAGGCACAGGGCTGCTTTCTTTTCCTGAGAAATATGCTCCAGAGTACATTTGAAATCAGGTTATCGTTGCTCATTAAATTAGGGGAAAGTCATCTGGCAGCTTTGGGCAGGTGCACTAAATATGCATCAAATTCTATTTGTTTTACAAGCTACAGTTTTTCTTTACTGTGCGTTTCTCTCATCATCATAAGTCTCTGTGGTCAATATCTCTTTGTGTGAATTCACAGCATTTCCTCCTGCACAATGATCCTTCAAATATAATCCAAAATGGGGGAAAAAATAAAGGAAAAACAAAAAAGCCAAAGTTGTTCCATCTTATCATACTACTGAATAATTTCTTGCAGAATATAATAAAAGATATTTTTAGATTGAGCTGCAGCCCTGTGTGGTGGTTTGAAGCATTATGGACCCCAGAGAAAGCCACATTCTTTTAATCCATTCCTGTGGGTGCAGACCTGTTGTAGGTGAACGTTTTGATAAGGTTCTTTCAGTTGAGGCTTGCCCCCTGGGTGGGTCTTAATTCTTTTACTGAAGTCCTTTATAAGAGATGAAATTAAGAGAAGCTCATAGAGAAAAGGCCTGGAGGAGCTAAGAGAGGACTCACAGAAGCTCAGAGAGGAAGCCACTGGAATCAGAAGCTGAAAGCAATGAAACCTGGGAGTGAAGGACCAACAGACACTGGCCATGTACCTTACCATGCAGCAGAGGTGTCCTGGATGCCAGCAGCCTGTCTTCAGAGTCCAGGGATCATCCTGTTGATGCCTTGAGTGGGATATTTTCATGACTTTAGAACCATAAATTGTAAGTTAATAAAATCACCACTGTGAAAGCAAACCCGTTTCTGGTATATTGCATTCCTGCAGCTTTAGCAAACCAAAACATCCCCCAAAAGATGTGCTCAAGCCCTAACCTCCCATCTTGTGAATTGATAATATTTGGAAAAAGGATCTTTGAGGATGTTATTTGTTAAGATGAGGACAAATTGGGTTAGGGTGGGCCCTTAATCCAACATAACTGGTGTCCTTATAAGCTGAGGAAATTTGGAAGAGAGACAACAGGAGAGGCAGCTGTGTGACAGAGGCAGAGATGGGTTAGAGATGTCACGGATGGATGCCCACCCACCAGAAGCCAGGAGACAAGCATGGAATGGATTCTCCCATTTAGAAGGAAGCATGGCTGGGCCGGTGCTTTACTTTTGTACTTCTGACCTCCAGAACTGTGGGACAATACATTTCTGGGCCAACTGGTCTGTGGAACTTTGTTACAGCAGCCCTGGCAGACTGATAGCACGAATCTTAGTAGCTATCATTATTCTAGCAGAGATACTACTAAAACAGTGGAATTCAAGGACATGTTTTTGTTATTTTATTTTTTTTAAATTCAATTTTATTGAGATATAGTCACATACCATGCAGTCATACAAAGCATACATTCAATTGTTCACAGTACCATTATATAGTTGTGTGTTCATCACCAATATTTTGGTTATTTTATAAGCTATGTTACTCTTTCTTATATCTATTAAACCCAATGATAGATTGTTGAAAGGAAGGGATAAAACATTAGTTAGAACAATCACAATCTTTGATAAAATGTCACCAGCAAAACTGCCAACACTTGGATGAAAAGACTATTGTATTATTGCACCACTTCCACTGTGATGGAGGATGCTGAGCTTAGAAAAAAATTAGGGAAGGGAAGTTGCTGGCAAAATCAGCCTGTGCCTTTATATACTATTGTCTTTGGTCATTTCACTTTGTCACTATCTCTTCAATGACTCACATGTCTGTTTCAGTTCACTTATGAACTAAGAGTGACTTCTGACATGAGAAGTCAGAATGTTTGATGCTGGCGTATTTTTAAAAAGTTAAATGAAAGCCAGTTGGCTCAACTTGATTGTTGAGTGAGTAAATAATCCCTGTAGAATAAACTGTTCTCCAGTGGGCAGTGAGGCACTCATTTTGAGGCTAAAGATGCAGGTGAAAAAAACTCTGTCTTGAACAAAAGGTACAGAGAATTAGTTAAGATCCCAGACCTTAGAATCTGAGTGAATAGGGTTAGGCTGTTTCCCAGCTGGGTGACCTTGAAAAAGGTCACCTCTTCAAGGGCATGTTTCTTCCTGTATCAGATGGTGTCAACTATTTCTGAGGGCTAAGGAAAGCAAAATGAGATTATACCTGTGAAATTCTTAGCTCAGTGCCTGGCACATGATAACTACTTGATAAATGATTGCCATTAGTATAATTCTAACTTGATGTTTCATTGATTGTTTGCTTTTATAGGAGATACACTCACAAAGGGACAATTACATCTTACCATTAAAAACAAACAAAATATCCAAGGAAATTTCTCAGTGTCTCTTTCCCTAAAGTGAAGCAAAGATGTCTCCAAGTTCATTACCTGTGTCTAGTTTGAGAACTGGGACTTGAGGCATTGTATTCATTTTCTGGTCTGCCTAACTAGAATGAGTCCCAAGAATAGAAGGAAAAGACTTAAAATAAATAGGTAGTTATTTTCATTTTGAGGAAAAAAATCTTTTTAATTTGCTTTTCATTTATCCATGCATTCATTCAAGACAATTTATTAAACACCTAAAATGTGTCAAGCATGAACATCTTATTAATAAAACCATTTTTCTCTTAGAAAGCTATTTACTATATTTTGAATCAAGAGATTTTCTTTTAATGCTTATCTGTTTCTTGCAAATTTCCTTGTTACCTTCTGGCTGGAACAACCTTCTAGCTCATATCTGAAAAAGTAAAGTCTACATCAACTGCACTCATTTTATGTCAAGTCAAACTTACAGAATACTCATGTTTGTGAACACCCTTAAAAGGTTCCTACTGTGGCAAATTTTATGCTAGCCTTCATTCCCCTTGTGAACAATCATCTTTTTTTAAAGTGGAAAATTTTTGTGTATTTTCCATTTGACTTTTCAGATTCTATGTATTTGTGTATCTCATTCAGAATCCTTAGCTTTGTGCTCCTTAGGCTATAGGCTGGTAGAAAGTGAGTTGAAGTCAAGTTAAATTAAGGAAATAAAAAAGAAGGAAAAATTGAAAAGAGGGTAAAGAGATGGGGTGAAAGAAGAAGAGAAAAAGAAAGGGGGCAAGAATTTTACCTATGCATTTGACTGTTCTGTTGGAAGCTGTTGTGTTGGAGAAAATAGAAAAAACAGTTTATGTGGAGAATATTTCTCTTTTTCACAGATTCAAGAGAGAGAAGAAGTCAGAATAAACAGCTTAGGGCAGTCAAACAGAGAAGCATGAGCATGTGTGTGCTCTCAGGCAAGGAGCCTAATGGGCTTCTTTTTTCTTTTTTTTTTTCCAATTTTTTAAAATTCAGCTTATTGAGATATATTCACATACCCTACAGTCATCCACAGTGTATAATCAGTTGCTCACAGTACCATCATATAGTGGTGCATTCATCACCCAAATCAATTTTTGAACATTTTCATTAATTCAAAAAAAAAAAAAAATAAGAATAAAAATACAAGTAAAGAAGAACACCCAAACAACCTATCCCCCCAACCCCCTATTATTCATTTAATTTTTGTTCCCATTTTTCTACTCATTTGTCCATACACTGGATAGATGAGCTGTGAGCTACAAGGTTTTCACAGTCACACAGTCACACTGTGTAAGCCATAGAGTTACACAATCATCTTCAAGAATCAAGTCTACTGGGTTGCAGTTCAACAGCTTCAGGTATTTTCCTCCAGCTATTCCAATACACTAAAAAGTAAAAAGGGTTATCTATATAGCACATAAGAATAGTCTCCAGAATGACCTCTCGACTCCATTTGAAATCTCTCAGCCACTGAAACTTTGTTTTGTTTCATTTCACTTTCCCCTTTTGGTCAAGAAGGATTTCTAAATCCCACGATGCTGGGTTGAGACTCATCCACAGGAGTCATGTCCTGCGTTGTCAGGGAGATTTAAACCCCTGGGAGTCATGTCCCATGTAGTGGGGAGGGCAGTGAATTCACCTGCCAAGTGGGCTTAGAGAGAGGCTACATCTGAGCAACAAAGAGGTTTTCTGGGGGAGACCCTTAGGCAAAATTATAAGCAGGTCTACCTCTTCTTTGCAGTAACAAGCTTCATGAGGGCAAGCCCCAAGACTGAGGGCTCAGCCTGCTACATTGGTAGCCCTCGGTGCTTGTGAGAATATCAGTAATAACCCAGGCAGAGAAGTCCAACATTTCTGCATTTTTCCCCAGTTCCTCAGTGGGGGTGGTTAATGGGCCTCTTTTAATGAGGCAAACAGTGACATTACACTATTGGAAAGAAGAGAAAAACAGAGGAATTTTGCTTACACCTTGATAAGTTCCCAGCTCAGAGAATATATACAGCCTATGAGATCCTTAAAGATTTCTCAGGAAGGGATGGCCATTTTGAGGACTGACATATTTCTCAGTGAGCCCAATATAAGCAATTTTTCTTTTGGGGCTGAAACAAATCACCATTCCTCAGGCTGAGAACCAGCTGAGGTGGCTGATTTGTGTTTTCAGGGCTGCATTGTATAAAAATGATATAATCAAAGCATGTTCATAGAGGCAAGAAACACAGGCAACATTAGGCTCGTACCTCCCGTCTATTGCCAACTCCAGGAGCCCACATGCACTTTCAAGTATGGGGGCAGAAGAACTTGCCTGCACTATTTTTTCCCCCTTTTGGTCTTTTCTTCTTATGTTTCTAACAACCAACCAAAAGTCATCAGTAAGCCAAGTTTTGGCTTAGGTCCAAAGCAGAACCATTGCGTACTCCAGGAAATCCAGGTGGCAATAGTGGCACAATATTGTGAACATAATTAACACCACTGGGTTATGTATCTGAATGTGGCTAAGGGGAATATTTTAGGTTGTATATATGTTAGTAGAATAAGAATAAAAATTAAAAAACACAGCACTGTACAACACAAAGAGCGAACTCTAATGTAAACTATGGACTATAGTTAATAGTACAATTATAATAATATCCTTTCATCAATTGTAACAAAGATACCACTAACACAAAGTGTTAGCAGTAGGCAAAACTGTGTGTGTGTGTGTGTGTGTGTGTGTGAGTGTGTGTGTGTGTGTTGATAGAATATATGGGAACTCTATTTTCTGCATGATTCTTCTGTAAACCTACAGCTTCTCTAATAAAATAATTTTTAAAAATGGGATGGAAGCTGTAGCTAGTTAAGGGATAATGACAAAAGGAAATTAAATTCTGTAGATTTCTGTCAAGTATGTAAAAATGAGAAGCACTTTTAAATAATAGAAATTGCAATCCAGTGAGTATTGTGAAAAAAATGTAGGAAAAGAGGTTGTGGGAACGAATTTCGTACTTGAGACATTTTGTATGTGGAAAATTGATTTGATATATAGAAATAGTGACATCTCACAGCATAATCTTAACTAATGCAATTCATGTACACAGTGATTTTATAACTTGCAGAACATCTTAATAACAATTAGAAATTTCCCAACTGAGATAGACAAGGTTCAGAAAATGAAAGCTTTGTTGGGGAAAGCAGAAACCCAGGTTTAGTTATTTTGTTTTTGGGAAATTGAGCTTTTATTTTAAGTGAATTCAAGCATCCTTAACAGGCCCTGTACAGGAATCCTTGAGTACTCAAGTGAAGTTTTTATTTATCCACAGGCAAAATATAATGTGTGGAGTTCAAGATTTTACTGAATTGCTTTAATTGTATGTTTTACCTCTGCTCTGAGGCCATCTCTCCTGTGGGTAAAAAGGCAGTTCACAAGTGACTACCAGAATAACCTTGGTCTTTCTCTGGTCACACCAGAGAACATTTTCCCACAGGAATTGCACTGCTATTACCAGCTAATTCCAGCCAGAGAAAAACAGGCTTCAGTCAACAAATTTGGGTTAAAAACTACCTTGGTGTACATACATGGGGAATTTGAAAAGGTTTGCAAATGAAATAACATTATCTAAACATATAATATCATAAAAATATGTTAGGGCAGCAGTTCTCAATTGCTGAGGATTTTGTGCTGCAGGAGATATTCAGCAATGTCTGGAAATATTTTTTTATTTTCACACCTGGGGGCACATGTTACTAGCATCAAGCCAGTAAAGGAGAGAGAGGCTGCTAAATATCCTGTAATGCACAGGACAGCTCCTTTAAAACAAAGAATTATCCTGCCCTAAAATGTGAATAGTGCTGAGATTTGAGGAATCCCATGTGTCATGTTTTGGAGCTGTATATACCCCAGAAAAACATGTTCTTGAGCTTAAGCCATTCCTTTGGGTATGAACCCATTGTAAGTAGGAACTTTGATGAGGCTACTTCAGTTAAGGTGTGACTCACCTCAATCAGGATGGGCCTTAATCCTATTACTGGAGTCCTTCATAAGCAGAATGAAATTCAGACAAAGAGAAAGCCACAGAAGCAAGAAGCTGAAGGTCATAGGGTGGTATATGGAAATCGCATGTTTTATGCACGATTGTTCTGTAAACCAAGAATATCTCTAACAAAGGAAAAAAAAAAAAAAAAAAACAAGAGGAAGGTCAATGGAGCCTAAAAGAGAAGGGAGAGGCCAGGAGAGGCTGCCATATGCATTTCCGTGGGACAGAGGAGCCCAGGACCAAGGATCACCAGCAGCCAGCCCCAGAACACCAGTCTTTGGGAAGAAAGCTTTGCCTTGATGATGCCTTGATTTGGACTTTTTCCTAGCTTCAGAACTGTGAACTAAAAAATTCCTATTGTTTAATCCAACCCATTGCATGGTGTTTGCTTGAGCAGCCAAGGTAAGTAAAACACTGTGCTAGAAGAAGAAGAAGTTTCAATTCATGGGGCCGATGTGCCAGCAAGGAGTTTGCATGGATTTTTAAAAAATTAATAGATTTCATTTTTTAGAGCAGTTTTAGATTTATGGAAAAATTTCGCAGAAAATACAGAAGGTTCCCATATGCTCTCTCTCTACTTCACCCCAACATTTCCCCTATTATTAACTTCATGCTTTAGTGTGGTATATTTGTTACAATTGATGAATCAATATTGATACATTAGTATTAACTCAAGTCCATAGTTTACATTTAGGTTCACTTTGTGTAATATTCTACTTTGGACAAATTCATAGTCATATTTCCACCATTACAGTAACATACAGAATACTTTCCTGTCCTAAAAGTGCCCTGTGTTCCACCTATCCATCCTTACCCCCCACTCCCTCAACCCCTGATAACTCCTGATCTTTTCACTGTCTCTATAGTTTTGCCTTTTCCAGATGCTATTTCATTGGAATCATACACTATATGGCCTTTTCAGGCTGGCTTCTTTCACTAAGCAATACATTTAAGGTTCCTCCATGTCTCTTTGTGGCTTGATAGCTCATTTCTTTTTCTTTCCCTTTTTGCATTTCTTTGTCTCATGTAAAAAGAATTCCAGAGGTGAGCAGCTGTGGAGTGACACAGCCGTTCAATGATGCTGTCAGAGACCAAGGATCTTTCTATATTTCTGCCCTACCATCTTTAGGAAATTGTCTTTTTCTCTCATGCTTATCACTTCATGGTGGCAAGATGTTTGCCGTGCTTCCAGACACCATGCCTGCATCCCAGAAGGGCAAAAGGCTGTAGTGGGCACATTTATCCTAGTTAATCAGGAAGACAAATGTTTCCCCCGGAGTCCCACCCACAAACTTCCACTTACAGCTCATTGGCCAGAACCTGTCACATGGTCACTTCCAGACAATGGGAACAAGACTACTAATGGAGATTTAAACCAATCACAATTCATTCCCAGCAATAGAGTGGGGTCCTGTTGTCCCTGAGAGGAAGAAATTTTAGCAGCCACCTGAACAAATTGAGGTTCTATTAGTTGGAAAAAGTAGAGGCTCATTACTTATCAACAGCTGAATAGCAGTCATTGTATGGATGTACCACAGTTTGTTTATGCATTCACCTATTGAGGGGCCTCTTGGTTACTTCTGATTTTTGGCAATTATGAATAAAGCTGCTATAAACATGTATGTGCAGGTTTTTGTGTGGACATACATTTTCAACTCATTTGGGTAAATAACACAAATGGAGTGCATGGTAAGACTACATTTAGCTTTGTAAGAAGCTGCTAAACTGTTCCCAAAGTGGCTATAACATTTTGCATTTTCACTAGCCATGAATGAGAGTTACTGTTTCTCTACATTCTTGTCAGCATTTGGCATTGTCAGTGTTTTGGATTTTAGCTGTTCTAATAGGTATGTGTTTATATCTCATTGTTGTTTTAATTTGCAGTTCCCTAATGACATATGATGGCAGGCATCTTTTCATATGCTTATTTGCCATCTGTACACTTCTTTGGCGAGGTCCCTATTCAGATCTTTTGCCTACTTTTTAATTAGGTTGTTTTATTCTTATTGTTGGATTTTAATAGGTTTTTTGTATATTTTGGAAACAAGTCCTTTATCAGATATGTGTTTGGCAAATATTTTCTACCAGTCTGTGGCTTGTCTTTTCATTCTCTGTTTTAACAGTCTTTCACAGAGCATAAGTTTTAATTTTAATGAAGACCATCTTATAAATTTTTTCTTTCATGGATCAAGCTTTAGGCATTGTATCTAAAAACTCACTGCAAACCCAAGGTCACCTTGATTTTCTCCTATGTTATTTTCTAGAAATTTTACAGTTTTTTAATTTTACTTTTAGGTCTATGATTCATTTTGAGTTAATTTCTGAAAGGTGAAAGGCCAGTGCCTAGACATATATTTTTGATTGTGCATTTCCAATTTTTCAGCACTATTTGTTGAAAAGCCTATCATTTCTTCATTGAGTTGTCTTTGCCCTTTTGTCAAAGATCCATTGACTCAGTTTCCTCATCTGTAAGATAGGGATGATAATACTTACTCGTTGGGTTATTGCAAGAGACGAGAGCAACAGGCAAAGTACCCAGCCCAGAGCCTGGTGCATAGTAAGTGCTTGATAAATGATAGCTACCACCATTCCTAAAGCAGACTGACACCCAGGAACTCTCTGTCCCCACCCCAAGCCTGACCAAATTAGTAGTCCCAGCTGGCATTTTCTATCACATGGACCCAGAGGCCTCACCAGATGGTGAGGACTAAAAACCACTTCTGAGCCAGCCACTTGCATTCTCCATCCCCACCTGCCACTGAGAAGGAAAAAGAGCATGGGCTCTCCTCTACTGAGCACCCAGCGTGGCCACATCTCCAAATCACCTACTCAACCTCTGCCAGGACCAGGCACCAGATCAACTAGCTAAAATCATCATTTCTGATGGAGGTGCTCCAGCATTTAATTGGGTTATATCCAGCAACCTTAGGCTGTCGATAAAATTCAGCTAACTAGAGGTCATATTTTGAGGCTCATTTGCAGTGGTAGGCTGGCAGGGAGATGAATTGCTTAAAATTATATGTTCTTGGATGATGGAGAAGTTTTGGTAATGGATGGTGGTAATGATGGCACAACACTGTAAACATAATTAATGGCACTGCATTACATATTTGAATGTGGTTGAAAGGGGAAGTTTTAGGTTGTATATATGTTATTAGAATAAAAACATTTTTTAAAAAAATCTATAGGACTGTACAACACAAACAGTGAACCTTAAAGTAAACCATGGACTTTGGTTAATAGCACAATTATAAAAATGTTCTTTCATTACCTGTAGCAAATGTACCACACTAATGCAAGGTGCTAATAATAGAGTGGTATTTGGGAACTCTGTATTTTATGCATGATTTTTCTGTAAACCTACAACTTCTCTAAAAAAAAAATAGACGTTCTTTGACTATTTAAAAGAAAAGATCAATTGACTACATTAGTGTGGCTCAATTTATGAGCTATCTATTCCATTAAATTGATCTATTTGCCCGTTCTCTTGCCAATATCATACTATCTTGACAACTATAGCTTTATAGTAAGTCTTGAAGTCAGGTAGTGTCAGTTCCCCCACTTTGTTCTTTTTCTTCAATATTGTGTTGGCTATTCAGGATCTGATGCTTTTCCTTATAAAGTTTAGAATCAGTCTATTGATATTCATAAAATAACTTGCTGGGAATTTTTTATTCAATTCAGTTTTCTTGAGATATATTCACATACCCTACAATCACCCACAGGATACAATCAGTTGTTCCTTCATATAGTAGTACATTCATCACTGAAATAAATTTTTGAACATTTTTATTACTCCAAAAAAATAAAATAAAAATAAGAATAAAAATAAGACTAAAAATACCAGTAAAGAAGAGCACCCAAAACATCCCATCCACCCCCATCCACCCTATTGTTCATTTAATTTTTGCTCCCATTTTTCTTCTCATCTGTCCATATACTGGATAGAGGGAGTGTGAGCCATGAGATTTTCACAATCACACAGTCACACAGTGTAAGCTACATAGTTATACAATCATCTTCAAGAATCAAGGCTACTGGGTTTCTATTCAACAGTTTCAGGTATTTACATCTAGCTATTCCAATACACTAAAAACTAAAGAGGGATATCTATATATCATATAAGAATAACCTCCAGAAAGACCTCTCAACTCCATTTGAAATCTCTCAGCCACTGAAACTATTTTGTTTCATTTCAATTCCCTCTTTTGGTCAAGAAGATGTTCTGAATCCCACACTGCCAATTCCAGGCTCATCCCTGGCAGCTTAGAGAGAGAGGCCACATCTAAGCAACAAGAGATTCTCCGGGGGAGATTCTTAGACATAATTATGAGTAGTCTTAGCCTCTTCTTTGCAGTAACAAGCTTCATAAGGGAAAGCCCCATAGATACACTCAACTTACTTATGTTTTAAGTCCACAAAACATCCTCACAGTAACAATTAGGCCAGTCCTTACTTGACCAAACAACAGGACACCATCACCTGGCCAAGTTGACACATGAACTTAATCATCACAATCCATCCCTCGTCAACTTGGCAGCCATGTTGACATCTTTAAACCACACTTAATCACTAAATAAAAACAATAACAGTCATGTTTTTGCCTAATAATCCTCTGCTATCCTGCATGCAACCAGAAATGCACTAACTCTCCCCAGAATAGGGTGCAAGTCCTTGGGTAATATTCACTCTTAAACATGATCTCCTATAACTTAAATACTCCTACATGAAGCTAATACAACTTATGTCTTTTGATAAGGGGACATGGTAAGGAAGAAAGCAAAGATATTTGCTTTATGTACATGAATATATGCAAACATACACATAACAAAACAAGGAAGAAACATTCATAACCATTATAGTCCTCATTTCTGTAACCAGTCATGAGGTCATGTTCATATTTATAACTTCATTCCTCTACTACTCATTTCATGTCCCCTTTGCCCTCAGCAAGCACCTCAACTGGCCATGGTTCTTTGCCTGGTGGGGTGACACAAAACTTCACTCCTCAAATTTCTTGGCCATTGGTAATTCTACCTGGATAGGGTTGTTGCAGTTTTCCATTGACTTTAATCACAGGGCATGGCAGTACTAAGAGACACCCTAGGGGGTCTCCTGTATTCCAGGAAAACTCTTCTTTACCTCCATTGTGTGGTTGCAGTGCTATTTCCCCTTGATAGTAAGGATCAATCACCCCAGCCAGTACAGTAATCCCCTTCTTTGCCTGTTGATTCAGAGATACAAAGATCTCAAAATAGCCAGGTGGCAATACTAACTTCCAGTTCAATGGAATTATTTTTGTGTCTCTCGGTGGAAGCACTACTCCTTTTGGAATAAGACCTATAGACCAACAGAGCTTATGGGTGTAGAGATAGGAAGCAACAGGTTTTCTAGTGGATCACTAGGTAAAATAATTAGTGGTGCCACTCTCATTTCCACCCCTTGATTCTTGGACATGTGAATCCAGGCTATTCAATAAATATCACCATAGAGTAGATGTTGATTTAAAGCTATTTCAGGATGATGTGGAACATAGTAAGACCAGTGAATTCCATGAGCAGGTGCTCATTCCTGCACTTAATTTGCTCTGAAGTGGGTTCCATTGATTAGAAGCAATGCTGTGTGGAATATCATGATGGTGGATAAGGCATTCTGTAAGTCCATGGATGGTAGCTTTGGCAAGAAGCATTGTGTGCAGGGAAGGCAGACCCATATCTGGAGTATTTATCTGTTCCAGTTGAACAAAGTGCTGCCCCTTCCATGATAGAAGTCTTGCAATATAACCAACCTGCCACCAGGGAATGGTGTCATATTGGAAACTGAGTGTTGGTCTCCACTACTGGCAGATTGGGCACCCAGCAGTGGTTGTAGCCAGATTAGACTTGATGATTGGAAGTCCATGTTGCTGAGTCCATGCATAACCATCATGGTCACTTTATTCATGAGTCCATTGGGTAATGACAGGAGTGGCTGGTGAAATAGTCTGACTGTTATAACAAGCTGGGTCATGCAATCCACCTGATTATTAAAATCTTCCTTGCTGAAGTCACCCTCTGGTAAGCATTCACATGGGACAGAAATATCTTCATATTTTTTTGCCCACTCAGAAAAGACTATCCATGTACCTCTTCCCCAGACCTTTTTGTCACCAATTTTCCAGTCATGTTGTTTCCAAGTCTCTGACCATCCAAGCAAACCATTAGCAAGAGCCCATGAATCATTATACAAATACACATCTAGCTAGTTCTCCTTCCAAGAAATAATCAAGGTGCACTGGTCAAAGTTCCATTCATTGGGAGGATGTCCCCTCCCCACTGTTCTTCAGGAATGTTCCAGAAATGGGCTCTAGTGGTACAGCTGTCCACTTTGGGGTGACACCTGTATATCATGCAGAGCTATCTGTAAACCAGGCCTGGTTTTTCTCTTATTCAGTCAACGGATCATAAGGAAGTCCCCAGGAAGCCATAGCTATGGGCTGGGAAAGAGAAGGTAATGTGGCAGTTTTGGGGGCCATGGGCATTTGGGCTACTTCCTCATTGTTTCGGTTTGCTAAAGCTGCCAGAATTCAGTTTACCAGACATGAGTTGGTTTTTACAATGGGGATTTATTAGCTTATAATTTACAGTTCTTAGGTTGTGAAAATATCCCAACTGAAGGCATCTATGGGATAATACCTGGTCTCTGAAGACAGGTTGCCAGCATCTGGGACACCTCTGTCTCCTGGGAAGGCACAGGGCCAGTGCCTGTTGATCCTTCTCTCCTGGGTTTCGTTACTTCCAGCTTCTGGTTGTGTGTTTCTCTCTTTTAGCTTCTGTCTCTTTTAGCTTTTCTGGGTGTGTCCTTGTCTCTCAGCTTCTGTGTGTTTTTTTCAGTGAGCCTCTATTAATTTCATCTCTTAACCTCTGTATGTGTTTTATCATCTTATAAAGGACTCCAGCCGGAGGCTCAAGTCCCACCCTGAGGCAGGTCACAACTCAGTTGGAATAACCTAATCAAAAGGTCCCACCCACAATAGGTCTACACCCACAGGAATGGATTAAAACAACTTGGCCTTTCCTGGGGTACATAACAGTTTCAAACTACCACATCCATGTAACTTGCTTGTGCCTTCAGGACCTGTTGGGCCCTATCTCATATATACCACTTATATTTTATGATGGAGTGCTGCCATGCATGCCCAACTTTATGTCTTGGTGGGTAAGATAACACCCAGTTCATAATAGGAAACTCAAGTCTCATGGTAACTTTGTGGCCCTTGGTTAAGTGTTCAGTCTCTACTAAGGCCCAGTAGCAAGCCAAAAGCTCTTTCTCAAAAAGAGAGTAATTATTTGCAGAGGATGAGAAGGCTTTGCTCCAAAATGCAAAGAGTCTGTGGTGGGATTCACCTATATGGCCTTGCCAAAGTCTCCAGATGTCATTGCTATTTGCCACTGATACTTCCAGCACCACTGGATCTGCTGGATCATATGGCCCGAGAGGCAGAGCAGCTTGCACAGCAGCCTGGACCTGTCACAGAGCCTCTTCTTGTTCCAGTCCCCACTCAAAACTAGAAGCTTTTCATATCACTCAGTAAAGGGGCCGGAGTAGCACACCCAAATGAGGAATATGTTGTCTCCCAAAACCAAGAGGTCAGCTAGGTATGCCACTTTTTTGGTCATAGGAGGGTCCAGATCCAACAGCTTATCCTTTACCTTAGAAGGGGTACCTTGACATGCCCCACACCACTGGACACCTAGAAATTTTACTGAGGTGGAAGGACCCTGTAGCAACACACATGACCAAAACTTTCCCTTTCAACCACAGTCACATACATAATTCAGCACCATTAATTACATTCACAATAATGTGCTACCATCACCATCATTCATTTCCAAACATTTATAATCAACTTAAATAGAAATTCTGAACATATTATGCATCAGCTCCTCATGCTCTACCACCAATTTATCTCATGGTAACCTATTATCTAGATTCTAACTCTAGGAGTTTGCTTCTTATAATTAGTTCATAACAGTGAGATCATACAATATTTGACCATTTTGTCTAGTTCATTTCACTCAGCATAATGTCTCTCAAGTTTCCTTTATGTTGTCACATGCATAAGGACTTCTTTCCTTTTGACTGCTGAATAATATTCCATTGTATAATTATACTACACTTTATTTATCCATTCATCAGTTGATGGACATTTGGGATGCTTCCATCTTTGGGCAGTTGTAAATAATGCTGCTAAGAACATCAGTGTGAAAATACCTGTTTGGGTCTCTGCTTTCAATTCTTTTGGGTGTATACCTAGAAGAGGGATTTCCGGATCATATTATAATTCTTTATTTAACTTTATGAGGAACTGCCAGTCTTCCACAGTAGCTGCTCCATTTTACATTCCCACCAGCAATGAATGAGTATTCCTATTTATCCATATCCTAACCAACATTTGTAATTTTCTGTTTTTTTAAATAGTAGCCATTCTAGTGGATGTGAAATGATATCTCATTGCAATTTTGATTTGCATTTCCCTAATAGCTAGAGTGATAGTTTGAAGCTGTATGTACCCCAGAAAAAATCATGTTCCTAAAGTCAATCCATTCCCATGGGTGAGGACCCATTGTAAGTAGGATCTTCTGGTGGGTAATATCTTAAGTTGAGATGCGATCCACCTCATTCAGAGTGGGTCGTAATCCTCTTACTGGAGCCCTTTATAAGAGGATAAAAGACAAAGAGAAGACACTGAAAAAAGCCCCAGAGAAGCTCAGGGAGGAAAAATCCACGGAAGCTGGGAGAGAAGGACTCATAGAGAAGCTTAGAAAGAAAGCCACAGACAGAGCATCCAGAAGCTGAAAGCAATGGAACCCAGGAGAGAAGGACCAGCAGACACCAGCCATGTGCCTCACCATGTGACAGAGTCCAGACATTGTTTGATGATGCCTTGATTTGTCAAACTCAAAACTGTAAACTTGTAAGTTAATAAATCCCCATTATAAAATTCAACCCATTTCTGGCATAGTGCATTTTGTCAGCTTTAGCAAACTAAAACTGCTGGTGGTGTTGAGTATCTTTTCCTGTGCTTTCTTAGCCATTTGCATATCCTTTTTGGAGAAAACTCTATTCAGTTACTTGACTAATTTTTCAATTGGGTTGTCTTTTCATTGCTGAGTTTTGGAATTTTTTTCTATATTCTAGATATAAGCCCTTCTGAGATATATGGTTTCTGTGGTTAGGTTCATGTGTCAACTTGGCCAGGTGATGGTGCCTAGTTGTCTGGTCAAGGAGGCACTGGCCTAACTGTTATGGTGTGGACATTTCATGGACTTAAATCATCAGTAAGTTGATTGCATCTGTGGCTGATTACATCTACAATCAACTGAGGAGAGTTTCTTCAACAATGAGCGATGTTTCATCCAAGCATGAAGGCTTTAAAAGGAGAAATGATGACTTCAGCAGTCAGAAGAGAGAATGTTCGTCTCTACTTCATCCACACAGCTTCTCCTGGGAAATTCATCAAAAACCTTCATTGGAGTTGCCAGCTTGCAGCCTGCCCTAGGAAATTTGGACTCATTCATGCCCACAGTTGCAATTAACCCTTTAAGTGCTCCTACCAGTTGCTGCCTCCAGCACTGCTTTCTGCCCTCAGTAAGCTGTGAGTCTCTGTATTTGCCTCTTTTTCCAGTGCTTGGGGCAGTGTTTTGTCCTGTGGCCTCAACTCTCTGGTGGATGTAAGAATCAGGGTTGATCTCACTTTGTTCAGATTTTTTAGTGGGACTTCCAAACTCTTCATGTGTTGGACCAGAAATCAAAAGCCATGGATTTTGAAATATAATATGATAGATTTGTGAGTGTACAAGTTACTTTAAGAGCATCTTCTGATGAATATTTTTGCAGCAAGTCCTTGATGTTTTCACTAAAGTCTGTGGTCCAGCTAAGAAAGGGGGCTGAAGATTTTCTAGCTGAAGGCTCTGGAATCCAAGAGAAATCAGCAATGGTGGCGATCATTCTGGTCCATTGAACAGACTCATGGTCAAGGATAGAAGGGGTTGGGCTAATACACAAGCTCTTATCCCAGGGATCTTGCATTTCCAGAATGTTCTAATCAGACTGTGCCATGTATTTGGTTTGTTTTAAGAGAGTAGAAATACTTCTTTTCACAATTTTCTTGTGTACTTATAAAATCTAGTTTTATCTTCATAAAACAGTGAGAAAGATATGGCAGTTATCATTGCCTCCATTTTAAAAATGCAGAATTACTGGACCAAGTGAAGACTCCAGCAAAATCAGTAGTAGTTACTACTACTACTAACAATGACAACAATAGGAACAAAAATGTATTTAGCACTTTTTTGGTGGGGCAGGCATTGTGCTAAGTACATATATGTCTGATTTTATATTTACATGGTCTCCAGGAGATAGATACAACTACTGAGGCTCAGGCAGTTTACATCCCATTCATGGCTCACATTTGGCAAATGGCAAACCTGGGATAGGAATCAGTCTCCTTAACATTACTGCCTCGTTTGAATGCAAAAGCAAAATTCTTAGACTTGCAATTAGTAAATTTCAGTTAAACATATGGAAGAGCTATATACTTAAATCATGGAAATTGTATAATCCCAATCTGTAATTTTTTTCAAACAATATTTTCTCATTCATATAATAAAATTTTTATTTTGTAATAATTTCAAATTTACAGGAAATTATTATTACTTTCAATAATAATGCAAAAATAATACAGGGAACTCCAATACACCCTCAACTCATATACCCAGATTTACTAACTTTTAATATTTTGCCCCCTCCTTCCTTCCTTCCCTCCTTCCCTGCTTCCTTCCTTCCTTCCATCCTTCCTTCCTTCCTTTCCTTCTTCCCTCCCTCCCTCCCTTCCTCATTCTTTCTTTTTATCTCTTTCTCCCTTTCTTTCTTTTTCTTTCTTTCTTTTCTTTCTTTCTTTCTTTCTTTCTTTCTTTCTTTCTCTTTCCTTCTTTCTTTCTTTCTTTCTTTCTTTCTTTCTTTCTTTCTCTCTCTCTCTCTCTCTTCTATATCTATCTTTCTTTCTTTCCATTTATCTATCATCTATCTGTTTTCTGAACATGTGAGAGTAGGTTGCATATCATGTTCCTTTATCACTTAAATTTCCCTGTATGTATTCACTATGTAACCAGAGTAAATCATGTCAAGTTCAAGAAACTCACCCATTTCTCATTCACTTTTACTAAATGGTGTAGATATAGCAGCCTGGTAAGGGCCCTGAACCAGATTCATTCATTCTCTCACTCACTTATGCACACTGAGTGCCTACTGTGTATCAGAAATAATTCTAGGCTCTGTGTGGGTTGTGGTGGTGGTGGTGGTGGTGGTCATCAAGGTTACCTTGTCTTCAATGTGGTCTCAACCTGGTACTGGAGGTAAAAAGCCACATTATGAGATGGAACATGGTATGAGTCAGAAGAGTAGTGCAGAGTGCTGTGACATTTTGAAGACAGGGAAGGAACAAGTCTGGTTGAGCAGCATGAGGGAGGGCTTCATGTCTGAGGGCATTTGAATGGACCTCTGAAGGATGGGGAGCATTTCAATAGGGGGCACTCAAGAGGCATCCCAAGAGCACTCAATAGGCCTGTGTGGGGAGCTGTGAGTAGACTGATTTGCTTGGTGTCTGTAGTGTGTGGAGAGCATTGGTGGGAGATAGCTGGAAAGGAAGCTTGGGATCAGTCTTATAGAAACTTGATACACCGTGGAGGTATTGTGCTCATATTCACTAAGGGATAAGGAATCATCTTGGCTACCTGACCCATCTGCTTTTAGTCAGTGATGTCTATACTTACAACTCAGGGGCCATCTTTGTTACCCATGTCTATTTTATTGCCAAGCTCTGTCATTTTTTTTCTTCCAAATGCCTTTCACATAGGATGACCTGGGATAAATTACATATTTCTGTGACATCATTTCTTTGGATCTGTCTGATGGGAATAATAATTATGATATGTACACGAGTGTTTTGAAGTTTAATGGGAACACTCAGAGAAAGGACTTGGGATGCTGGAGGGGTGTAGGTGTGTGGTCTGCTCTGAAGGGCTCACCTTTACTTCCTTCATGTCCTCTTGCCTCCCTTTTTTAAGCACTTAATGTGCCCGCACCCAGATAACCTTGGTGCCCTTCTTCAGTGCTAATCTCTCCTCATTCCAAACATATCTGCCACTATTCTCTGGTATGAACCCATTTTTTCATCCAGAGAGTTTAAGCAAGTGGGATCGTTTAACAAGATATAGTCTATTAACAAGATATAGTCTATATCATTTATGTATGGAGTCACTGCTTTCCACCACATTAAAAGTGATTTTGACAATTTACTTCATTGATCTGAAAGTCCTGAATCAAATTTTTTTTTTTTCCTACAGTTGGGAAGTTTCTTGTTTTAGTTTCCTAGGCTGCTGAAAGCAGATATCTTGAAATGCATTGGCTTAAACAATAAGAATTTATTAGCTTACAGTTTGAGGCTGTGAGAATGTTCAAATCAAAGCATCATCAGGGCAGTGCTTTCTTCCTGAAGACTGGCTGCTGGCGATCCTTGGCTTCTCTGCCACATGGCAAGGCACATGGCACATCTGCTGGTCTCTCCCTTCTCTTCCAGTTTTGCTGCTTTCAGCTTCAGGCTTCCATGGCTTTCTCTGTCTGTGTATTCATTCTATTTATAAAGGACCCCAGTATTAGGCTTAAGACCCATCCTGAATGAGGTAGGACACACCTTAACTTGTGTCATCAAAAGACCTGCTTACAATGGGTTTACACCCACAGGGATAGGTTAAATTTAATAACATGTTTTTCTGGGATACATGCAGGTTGAAACCACCATACTCAACCCTCTGGATCCCCAAAAGACACATTCTTTCTATATGTAAAATACATTCATTCCATCACAATATCCTCAAAGCCTACAGTACTAAGTACAAGTCTCATCAAAATTGGTTAGAGGATGATCTGTCCTGGGACACAATTCCCCTCTGTCTGTGGACCTGTGAAACCCAGAGAACAAGTTATCTCCTTCCAATATACAAAAGAGGGTCAGGCATAGAATAAACATTCCCATTTCCATAAGGAGAGATTAGAAAGAAAACAGGGGTCACAGGTCCCAAACAATTCCAAACCCTGCAGGGCATACTCCATTAGATTTCAAGGTCTGAGAGTCACCTATGGAACAGTGTTTTGTCCTCTGTCCCTGAGGGAGCAGCAGCTCCACCTCTTCCAAGTGCTGGTGTGGTGGCCATGCTCTCCCCGAACACTGAAGTGAAGGTTCCAGCTTTTCAAGATTGTGATAGCAGCCAGGCTGTTGGCTCGACCCTTGTCAAGCATCGGGGTAGTGGCCAGACTCTCTGCAATCCCCCAGGCATTTGAGAAAACTGGGCTGGTAGCATTCTTCCTGAACAATGGGGTGGAAGACCTGCCTTCTCTAAGTGCTGGGACATACCCTTTCCACACACATGGGTGGGTCTGCTCTCTTGCCCTAGAAGATGTCTTTGGTACAGACCTCAACTTTTATCGTCCAGTCTTTGAAGTGATTTTTCCTTCAATCTCACCCTTTTAGTCCAGGATTGCAGTGGTAACATTCATACATTTCTTGCAAAAATCTTGTTGGTTTTGCATGTAGTACACAGGGGTCCAAACCATCAGATAGTAGGACTTTCCACAGACCCTTCCTGGATAACTTCATCCCCAGTCCTGACTTACTCTGAAATGGCTTAATGGATCCATGTTCAGTTAAATGCTCACATGGAGCACTATTCTCTGGGAGCTCACTTTCTGAAAGCTCACAGTTTTCCAAACCATTAAATTCTGATTTCTTTGTGCTCAGGAGTTTAGTTCTCAGCTTATCCCTTTCCTTTTGCAATTTACTATAAACTGAAAGGAAAAACCAGGCTGCACTTTCCACATTTAGCTTAGAAATCTCTTCAGGTAAACATCCAAGCTCATTGCTCTCAAATTCTGCATTCCATCCAATATCAGAACTCAATTTTGTCAAGTTCTCTGCCTCTTTAAAACAGTTTGCAATGACACAATCATCGTTTCCACCTAGGACCTCATCAGAAGTACCTTTAACATTTATATTTTACCAACAGTGTTTTCAAAGCAATTTAACCCTTTCCTATCAAGCAATTCACAATTCTTGCAGCCTCTACCCATTACCCAATTCCAAAGCCATTTCCACATTTTTGGTATTTGTAATAGCAGCACCCCACTCTCCTGGTACCAAATTATGTTTTAGTTTCCTAACTGCTTAAAGCAGATACCATGAAATGCAGTGGCTTAAACAATGAGAATATATTAACTTACAGTTTGAGGCTACAAAAATGTCCAAATCAAGGCATCATTGTGCCAGTTTGGTTGTATTATGTCCCCAAAATGCCATATTCTTTGATGCCATCTTGTGTGGGCAGACACATTAGTGTTGATTAGCTTGGAACCTATTGAGTGTTTCCATGGAGATGTGACTCAATCAACTGTGGGAAAGACCTTTGGTTGGAAAATTTCCATGGAGGTATTACTCCACCATTTATGGTGGGTCTTATTAAATCACTGGAGCCATATAAAAGAGCTGACAACAGAAGGAACTCAGTGCTGCAGCCAAGAGAGACACTGAAGAATGCATGGGAGCTGAGAGTGGAGCTAGAACACAACTTGGGGTCAGCAGATGCCAGCCTCATGCTTTCTCAGCTAACAGAGGTTTTGCAGATGCCATTGGCCTTCAGTGAAGGTATACTTGCGTTGATGCCTTCATTTGGACATTTTCATGGCCTTCAGACTGTAACTTTGTAACCCAATAAACTCCCTTTATAAAAACCAATCCATTTCTGGTATTTGGCATAATGGAAGCATTGACAAACTGGAACAATCATTAAGGCAATGCTTTCTTCTTAAAGATTAGCTCCCAGTGATCCTTGGCTTGGCATGGCAGGGCACATGGCAGCATCTGCTGGTCTCTTCCTTCTCTTCTGGGTCCCATTGATTTCAGCCCCTGGCTTCCTTGGCTTTCTGTCTCTCTGTATCCATTCTGTTTATAAAGTACTGCAGTAATAGGCTTAAGACCAATCCTGAATGAGGTGGGTCACACAGTAACTGAAGTAGCCTTAACAAAAGATCCTACCTACAAAGGGTTTATACCCACAGGAATGGATTAAATTTAAGAACATGTTTTTCTAGGGTACAAACCACCACAGTCCTCTTTGCCATTTTCAAAGGCAGAGTACAGATATCACCTTATTACCATAAAAAATCCCAACCAGCTTAACTAGATAACAATAAAAACTATATCTAGATCATGCATTTCCTTCTCAAATATAGTTAAATGCAGTCAAGGTATATTTACTGAGTACCTAATGTGTAAAAGACATGGGGTTCTGAGTTCAGCTGTGTGGGTGTTACCCCATTTTCCTCCAAATACTTACTGATTACAGAAAAAAGTAATAGGAATTCAAGATTTCTATTTCCTTTGAATGTGTATTATTGAGTTAATTGTTAGGTAACTGTTTTAAAGGTGACCGTTTAAGTCCTGAGAAATGAAAATGGCTTCATTTTGGTAGCAGGAAGCCAAGGCTCACTTGACGTCTCTACCACGTGTCTGAGGATGGCAGAAGACCACATGGGACTAGTTATCCCTGAGACTAGCAATATCTATATAAGACACAGTTAATCAATTTGCTAATTGCTGTTCCTCTTGTGAATATCGGTTTAGTACTTTGCACCCATCAGCAGAGCCCTGTGGAACTGAACTGATCCCCAAAGCCCTCACTGCCCCCATTTCTGGGTGTGGAGGAGGGTGAGGGGGAATGAAGGGGAAGAGTCTGTCCAGGGGGCTTCCTGTTGGCATCAAGAGCAACTCTGCCCTGATGCACGAACTCTCTGCTTTCTGGGCTTCCTTCTCTCAGCCTGTCTGCTTCAGTCTCCCCAGCAGGGTGGCCAACTGCCTTCCTCCTGGGATCCTCCCTTTTGGGAGGGTCCAGGCTCAGGCACTGTCTCTGCTCCCCTCTGCCCAGGCTCAGACAGCAGGATTGGCTCCATTCAAAAGACAACTCTTTCCTTAGAAAGGGACAGTGGAGAGCATTGCAAGGGGCAGGCTTTTGAGGCATCTGGTTAACCTTCTTCATGCCTTCTCCCTTCTAGACCATCCAGGAGCTTGCCTGTATTTTCAACTTTTCCTTATTTACTGGCTACTGACCCACAGTCAGTAAATGTGCTCAAGGCTTTCCTACATTAAAATAGTTTACCCCAATCTTTTATCTCTCCCTCTACCAACAAGTCCCTCAAAATCTAATGTTAAGAAAAAAAACAAAAAGCTAATGTCATGTTTGTTTTATCTACGTCCATATCTCCCGTTTGTTCTTTTTTTAAAAAAAAAAACAAAGCAGCTTTATGGAGATGCCGTTTGCATATACAATCCATCCATTGAGTGTACAATTCAATGGCTTTTTGTATATTCACAAGATAGTGCATCTATCACCATAATCAATTTTAGAACAATTTCATTATCCCTAAAAGAAACCTCACACCTCTTAGCTGACGCCCCATAAGCCCCCATGTTCCATCATGCTAGCCCCTCTCCCAGCTCTAGGCAATCACTAATCTACTTTCTGTTGCTATAGATTTGCCTATTCTGGGCATTTCATCTAAGTGGAGTCATACAATACGTGGTCCTTTGTGATTGGCTTCTTTCTCTTGGTATTGTTTTCAAGGTTCATCCATGTTGTAGCATGTATCAGTACTTTATTCCTTTATATGGCTGAACAATATTCCCTTGTATGGATAGACCACATTTTGTTTATTTCTGTTGATGGACACTTGGGTTGCTTCCACCTTTTAAATATTGTGACTAATGCTGCTATGAACATTGGTGTACAAGTATCTGTTTGAGTTCAATTTTTATGGGTATATACCTAGGAGTGGGATTGCAGATAATATGGCAACTCTCCAAAGCAGCTGCACCATTTTACATTTCCATCAGCAGCATATGAGGGTTCTAATCTCTCCACACCCTCTACAACACTCACTATTATCTGTCCCTTTGATGATTCCCATTAACTCTTCAACCCACTGAAGTTAAGTTCTCTCCTACCAAGTCATTAGAACTTCTCTGACAAAATTTTTGAATAATTGCCTCATTGCTGAGTATAAAGGGCCAGCAAAAATTTGGAACTTTGACAGTGCCCTCTTCTCCCTTGGTTTCTTTAACAGTATTCTCACCTAGTCTTCCAAATCCTTCTAGGCACTCCTTCTCACATTCCTCCACCATTTCTTCTGCCTCTGCTTGCCTCCCACACCATGCTGTTTCTCAGAGGTCTCTCCTAGCTGTCTTCTCTTTTCATCTTACCCCTATCTGGGCAATTTCATCCATTTCCTGACTTCATGACCACCTTTATGCTGATGACTCCCAAATGTTCACCTCTAGCCCATGCATCCTTATGAGCTTTAG
The DNA here is from genome assembly GCF_015220235.1 of Choloepus didactylus. Taxonomy (NCBI): domain Eukaryota; kingdom Metazoa; phylum Chordata; class Mammalia; order Pilosa; family Megalonychidae; genus Choloepus; species Choloepus didactylus. The sequence continues at coordinate 15,787,117 of NC_051330.1, read as the reverse complement.
ACTCACAGATCTAACGAGACGTTTCAACTTTGGTATTCTACAGGCCTCTCAAATTCAACCTATCCAATACTAAATTCACTTACCTTTCCTCAAATATCCCCATTCTCCTCTTTCTTATAGCCCATCTCTCAGGCAATAATAGGAAGTGATACCATCCACCAAGCACCCAAGCCAGAAAGCTGCAAGGTGCCCCAACTCATCGTCTCTCTTTCTAATTCTACTGGAAAGTCATTCCCAAGTCACATGATTTTACTTCCTCATATGATTTCTTGTAATTGTGTCCTCATGTCTGTCCCTACTGTTACAGCCTTCATTCAACTTCTCATCATTTCTTGCCAAATGCATTGCAAAATTTTCCTAATTGGTTCCATTGTGTTTGACTGGAGTTTTCTTAAAAACAGAAATTAATTTCACAAGAAATGTCAATGTGATTACATTCAGCCTTTTAAGTTAGAACACAGCATATCTTTCCAAGTATTTAAGTTTACATGTATGTCTCTAAGTAATTTTTTTACAGTTTCATACATGAAGATTCTGCATATTTCAGTTAAGATATTCACTAAGCACACTATATTTTTTTGCACTGGGGATAAGATAAGTTTCATCACATTCTCAAAAGGATTATTATTTTGTTGGAGACACTTTTTGATCCTTCTCAAAGCCACCTAGTAACATTGCCCTGATTATTATTAAAACTCTCTATTTCTTCCCATTTTATACCCAGAATGTTTCCCATTAATTGTAACAATTACTGATGCTGACTTTTTTCATCTGTGAAAATGTTCAATGAAGAAATTTCTCATTAGGATTTTGTCCACTTTTTTTTCTGTGCTGCTTATTTAGTTTACTGATTTATTTTGTATATCATCCAGCAATTCCTAAGTGTGTCCGTTTGAATGTATTATGTCCCCCAAAACACCATTAACTTTGATGTAATCTTGTGTGGGCAGACATAACAGTGTTGATTAGACTGTAATTCTTCGAGTGTTTCCATGGAGATGTCACCCACCCAACTGTGGGCGATGACTCTGATTGGATAATTCCCATGGAGGTGTGACCCACTCATTCAAGGTGGGTCTGAATTAGCTCACTGGAGCACTGTATAAGCTCAAACAGAAGAAGTGAGCTTGCTATAGCCAAGAGAAACACTCAGAAGAATGCACAGGAGCTGCGAGAGGAGCTGCAGATGAGAGGCAGTTTGAAGACAGATGTTGAAAGCAGACTCTTGCCCCAGAGAAGCTCAGAGAGGACAAACACCCCAAGAGCAACTGAGAGTGACATTTTGAAGAGAAGCTGTGACCTAGAGAGGAATATCCTGGGAGAAAGCCATTTTGAAACCAGAACTTGGAGCAGACTCCAGCCACGTGCCTTCCCAGCTAACAGAGGTTTTCTAGACACCATTGGCCATCCTCCAGTGAAGGTACCCAATTGTTGATGTGTTACCTTGGACATTTTATGGCCTTAAGACTGTTAACTGTGTAACAAAATAAACTCTTTTTATAAAAGCCAATCCATCTTGTGTTTTGCATTCCTAGAACACTAAGCTCCTTTTTTAAAGATTTTTTTTTAATTAGAGAAGTTGTAGGTTTTCTGAAAAATCATGCAGAAAGTACCGAGTTCCCATATACCCCTTCACACACACCATTTCCCCTATTATTAGCACTTTGTTTTAGTGTGGTACCTTGGTTTTTAGGATTGAAGAAACAATACTGTTAACTATAGTCCATAGTTTACATTACAGTTCACTGTGTTGTACAGTTTTATCTCTTTTTTTTTTATTGTGCTTCACTTTATTGCACTTCACAGATACTGTGCTTTTTACAAATTAAAGTTTGTGGCAACTCAATGTCAAGCAAGTCGATCAGCACCTTTTTTTCTTTTCTTTTTTCTTTGTGTGATACTTTTTTCTTTTCAAAAAAAATTTTTTTTTTCATCAGAGAAGTTGTAGGCTTACAAAAGAATCAGGCATAAAATACAGGATTCCCATACCCCATCACCACCACCTTGCATTGATGTGCAATATTTGTTACAATTGATGGCAGCATTTTTTAATAATTTACTATTTTTTAAAAAATAGTTATATTTGTTATGATTGATGAAAGATGATTAAAATTGTACTGGTATCTATCATCTATAATTTACATTAGCTGTATTCATCCCATATACCATCCTGTTATTACCTTGTATTAGTGTCATACATTTGTCATAATTCATGAAAGAACATTCTTATGCTTGTACCATTAACTATATCTCATTGGCTACAATAAGGTTCACTGTGTTGTACAGTCCTGTTTCATCTTTTAATTTTTATTCTAGGAATATATACAGCCTGAAGTTCCTCCTTTTAACCACATTAACCTCTAGAGTTCAGTGCTGTTGATTAAACTCACAATACTGTGCTACCATCACCACCATCCATTTCCATGTGTTTATCATCAACCTAAATATAAATTCTGTACAAATAAGCATCAATTCCCCATTCTCTAACCTCAGTCTATCTCCTGGTTACCTATATTCTAGACTTTAACCTTTTGAGTTTGCTTATTATAATTTTTTCATACCAGTGAGACCATACAATATTTGTCCTTTTGTGTCTGGCTTATATCACTCGACATAATGGCTTCAAGATTCATCTATGTTGTCACATGCATGAGGATTTGTTCCTTTTTACAGCTGAATAATATTCCATTTTTTTAATACACCACGTTTTGTTCATTCATTCCTCAGTTGAAGGACACTTGGGATGCTTCCATCTTTCAGCAATTGTGAATAAATGCCTCTGTGAGCATCAGTGTACACGTATCTGTTCAAGTCCCTGTTTTCAGTTCTCCTGGGTATATACCTAGTAGCAGGCATGCTAGATCATAGGATAATTGTGTACCTGTCTTCCTGAGTGTTCCAGCACAGCTTAGCTCTAAGACAAAGAACACACCAGGCACAGAAGTGGACGTGGGTTTAACTGGGACTTACTTACAGGAGATGTTCTCACAGTTGCTGCCGGCTGTGGAAGGTGAACCATGTGAGAAAGAGAGAGGATGTCAAGTGGGGAGGCTTATAAAGGTTTGTGACAAGGAAGTTTCTCGGAGATTTGGTTACAACAAGGTCTCACAAGATTTGGTGGCTAGCAGTGATTAGGAGGGAAGTTTTAATGTTTCCCCCCTGGGAGAGGGACCTGTTGCCTGGTCATGCAGGTGGCTGCGTGGATCTCATAATGGAGAGGGTGGGGCCCCAGGCCCTGAGTCCTCACGATCCCCCCCACAGACTACAGTGACCGTAGGACGCACATGCGGGATGGGAGACAGCAGAACCCTAGGAGTCACTCACATGAGAGCCAGGTTTTTCAATGTGTTGGATTCTGTCAGGCCAGCGGGTGCCCCACACAGTCGGATTTGCAGGGCTCATAGACCAGGGAAGGCCGGTGGTGCCTGCAGATGGCAAGCCCAGCACTGGATTGACTGTGAGCGCCAGTTATTGCGAAGCCCACTGTAGAAAGGTGCTTGCTAGGGCACAGATATTCTTCCTTTGCAAAATTTGAGTTTTCTACTGTTTCATCAACTGTTAATCTGGGCATAAGAAGAGAGCACATAGTCATGCATAAAGTTCAGGAGCTGATGATCTCATGGCTGTGGCAGCCATGGAAAGAGAACTGCACAAAGAAAGAGCCAGTTCTATGGTTTTTAAAAATCTTATTCAGGTAACATATACAACTTAAAATTTCCCTTTTTAACCACAATCAAATATACAGTTCAGTGTTGTTAATGACATTCACAATGTGTTACCGTCACCACCATCCAATATCAAAACCTTTTCAGAAGGATTATTTTTGACATAGAGGAATGTTATTAACTTTTATAAATTTATCTTGCCACCTTACTGAAATTTTATTCTAAGCATTGAAAAGTTGATGCTTTTGTTCATTTTGTTGTTGTTTTAATTATACATCATGCCATTTGGAATGGTGAGACCTCTAGGCTCCACTTTCTAGTAGTTTTGTCTTTTATTTTTATATTAGGTCTTGTTGTTTATATGCACAAGATAGAGTTGAAACTTTCTAGCAGTGCTTGCAAACCTCTTTCAGGTCTGCTTCACATCTGCTTCTCCTGCCTCATCTCCCTTCATTTCTCTCAATCCAAGACCAAACTGTGTGAAGCTGGCTGTGCCCTCAGGTGACCCTGAGAACGAGGTGACCTTCCCCTGACAATGAGCACTTGACAATCTCTCATTCATTCTTTTGCAACTTGCCTCTGTGAAGCGTCCCCTGAGTCTTCCCCACACCAAATCTTGCCTCAGTACAGCTTCTATTAGTGCCCCAATCAAACTGTTTTGTAAAGATGTATTTTTCTTATCTGCTCATTTGTGAGCATTTTGGGCAGAGAAATCATGTCTTTGTTTTAGTTCCCCCATTCTTTAACATTCAGTGCTCAGTAAGAATTTGATATCTAGGTAATAGAATTTCAAACAGAAATTAGTATTTCCTCTTTAACTTGACTTCCATATTTGAATATGTAAGAGGTTTTTCAGTTACTGTAATACGGATTGGTGAGCTAGGGCGAATGGGTCAATGTTAGCCCACTGCCTGTGTTTGTTCTAGTTTGAGTGGGACACAGCCACGTCCATTCATCCGTGTCTATGACTGCATTAGCTCCACCAAGGCAGAGTTGAGTACTTGCAACAGAGACCATATGGCTTTCTGTGGTGATCTGAAGCTGTGCGAACCCCAGAAAGACATGTTCTTAAATTTAATCCACTCTTGTGGATATGGACCCATTGTGAATAGGAGCTTCTGCTCTACCTCACTCAGGATAGGTCTTACTTCTCTTACTGGAGTCCTTCATAAATGGATTGAATACAGAGAGAGAGAAAGAAAGGCAAGGAAGCAAGATGCTGAAATCAGTGGAACCTGAAAGAGAAGGGAGAGAGCAGCGGACACTGCTATGTGCCTTGCCGTGTGACGGAGACACCCAGGATCGCCGGCAGCCAGTTTGGAAAGAAAGCACCGCCTTGATGATGCCTTGATTTGGACCTTTTCTAAGCTTCGAATTGTAGGCAAAGAAATTCCCATTGTTCAAGCCAACCCATTTCATGGCATCTGCTTTAAGCAGCCTAGGAAACTAAAACACCTTTAAATCCTAAAATATTCACTATCCGACCCTTTACAGAGAAAGTTTGCTGTTCCCTGGAATGGACTATGGTTTCCAGTCTTCATTAATCCATTTACGCTCTAGGCTTGTCTGATTTAAAAATGTGATTACTAAATCACCTATCATACCAGAATGGTTTTGTGATCATGATCACGGTCATGATAAACTCAATAATTGCAATTTCCACATTACTTTTCTTTCTCATCAGTGTCACAACCAGAGTAAGAAATAAATAAACATGACCAAGCAATTCCAATAAACATTTTGCTGTATCTAGAAAGCAGATCTGAGAATAATTAGACCCAGTCTCTGTTCCCTTATATGCCAGTTTGAATTTATTATGTCCCCCAAAACTCCATTATCTTTGATGTAATCTTGTGCTGGCAGAGGTATCAGTGTTCATTAGATTGTAATTCTTTGGGTGTTTCCATGGAGATGCACCCCACCCAACTGTGGGTAATGACTCTGATTGGATAATTCCCATGGAGGTTTTACCCCACCCATTCAGGGTGGGTCTAAATTAAATCACTGGAGCCATATAAATGAGCTGACAAACAGAAGGAACTCAGTGCAGCTGTGAGTGACATTTTGAAAAGGAGCTACAGCCAAGAGGGATACTTTGAAGAATGCACAGAAACTGAGAGAGTAGCTGCAAATGAGAGACAGTTTGAAGACAGCGGTTGAAAGAAGACTTTTGCTCTGGAGAAGCCAAGAGATGACAAATGCCCCAAGAGCAACTGAGACTGACATTTATGAGGAACTTCAGCCTAGAGAGGAACATCCTGGGAGAAAGCCATTTTGAACCCAGAACTTTGGAGCAGATGCCAGCCACATGCCTTCCCAGCTAACAGAGGTTTTCCAGACACCATTGGCCATCCTCCAGTGAAGGTACCCAATTGTTGATGTGTTACCTTGGACACTTTATGGCCTTAAGACTGTAAGTGTGTAATTGAATAAACCCCCTTTTATAAAAGCCAGTCCATTCCTGGTGTTTTGCATTCCAGCAGCATTAACAAACTAGAACACCCTAGAACTCACTCTTTCACAGGGTGACCTTGATGAACCTGCCAAGAATCCAGGATTCTCCTAGTTGGTTGGATGAGAAGGTAAGGGGTCCTCTCATGTGATCTGATGATGATCAATCACTAACAATGATCAACTACTAGGTATAGCTCTAAGTCCTTTTGGATGTTTGGAGAATAATGGTAAAAATGAGCTATGTTCAAATCTACTGACCCATCATTAAAATGATGCCACAGTCTCTGCATGTACCTCTGAACCCCATCTTGTGCCTTATTCCTGCTGCTCAGGCAGGGTCCTGGTCACAGACATTGGAAATAGAAATATAGTTATATTCTTGTTTTGCTTATTGTTAAATTATGCTACGTTAGGGCTTATTGTTTCAAATGACTTCAGAAGATAGCACAGTCAGAGGATAAAATACTGCTGGGGGGCTCAGTATTTGCTAAATCCACTAGGACACCCACTGTAAGTAAAGTTGTTTGGGTTCTGTCTTAGTGTCCTGGCTGCTAAGACAAATGTCGTATGATGGGTTGGCTTAAACAATGGGAATTTTAAACCATGGATTTGAGGTTAGGAGAAGACCAAAATTGAGGCATCAGCAAGGTGACGCTTTATCCCTTTAGACTGTGGCATTCTGAGGCCTGCTGTCAGTGATCCTCTGGTCCTTGGCTTTTCCATCATATGGCAATGCAGATAGCAGTGTCTTCTCCTTTTTCTTCCAGGTTCCATTGACTTTCAGTGTCTTGCTCCTCCCCATGTCTTTCTTTCTCTATCTTTGAATTTCTTCTGCTTCAAGAGATGCTATTTTAAATGGGCTCACACCACAGGAATGTAAATTAATAAGGTGGGATTTTTTGGGGGGTGGATGGGTAAGGGGCTTGTATACAGTTCAACCTACCATAGGCTTTCAAGAAGAAATGAATGAAAAAAATCTAGTGATGGAAAAACTTCACTTACAACATGTTCTAGTTTGCTAATGCTGCCGGAATGCAAACACCAGAAATGGATTGGCTTTTATAAAAGGGGGTTTATTTGGTTACACGGTTACAGTCTTAAGGCCATAAGTGTCCAAGGTAACACATCTGCAATTGGGTACCTTCACTGAAGGATGGCTAATGGTGTCTGGAAAACCTCTGTTAGCTGGGAAGTCATGTGGCTGGTATCTGCTCCAAAGTTCTTGTTTCAAAATGACTTTCTCCCAGGATGTTCCTCTCTAGGCTACAGCTCCTCTTTCAAAATGTCACTCTCAGTTGCTCTTGGGGCATTTGTCCTCTCTTAGCTTTTCCGGAGCAAGAGTCTGCTTCCAACAGCTGTCTTCAAAATGTCTCTCATCTGCAGCTCCCGTGCATTTTTCAAACTGTCCCTCTTGGCTGTAGCTACTCTTCAAAATGTCATTCACAGCTGCACTGAGTTCCTTCTGTTTGTCAACTCATTCATATGGCTCCACTGATCTAGGCCCACCCTGAAAGGGTGGGGCCATGCCTCCATGGAAATATCTCATCAGAGTTCTCACCCACAGTTGGGTGGGGTGCATCTCCATGGAAACAACTCAAAGAATTACAATCTAATTAACACTGATAGGTCTGCCCACATAAGAATACATCAAAGATAATGGCATTTGGAGGGACATAATACATTCAAACTGGCACACAACATTAAGTATAAAATGCAAGACAATGAAAATAACAATTAGTGACTTTTGAATAACACCTAAATTAAGAGAAGCAATGACAGCTTTCTAAAATAATCATTTATGAGGGCACACTTGGCATCTGTGGCTCTAAAATTCAAGGGTTTAACTGTACTTGTACAATTCCAAAGGTTCAGGTGATTTAACAGGAGGTAGAGATTTGAGATGGGAGAGCAGTGAGTGTGGTGTGTGGGAGTGAGCTCCTTAGCTTGTGATTGAGCCTAATCAATCCCTAGTTGGGTCTTCTTGTTCTCTAATCATTAACTAAGTCAACAAATACAGAAACGAACTGTCCTCACAGAGTTAACTTCTAGTGGGGCAGACAGGCACCTGATAAGTAGCGAAAAGGTATACTACATTTAGAACTGGTGACCGTGAAGGAGGAAATTCAAGAAAGGATGGGGGAGAGAGAGAAAGACAGGGTGACTGGAAAGATGTGACAATTGAGTTAAGACCTGCAGGAAGTGGGAGAGCAGCCAATTTGTGGGGAAAGAACATGCCAAAACTTAGAGAACTAGGAGGTTATTGCTGAAATAGTATTATGTGCAGAATTCTTGTGAAGGCATGACATCTGTGTGTCTTTAGGGAAATGACATTGAAAATAAAGGCCATTACTAAAGGAAAGAAGTATTTTAGAATTTAGGGATTCTCAGATATCACACAATGGATCATTTTTGAGTATCAAGTGCTTGTTGTGATTACAGTTGATCCATTCTTATTGGGATAAACTCCTTTGGGAAGCATCTTAATATCGGGGATGCCAACCTGTCAATTAGTTTGGCTTGAAGAAGGATCCTGGGAATTTAATAGAGGCAGGCTGCAGAAGAATGGTAGGAGCCTGTCCCATAGCCAACAGTAGCAAACACACACTGCACTTACAGGAAGGGATCATTGTTGAATGTTGCAGCTTAGGGCTGTGGGTGGAGTCCCTAACTTGTATGGTTTGCTTGAGGCTGTCCTGGTTTTAAAGCTGAAAGTCCCATGTTTCAAATGCCCTCATAGTCCTGGACAAAACTGAAAAGTTGGTCTTTACTGGAAATTGAATCATATCCCTCATGGAAGACATGTTCAAGTCTTAATCTGCATTCCTGTGGGTATAAACCCATTTGTAATAAGATCTTTTGAAGATGTTATTATTAGTTAAGGTGCAGCCAAACTGAATCAGGGTGGGTCTTAATCTATATGACTAGATGCTTATGTAGAAAAGAAATTTGGACCCAGTGGGGAGTCAGAAGAAGCCAGAGAGGAGAGAGAGCGCCGTGTGATGGAGGCTGCCAACACTGCCACTGACCTTGGGAGAAAGCATGGCTTTGTTGACAGCTTCCTTTTGGACTTCTCACCTTGAAACCGTAAGGCAATAAATGCTTGTTGTTGAAGTCAGCCCACTGTGTGATATTTGTCATAGCAGCACTGGCAAATGGAGACTGCCATGCTACTACAGACTGGATGGGAACTCGTGAGAACTTCTGACAGGTCACATTCATGTTTGGGCTGGAAGCAGAATTCCATCTTCCCAGAGACTGAATACAACTTGTTCTCTCCCATCCCAACTTTTCCAAATTCATTTGGCAACATTCCATTGAAAGGAGTGCTAGAATGTTTTCACTAGATTTTATTTATCATTTTAGTAAAGTTCAGGTTAAGAACAGAATTTTTGATTGGAAAATCTTTGCTACTTGGCTGCATGCAAAGTTTGTAGCTTAAACTGTCGTGGGAAATTAATATATATATATATATATATATTTCATTACAAAGTGATACTCTCACACTGCCAAAAAGTGGAAAGTAGAGATGAGTAAAAATTCACATGCAATTTTATCACCATAGCAAACTGCATATTAATGTATGCCCTCAATCATTAATTCTAAGAATTTATTATTTTTATACATAATTGTAAACATAGTGAACACAATTTTTATAATTTTATTTTCAATTAACATAATATTTTGAAAATTTTGTTATGGTGCAAAACAGTTTTCATATCTAAACTATTTAATAATTACATTGAAATCTTGAATTAGATCTGGAATTTTAAAAGAAATGCTTATTAAATTAATTAAAATATAGCATAACATCACAGCAGATCAAGATGAAGTCCTGAAAAGTTTTCATTTTAGAAATCTATTGACATGGGAAGATTATGATCATATGCCTCCTACAAAAATTATTGTGGTCATACATATATGTTTTCTATATATTAAATCACAAAATTTTCCACTTTAACAGTTTTAAGTATACAATTCTGTGGTATTCATTACATTCACAATGCTGTGCTACAATCACTCATCATATGCTTTTAAATAGAAATAAGTAAGATGCAAAAAAAATTATTTCTGGATTGTGGCTTTGTTTGTTTGTTTGTTTTGGCCTTTATTTGCTTTCTGTAATGAACCTAGTGCTTTTGAAATAATAAAATAAAAACCATAAAGAAATACTTTACAGGAAAAAAGATACTAAGTATGGATTTAATGCTAAATAGTATGCATCAAAAATGCCATCAAAGTCACTCTTTGAGTTAGAAATTGGGAAGAACCCAAGAATTGTGGGTGAAATTAACTATCTGTGGAAAGGAAACTTATCAGAGTTGGCCTGTGCATGTGCATCTGGGAGCTTCCAGGACCATCCGGTGTAGAGTTGAGGTGACCTGGGGGTGGGGAAGGGCACGGTAGCTTTAACGGGAGCTCAAGGGCAGAGCTCTTTGACCACGTGTCTTAGGGACTCTCCAAGGTCAAGGTTACCCTGCTCTGAGGATGGACTTTCCGCCTGTGTCAGTCTTATCTTTGTCATGGAAACTGATACATCTGGCCAGGTGAGAGTCAATAGCATCATCCAGCTAAGTCCCTGAGCTCTGAGTCTAGGCTCAACAAGTAACCCTCTAATTATAGTTTGATTTTTCATGTAGATTTGTAATTTACAGAATTCAAAAGTGCAATCACTTAGTTATGGAGCCTGGTGTGTGCCAGGCATGGTGGTAGGTACTGTGGCTACAGTGGTGAATTTGATTTGTTCTCCTTATCTCTCAGTTCAATTAAATGATTAAAGTAATGCATATTAAATGCTATGATTTGGGAAGTGGTACAGCTCTGGGAACCTACAGGAAGGGCCCCGATGCAGACCAGGAGGTAAAAGAAGACTTTAATTGGGCTGAAGACCTCAAGTTAGAGTAGAGTTTGGTCTGTCAAAGGGGAGAGTTGAGGTATGTAAAGAAATCATTCGGGGCAGATGGAAAAGCATGTGTTCCTCCTTGTAAATACAAATTGTAAATGGACAGCCTGGCTTTTATAGCTCATTCTCTTATGAGGTGGAGTAGTAGTAGTAGTCTTCTGGGGCCCTGCCACTTCCAGAAACAGTGACAAAACAGTCTCTGTGCCTACTCAGCTGAGGACTGGCTCAGGGAACATGGTGGCCCCATTGAGCCACTGACGTCATCTGTGAGGTCAACCAGATCTCCCTGTTGCTTTGGTGTGGTTATTCAGACTGCACTAGCAAGTCTTAAATATTTGTGTTCAGTGTATTCATAGTGGGTTACCTGAAAACAGGCCCAATATTACTTTTTCCCCCTTCAATATTATTTTGAAAGAGTATTTTCTTTAAAACACTGAAAAGCAGTATTCTACATGCTGTCATAAATGGTCTAATAAGGATAAAAGGTGGTGGGACACATACACTACCCAAACCAATGACACTCAGTTTTCCCACATATTCTGCTCTTTCTTAACACATCTGTATGTCACACTTAGGCTTATTCAAGTCCATTTACAATATCAACTCTTTCACTTATACCGTGGCCATGATCTGCATGTATAGTTGAATTCTTGTCCCTTCAGGCCTGTCAAACACAGCTTACCAACTTCCTTTACTGTTAAACTTCTAGGACCATCTGGAAAATAATCCTACACACTTAAATCTAATGTGAATCAGTCACCTGCCTCCACCTGTGAAATCAGTAAAGCTAAGAGCTTATATGCAAATGCACATTTCTGGCATTTGTTATTAGTTTTCATTTGTTTTTCTTTATTAGTTTGTTTTATTATCTCCCCTGACTTGCCCATTTATTAATGAGAGCTACCCTTTATTAAGTGCTTCCCATGTGGCAGGCATGGTCCTAAGAGCCCTGCTTGAATTAATTCATTTAACCTTCCCAACAACCCAAGTTGGTCAATGCTATGAAAATCCCCCATGTGCATACACATGGCGGAGTCGGGCTTCCAATGAGGCATCAGATTTCCCACACTCACCCACTTGCTCTGTGGCCTCCCTGCTCTATAAACATCAGGCCATCATTCTTATAGCCTTTGTATTTCCTTGTTGCATTCCCTATGTGGTCTGACACCAAAGGGCCTTCAGTGTATGATGCTTACTTAATATATGCGGATGAGCTACCTGAGAATGTTCCATCCTTGACCATTCAGACATGAAATAAACAATGCACCTCAGCTGAAACAGTTTAAGAAAAATGCAGCCTCAAGGCGTCCATGATGAGAGCCATGCAAAGTCACTAAACTTCTCCAAAATAACTTTAGAAACAGGAAATTCTTAACAACTAGTCTGCCCCCAACCAACACTTTCTTTGTAAACATATATTAGAAAAGTTTGCTAGTAAAGCAAGAAAGTAACTGCTAGATTTTTGAATGAGGGTTCACTTCTTAGAGCCCTTTCAAATCTTAGTAGCATTTAAGAAACTACCCTATTTTTAAAAAGGAAAAACTAACCAGGGTTAACCTAGAGCCCTGAGTAGACAGAAATGGTCATTTCATCCCCAGCAGGCCTCTCGGGCTGTGAGAGAGGCTCATGGAGTGACGCAGCCGTGCTTCCTTCCCACACCTTCAACGAGTATTGAAAATTATCTACAAAGATAGATTTGAAAGCTCTTTTGATGCTTTTATTGACAATTTGAGTACTACCTTAGATATACCTGTCAGATATTTCTTTAAACATTTCAGAGACAAATAAAGATCCCTATTTCTATACTTTTGATATATTTATATTTTGCTACACCGGTCATGCTCAAAAGGTATTGTTGGTGATTCATGTTCATTTATAGTAGCTGCTTTTTTTCTTTAACTTATTTTAAGAATCCCTGTTCTGTTCTAGAGGAAAAAAAAAAAATAAACCACCATCAAGAAAAGAAAAGAAACCCTACTGGGAAGTTAAAGTGCTCTAGGGGCTTCTGCAGTGTCCTGAAACACATGGGAACAAAACTTGTTCATGCATTGCAAACCCAACAGACTGCACAAATTTGGAAGGAGGCAATAATTAAATGTCATTTTAGGAAGCTATGGCTGATTAAAAAATTCTTTGTACTCCCATGACAGCAGGGACCCATCTGATCTATCATATAAGGCCAATGTTGGGGGCTGCTGTTAACTGGGATTGTCAGTAACTGAGAGTTAGGCCTTCATTGGATTCAGGACTTGCCTTTGGGATGCCTGGGTTGAGGTACATAGGTGGGGGTGCAGGGGTTCACACCTGGTGACTTTTCTTTTTCTCACTGTACACAGATATTGATCTCTAAGTTATTGCTGTATGATCCTTAGCTTCCTGACATGGGTTTGGGTCATGTTGGGATAGTTGGTTTTTCTGACAGAGTGAAGTCAAATGAGGCTGTAATACTGAAGGAGTGGCCACAACACCCAGCTAATCCGGAGCAGGAAAGGTGGGCTCTGGATGGTTGGAAGAAACCAAGTGATGGAGGCAGTTGGGGAAAGAGAGACAGATGTCCTTGGGATGTGACTCTGGGACATTTTCTGAGGTCATCCCTTCTCTTCCCCCAAGCAAAGACATCTGGTGCCATATTTAATAATAGAAGCCCTGCTACAGATGTCATAAGTTCCAGAATCTCTAAAATCTAGAGGGCTTTCAGGTGTTAGTGAAACTCATTAAGCCATCTGTTATGTTAGTGGTCTTCCTGAGAAGAAAGACAATTCGACTAGGACAAAAGACAATGGCTATACTTTTTCATCTGCCATAGAAAATGAGGGTTGCATCTTTTTGGTGTGTTGCTAATGCCTCAAAACAAAAACATAAACAAAAACACATTTAAAATGTAATCAACATGAGAAAGACTTCTTGACCAAAAAGGGCAAGTTTCAGTGGCTGAGAGATTTCAGATGGAGTTGAGAGGTCATTCTGGAGGTTATTCTTACACATTATATAGATGCCCCTTTGTAGTTTTTAGCTAGAAGGAAATACCTGAAACTGTTGAATTTCAACCCAGTAGCCTTGATTCTTGAAGATGATTGTATAACTATGTAGCTTACACAGTGTGACCTTGTGATTGTGAAAACCTTGTGGCTCACACTCCCTTTATCCAGTGTATGGACAGATGAGTAGAAAAATGGGGAATGGGATGTTTTGGGTGTTCTTTTTTACTTTAATTTTTATACCTATTTTTATTTTTTTTTTGGAGTAATGAAAATGCTCAGAAATTGATTGTGTACAAATATATGATGGTACTGTGAACAACTGATTGTACACTTTGGATGATTGTAGGGTATGTGAATATATCTCAATAAAAAATGGAAGGAAAAAATGTAATCAACAATACTCAAGTCCAAATCACATTGTCATGAGGAAATGTTGTAGTGTGAGTTTGCTGTGTTAGAGAGAAGGCCTCTTTTGGAAGAACCCAGATGGATGTACAGAGCCCCCTGGGACTTGCTGATTGAGGGAAACCCTTCCGATAGAGGGAGTCAGGCACATTTTAATTTTTATATTCTTAGAAATGCTGCTGCTTTAAAGATTCTGATATAACAATCTACACATTTGTTAATGTGCAGAATATTATGAAATGATTTTTATCAATATCTCCTTTATAGACACCTTAGCCATTAAATTCACAGTGTAGCCAGATGGATTAGTGCATTCTCCAATCTGCAAATGAATATTTAAAATCAAACTACATATCCAGTAATGTTTTCAGAAAAATAATTTCTCTCTGAAGTTATAGAAAATTAAATGATGTGAAAGGTTCATCAAGTTTTGATTTCTTTCCTGTAGTTTAAGCATTAAGCATTGAAATGAACTTCTGTAATTTCTCACTTTGGTGACAGGCTATGTGTGCCCAGTTGATATTGCATCAATGCAATTTATAATAAAATTATTGGAGACAAGCAAATGTTTTTGACTATTGCCTATAGTTCTTTGAGGATGGATGTTCTCTAAAATTTAAGTGAAGAGCTTTGCTTTTAAAGCTATGCATGTATTTTTGAGAATCTATCGCAGACAATCTTACAGAGAACCACTGACAATACACCCCCAAAACCTATTTCCCACATCACTATGGACTTATTCACAATATTTACTGCAGATAAAATGCAGGAAATTAACCCTGAGAAATATCTCTCTCCATGAATTCTCCCAGCCTGACTTGAGTTTACTCAAGAATGACAATCCATGCAAAAACACGCCGATGGCACTTTAACTTGTGCTGCGGTATTTGTGTGTTGTTGAAATCTGGAAATACTTCTTACCGTTCTCACTATTGGGCTTGATTGTTTTTCGTGGACATAATAAAAGGAATTCCAGGAGCTGATTCTGTAATTTTATTTTTGTGATTTTGGAAAGAATTTGAAATGTGTGTGTGTGTGTGTGTGTGTGTGTGTGTGCGCGTGTGTGTGTGTGTGTGTGTGGTGTGTGTAGAAAGGAAAAATAGCGAATAATGGTTGGACAATTGGTATTTTTCAAACGAGGACTGCTGGCAAAACTGGCCGTTGTTTCAGCGGCTTGGAGCTACACGTCGAATGCGCTGGAGGCGCGGGGGGCTCAGCCGCCTGTAGCTACACGTCGAACCAGTGGTCGCCCATGCACGTGCGGTTCCACTCCAAGCCGCAGTTCCAGCACCACTCAAACTTGCACTGGGGCCGGGGGCACTTCATGTGCATGCATCCTCCTGTGAGGGGGAGGGAGACAAAGGATGGAGGCTTTGGGGTTTGCAGCAAACAACGTGAAGACACTCATTCGCTATTCTAGAAATTAATTTCTAAGTGAATAATCACAAGCAATACAAGGGCATGAAGAATCTGGACTGAGGAAGAGTCAGAAAGCACAGGATGAAGTTCTAAAGTTATGACATTCATTCAGGAAGGAATGAAACTGAAGCATGCAACTTGCACTGAGTACCAATTCACTTCGGTGTATTCACTTCTCCTGAAATGGGATTAAAAACAAACGCTCTGGGGTGCATGGGCATGAAGTCAATTCCTCATTATTTCACCTTAATATTTTAAATGCATATTTTTCTTATGACTCATTTTTGTCATTTCTTTAGTGATGCTTGTCTTGGTAAAATTATAAAACCTGAGTTGGGGCAGTGTTTTACTTTTAATAGAGAATATGTTCTCTTATACCATTCAAAATTTTATTTAAGGTGAGAAGTATGAAAAGAAAGGAACATTTATTAACAGGCATAATGGTAAGTGCTATACATAGATTATCTCATTTAAACTTCAAAAGCTTCTTGTGAGATAGGTACTATTATTTCTGCTGTAGAATTGCCTCCAGGGTAAGCACTTATAAAAGGTGAAGCCTGGGATTTAGCTGAGATCCATATGGTCAAATAGTCCTTCCTATCAGAGAATAGGACTTCTCCAGCCTGAGATGAAAAATGGCTTAGGTTGGGACTTATTTTGGGATTTCTCCCATCTCCCCATTTGTTATACATAGTCACTATTTGCTTTGGGGGTTCAGAAAACAAGTCTTCAGTGAAGTGATGGGGAAGTTATTTGTCTGTGTGCTGGAGAGAACTGCTTGAGACTGAATAATCAGGAAAGAGCCGATTCTTTGCCTAAATGTTATATAAAACCAAATGTGCTCAATCATTTAATTTTACCAGTTATCTTGATAATTCATTTTTTTCTTGACAAAATTTCCCAGTAATTTCTTCAGTACTGTTTCATTTTGATTGTTAGAAATCTGGCATAAGAATGACATAAAACATGCATGAATATGTAACCAGAAGCATTTGCTTTAGGATAACTTAAATACATTTAAAATCACATGTTTTGTCTACTTCTTTTTGGCTCCTTTTAATGATAATTAAAAAAAAAAACAACTACAGATCTTTGGAAAAATGAAGGGGAAAAATCATCTATGACACTTGTATCTTAATACTTTTTATTTAGGAATGTATAATTTTCAGCAATATTTAATAACTATTTTTATGATATTAATAATGCAATAAAATAGTGTGATACTGTAAGATTCCTTATGTTTCTCTAAAATATCACAAAGAATTCTTTAGTAATGCATTCAAACTCAATGAATCATTCAGATAATGTTATCTGAAAGATTGAGAATGTTTTTTTTCAGTTATACCAAAATCTTAGTGCATATGGAATATTTAGTTACAAATAATTTTTTATTACAGGAGCTAGAATCACTGCAGCATGTAGAATAAGAAGAAAGGAATTAGGAGTGGAGGATATTCACATTAACTTACTTACCTTTCTGACACTGAATATGCATAAGGCAGTCTGCTGAAAAGTGTAATATGGAGGCACACGGTGGACCCTAATTCTAAAAGCTTTGCCAACTTGAAGGCAAATGCAAGCAGGAAGCTGCTCACAACTTCATGCTAATTTGTGGTTACTTATATGAAGAAAATACAGCTTCCCTGGGTAGTGAGTTCTGTCTGCTGATGGACGCTCCAACAATGCAAAGCCCAGCATCTGCTGGCACTCGATGTCCCAGCTTTGGCCAGGAGCTCTTCGATTAGATTTACTGAGAGAGCAGAAGTTCCTGAACAACTTGGAAGCCAATTTAACTGGCAAGAGTGACTTATTGAACAGAGAATGGAGCCAGAATCTCAGCTGTTTGAGATGGAAGTGAAGAAAGAAACCTCCAGAGATTGAAGGGGGTTTTAGGAGGGAGTGTCAAGGTTTAACGTGTGTTTAAAAGAGAAATAATTCTCATAATCATTTCAGTTTAACTGAAGGAAGAACTACTTTTCTGAGATGCAGCTGATTGTTAAATAAGCTAAGAGCTTAGATGCAAACTAGATAAGAAAACTAGATTTCCTTGCTAACAGAGGCTACGTTTGTTTCAGTCATACTCATGATTTTAAAATGGTTTAGATTATCATTAATAAGCCTAAAGTTTTGGCTTTTCAGTTTGTAGGTTAAAAATTAGGAGGAAAAATTACTGCTTTCTTTTTGGGAGCATTTATAGTGCATCATACTATTTCAAAGACATGAAATTCTTTGAATTTCAAAGATATTTCATCTGTTTCAAAGATATTTCAATAAATATGATGACTAGATATTTCATCTATTTCAAAGACATTTCAAAGAAATGAACACAGATTAAGAAACTTTTCTATAGTCATGTTTATTGGTTCCCCCAACTCCATCTTCCACAGCTGGGATGTGGTCTGATTCAAGGGCAGGTCCAATTGGGTCATCTCCCTGCTTAAAACCCTGGAATGGCTCCTGATGTCATACATTGGGAATCAAGTCCAACCCCCTTGCATGACCCTATGGACCCTACATCTCTCACCCGCCTGCTGCTTCACCCTGAGCTCCTGCTATGCCTCATCTAGGAACACCAAACACCAAAAGCATGGGTTCCCCCCACACAAGGGGGACGACAGTCCTTCTGTCCAGCTTTGCACACACTGAGCATCTGCCTAGGAAGCTGTGCTCCCCTCTCTGGGCTAATTTCTATCCTTCACTTCTCAACTCAGGTACCTTTTCCTCCAGGAAGCCTTCTGTCAATTCCCAGGCCTCTGTGCTCTAATTGTTTATTTTCTCTATCATAGTTCATTAAACCTATGTGTTTATGTGTCTATCTTCTTTACTATTTACTTCTTAATTCAGCAAATATTTATTTTCCAGTTGCTCTCCTGGGCTCAGGGGATAGAGTGGAGAATGACACAGACAAGGCCCCTGACCTCATGGGGCTTACATTCTAACAAGGTGACAGACGGGGAATGTGCCAACACATAGGTAGGCAGTTATCTCTGAGAGTGGTATGAAGTCCATAAAACAGAGTGATGTGACAGTAACTTGTTAAACAAGTGGGACAGGCTGGGGAAGCAGACTCTCAGATGGAGGTTAGCATCTAGGATGTTTATTTACAGAGTGTTTATGGGGTCAACACCTGGGGAAGGAAAGGGAAGAAAGCAGGACTGGGCAGGGGGTGTAGTTCAGCTCTGACACTGCCTCTGGGAAGGACTCGGCTGACCCCATGGGAGCTCTGAGCTGGGTGGGTCTTCAGACTGGTACCGAGTTTGGCTAGTGGGCTGGGCATTTTGACCCCCTCATCAACAGTCAGTGGATGTGGGCTGCCCTGGGAAAGGGGGTGGCCTGGAGGTAATTCTCTTCATCAGAGGCAATTCCCTTAGAGGGCTGGGCTGTCTGCTGGCAGTGTTCCCTCAGGTGGGACAACAGTCCTTCTGCCATGAAGCAAAGTCTGGATGGTGCATCACAGTGCCCACTGTGGGGGAAGGGGGCAGGGTGGCTCTAGAAGGGTAACAGGGAAGGTGTAACTGAGGAAGTGTTGTCTGAGCTGAGATCTGAGGATGGGAAGAAACCAGATGATGTCGGTGTGGTAAACTGCTAAGGTGGGTCCTGCAGGCCATGGAAAAAATTGAGATAAGTGCTGTGGGGGCTGATTCACCCTTTGAGTAGTCCACTCTGGCTTCAACATGAAGGATGGATCAGAAATATACAAGGGTTGATGTAAAGAGATCTTTGGGAGTCTGGTGCAGGAGTGCTTAGAAGAGATGGTGAAAGATGAGGGTGGCTTAGAGTAGGGACATGAAAATAGAAAGAGAGAAAGTACATTGGTTTCAGAACATGGTTTGAGGGTAAAAAGATGGGAGTGAAGGATGAGTCCTAGGTTTTTTTCCTGAGCATCTGGGCCCCTAGTGTTGTTCTTTGCTGAGATGGGCACACCACACTGGGAAGCAAAGGTGTTCTTGGGAGGAATTAAAGCTGTGTTTTCCATTTGCTAAAGTTGAAATGCCTATAAACAACCAACTGGAGACATCAAGTCATCAGTTGGATATTTGAATCAGAAACTCAGGGGTGGGGTCAGGGTAGGGATAAAGATTTGGGAGTCATCGGTATATGAATAGTATTTAAAGCACAAGAATGGATGGGAATGTTACAGGCTTTTCATGCATGAAGTATCTTAAGCTCCCAGCACAAGTCCTTCTCTAAACTGACACTCTAAATGCTGAACTAAATCACTTAGTAGAAAGGCAGAACGTGTGTTAACATCTCCAGGCCAATTGAATAGCATTTTATTTTTGAAACCTCCAAAACTAAAGCCTGGGCTAACAGTGGGGCCCACTAAAGTGCAGAGTCCCAGAGATCCTCCAGATATGTTTTCCCACTTTCCTGGATTCGATGTTGTGAGTGAGAACCATGGGTGCATATATCTGTTCCTCCCTATTGCTGTCACCAGAGACTCTAAAACAGAGATGTGCCTTATTTTATTGATTCTTTTTTCTAGTAATATGTCATGCATGTTGATTAAAGAAAGCATTAAGAGAAAATAAAATTGCCTTGAATCCTATCATGCCTAGTCTATTTTCTTCTCATTGTTTTTACTTTTTTCATATACATACACATATTTCAAATTGGGATCATAAGACATTTGCTTTATGGAATGCTGATTTTCTCACATAATATGTTTTTTTAAGTATTTTCCTATGATTTTACAACTTCTTCATGAACATAAAATAGTTTATAACCCTTACTGAGTGCTTGCTATGTGCAAGGCACTGTACTAAGTGCTTTTAATACATTATCTCATTTACTTCTCACATCAATCTGTAAGGTAGACAGCAATAAGGTAGGTATAAACCCATTTTCCGAATGAGAAAACTGAGACTTAGAAGGTCCCATAGTAAGTGGCAGAGCCCAGGTTTGAACTCAGGCAGCATTGAGTCCAGAGTCTCTGCTCTCAACCCCTAGTGATACAGCAACATGGAGCCACATCATATTTTATCAAATGGGTTTATCACAATATAAACAATCTTTATCATATGTGAGAACATTGAATATTTAGATGATTTTGTGTTTTCTCCAAGATAAATAATGCTGCAATAAGCTTGTTTTTGCCTAAAATGTTTGTGTGTGTGTGTTGTGTGGGTATTTCAGATTTATTTCTCTGGAATAGATTTCCAGAATTAGAATTATTGAGTCAAAGGATATAAACATGAAAAGTCTTTTTATATATATATTGCCAAGGTGGCTTCCAGAAAATTTATACCAATTTATGACCTTGCTAACTTTGAAGACTATTGCTAAGAACAGAACAAAGGAAACAAAGAAAAACACCCAAAACCTTTGAGAACAGCAAAACAGATTCTTCCTATGTAATGTGCATCCTTTAAATGCCTGTAAAGTGGAATCCTGGCCGCTGTGTGGTACCCACTGCACACACCTCCCGTGGAGATGCCTTCATGTTCTCTCACGTAACAGTGGCCGAGGCTTCAAGTAAGGCCACACTACTAGGTCTGGGAGAGGGGGTCAAATTTAACAAAGCCACTTCCTTAGGATACACTGATGTCTTTTGCAATTTTTAGGTGTGGAGAGAGACCCTTGTGTCAACCCATTGCATGTTCTAGGAGCATTTCAGCAGCAAAGGAATAAAAATGACTCATGGGGTGTGCCAGTTTGAATGTATTATGTCCCCCAGAAAAAGCCATATTCTTTGATGTAGGCTTGTGGGGCAGATGTTTTGGTGATGATTAGATTTGCTTGGAGATGCGCCCCACCCAACTGTAGATGATAACTGATGGGATATTTCCATGGAGGAGTGGCCCCACCCATTCAGGGTGGGCCTTGATCAGTGGAGCCATATAAATGTGCTGACTCAAAGAGACTGAACCAAGTGCAGCTGTGAGTGATGTTTTGAAGAGGACCAAGCTTGCTAGAGAGGAACGTCCTGGGAGAAAGCTATTTTGAAACCAGAACTTTGGAGCAGACGCCAGCCACGTGACTTCCCAGCTAACAGAGGTTTTCTGGATGCCATTGGCCTTCCTCCAGTGAAGGTACCTGATTACTGATGTGTTACCCTGGACACTTCATGGCCTTAAGACTGTAACTGCATAGCCAAATAAACCCCCTTTTTTATAAAAGCCAATCCATCTCTGGTGTTTTGCATTCCACAGCATTAGCAAACTAGAACAGATTTTGGTACCAGAGAAGTGGGGTGCTTTTGCTGATGAGTTTGCAAAACTCATCATGAGTTTGTTGGAACAGCTTTTTAAATGGATAATGGGGAGTTTCTGGAAGAGTTGTGAGGAGCTTGATAGAAAAGGCCTAAACTGCTTTAATGAGACTGTTTATGGAAATATGGACTCTAAAGATACGTCTGACAAGGACTTGAGCAGAAATGGTGAATGTGTTGTTGCAAACTGGAAGAAAGGCGATCCTTGTTTTAAAGTGGCACAGAATTTGGCAAAATTGAGTCCTGGTGTCAGATGGAAGGAAGAATTTGAAAGTGACAACCTGGAATACTTAGCTGGGAGATCTCCAGACTACGTGTGGAGGACGTACCCTGGCTTCTCCTTGCAGCTTATAGTAAAATGCGAGCAGAAAGAGATAAACTTAGAACTGAACACTTGAGTTCAAAGAAACCAGAAGCTGATCGTTTGGAAAATTACAGGCTTCCAGGGGGTGGAATCCCAGAAGCTACAGCCCAACGTGAGGATGTTACCAAACATGGAACCCAGCCGCCATTTCAGTACAAGCCAAGATTAGAGATGAGATTATCCAGAAAGGATTTGTGGAAAGTCCTATTGTCTGATGGCTTTGACCCCTGCATGCTTCATGCAAAGCCAACAGAAATTTTGCGAGATCTTTACAGACAGAGCCATTGCCAGTCTGGACTGGAGGAGACAGACAAGGAACAAACTGAAGGAAAAATTTCTTCAAAGACAGAGCCATGGAGGTTGAGGTCTGGAGTTAAGAAGCCTTGGGCTGGGAGAGTGGAGCAGCCCACATGCATGGAAAAGGTGAGTTTGCCCCGGAGGTCGAGGGTGGGCATTCCACCTCGATGCTCTGGAAGAGTTTTGCCACCCAAGGTCCCAAAGAGGGTGGAACACATTCCCAGGGAATTGGGGAGAGCCTGGCTGCCACCACACTGTTCTGAAGGGGTTGAGCATGTGCCCCGGAGATGGAAGGGAATCTGGGAGCTGCCCCAATGTTTGAGGAGGGTGGGGCCAAGAAGGTAGTCTCCCCAATGTGTGGATATGTCGGAGCACTCACCTAAGCATTTGGAGAGGAAAGGGCTGCCGAAAAGGCCCTTAGGAAGGGTTAGGCTCCCGCTCTCTCAAGCTCCAAGGATTCAACATTGTTCTATAAATGACTCTCAGACTTTGAAATCTAATGGAGTTTGTCCTGCAGGTTTTAGGAACTGTTTTGGAAATGTTTATCCTATGAATGTCCCTCCTTTGCATATTGGAAGCATATAACTTGTTCTAAGTCCACAGATCCAAAGCTAAAGGAGATTTATACCTTAAGACCCACTATGCCTATAATTGATTTTGACGGGATCTTGTACTTAACTTTTCTTACTGAAATAATTTAAGTTTTTATGATATTGTGATGGAATGAATGTATTTTGTATTTGGAAAGAATATGTTTTTCTGGGGTCCAGGGGGTGGAATGTGCCAGTTTGAATGTATTATGTCCCCCAGAAAAAGCCATATTCTTTGATGTAGGCTTGTGGGGCATATGTTTTGGTGATGATTAGATTTGCTTGGAGATGTGCCCCACCCAACTGTAGATGATAACTGATGGGATATTTCCATGGAGGCGTGGCCCCACCCATTCAGGGTGGGCCTTGATCAGTGGAACCATATAAACGTGCTGACTCAAAGAGACTGAACCGAGTGCAGCTGTGAGTGATGTTTTGAAGAGGACCAAGCTTGCTAGAGAGGAATGTCCTGGGAGAAAGCCATTTTGAAACCAGAACTTTGGAGCAGACACCAGCCACATGTCTTTCCAGCTAACAGAGGTTTTCTGGATGCCATTGGCCTTCCTCCACTGAAGGTACCTGATTACTGATTATGTTACCCTGGACACTTTATGGCCTTAAGACTGTAACTGTATAGCCAAATAAACCCCCTTTTTTATAAAAGCCAATCCATCTCTGGTGTTTTGCATTCCACAGCATTAGCAAACTAGAACATGGGGTAAATCCTTTTTTTTCTAGGAGACCATTGGGTCAGAGCCAGGGGCTTGGACTGAGCTCAGCCTGTCCCTGCTTCTATGGACTGTGTCTGTCCTCTTTCATTTGGATTCATAGAGACTTTTCTGAAGGACGTGCTCCAATTTGCTAAAGTTGCTGGAATGCAAAATACCAGAAATGGATTGGCTTTTATAAACGGGGTTTATTAGATTACAAATTGACAGTCCTAAGTCCATAAAAATGCCCAAACTAAGACACCAACAAGAGGATACTTGCACTGAAGAATGGCCAATGGTGTCCGGAATGTCAGCTGGGAAGGCACGTGGCTGGCATCTGCTGGTCCTTTACTCTTGAGTTGTGTTTCAAAATGGCTTTCTCCAAAATGTCTCTGGCCTTCTGTCTCTCTTAGCTTCTCTCTCAGCTCCTGTGCATCCTTGCTTCCTTCTCCCAGGGCATTTCTCTCTAAGTATCTGGGGGTCCTCTCTTGAGCGAACTCTGGGCTTCATCTCTTAGTTTAGCATGTCCTAACGTCGTTCTGTCTGCCTCTCCTAGTGTCTCCAAGTGTCTGGGTCTGTGTGGGCTCTCAGCTCCCTTAAGGACTCCAGTGATCTAATGAAGACCCACCCTGAATAGGTGGGTTCACATCTCCATGGAAATAATCTAATCCAAAGGCCCCACCCACATTAAGTCCACATCCACTAGACTGAATTAAAAGAACACGGCCTTTCCTGGGGTACATAATATTTTCAAACAGGCACATTTCACCCCCTGGACCCCAGAAAGACATGTTCTTTCCAGATGAAAAATATATTCATTCCATAATAATATAACATAAGCTTAAATCATTTCAGTAATAATTGATAAGTACAAAGTCTTATCAAAATCAGTTACAGGTGTAGTTTGTCCCAAGGCAAAATTCCCCTCTGACTGTGGACCTGTGAAACTTGGAATATACAAAGAAGAGACAGTCATAGGATAAATGTTCCCATTTCCATAGGAAGAAACTGAAAGGAAAATGGGGTCATGGGACTGAAACAATTCCTAAAATCTGCAGTGCAAACTCCATTAGATTTTACAGTCTGAAAGTCATTTATAGAATTATGTTTTATCCTTGGGACTTCAGACAGTGGCCATTCCACCCTTTCCAAGGGCTTATGCAGTGGCCCTGATCTCTCCAAATGCTGGGGTGATTACTCCAACATATCCAAGCCTTGGGGAGACCACCTTCTTCTCAGCCTAATCTTCGAGCATCAGGACACCACTCGGAATTTTTGCCATCTCCAGGGCACAGGTTCTTCCTTCTCTGGACAGTGGGGTGGTGGCCAGGCTCTTCCCAATCCCTAGGGAATATACTCCATGCTCCCTGAAGCCTTGGGGGCAGCACTCTTCCTGAGCATTGAGGCAGAAGGCCTGCCCTCTGCCACCAGTGCAAACCCACCCTCTCCATGTGCATGGGTGGGTCCACTCTCCTGGCTTGAGATTTCTTGGTGCCAGACCTTAGCTTCCACGGTTCTGCCTCTGAAGTCAACTTTCCTACAAGTTGTCCCTTTTCTGTCCCTTTTGGTTCAGACTGTCAGTGGTTATGATTATACAGAACTTGCAAAAAATTTGTTGGCTTGTCATGCAGCATGCTGGGGTCAAAACCATCAGACATGAGGACTTTCCCAAATCCTTCCTGGATAGCTGTATTTCCAATCCTGGCTTTTATTGAAATGGTCATTGGTTCCATGTTTGGTTAAATTCTCACATGGGGCACTGTCCTCTGGGGTCTCACTTTCTGGAAGCCCAGAATCTTCCAGACCATCAGTTCTGGTTTCAATGTACCCAAGAGTTTAATTCTCAGCTCAACCTTTTTCTCTCACATTTTACTATTTGCTGCAAGGAGAAGCCAGACTGCATTTTCCACATTTAGGTTGGCTATCTCTTCAGCTAAGTATCCTAACTTGTTGCTTTCAAATTCTGCCTTTCATCCAAAACCAGGACTCAATTTTGCCAAATTCTATGACACTTTAAAACAAGGAATGCCTTTCTTGCAGTTTGCAATAATGCATGTATCATTTCTGTCTAAGGCCTCATCAGAAGTATCTTTAGAGTCCATATTTACACCAATAGTCCCTTCAAAGCAATCTAGGCCTTTTCTATCAAGTTTTTCATAATTCTTCCAGAATCTTCCCCTGACCCCTTTAAAAAAGGCCATTCCCCTCACTTTTCTGGTACCAAAATCTGTTCTGGTTTGCTAAAGCTGCCAGAATGCAAAATACCAGAAATGGATTGGCTTTTGTAAATGGGGTTTATTAGGTTACAAATTTGCATATCTAAGCTCATAAAAATATCCAAGCTAAGGCTTCAGCAAGAGTATTCCTTCACTGAAGGAAGGCTGATGGCATCTGGAACACCTCTGTCAGCTGGGAATCACGTGGCTTATGACTATTGGTCCTTTGCTTCCAGATCGCATTACAAAATGGACTTCTCCAAAATGTCTCTGAGCTTCTTTCTCTCTTAGCTTCTCTCAGCTCTCTGCTTTGTTCTCCAGGGTCATTTCTCTATAAGCATTTGGGAGTCCTCTCTTAGCTTCTCTGGGGCAAACTCTGGGCTTCATCTCTTAGCTTAGCATCTCCTAACATCCTTCTGTCTGCCTTTCCCAGTGTCTCCAAGTGTATGGGTCTGTGTGGGCCCTCAATTCTCTTAAGGACTCTAGTGATCTAATGAAGACCCACCCTGAATGGGTGGGGTAACACCTTCATGGAAATAATCTAATCAAAAGGTCATGTCTCCATGGAAATATGCTTATCCAAAGGTCCCACCCACAATAAATCTAGATCCACAAGACTGGATTAAAAGAATATGGCCTTTCCTGGGTTACATAATGGTTTCAAACCAGCGCAGGACATATCTGAGGGAACAGAGACTTGGGTGTCCACTGTGAGGTTGCTGGGTTTCACTCCTCAGGAAGCCAGCTCTTAGCCTGTGACCCAAGGTGGCTCACACCCAGCAAGGAGAACACAGAACAGCTGCATCTGGTGCTCCGCTTTATGTTTTGTCCGTGACATGCTATTGACTCTACCATGCATGTGTATAGATTTCAAGTTTAGAAAGTGCTCTGAGATGGCTGTGGTTGTGATTTCAGCTGCTCCTGCTTGGAAGGCAGCAGGTAACCCACTGGCTGCTGTGAGAGAAAATGGCTTCTCTCATCAGGTTGAACCAAAGGAATATTTAAATATAGACTAGGGTCTAATCTCAAATAACATTGCAGAGCTGGGGACACCAACCAAACAATAGCTGACAGATGACATGATCATGGCCATTGGAGGAGGAGGAAGGTCAGTGGAGAGGAAGGAAAAACCAAGCCATGGCCTGGCCAAGCCTATTATTTTGAAGTACATTCAGTACCTTGATCCTAATCGTTCCTGCAAGCATCCCCTTCCAACCACATGGATACTCATGGTCTGCTAACCTAGCCATGGAACTTGCTCCATAAATACTTTTGTGTACAAAGAACAATAATAATAAGAGAACATGTTATTGAGTGCTTACTCTACATATGAGGCACATTTACAAACATTCTTTCATTTAATCTTCACAGTAATTCTCTGTAGAAGTACACAGACAGCCCCCATTTCACAAAGGGGGAAAGGAAGGCTGAGAGGACTAAAATTTAATAGACTAAAGTGGTAAAGTGACATGATGAAATGACACGGGTGACATTTGGAACAAGGATCTGAACTCAGGAAGTCTGGAGCCCAAGGTCTATTCCAGTCCCAGAAACCACACTGCAAACCTCTCAGAAAGCCCCTGGAACCAATCAGAAGATGCACTACCCAGGGAGTGCAGGAGCAGCTGAATTCCCTGCAACCTCCCCATGCTTGAAAACACCACCACCAGCAATGATGCAGGCAATTAAAGGAAAGGGAAAGGGAACTTGCTTGGAAATAAAACATCTGATGCCCATGAAGTGCACTAGACAGATGGTGTGAGAAAATGGTGTAGTAGTGACTAAGTACTGGTTCAAATCTCAAGGTGCTCCAGAACATTCTCTTCATTGGCTTTAAGCATCTGGAGCTATCATGTTCTTGTTGAGGAGCAATGAATGAAAAGAAGCACCACATACCTGTAGGAGATGCTTTCCAAAGCAGGGTCCTTGCAACATCAGCATCAGAATCACCTGGGATGCCTTAGGTGTGCATTCAGAAGGAGATTCTGGACTCTGGGGTGAGGCCCAGATACTGGCAGTTTAAGTAAATATGCACATAAGGTGACTATATATGCTAAAACAGCTACAGCTGTGCTCAAAGGACAGGTACACAAGCCTGGGTGTGTCATCAAAGAAACAAGCTCATCTCCACTCTCAATGTCCTTCAAAATGTAAACATGGCTACTTCCCCATCAAGGCAGGGGATGGGGAGTGGAGCTCTTGGGGCTAAGAGCTCTCCCCAGTCTCCCTACAGCCATTGTGTTCCCAGCGTTTATGAGGCTGAGTGGACAGGATTGCATGTGTAAGGAAGGCAGAGTGGTTGGGCCTTCTCATGAGACATTGCCTTGGGTTGAGAGTATCCTCTGGGGAGAACCAACCTTACTATGGAGGCAGCAAAGCACATCCGTGGCTCCCAGGAGACTTTGGCTACAGTTAATTCTTTTACTTCAGAGGTATCTCTAAATGGTCATTCCAGATTCTTAAAAGTTAGAGAGCATTTGGTACAAGGCAAAAGAAAAAGTCCTTTTTGAAACATGTGAAGGACATTTTAATGAAGGAGCCAAGTATCATAACTGTATGAGGCTCTCATCCTCCCATTGCAGAACTGGGGAAAAAAAGCTCAAAATGGTGTGCCAGTTTGGATGCATTATGTCCCCCAAAATGCCATGTTCCTTGATGCAATCTTGTGGGGGCATATGTAAAAGTGTTGATTAGGTTGGAATCCTTTGATTGAGTGTTTCCATGGAGATGTGACTCAATCAACTGCGTGAGAACTTTGATTAGATAATTTCCATGGAGGTGTTACCTCACCTATTCAGGGTGGGTCTTAATTAAATCATTGGAGTCCTATAAAATAAGTTTACAGATAGAAGGAACTCAGAGCAGCTATGAGGGACATTTTAGAGATCAACTGAGAGCAGATTTATGCTACTCCAGGGTTTGCTCCAGAGAAGCTACTAGAGGACAAAATGCCCCAAGAGCAACATTTTGAAGAATGCACAGGAGCTGAGAGAGGAGCTGGAACACAACCCGGGATCAGCAGATGCCAGCCACATGCCTTCTCAGGCAACAGAGGTTTTCTGGAAACCATTGGCCTTTCCTTGGTGAAGGTATACTTGTGTTGATGTCTTAATTTAGACATTTTCATGGCCTTCAGACTGTAGTTTTGTAACCAAATAACCCCCCTTTATAAAAGCCAATCCATTTCTGGTATTTTGCATGATGGCAGCATTAGCAAACTGGAACAGTGGGTTCCAGAGTTCAAAGGGATGTTGATAGGTGTGACATGCAAAAAAGATTTTCATGGCCAAATATATTTGGGAACCAGGTGGTTAAACAAAACTTAACAGGTTTCTTTGCAGAAGGAATGCTGAGAAACTTTCATATGCTAATGTGCACTATGAATGGGGATGGTAAGAGTATAATGAGTTGAGCCCTAAGTTGCACTTAGATCAATGAACGGCATGTAGTAAGTGCTAGTAAAATGTCATCATTTTTACTCTTATTACCCAAGGTGGGGAGATAGAGCAGGGATCACCTTCAAACATATTTGACATAGCAGCCTGCCTCCTTTTTTCCCATGGAGTGTCTCTTGGGATTTGTGCACTATGAAGGACATTTTGGGAAATACTAGACTGGGAATTTTCTCTGATGTTTTCCTTTTTTGGTTAGAGATTGGACACAAAGTACCTAATATTTCTAATAAGAAATGATAACAAGGGTAATTGATGCTTATTGAGTGCTTACTATATCCTAGGTACTGGGCTAAACATTTTACATGCAGCATGTCATATGATTCTCACAGGCATCCTATGAGGTAGCTTCTTTTATCACCTCTGTTTTACAGACAAAGAGCCGAGGCTCTGGAGGCTAAGTAACTTGATGTTGTAGAACTGATATTCAAACTCTGGCTGGATGGTTTCAAAGCCCTTGGGCTTAACTGCTTAGTTAGAAAACCCTGCCCAGAATCCCTGACTATTGTAACCAAGCAGCTAACATTCTTCAAGAAAAACTCACTCATTTAATCCTCTGCTTTGGCTCAGTGCAGACTCACCATTTTTTTCGACTGGAACATGGCAATGAGGACAGGGTTTAGTGGTTTTCTTGATTGTTTCTTTCGATGCCTCTTCCCATCGGGCTTGTTCAGCTGCTTTTTCATCAATTCTGTAGCCCTGGGTAATAAAGACAAACAAGGGTTTAAATTCAGATCTTTAAGTTGGGGGTAAAATTTAGGTTCCATGCAACATGGCACAGGAAATTCTTGAAGATAGAAATGCCTTCAGGAAAGAAGCTCAAGTTTAAAGTCATTTGACAAGTGGTGGACAGCTATTAGACATACACGTAGTACAGTTTTCTTGGCATGTGACATAAGCATGCAAGGTAAGAAAAGATCACTCAGTTTTATGGTGTGAGGTCCTTTATTTTGTCATTTTGAATAACTGTAATAAAAACATTTATCAGGTGTTTAATATGCAGGCAAGGTAAACCTCTTACTAGATGCTTCATCAGGTATGAAGTGAGGATTCTAGTTTTTATTTTACATTGATGATTCAAGGGGTTAAATAATTGCTGAACCTGGTAAGCAATAGTTTGTGGGACTCCCAAATCTTTGGTCCTAACAATTCCTCTATATCCCTGTTATCCTGTATTCCTGCACCTCTCAATATTGTCAGAGAAGGGGCTGGAGCAAAGAATAAGGACATGAAGTTGGTGTGATGGAGAAAAAGGCAGTGGGTGGTGGTAATAGTCTGTGGTTAAATATTGTGGGTTCTGGAGTCCACTGTCTGGGTTCAAATCAGCTCCAACCAGCTGGGTGTCCTTGGGGCCATTTCTTACTTCTCTGAAAGTTCTCATCTCTAAAATGGAAATAAAAGCTATCTAGTTTATTGGTGTGTACTGAGGATTAGTAGCAATAATTAATAATAATATCTTTCAAGGATAGGAACCAGTATCTGTCATATATTGCTATGTGCCAACATTACTTAACTCAGACCCTATAGAATGGCAAGTTCTCAAACATGTTTGCTAATATATTCTTGTTACTGAGGACTGGATTATCTCTCTTACCACAAAGAGGAGAAGGACTTTTAAATGAGCCACTGGAAACATTTATTCACACCTGTCTACTCATCCAGACACTGCAATCCATTGCTCTTACTTCAAGTATTGAATGACAGGTAGAAAAAGATCCAAATGTTTCTGGATTTAGAACAAAACCTTGCAATCTAGAAATATTTTTCAAAAATGTTAATCCGAATGGAATGATTTAGAACCCCTCCATCTTGGCCTCTATAGTATTTAAAAAAAAAGGTTTTTCTGTGAATTTCAAAACTAATGAGAGAGTTTTAAAACTCAGGAGAATAGGCAAATGGTTTTATTTATTTGTTGTGGGAGCCCTGGGCCCAGGGCCTTCCCTAAGTGCCTTGAAGACTACACACAGCAGTTTGCCTGACCTGGGACAGTTAATGTTTGACCTATTCTTGCAAAATCAGGCCTCTGGTGCTAAATGTAATCTGTAACTACCTCCTCCCTGAGACTCCCTGAGATACTGTTATCTACAAGATAATCTATAATCCTCCCTTCCTTCCTGTTGATTACAACCAACCCGTCCCTACCTTGCATGACCCAGCTCCCTGCCTTATGCTCTCATACCCATTGGAATGTCGAACCCTTATAACCAGCTTGTTCAGCACCCCCCAAAGTGCAGAGAATCTTCACATTGAGCTCTGAACCCGCTGCCATTCAGAGAAGCTCCTGAATTCAGGGCAATGTGACTCGACTTCCCACCCTCTAGGTAAGCCCCCAAATAAAAGCTCATGTCTCAGAACATGTCTGCTGCTTTCTTTAGTCCTTCAGTCACAAAAGCCCTCTGGGGCCATGACACTAATAATAACTATTTAAAAATATTCCCAGAGTTATTTTTTTGGTGTAAGCAGCTAATGAAAATAACTTGATATAAATTAGTGAAGAAATTAAGTAACATGAAATGCACTAATACTCTAATATTCCTTTAGTAATAATGATAACACTACATATTTATAACACACTATTTTTTACTTTAATATCCATTACTTAATTTAATCCTTACAATAACCTAGAGAAACAGGTTTGACATGCATCAAATTTATTTAATAAATGAGGCCTTTTGAGTATCTCACTGTTTTGAAACAATTAGAATAAGCAAACTCATAGAATCAGAATCTAGAATATAGTTTACTAAGGGATAAAATAGGGATAGGGAATGTGAAATAAGGCTTAAAATATACAGCATTGTGAATGCAATTAACAGCACTGAAATATAGATCTGAACATGATTAAAAGGGGAAATGTTAGATTGTATATATGGTAACAATAAAAATTGAAAAAAAAAAATCCATGGAACTACTCTAAACAGTGAACCCTAAGTTAAACCATGAACTTTAATTAATAGTACCACCATAAAAATGTGCTATCATCAATTTTAACAAATGTTCCACACCCATGCAAGATATTGATGATAGGGTGGTGTATGGGAATCCTGTATTTTATGCTTGATTTTCTGCAAACTCACAACTTCTCTAATAAAGAAAAAAAGAAAAAGATCAAGTGCCAGGTTCAAGGTTGCCCAACTAGTATCTATTAGGAATCAAATGAAAAAGTTTGAAAAACACAAAGTATGGAAACCCATGCCACAGATCCTTGCACACAGGTTCCCCGTCTGCAGCATTCTGCACTGAGAATCAAACTCTGCCTAACAGGTTTTCCAGAGAGTGAAAGCAAGAGGTGCTGAGCTGGCTATGCTAGGAATCCTTGACTTTATTGAGTAGCTATTATCCGGTTGACACAGCTCTGTGAGACACCTAGGTAAGATGTAAGGTAAGATGTGGTATCTCATGAGTAGAATCCCTCATCCCAAGAGTGGATCCAACTTTCACCATTTCACCAGCAGATTCTAAATCCTTTTGGAAGGGAAAGCTTTTCTGTTTTCGAGAGTGAGGTATTTTACTAAGTAAATAACTGTTTATACCTAAGTTGCAGCATTAGATGGTGTTTATAGCAATGTTTCTGTTATTTCCAATAGGAAACAAATTCTTTCAGAGTAAAGATCATATTTTGGTCATCCAGTGTCCAACTAGTGCCAGGCCCATGGAAGGTTCTCAGTAAACTCTAACTAAATGAATGAATGAAACACTCCACAAAGTCACTAAATTGACGACAGGAATGGAACCCATGAAACAGGTTGGATCCATTGGCAGATTCCTTTTGGCAGTTGTGGGCACCACAAGCAAAATTTGCTTAGGGCTGGTAATTCAGGTGAAACCAAGTTCTTTTAGTGTATAGGCTAAATAATGTTCCCCAAAGACATCTACAGCCTAATCCCTGCAATGTGTGCAAGTGACACCTTACTGGTGCTCTGGTTTGCTAATGCTGGCTTTATGCAAAATATCAGAAATGGATTGTCTTTTATAAAGGGGGTTAATTTGGTTACAAATTTAGGCTGAAGGCCAGGAAAATGTCCAAATTAAGACACCAACATGAGTATACCTTCACTGAATGAAGGCTAGTGGCATCCAGAAAACCTGTTTAGCTGGGAAGTCACGTGACTGGCATCTGCTGACCCCGGGTTGTGTTCGAGCTACTATATCAGCTCCTGTGCTTTCTTCAAAATGTTGCTTTTGGGGAGTTTTGTCCTCTCTTAGCTTCTCCAGAGCAAACACTGGGCTAGCATCTCCAAAAAAATCAGCAAGAGTCTGCTTTCAGCAGCAGTCTCCAGAGTGTCTCTCTCAGCTGCTCTCCAAAATGTCCCTCTCAGCTGCTCTGAGGTCCTTCTTTTTGTGAGCTCTTTTAGAGGACTCCAGCGATTACATCAAGACCCACTCTGAATGGGCACAGTCCATATCTCCATGGAAATAATCTAATCAAAGGTATTACCCACAGTTGGGTGGGTCACATCTCCATGGAAACATCCAATCAAGAGGTCACACACTAATCAGAAAGATTTATCAATTTGCCCCTGCAAGATTGCATCAAAGAATATGGCTTTTTCTGGGGGACGTAATATATACAAACCAGCACACGTGGCAAAGGGGCTTTGCAGATGCAGTTAAAGTAAGGACTTTGAGCTGCGGAGATTATCGTAGGTTGTGGGTGGGCCTGATGTAATCACAGGGGTCCTTATAAGAGGGAGTTGGGAGGGAAATGAGGGAGAAGGTGATGCAGAAATGGAAACAGAGAATGGATGGGTGTGGTCAGGAGCCAAGGAAAGCCAGGGGCCTTGTACAAGCTAGAAGAGGGGAGGAATGGATTCTCCCCTGGAGCCTCCAGAAGGAACTGGCTCTGCCAATACCTTGATTTTAACCCTTTACAACTCATTTTGGACTTCTGACCCCCAGAACAATAAGAGAGTAAATTTACATTGTTTTAAGCCATAGTTTGTGGTTGGTTATTTTTTACAGAAGCAACAGAAACTGAGACAATTAGTCATCACATTCATGAAGGAAATTTCCTTGGATTATTCAGGGAGTGTTCCTGTGATTTGTGAATAATTTGTTAGAACAAAGGAGAGCCAGTTTAACTGCTAAGACAGAATCATGGGTCACCCAGAAGTTCCTTTTGTTTTCTGGGATATCTTAATGGCTGATCATGGTCGAGAGGCCCAGTGATAAAGCTGTGGATACTGAGAACAGTTTCAAGGTTTAGCAACCATACATGTGTCTTAAAAACATGCCTTGCGATCATCTCAGATTTATATGTGGTCCAAAGCCTCAGTGTAACATTACAAGTTCCTCCCCTGAATTCCAAGCTTTTCTTTCCTAAGATCGAGGAGTTGCTTAAAGTTGCTTAATGGGGGCAAATTTCTCAGTCATTACATATCAGAAAAAAATAAAATTTTATTTGGTAAAAAATCATTTTAAAATTCTTGTTTTTCAACAATATGACACATTCTATGCTAAGTGCACCTAAAATTGCTGGATTAAATTCAGAACAAAAATCTTTTCTACTGCATGGCTGATCTGGTGGGAAAGTAAGGGCAATCCCTGAAGGCCAGAATAAGAAAGAGAAAACCCTCCTGGTTAAAGGAGGAAGGAAACTGATGCTTGTGGTGGGCTGTCTTTTGCCTCCCAGGCTGCCAGAGCCCGGGTCTCTAATGGCCCTGAGAGTACAGGCAGGGGGAGAAGCCTGGGACCAGGGTGTGTGGGAGGCAGAATCAGATTTTCCATCACACCAAGGACCTGGACTGCAGAGAGGCCCATCTTCAGTGGACAACTGGGGGAAAATATCTTTCCATAAGAGAGAATTGATCAATACACTTCTGATCTCAGCCCTGGCTCCATGGCAGGGATGGGGTAGGGGGACAGAGCTTTTCTGAGAATTTCTAACCCCCAAGCCTCATACAGAAGAAGTTACACTGTTCAAGTAGCTTAAGAAAACCTCAAGCCAGAAAGTTAACTTGAAATATTTCCAGACTGATCATTACCTTGAAATACTTCCAGATTGATAATATACCCAAGAGCCAGATGGAAGCAAAAACACCTCTGGAGTAATGCTCTTTAAAAAGCCAGTCCTCAAAGAAATCACACTAGTAAAAGTCCAAGGACCTGGGAGCACAATGATAAAGTCACCAAGACATGAGGAAACAAGCTACCGTGAGTGAAAGTGGCAAAAATGCAAAACTGTAGACTCAGACCAGTGAAGATGGTAGATATTGGAATCAGATACGGACTACAAAATAAACATGTTTGACTATTTAAAGAAATGAAAGAGAGCATGCCAGGTAAGGCAACACATTCACAGGGGTCAGGGGACAGGACATGGGCCTCTACTGACGGCCATTTTCACCTGCCACGTCCATCCTTGATCTAGAGCAAGAGCTCATAACTCTTCTCTTCATGCCATGGGCCCTTTTGGTGGTGTTTGGACACCTCAATGTTTTAGATCACAAAGTACAAAATTTAAAGGACTCCAATTATCTTGAAATATGGTTATTAAAATAATAACAAATTCGGATATAGCAATATTTGTGCATTTTTTGTTAGCATATTAGATAGCAAGATCTAGTGGCTGCTCTAATAATTGCTGGTTATTTTGAAGTTTCCATGAGCATAAATGATATTTTAAGATATTTGTAACAATTGTAATGTGATACAAGATATAAGTGATTTCTATTGGAGATAGAGCCTTAGGTAGTGCTAACACTACCGTAGTTTACTGTTCATAAGGGGATGCTAAATTTTGGTAAGAGTTTACTGAAAGTATGATGTGGTTTTTCATGAATCCCCAGGTTAAGAACACCTGCTTCAGAACACAGCTATGTCCGAGAATGTTTATAACCTCTTGGCTATAATAACAAGGAATTATGAACAACCCAGGTGTTCATCCATAGTTGAATGGAAATATAAATTGGGGCATATTTATAAAATGGACTACTACACAGCTGTGGAAATGATTGAACTCAGGAATATACATGAACATACTGAATCTCAAAAACAATGCTGAAAGAATAAAGCAAGTTGCAGAAAAGTACATACTGTAGGATTTCTTTTATGTAAAATTGAAAAATAAATCTGTGATAAACTAATATATGTGCTTTTTTGTCACATTAGATAACAAGATAATGCAAATGTAAGGTAAAACTCTAAAGATAAGTAAAAGGCGATTAACACAAATTTTAGGATAGTGGCTACCTTAGGGTATAAGGGAGGCAGAGGGTTGATTGGCACCTGCTGTGAACCCTGAGATATATGTGTGAAATTCTGCTTTATAAGATGGGTGGTGACACATGCTTGCCATGTTTAAAATGGTACACTATTTTTCTTTAAAAGTATTATTCTTTAAAATGTGTATATATATATATTATTTTATAATGTGTTTGATCATGTGCATATATAATATATTGAATTTTTCATATTAAAAAGGAAAAAAAACCCTAACATTATTATAAAAAGGCAGAGTCACAACTACATGAAATGTCTGAGCTTGTGATTTTCTCATTTTTCTTACTATTATATGATGGCAATTGATATTTAAATATATATTTCAATGCTCTCATTTCAAAATATGCATATTCATTGTGGAAATTGAGAAATAAAGAAAAGCATAAAACAACAGGGTAAAAATCCTTTTAAAAATTCTACATATATTATGCTCTACATATGACTTTTTGTAACCTGATTTTCTCCCTTACAATATATTGTAAACATTTCCCCATATCACTTACATATATGATACATTTTTATATATTTATATAAAATTATAGTTTGCATTGTGCAGTGTCTGAATACCTCCCAATTTACTCAATCACATATTGCAGGAAATGCGGGTGGTTCCTTATCAGTCGACACAACACTGAGATAAAGATTCTTACAGATGAGTCTTTGCCCTTGTCCTTGGTGATTCCTTAGCAAAATTCCCTTTAGCTGAAATTTCTGACTAAGGACATGTACATAGGTAAAGGCTTTGTAACGTGTTGTCCAACTGAAAACATTTTCAGTTGGGAGAATAAAATGTTTATTTTGACAAAGGATATCATGCTGAGTCCAAGAAAATGAAGATTCAGAGAGCAACTTCAAGAAATGAGAAACCCCTAGTCTATAAAACCGCATTATTAGTGGGTAATTAAGAACTGGAAAACTAGACATTTATAATAATATGTTTTTCTCATTCAGGGAAGAGAGATAATTACGGTAGAGGAATAGAAATTACTTTTTCCAGAAAAACAATTTTCTGGTTTTTTTTTCCTGATCCACCAGAATATAGAGAAGAGAGCTGTTGTCATTTGAAAGCCCACCGGATATCCTACTAGGATTTTTCCCAAAAGCAGCAAGGTCCTTTCATATTAGAGGGCCACAAACCTATTACCTGGAAGGGATAACAAAGTCCTCACGTGGCTCCCACCCCACAGTGTGGACTGAGTAACTGGACTTGCCGGGTAGATGCACAGCTTGGGTGGGGGGTGGGAGGTAGGGGGCTTTTGATTAGTTGGTGGAAGAGGGAAAAGAAAATAGCTAGAGCAGTGATTTCTAATCTTTTCACCTTCCAGGCTATGCTTTATAATCATTTCCTTTACAGACTCCATGTTTGGAAGAATTTTGTCTGTGAAACAAAACATATTAATCCTTATTTTACATGAAAGTACAATTTTCCTGAGTAGTAGAAATATAGAACCATCTATTACTCCTTCCAGGGGCCACTTAGGATCTGGAGCCTCAGGCTGACAACTGCTGGGCTAGAGCGGAGATTGCTGCAAAGGGAGAGAGGGGGCTTCCCGGGGTGCTGGGGTGGGAGGGTGGCAGGTGAGGGGTAGGATGGTGAGTGGGCACACCTTCCAGCTCAGGGAAGGGGGGGGACCTAGAGGGGAGGGGGGTGGGACAGGGGCAAAACTGTCATATTAATAGGGCAACCATATGTCCTGGTTTAGCTGGGACAGAACTGGCTTCTGTCTATTGTGCCAGCAACATTATCATAAATGTCCTTTTTTTTTTCTGTCTTAAAACAATTGCAGCTTGAACAATAAGTGATTTGGTCACTACCCTCTGCAGCAATCCAGCCTCGGCGTCTGTACCTGCATCACGGCCTTCTGTCCTGCATCATGCCAGGCCCACCGTGGGCCCTTAATAAACACCTCCTGACCGACTGTGGCTGACCCTCGCTGGAGGCTCCCAAACCTACTCTGTGGTTTCTTTAACTCCTCTCTGCTGTTGCTGGGTAATGAGCCATGCTATGCTGTATCTGGAAGGCTGGAACAAGAGAGATCAAAATGGACTGGCCAGTGACTGGGGCTAAGAGACTCTGAGCTGAATTCAAGAGCCACAAGAGGCCGAGAAAAGAGAACCTGGTAAACCAGGATCAGATCTCGTTCAAGATGCTGTCAGCTGGAGGCCGATTGGTGACCTGAATCTCTGCTCAGAGAGATGGCTCGGTTTTCATCACTTTTTTTAAGTTTGGGAGATAGTGGCAACATAGTAAATGTTTCACGTCAGTAGCAGCTAGTGATCAAATCCTGACCCCTGGCAAACAGGCACACAATTTTTATTATAAACTCAGGATACTAAACTGGATTAATGAGAAGATAATTTAACCTGCTGGTAAAATACACACTGACAGCTTCCGTGTCTAAGGCTCAACATTTCCTTATCATGGTCCCACAGATTAGACTGCTGATAAGTCAGGAGAGAGGTTGCATATCAAGCCATTTTATCTAAAGTGAGAAAAGCGAGTATGAATCTCAGGGAAGCAAAGGTAAAAAGAGGAGGCGAAGAGCCGTGGGGTTTCAGACCTGATGTTCTGAGCCAACACGTCCAGCTCTGGGACAATTAAACTGTTGCCCAAGACGAGTCACCGAGCATTCTTCTGCAGGGCAGCAATGCCGAGCTCCTTGGGAAACACCCCGTCTGTCTCCCAGTAGGAGGGAAAGAAGGATCCCCCTTCTTCCATTACTTTCTTCTATGGAAGGGAATACATTTGCTTCTCAGGGGGCCGACTCCCCACACCACAATGAAAGGGAAGCCCGAGCTTGTTTCTGTTTCCTGCTGGTCCTTTCTTCTCATCTCCTCCTCTTCCTTCAAGCCTCTGCTGAACATCAACCGTGAAGAGTTTACGGACCCTCTTGCTGCCGGGCACGGTCGCACCCACCATTCTGTGAGCGTGTGACTGTGGGCTCATGAGGTGACTCCCCCACCGGCCCATGGAGGGCGGAGCACAGCGGTCTTGGCTCACTCATCTTCATCCCCTCAGCGCCGGCGAGCGCTAAGATCACTGACTGACTGAGTGACCGTGAGAAAAATGTGACGAGGCTTCCCGCCTGGGAATCCGGAAACCCAGCTTGGTGAAAGCACAAGTGTGGATCCCTGCAAGAGAGCCGGCATGTAGGAGTAACACAGGGGAGAGAAAATGAAGAGCTCTTAGAATACCAGGGGAAGGAGAGGGCTGGCAGGGCCATTGGGGGACTGATGGAAGGGAGGTACTTGAGCAGGTGCTTTCTCAAATGACAGGTGGGATTTACTAAAGGCAGATAGGAGGACCATTTTAGAAGAGGGAACGGCATGAGCTCATACCAGGAACATGACACATGGTCCTTTAGTGAAGGAACAAAGAGAGGAAAGGCAGGGAAGGGTAAAGCCTGCTCAGGAGGCCACATGTGGGAACAAGCAAGAGGGTCAGAGGCATCTGCAATGCTAGAAACAGAAGAGATATAAATTGTGTTATGGATGAAGAAAAAAAATAAGTTGTAGGCAGATTGCAAAGGGTGTTAAACAACAAACAGTTTTTTTTTTTTAATTAATAACATGAGGTGCCATTTATTGAGAACCTACTGTGTGCCAGATACTCATCATCTTTAATCCTGGTAGTAGCTCCACATATAACGTAATCTCCTTATTTTGTGGATGAGGAAAATGAGGCCAGGGAAGTTATATAACCTCCCCAAGACCACACAGCTGCTGACCCAGGCACTGACATTTCTGGTTCCTAAGTCTTGCTCTTTCTACCTCTGCATGCTCATTCGTGAGCAGGGCTTTAATGTGATGGAGTGCTGTGGGTCTGAAGCCAGGCATATATAATCCGATCCTGGGGTCCTCGGATCCTGCCTTGGAGTGGGACCCTCGAGACATTAAGGGGGTGATGCATGGGAAGCAGATGTGTGGGGAAAGGATGAGGTCACCCGGATGCACTGGGTTCTGGCCACTGGCCGGACAGCCCGAGGAGGTGTCCAGGAGGCAGGTGGAAATGCAGGTGGAAAGGCCGGTGGGGGTGGGGACAGCGCAGAGTCCACCCCAGGGAGTGGGCGTGAAGCTGCAGAAGGGCTGGCAGGAGCAGACGTGAAACCACAAGACTGAAGCGCAGAGCCTCTTAGAAGTGCCCATGCTTGAATTTGAGGGGGAAGGAGAGAAAGTCTGGGGTGGGAGAAATTATCCAAAACCTTAGAAATGAAGGCTAAATGGTGATTGTGTAAATTGTTTTCCAGTATTGTGCTGGAAGATTTTTTTATAAGGAAGCCTGATGGTTATCCAACTTTCTTTGGTGGGAGTGGGGGAGGGATTGTCATGGTTTGACAACCTTACAAGTGAATGGAGCCCAGGTGTTTTACAGCCCTGAAAAGTTAGGGGTTAACTTGTAGAACTAATAAGGTATGATTTTGTTTTTGCTGGGAGAGAATATATGCCCAAAGGTTATGGATTTATTGCCCCATTAACCAGTCCTGTATATAACTTAAAAACCATATTTCAGCATTTCTGTCTCAATAAACTATATGACATTTGATTTGTCAAATGCTCATGAAATTAGTTCTCTTGTCCATTGCTGGTTTTCTCATGATGAATAAAACTTCAGCATGAGCTAACTAAAAATGGTGCCTGAGAGTTGTATCTTTTTTAAAAAAATGTTTCTTATTGTGCAATATAAATATGCAGAAAAATGACACATTTCAAAGCACAGTTTAACAAGTAGTTATAGAGCAAATTTTGAACTACAGTATTGGTCACAATTTAACAAATTCAGGTATTTCCTCCTGGCTGTTCTAATATACTAGAAACTAGACAGAAATATCTATATAATGAGTCAGTAGTCATAACCATTTGCTAAATCCTAACTTCTCAGTTACAGCTCCTCCATCTCATTTGATCATTCTCCCAATCTTCAGGGATATTAGGGCAATGACCCTTCTAACTTCTTCATGCTGAAAAGGAGTGTCGGCATCATGGGCTAGGGGAATGCAACCATTGATGTTCTTGAAGAGACTGATACCTCTGGGTTTCAGGGCTTATCTGGCATAGGAACAATCTGGAGGTTTTAAGTTTCTGTAAAAATGAACTTAATAAGTAAAACTTTTATAGAGTCTTAAACAGAGCCCTGGTCTGCTTTAGGGCTTTGAGGAATACTGTTGATTGGGGCTTGGCACACCATGATGATTTTTAATACCTGGCTGAAGCTTGCATAAGAGCAACCTCTAGAATGACCTCTTGACTCTATTTGAATCCAAGAATCATACTCACAAAATCCTTAGACATTGAGCAGTCAGAGGAGAGGAAGAAGGCTGGTCCAAGATCACACACATGCCAAGGAGGGAAACACTTTTAAGAAGAAACAATGCTCATGTTTCTATTACATCTACAAAGGGTGTTCTCTGTGTCAGGTGCTTCCACAAGTCATTTAATTTATCAATTGGTGCTGTTCTGGTTTGCTAATGCCACCAATATGCAACATACCAGAAATGGATTGACATTTATAAAGGGGATTTATTTGGTTATAAAGTCATAGTCTGACGGCCATAACATGTCCAAGGTAAGGCATCAATTGGTGCCTTCACTGAAGGTTGGCCATTGGCATCCAGTAAACCTCTGTTAACTCAGAAGGCACATGGCTGGCATCTGCTCTGGAGTTCTGGTTTCAAAGTGGCTTCCTCCCACAACGTTCCTCTCTAGGCGTCTGCTTGCTCCTGGGTTGTATTCTCCAAACTGTCTCTGTAAGTTGCAGCTCCTCCAAAATGTCACTCTCAGTTGCTTCTGGAGCATTTGCTCTCTCTTATCTTCTCTTCAGAGCAAAATTCTGCCTTCAAAGACCATCTCCAGAATGTCTCTGTAAGCTGCAGCTCCTTTCTCAGCTCCTGTGCGTTCTTCAAAGTGCCCCTCTTGGCTGTAGCAAGCTCACTTCTTCTATCTGAGCTTATATAGTGCCCTAGTAGACTAATCAAGGCCCATGCTGAATGGGCAGGGCCACACCTCCATGGAAATTATCACCAGCAGTTGAGTGGGTCACAACTTCATGGAAACATTCAATCAAAGAATTACAATCTAATCAACACTAATACATCTACCCACACAAGATTGCATCAAAGATAATGGCATTTTGGGGGACACAATACATTCAAACTGGCACAAGTGCATACCTGCAAGGTAGGTCTTATGAAAGCTGAAGGAACTGGGCTTCAAGAGGCTAAAGAACTTGTCATTGGTCACAGGGCTAAAAAATAGCAGAATCAGAATTTAAACCCCACACTCCTTCAACTACAATGTGTTTCTTTTGCTTGCTACAGAAGGCTAAGAAAATGTCAGAGTGATTGGTAGGTCCTTGCTGACTTCTGATAAAACTTCCCCTCACCCCACTTCACTCACTCTCTAGTTCCTGTGAAAAGAAATGAAACAATATAGAATTATTCTGCTAAGATATTTAAAATGGAGTCCAGAAGCCATTCAGGAGTTACTTTTATGCACATCTCAGCCAGATATCACAAACTGCCAAAGGACGCCTAGCTACAGCAACAAATGTTTCTCAAAATCCTGAGGACATCTGGACCCATAAACCTCATGATAAAGAAATCAGCAAACTATATAACTTGAAGGACATTTAGAGTGCCCTGAATATCCACCAATTACAAACAACTTATGTACTCTTCTTTTTCTTTAAAAACTCTTGCTTGGCAGCCCCAAGACGGGACACAATTTGGGTTGCTACCTGAGTCCATGCTTCCTGAATTGCAGTTCTAAGATTCCTAATGAATGCCCTTGTTGCCTTGCAGCTCAGTTTGTTATTTCTTGGTCCACATTCCTTTTCACAACAACTCAGTACTTTCACCCCTGCCCTGTTCATTCTCTCTGCTGTTTGCCATTACTGCTGTCTGGCTGCCTCTGACTTCTGCCTGACCCACCAAAACTGTTCTCAGAAAAGATGCAAGTGAGGCCCTAATGCGAAAGCCAGGTTCTCCCTCTTGACTCTTGTCTCCTGGGACTGCTCCTCTGTGTTAATGCTTGGTGACCACCTTCCTCCTTGGCAAAGGAGAGTCATGGAAAAAGGGCTCCCCAGCATCAAAATCATTCTCCTCTCTTCCTGGTGGCACAGTTGGATCCATGTGAAGGAAGGAGGGCCAGGGCCCCAAGACCTGCTGGTTGCCCTGACAGCTCTAGCACACCTGCCTGAGGCCATCGGGCTCAGGAGATGGTTTAGACCTTGGATGGTCAATTCCCCGGGGCAGAGGCTCTCGCCAAGCCCTTCCCATGGAGGGGAGGACAGCGCTCTGCATCCTTCATGAGCCTCCTGGAGGTTGATGCTGACCTTTCAGAATGATCTGAAGCCACAGCTGGGAGCTTCAGGAGCACTGAAGGAATTTTAAGAAATACACAGTCTCAGCCCACACCCTGGAGATCTGGATTCAGTAGGTCTGGGGTGGTCAGGAGATGTGATTAAGAGCAGGGATTTGGAGTCATCGGGCCTGGGTTCCTTCTTTACTTGTTGCACACCCTAGGACAGGTGGGTTCACCTAAGTCTCTGCTCATCTATAAAAGGTGATAAATCTAGAACCTTCCTCAAAAGGGTTGTTGTGAGCAAAGGAGATAAAACATGCAAAGAGCTTAGCACAGAGCCTGGTACATGCTTAATGCCAAATTTGTGTTTTCTATTGTGATC
Organism: Choloepus didactylus; assembly: GCF_015220235.1. NCBI lineage: Eukaryota > Metazoa > Chordata > Mammalia > Pilosa > Megalonychidae > Choloepus > Choloepus didactylus. The sequence goes on along the minus strand of NC_051330.1, from coordinate 15,742,551 downwards.
ACAATCATTATTATATCTTCTTCTTTATCTTAATCATCATCATCATCATCATCATCATCATCATCCTTGGGGAAAACTGGGAATATCAGGCAATTTGTGTAAACTGAAAATACCATGGAAAGCCTGGCTTGGTCTTAAGTTTCTTTTAAAAATACAGGCAAATCAAAGTGTCATTCTAAAGGTTGTAAAAGCAAATTAGTGTTGAGGAAACACTGTTAATATATATGTAAGCAAGGACAACCTGAGAGAGACTGCTCACAAACATGTTTTTTCTTGCTTTAGGAACCTTATTTTGACATCTTTTTTAGTCAATAATTGGATGACCATATCATAACCCTCAAAGTCAACTTAAATCCATTTTCCAGAAGGGATGAGATTGCCACTAATCACTGAAAACATAGTTGGCTTAATTCAGATAGAATGCATTACAGGTGAGTGCCATCTTTTAAATTCCACTTTTCTTATCAAAATGGAATTCCTGGATAACACAGTTGTCACAGTAATTGAAGCTCCAGTTCCTACTTACCAAGAAATCTCCCACCTCCTCTCCTCGACTTTGCTTGCCCACTGGGAACCAGGGCAGAGGGGAGCAGGCTCAGAGTCACAGCGAAGGTGAGATGTCTTATCTGAATGTCACCTTCCCTGGTGACCCGGAAAACTGCGTTAACTTTCAGGCACCATGAGCCAATCATCAAGGCTGTGGTTCAGCACAAAGGAGTCAACAAAACTTGATTTGTTGTTCTTACAACATTCTTGAAACTATTACTATCTCTCTTTTTGGAAAAAAAATATTTTTAGAAAAAAATCATTTGAGTGCTAGGTGTCTGTCTGAGGACTGAATGGAATGCTGGGCTACACTCTCTCTACTAAGTCCCGATCTTCCCAGGCCATGCTTGGTAGTGCAATTTGGAAGACTATTTTTGATGATGCATATAACGGTGGTGATTTCTGCCAGTCTTGGATCAGATCCTATATGGTGTTATACCATGGAGCTTTCAATGTTTCTTAGAGGGGAAGGAGAGTAAATAATGTCTATCAGCCTATTTTGAGATTAATGGGGAAACAACATAAATATTAAGTAGCAAGATTATTTGTATGTATCATTTATTGGGAATTTTAAAATTGCTTTGTGTTCCTCTATCATCACAACTTGATGGATGGGGAAACATCTACTTTTGAGCATGCAAGAGAACTTAACTTGTATTTTTGGTAATGGAGTTTGGTTCATGGTTTACTTCAGTCAGTAATTACTAAAATGAACTCTGTAAACAGGATTTTGAATGTAGAAGCACAGCTAGTAGGATGCAAAGAGTGAGCCAAAATGGAGAAAAAAAGATGGCCCTTAATGTAAAGTGTAGCTATTCTCATTTTTGCTAGAGCTGATGCAGAAACTCATCCATTCAACAAACATTTGTTGGGTTCTACTGTGCGCCAGGCCCTGTCCTAGGTACTTGGACAACAGTAAACAAATGTGGGTCAAACAAACAAATCCTTGGTCTTGTGTCACTTACATTTTAGCAGAACAGTGGTCCTCAAACTGTGGTGTGAATTGCTATCAGCTGAGGGCTTGGTATAATGCAAACTGGAGGAGCTACCCCCTCTCCCTGGTCTCTGATTCAGTGGGTCTGTGGGGTCCCCAGATTTGTAATTTAGCAAGTTCCTAGGTGCTGCTGTTGATCTTGGGACCACCATCCTTTGAGAACCACAGTGGGCAGAATGTTTGCATGCACCGCAGTCTATAAAGATAGAACAAGATTTTGGGGTGGGGGTGGGTGGGCTCTGATACAAGTTGTTTCACGTAGTCAGTGTGTGAATGCTGTGTGGTGTGTATGGGGGGGCTGGTGAATGAGGAAAGAGCTGCCCTGAGCTCTGACTATGATGTCAGGCCCTGAGCATGCAGGCACTGTATGTGCATTAGTTCATTAAATCCTCACAATTTCACAACATGGAGGAGGAAAGCGTGGCTCCAAGAGGCTCCATGGGTCCCCTAATTATGACCAAACCTGAAACTCATGTTCAAGACCATCTGACTTCAAAACCATCTGCCTTGCCTTGGCTTCCTCACAGAATAAGGCTGGGTACGTAAAAGAGAGGCCGACAGAAATTAAATTCAAACGTGCAAAACATCCATGACCAATTTAAATGTAATACGCCTTCACCTTCACCCTTGTGTTTGGCAACTGCTTCATTTGATGTGAGGCAATCAAATAAAGGAGAGGAACTGTTTTCCCCAAGGGTGTCAAGAAGCTTTCCTGTGGAGTGACAATATTTTGTTTTTTTTTTCCCATTTTTTTCCAACTGTTAGCAAATGAAGGATTTATTGTGGCCAGGACTGTGCTCTTGGATATTGAAATCTGCTCTTCATTCAGAAATGCTGCTCTCAAGGAAAGTCCTTTTTTTTTTTTTAAATAAATCTATAGTTTTACTATGACAGAAACTGACAGTGTGATATGAAGTTGACATTTAAACAAAGTTTTCACAGAAATCTAACACATGCCTAAAAAGAGTTTACAATGCAGCTCTAGATGCAGGTCTAGATGGCGCCAAGAACAGATAGATCTTGTGATTCAAGACAAAGCATTTTGGATATCAGTTAATTCTTTACTTTGGATATAAGTAAATTCTTTTTTTTTTTTTTTTAATGTGAGTTTCTTCATTTGACGTGAACCACTGCCCCAGTGTGAGAGTTTAATTTCTCCTGAGGCCAGGTCTACCGAAGTCATTCAACCCTTCAATTGATCCAATGAAACTTGTGCTGTCAGTAGCTGAACCCTGCCACCAATGGTGTCAGAGGTCAAAGTTCAAAAAGCAGAGAGGCTCTATGAATTTTCCACCGTCAGAACATGGGCTCTTTCTTGTCTTCCCTCTTCCCCTCCCCCAAATCCTCAGCCAGTGGCGCAGATGGACGTGCTGAGAGATAGAACTTAATTGGAAAAGAAAGGGTCTTCCCATCAATTTCAAGAATTAGCACCTCAAAGACAGAATGACCTTCCTGTGTGTACACTCCAATAAGAGACTTTCCCTCCTCAGTCAGTTTCCATCTCCAGATGGCAGCTTTGGTAAGTTACTAACTGGCTTAGTCCTTTGTGGGAGACAGCATTTAAAGTCAGGCAGGGAACACCTTGGCTTATAGGTTTTAGGCATTCACAGCTTTGAAAGTCTCTCACTGTCCTCATTTATGCTGCTAATGACATTTTTTGAAAAGGTAAAATATTCTGGACACAGAATCGAATCATTAGTTACTTGTTTTTTCCATTGCTTCTCCATTTCCCCAATAAGGCCCCAAATTTCAACAAAAATGATTCTACCCATCTCCCTTCTTCCCCCACCTCTGCTCCAAATAATACACCCGTAACAGCTCAGACTACACACATGCTACACTGCACAAATGCAGAGTTAACACTCTTGGGAAGAAGGCTGTGGGTTGGAGATGCTCGTTGAGGATCTGCAGTATCTTTTTGCTCTCCCACTTGCCACTCTGCAAGTTCTGACCTTCATAGGAGGCCCTCTGCTTTCCTCAGCAAAGTGCAGAACAGGTTGTCTTGAAACCCTTATCCCCCCTTCCCCTCCACTGGGATGGGTGTGCAACTAAACAGCACCTAAGGGCTTTAAAAGCACTCGGGCCTCTGCAGGGCACAGAACCTACACTGGCTCCTCACAGAACACCTTCTTGAGCCACCTCTGTGGTGACAAGTAGCTCTCCTTCCCCGCCCCCACTGAAACCCACAGTCAGAAGTGACAGGGGCTGGTGCTCAGTTGAGCTCATTCTTGTCATCTTCTGTCCTCATCCTCTGAGGGGCAGGAATGCCACGTCCGCCTTTCCTCGTAGAAGGACATGACAACCCGTGGGCACTTGACATTGGCTTCCGTGGCAGGGACCAGATCAGCCTCACTAGAGTTTTTCCATTTCATCAGGAACACGAGTTCTCCACTGGGGTCTGTAGCCCCAATAACCCGCTCCGGCTCCAGACCCCGGGCAAAGCCTGGTGGCTTTTCTGACTCTTCTTGCTTCCTCTTTGGTTGACCCTCCTCTCCCGCATCTTCCGACTCCGAGTCAGCTCTGCACTCGCCGCCCTCTGACTTCTCCGCCTCCTGCGCCGTCTCCTGGGGCTGCAGAGACTCCGCCGCGAGGTCAGGGCTCCCCACGTGTTGTCCTCACCCGGGAAACCCTCACTCCCCGAGCTCCTCCACGTCGCCCCTCACCTCTCCACGGTCGAGAACCTTCCCCACCACGCGCTCCTCCTCCTCCAGCACCTCTTCCCCTCTCTCCTTGTCTGGTTTCCCCACGGCGCCCCCAGCTCTCTGGTGCAAAGGGGGACGCTGCTCCGAGCAGGCCCGGGAGCCCCTCGCCGAGAGCCTTTCATGCTCGTGTCTCCCCCGGCGGCCGGCGCTGCGCCGAGGCGGGTGGGGGACGGGGGTGCAGCCGGGGGCGGCCGGGAGCGACCCCCACTTACCCCGCGTCCGTCCCGGGCTCTCCGGCTCCTCCCGCCGCGCCGCCGCCTGCGAGGGTTTAGCGCCCCCTGGCGGCGCAGAGGCGCCCTGCACGGCCTCCCCTCCCCGGTCCCGGGAGAAGCCGCAGAGCCGCCAGGGCAGGTGTCCTCGGGGGGAGATAGAACAGGCTGTGTGTGTGCGTGTATGTGTGTGTGTGTGTGTGTGTGTGTGCGTCTGCATGCATGCTAAAGCAACATTTCCATTTGACATATCCTATGCCTTGCATAGCAAACAAGTTTCTGCAAAAATATTTCCCCACATTACTGAGTTGTTTTAACAGCTTGCTTATGATGCCTAGTGATCAGGATGTAGACTTGCAAATTCAGGTGAGGAATTCACATTTAGACCCTCTTTATTTAGCAAGTCCACCAGGAGTCCTACCCCTCTCCCCACCCGAATCCAAGAGCCATAAGGGGCAGCCCCATTTTTCTCATGAGACTGGCCCACGCTTGGGGATCGGCTGCTCGGGGTGAGCGGGTCTGTGCAAAGGTGTTGGGGTGGGGGCTGAACTCGGTGGCTGGGCCCCAAGTCAGACAGCTCAGGTGAGCTAGGAGATCTGTGGATCTCTCGGGGGAGTTCCCTCAGGAAATACCTCAGGAAATCATCTGAGGGTGGGGGGCTTCTAGAGAGGGGCAAAGTGACAAATGTGATGTGGTGGCAGGTGTTTGGTGCTGGCCATTTCTGGAGGCACAGTCCCAGAACAGAAGAAAACAATTTCTGAAGTAAAGGCAGGATTCTTTGACAGACAGAGACCTGGGTCTGTGTGGTAAGTACGTTGTACCGGTTTGTATATATTATGTCCCCCAGAAAAAGCCATGTTCTTTGATGCAGTCTTGTGGGGGCAAACATATTAGTGGGGATTAAGTTGGAATGTTTGGATTAGGTTGTTTCCATGGAAATGTGCCCCACCCAGCTGTGGGTGATAACTCTGATTGGATAATTTCCATGGAGGTGTGGCCCCACCCATTCAGCATGGACATTGATTAGTTTACTGGAGCACTATATAAGCTCAGACAGAAGGAGAGAGCTTTCTACAGCCAAGAGGGACACTTTGAAGAATGAACAGAAGAGAGTAGCTGCAGATGAGAGACAGTTTGAAGATGGCCGTTGAAAGCAGATTCTTGCTCCAGAGAAGCTAAGAGAAGACAAACCCACCAGGGAAAACTAAGAGTGACATTTTTGAGGAACTGCAGCCTAGAGAGGAATTACCTGAGAGAAAGCCATTCTGAAACCAGAACTTTGGAGCAGATGCCAGCCACGTGCCTTCCCAGCTAACAGAGGTTTTCTGGACACCATTGGCCATCCTCCGGTGAAGGTACCTGATTGCCGATGTGTTACCTTGGACACTTTATGGCCTTAAGACTGTAACTGTGTAACCAAATAAATCCCCTTTTATAAAAGCCAATCCATGTCTGGTGTTTTGCATTCTGGCAGCATTAGCAAACTAGAACAGACCTGTATCCTAGTGTGTGCAGGATATACGTCAGTGTGTATGCACATGTGCATTCATTCGCCTTTCCTACTTGTCTTTCATTTTTTCTCCCTATAGTGCCTGAAATATTCAGCATTCAGATTAAAAAACAAACAAACCCTCCAACCCTCCAAGTTTTTCCAGTCTATAGTACTTTACAATTTATAAAATGCTTCACATATGTTCTCATTTCATTATTTATAGATCTTACTAGGCCCGTGTGGCAGGTAAGCAAAGACTGTGAGAAATGTGAATGACTTGCTTGGAACTGGAAGAAATCATAGCCGATTCGTTTGACTACCAGCCCGCGACCGTTTCTGCTCTCCCGGAGCCAACCTCACACACCACTGAGTGCTGCGGAAATGCACTACAAAGGGCCTGGGGCCGCCTTTTGGCATTTACTCAGCTCTTTCAATTGAATGACAAGCCAGGAGGATGCGCTGGCACTTAATGGAGATCTAGCACAGCCATTACCTCCTGTCTGCACAATCCACTTATCTGCTTAGCCCCAGTCAAGGATTTATGTGAAGTGGCATCAATAAAGCTGTTTTACTTAAGCCAACAAACGATTCTGGAAATGCACTCCCGAGTAACCAGGAATCCAGATCCCTGAGAATAATAAATCTCACCCCTCTCCTGGTCCTGTGCTAACAGCAGTAAATGGCAGAGAGATAACTCTGCAGTGAGGCAAGGGCAAAGTCTATCAAAGAACACAGGCTCTCCCACGCCATTCTTGTTTCATTCTTGCTCCCCTGAGGGGAGGAGGCCTCTCACTGATTGTCAGTCTGGGTGGTTTGGGGTAAGGACTGTTGGAGATTGTTAACCTTCTGTCTTTACCTCGGTCTCCTGCCTATAACTCTCCTCTGAGCTGTAGGTCCATCGCCCTCTCGGCATTTCTGCTGAGATGTGCAAAATGAACTTGCCATCTCTCCTTGCATTACTTGTTTTTGTTCCTGTTTCCCCCCTTCCAAGTGAATGGCACCATGATCCACCTAAGTTAGGAATTCAGCTACCAACATTAACTCACCACTTCTCTCCTCCCTGTCTTCTTATTAATTGGATTCTACCTCAACCAATCGACTTCTATGTATTCCCCTGCTATAGCCCTGGGCTCCCTGATGTGTCTTTCTCATGTGGGTTCCTGTAGCAGATGCTCTTTTGCACAGCACAGCCCTCTCCTACCTTGGGACTGAGGGTCTCCTTTCCCCAGGTGCTGGCCTATTAGCTGCTGATGAATCTCACCTGAGACACTATCCAGGTATTGCCCTCAGTCAAAGAGAGCTGCTTCACTCGGGATCACACCTCCCACATCCCATGACTGATGGATGTGTGCTAAAGGCCCAGGCTCCAGTCCCCCAGCTTCCAGGCGAGATAACTTGGAAGGGCCACCTAAGTTCCCAGGCTGCCTTCAGGATCAGCTGAGTCTCCTTTGCAACCACATCTCAGTTATCTTCTCCCTCTGCCCAATCCTGCTTCTGTATCTTCTGGAGATGTTGTTCCCGAGAGCATTCCCTGTATGCAGATCTCAGACTCTGGGAATTCTCTGTGAACATGACCTGGAAGAGGTGGGATCAGGGAGGGTCCTAGGAAGCAAACCCTAAAATGGGGTTCAGAGTTGGATACCTTCCATTTGGCTCTCAAAGAGGAGCCCAGATAGTTCTTGGAAGGCAGCTGTGGTGCAATTGTTAAAATGTTTGCTGGTGATGGAGTTGGATGTGAGCCTGAAGGAAGGGAATGTACCAATGGGATTTGTTAGATCAGGTGGTTGAGAATGTTGGGAAAAGAGTAATTACAGAGGGCTTTGGAATCAGATGGTTGTTGCTGGGGGTTATTGATGCATTGGAGAAAGCAATGAAAGACCAAGTGTGATTAATCACCAGTATAAAGTGAAATGGAAAGGCCAGCATATATAGAAGCTCTCATCTCCTACAGGTAGAGGCAGAAGAGGCTGAGGATCAGGTCTAGGACTTAGTTAGGAGAGTAGCACAGCTCCAGAGAAGGTTGAATTCTCCACTCCAGCAGGTCTGTGACAAGGCCAGTCCCTGATTGAAAAGGAATGGTGTCCTGACACTTGGGATAGGGACTTCTAGGTTGGTATCCCTGAGAATATTGACCCCCAGATTCTCCTGCATGCTCTAGGCCTGTGCAAGTAGCTCCTGTCCTTTTATTTAAATGTTAACATGCTCACCTTGCTTGAGGACAATGCAGAGGTGGTTTCTGCCTTGCAAATCAACTTGTAACTTCTTGAGGATCTCCCCCTACCTCTCCTCCTGGCCACCAGGCCAATAACTATGGTCAAGTGACAACATACCTGGCTGGGCAAGTGCCCAGAATGCTAAAGGGGGAAGAGCACCGTACACAGAGGGACCTATCAGGATGTGCACTGGTAAATGCAGGGAAGGGATATATGCAATTGGATCCCGAGAGTGTTGGACCAAGGAGCATGAAACATGAAGTTGGATAAGGGATCACTTATCAATATGAGAACACTCTCCCATGACTCAGGATTTACTATTCTGGCAGAGACCCTGGATATGGTGCTAATATACTTCTGGGTTGGTTTTTGGAAACTTGAGAAAAGTGACAGCCCACTTGAAGTGAACCACGGATGTCAGAGCTACCAAGGCAGATGGTGGAGGAAGGCAGCAAAGGGCTCAGGGATGTGGGCACAGTAGAGTAGCAATATTACATGAGGCCTGAGAACAGACCAGCCAACTGCATTTACACTCCACTCACCCAAGTGGTACAGAATATACTGGTGAGAGGGGACCAGCCTCCCTGGAAATTCAGTGGGCTGGGGCTGAAATAGGAGATGTTGTTATAGAACTGTGCTCCCTAACAGCAATGGGGATCACAGGATAACCAAATAGGAGGTGCCACATTGTAGTCCTTACCTGCCAGAAGCAAGGTGAGTGCAATTATCATACTGAATGTCAAGGCCAGATGGTGGACAGGAAGCCCTGGCCCTCAGGGAATATTGACCCCAGGGAGGTAAGAGTTGGTAAGAGAATAGGACATTCCCAGGCCCCAGATGGAAGAGCTGCACGCAAGTGTATTGTTCAACCTATAAAACCAAAAGCAATCAAGGATGATGGATTTGGGGTTCCAGAGAAGCTGCTCCAATAAAAATCCTGATCCTTGCCTGTTTCCAGACCCTAGCTGGGCACTGAGAGAAAGGCTTTGTCCCCAAGATGGAGAATCCAAAAACCCCATGGTAAATGCACATAGTGTTCACCTGTGAGTCTCTCTACAAAGGGACATAACAGCCATTTGCTTGGGAAGCTATTCACTGGGTAAAGGGCAACATCAATGCATTTTGAGGAACATTTGATACAGAATGTGAGTTGACAATAACATCTAAAAACCAGAAGCAAAACCATGGCTCCCTGTTGGAGCAGATCAACATGGTGTCAGGTGCTTGGTATGTGACTCTGATCTGGGGGATGTCTTCTTTTCTCATTTCTATCAGAAAGGAGTGCCACAAGCTGTTCACATTCACATGGAGGGACAACAGTAAACTTTTAGTCTTGTCCTTGGTCTATGTGAACCAGCCTGCTCTTGTAATAATAGAGTCTCAAGAGGTCTGGACAACCTGCAGAGCACCTTCTTGGTTCACTGTCAGTGAAAAATTAATGGGGTTTCAATCAAAATTCCAACAACCTTCTTCACAGAAATGGAAAAGCCAACCATCAGATTTACATGGAAGGGTAAGGGGCCCTGAATAACCAAAGCCATCCTGAAAGAGAAAAATGAAGTTGAAGGACTCACACTTCCTGACTGTAAAACTTATTACAAAGCCATAGTAATCAAAATAGCATGGTACTGGCACAAGGACTGACATGTGGACCAATGGAATCAAATTGAGGGTCCAGAAATCAATCCTCATATTTATGGCCAACTGATTTTTGACAAGGGGGTAAAGACCACTCAATTGGGAAAGAACAGTGTCCTCAACAAATGGTGCTTAGGAAACTGGATCTCCATTTGCAAAAGAAAAATGTGCTCCCCACTTCACACCATATACAAAAATCCACTCAAAATGCATCAAAGACCTAAATGTAAGACCAGAACCATAAAATTCCTAGAAGAAAAAGTAGGGAAGCAGAGTCAGGACCTTGTGTTAGACAATGGTTTCTGAGACTTTACACCCAAAGAACAAGCAACAAAAGAAAAAAACAGATAAATGGACCTCAAAAAAATTAAAATATTTGTGTTTCAAAAGGACCTTATAATGAATATAAAAAGACAAGCTATGTGATGGGAGAAAATATTTGAAAACCTGATATCTGATAAGGATTTAATATCTAGGATAAATAAATCCTATAACTCAGCAAAAAGACGAAAAGACCCATTTTAACAATGGGCAAAAGACCTGAACAGACATTTCTCCAAAGAAGATGTATAAATGGCAAAAGAGAACATGAAAAGATGCTCAACATCACTAGTTATTAAGGAAATGCAAATCAAACCATAATGAGATACCATTTCACACCCACTAGAATGGTTACTATTCAACGTATGGAAAGTTACAAGTTTTTGAGAGGATGTAGAGAAAATGGAACACTCATTCATTGTTGGTGGGAATGTAAAACGGTGCTTTGGAAGATAGTTTGGTGGTTCCTCAGGAAGTTAAGTATAGAATTACCATATGATCCGGCAACCCCATTTCTAGATATATACCCCAAAGATTTGAAAGCAAGGACTCAGACAGATGCACATCAACATTCATATCAGCATTATTCACAATTACCCACAGATGGAAGCAACCCAAGTGTCTATCAGTAGATGAATGGATAAAACTAAATGTGATATGTATGAAAATATATGTATATATACAATGAAATATATATATAACGAAATATTATCAGCCATAAAAAGGATGAGATTCTGATACACATAGCCACATGGATGAAACCTGAATACATCATATTGAGTGAAATAAACCAGACACAAAAGGACAAATATTGTTTTTGTGACCTCACTGAAATGAAATAATTAGAATAAGCAAACTCATAGAGTCAGAATCTAGAATATGTCTGTTCAAGTATTTGGCCCATTGTTAAAGTGGGTCTTTCTGTCTTTTTGCTGAGTTGTAGGATTTATTTATTCCAGATATTACCAGGGGACAGGGTGGGGGTAGGGAATGGGAAATTAATGCTTAAATTGTACAGAGTTTCTGTTTGGGTTGATTGTAAAGTTTTGGTAATGGATGGTGGTGGTGATAGCACAACATTGTGAACATAAGTAACGGCACTGAATTACATACCTGAATGTGGTTAAAAGGGGAAATTTTAGGTTGTATGTACATGACTAGGAAAAAAATAGGACTGTACAACACAAGCTGTGAACCCTATTGTACAACTTTGCATATGTAACTGACACCACTTAATTGTATGTTCCAAAGGGAAAAAAGGGAAATTTGAGGTTGTATGTAAGTTGCCATACACACACACACACACACACACAAGCACACACACAAAATCCATAGAACCCACAACACAATGTAAAGTAAGGTTAATAGCATAGTTATAATAATATTGTTTCATGTATTGTAACAAAGGTGCCCACAAATGCCAAATGTCAATATTAGGGAAAACTGTGTGTGTGAGGAGAGGGTATATGGGAACTTTGTGGTTCCTGAATGTTCCTGGAAGCCTACATCTGTTCTAATAAAAAATTTTAAAAAAATACTGGGATTGGATGGACAGGAAGTGGTGAGTCCATTGCATACCATGTGATGTCCCATTCCAGCGAGTGTGAGAAAACCCCAGTGGAGACACAGAGGCCCATCACAACAGTAAGCTTTTAGGGTCCAGTGGTCTAGGGAATGCTGGGACAACACTCCAAAGAAACGGAAAAATAATTATATTGCTCACCTCCCACCATGAAGAAAGGGGCATAATGCCTGATATCGGCATTATGCTGTGGATTCCGGAGGTGGTAAATCCTGCATTTGAAAATACTCTGAGCCATTTACTGGGCAGGAAGAAAGGCCAGAAGCTTGGAGCCTGGCTCAGAGCACAAAGGGTTCTGCAGCAGGATCAGGCTTCTGGGCAAGCAGCCCTGACTCCTGGGCCATATGAACAGGCAGAGCCTATGGTATTTGAGGTTCTGAGATGGGAAAAGATATTACATGGAGTTTGTTGCAAGCCAGTAAGAGAAGCACAATGAAGACGTCTAGGCATCTGCAGTGGAGAATTACATACCATTTGAAAAAGCACTCCTGGCATGCTCCCAAGCCTCAAATATACCACCCATTCTTCTTTTCTTTTTTTTTAATGCAATTTTATTGAGGTATATTCACACACCATAGAAACCATGTGAAGTATACCATCACTGGCTCACAGTATAATCCCAAAGTTGTGCCTACATCCCCATGATCAAATTTAGAACATTTTCATTACTCCAGAAAAGAAATAAAAATAAAAAAGAAAACCCTAATCCTCCCACGCTCCTTATGCCCCTCTATTATTGACTCATAGTATTGGTGTGGTACATTTGTTACTGTTGATGGAAGAGTATTAAAATATTACTGTTAACTATAGTCAATAGTTTGCAATAGGTACGTTTTTTCCCATATACCCCTGTATTATTAACTCTTTATAATAGACATGTACATTTGTGCTAATTCATGAAAGAACTTTTTATTATTTGTGCAGTTAATCATGGACTTCACCACCACAAGATTCACTGTGCTCTATATTCCCATGTTTTAACCACCAATTTTCCTTCCGGTGACATACATGACTCTAAACTTCCCCTTCCCACCACACTCACACACCATTCACCACTGTTAGTTATCCCCACAATAATGTGCTACCATCACCTCTGTCCATTTCCAAATGTTTACGTTCAACCTAGTTAAACATTCTGCACATATTAAGCAACTGCTCCCCACTCTTTAGCCTCAGTCTATCTCTTGGTAACCTATAGTCTATATTGTATGTCTATGAGTTTACATATTATAATTAGTTCATATCAGTGAGATTGTACAATATTTGTCTTTTTGTGTCTGACTTATTTCACTTAATACAATGTCCTCAAGGTTCATCAGTGTTGTCACAGGTTTCAGGACCTCACTCCTTACTGCTGAATAATATTCTATCATATGTATATACTACATTTTGTTTATCCATTCATCTGTTGATGAACACTTGGGTCGTTTCCATCTTTTGTCAATTGTGGATAATTATGCCATGAACATCTGTGTGCAGGTGTCTGTTCACGTCCCTGCTCTCAGATCTTCTGGGTATCTACTGAGTAGTGAGATTACTGGGTTGTAAGGCAAACTGAGGAACCACCAAACCATCCTCCACAGTGGCTGTACCATTTTACAGTCCCACTAGCAGTGAATAAGTCTTCCAATTTCTCCACATCCTCTCCAGCACTTGTAGTTTCCTGTTTATTTAATAACAGCCATTCCAGTAGGTGTGAGATGATATCTCTGGTTTTGATTTGCATTTCCCTAACAGCTAGTGAAGCTGAGCATCTTTTCATGTACTGCTCATCCTTGTGGAATCCTTTTCCAGCTTCATGGTCAGGAGAAGGGAAGTGTGGGCTTGCAGGAGGGAGCTGTCACTCATTCCAAAAACATGTAATGAGCACTTACTTTGTGAGAGGTACTGGGTGCTATAAGGACCCCACACAAACAAAGCTCAGAATTTTAGTGAAAAGACAGGGAAACAATGTTTTAGTGCATGAATGCACAGCAGAAGTATGTACAGTTTTCTGAAAGCTTAGATGAGGCAGTTTCTAATTCCAGTGCTAGAGTGGGGAGATGGCTTCACAGAGGAGGTGACAAATGACTGGGGTCTTGAAGGTTGAGTAGGAGCTTGGCAGGCAGATATGGGAGCATTCCTTGTAGACACTGTAGATTTTTCAATCAGCGAGAGCAGTCAAGTGTTCCCAGAGTGTTACTTTGATCAGATAGGGCCACTAAAATGATTTCCTTTGTGATTTTAGGCAGGACCATTAAATATCTCAAAGTCTGTTTGTTCTTCTGTCAAATAAGGATAGTCATATCAATTTACTTAGAACAATTGGGAGAATTAAACAATTTTTTTGTGGTTTGCAAGAGCAAGTGTTTATTTATTAGAAAGCTTCCAGAGGGAATACTCAGAAGGAAACAGAACATGGGGATGAGGACAAGCAGGCAAGAACAAGGGAAACTAAGGGACTTGGACTCATTAGTCTGTGATGGATTGATTTTCTGTCACTGATTTCCCAAACTCCCTGCAGTTTCAATGTAAAGTGTGTTCAAAATTTTAAGACCAATTTAAACCCAATTTTTGAGTTTCCTTTTTTTTAAAAAAATTATTGCATTAATGAAAAAATGTATTAAGTCTCTGGTCAAGTAGCCTGACTGATGGGAAAAGCCAATTGAGCTCCAGGAAAAATGGGCTTGCCTGGCTGGATAATGTGATATCAAAGAACAGAAACAGCTCGGCTCTAAAAAGGAAGAACAGTGGAGAGCAGTCACAAATGGGTAGAAGAGAAGAAACCCTTCCAAATGAATTGAATTGAAGGGAAAATTTGAAGAGAGCTAATGAGGGTATTTTGTTAGAATTAGAAAAATTCAGACATGAGGGTGTGTCTAAAGCCTTCTGCTCCAAGGGAGGCTGCAATTAGTTTTTTACTGTTAGATGTATAGACTACCTTCCTTTCAAAGATTTCAGGTCAATGAAAGTTAATAGTCATGCACTACCATTTGAGAGATGTGCTGGTTTGAATGTATTATGTTCCCCAGGAAAAACCATGTTCTTTGATGCAATCTTGTGGGGCAGACATATTAGTGCTGATTAGATTGGAATTCTTTGAGTGTTTCCATGGAGATGTGCCCCACCCAACTGTAGGTGATAACTCTGATGAGATATTTCCATGGAGGTGTGACCCCACTCATTAAGGGTGGGCCTTGATCAGTGGAACCATATAAATGAGCTGACGGGCAGAGGGAACTCAGTGCAGCTGTGAGTGAAGTCTTGAAGAGGAGCTACAGCCAAGAGGGACACTTGGAAGAAAGCACAGGAGCTGCAGATGAGAGACAGTTTAAAGACATCTGTTGAAAGCAGACTATTGCTCCAGAGAAGCTAAGAGAGGATAAATACCCCAAGTGCAACTAAGAGTGACATTTGTGAGGAACTGCAGCCTAGAGAGGAATGTCCTGGGAGAAAGCCATTTTGAAACCAGAACCATGGAGCAGACACCAGCCACGTGCCTTCTCAGCTAACAGAGGTTTCCCGGACACCATCCACCATCCTCCAGTGAAGGTACCCGATTGTTGATGCATTACCTTGGACACTTTATGGCCTTGAGACTGTAACTCTGCAACCAAATAAATCCCCTTTATAAAAGCTGATCCATTTCTGGTGTTTTGCATTCCAGCAGCATTAGCAAACTAGAACAAGAGAAATGTCAGGAACAGAAAATGAGTTGGTTCTATTATAATAAGAACCGTTGGTTCTATTGCCAAGTGCAATTAGGTCTTTTAATTTGAGAAATGGCTTGTTGGGCTTATCCCTTTCTACGACCAAGAGTAGCTATGGTTGAAACATGGAGACCCTGGAAACTTGGTAAATTACCCAACAGAGAATTGCTGGGTCTCCTGTGTTCCTCTCCCTTCTTGGCTCTGCACCCAGAAGGCTGACTCCCATGGGCTGTGTCCTATGCTCCCTTGAGACTGGCTTTTGGTTGGGTTTAGCCAGTGGGAGCCATTAGCAGGATATCAGAAGGTGGGAGGGAGAAACCCTGAGGTCCATCCCTGCTCCCTCCCTGCTTTGGGCAATGGCTGGACCCCTCCATGATCACACCTTTTGTCCCTCCCACCCCCTTCCATGGCTCCAGCTCATTGGATGCAGGTAACACTGTTTCTTGCTCTGGCCCCATTAGGCCTACAGTGGTCACAGCTTCCCAATGAGGCTGGTCTCCAAGTCCCCCCGCATCCTTCTTGGTTCTGTAATCCCACCCAAACTTCTGTAGGCCAGTCCTTCCACTAAAGTTTCTTCATGTGCCCACCTGAGTTGGACTCTCTTTTCTGTGGAGCCCTGACTGTATCAGAGACTTGGGAAAGAGTATCAGGAAAAACCCAAGTAGTTGCCTCGAGTTCTCAGGCAGCAGAAGGCCCACAGACATTTGAGTTTGGCTGGCTGGTTTGCTTTGCTTCTATACGAGAGCAATTTGAGAGCAGTCCTGTCATCAGGAGCTAGAGGCAGGAAGGAGTCCAGTTTCAGGGAAGTCTAGCAGCAGAGCCATTTCCTTCTGAATTCTTTCTTGGATACCTCTATAATATAAAATATAATGTAATATCATAGAATAGAAACTACTGTCTTCATGGGAACAGTGGAGAGTAGTCACAAAGGGCTAAAAGTAAAAGTCTTCTCAAGTGAATTGAATTTCTATCACATGGGATAACCCCTGTGGCCTCCAGTAAAGACATACAAACACCATGAAAGCACAGACTTTGTCTTACTCATCATCCCTGAGCCTAGAACATTGTCTAACTTATTATAGGCATTTAATACATATTTGTCAAATGGATGAAATAATGTCTCTTTTCTTATAGATGGCACTGTTAGCATAACAAACTGTTGAATATCTAGATATCAGATACTCTTTTGGGCCTGGGGATTTAGAGGTAAACATAAATCCTTCCCTCTGTACCTTTGCCATGCGGTCACTTCTGCTGGAATGTTCTTTATCACCCTTACCCTATAGTCTGCTTGACAAACCCTGACCCATCTTTAAGAGAAAACTCAAAATCCCTTTCCAAGGTTGCTTTGTATACTTTATACAAGTAACGTTGAGCATATTACTGCTTTTAATTATTTTCCTGTAAGTCTCCTCTATGCTCCCAGATGCATCTCTGAAGGGAAATGCACTTATCTGCATTTTCCCTGAGGGTTTGCAGGGGGTCTGGCCCCCACAAGGGTTCAGCTGATGTTTGCTAAATGCTGTTGCTTGAGGACAAGCTCCCTTGGATAACTGCTTAGGCATTCCATGCTTAAGGTCATCTCTAACTTTCTTTTTCTCATTTTTCTGAGTTGAACATTAAGGTTTTAACGACATTTTTGTTTTTCAAAAAATTGGGACACCTCGATCTAACACCAGAAATGAACAGCTCCTCTTGACTGGAGCCTGAGCGGGGAGCACAGGGAGCGTTGGTGCCTTGACCGCTCTATGTAAACAAGACCCTCTTTCTGCACTGCCCGCTGCTTTCAAATACACAGATGCTGGGGTGCATCATTACTTGGAGGCCTTAGCATGTTTGTGATTTCTATGGAAAAGAATCATGAGAGCATGAGGGTGTAAATTACTGACTAACTCCATTTGCCAGAGCCTCAGGCTTCCCCTTCTCCGCTGCAGAGATCCTGAGGCCTGAGGCCTCCACAATTAGCATTTCTGACACCAGCACCCTAAGAGCTCTCACTTGAATGCCCCTGGGCTAAAATAAACTCAACAGAAAGACCATCCACTTTCTCTGCTTTGGAAATAGCAGTCCAGCCCTAAATCTCCTAATCCACCCAGGGCCAAGATTTTAAGAGCTGATGAGAAGACCTGAATTCACAAGTTATGTTTATTTAGTCATGCTAAAGTTGGGTAAACAATAGAGTATTTGGGACTCACTCAGCGTCTTCTCAGGTTCCTCCACCAGCTCCTCCACCAGTTCACCCCCAGCAAGGCACTTCTGCCTCCGACACCATTTATAAGAGGGAACAGAGTGACCTGGCTGCAGTCACACAGCTCAGGTCTGCTAGGGACCCCACCAGAGCTCCATTCTGGGGCTCTCTCCCCTGCAAATCACCACCTCTCCAGGACCTCCAGAGCAGCCAGATTCTCGTCTCACCAGTGTCCATCTGTTGACATAGAGGTGATGGTGTCTGAGCCAGACAAGGGCAAGCTGGCAATTACCCAAGAACTATCTGAAACAGTGTTTTCGGGGTCTCCAGTAGCCAGTCACACATTGGACACAAGTTTGGAATTGGAGGAAAAGCTGAGATTGCAGCGAACATTGTAAGTTCTCCGGACCAGGGGTCTGGCGCCCCTCCCCACCCAGACCTCACAGACTGTCTTGCTGCCAGCTCCCTGAAAGGGGGGGAAAAAAAAGCAAAAAACAACCATCTGCTGAGGGCAAGAAGGGAGGCTCAACCCAGCCTCAACTGCAGAATTAACTAACAAATTAATTAACTAACTTTGGGAGCTGGGGTGCCAAAGAAGGGCTGGACTCCGAGAAGTGGGGGCACATAAAAGCGGGCACCCATTCCCAGACCTCAAAAAAGCCATTTTTTTTTCCCCTACATTTTGTCCCTTCTGGCTTCTCACTGATCCCTTATCTTTTTGCATTTCAATAGCCCCTGGCAGGGGTGGAACTGAAGCTGTTGGAGAGTAATTATCAGACAATAGCCCAAAGCATATCTTTAAATGCTCTATTCTGACATTGACAAAACTTCCAGGCTGGGGAAAGACTTTTTTTAAAAGAGTCTTTTTTTTTTTTTTTTTTCTTTTTTCTTTTTCTTAATTTCTTTTCTACTTCTTTTTTTTTTTAAATCTAAAAGTAATATATTGGTTATTTTCTATCGGAAAGCCCAGGTTGAGGAACTAGGCTGGGCATGGGGGAGACAGAGTACCCACAGTGTCTTTGAGTTCCATATTCACTACTGAAGGCCTCCACCCCCGTCTTTAATTGGCAACTCAGGCTGACCAAGGAATCTACCTGGAGAGGCTCCAAAGAGGAGAGGGGAGAAGGGAATAGTGCCCCTGAGAGACAACTGGAGTTCTAAGGATTAGGAGAGTAGAGTGAGTTCCAGCTCAACTGGCAGTCCTCCTTCTGGGAATTCAGACCCCAGGGGCTGGAATTCAGATTGTGGCTTCAGTCAGCCACACCCCCGGCAGGATCAGAGTCACTAGGAGAACTAAAGTCTACATACCTCCCTACACTGGTGGGGGAGCTATGGGCTGGCCAGCACCACCTGCTGGACAGGAGAGGAAAAGCACCAATTCTAAAGGCCTCATAGGAGGGTCTCATTCTCAGGAAACTCCATATCCTCCCAATGAGACCTGGGCCTCACTAGACTGGGAAAATCTGACTAGGATCGACCATATTTGAGGAGACCCACTCACAAAGAGGTTACATAGAGGCAGAGCAAGAAACAGAAAAACAAGAGGGGAAAAATTCTGATCAACTAAACAGAACCTAAGTTAGAGGTCTAGAATAAGTTGAACTGAATAACAGAGGCCAGAGAACAAAGCCAACCAACAAGAAAACCACTAGGTAAAAGACAGAAAACAAGCTCCAAAATAAACTAATCAAGAGAATCAGATGCCTAGACAACTTAAGATAACAAGCCATACCAGGAAACACGAAAACATGGACCAGCCAAAGGAACAAACTAATAGCTCAGCTGAGACACAGGAGTGGAGGCAACTAATGCTAAATAAATTTGATGAAATGAAGGAAGATATAGCAAAAGAGCTGAAGGATATAAAGAAGACACTGGCTGACCATCAAGAAGAATTCATATACTTAAAAAAACAAATGGCAGAACTCATGGGAATGAAGGCCACAATGGAGGAGATGAAAAACACAATGGAGGGACACAACAGTAGATTTGAACAGGCAGGAGAAAGGATCAGTGAACTGGAAGACAGGTCATTCGAATTCATACACACAAAAGAACAGATGGTGAAAAAAATGGAAAAATATGAGCAGGGTCTTAGGGAGCTGAGTGACAACATGAAACACACAAATATACGTGTTATGGGTATCCCAGAAAGAGAAGAGAGGGGAAAAGGGGCAGAAAGAGTAATAGAAGACATATTCACTGAAAATTTCTGAACTCTTATAAAAGACAGAAAATTAGACATTCAAGAAGTACAACGTAGCCCAAATAGAATAGATCCCAATAGACCTACTCCAAGACACTTACTGGTCAGATTGTCCAATGTCAAAGACAAAGAGAGGATTCTGAAAGCAGCAAGAGAAAAGCAATCCATCAGATACAAGGGAAGGTCAATAAGACTATGTACAGATTTCTCTGCAGAAACCATGGAGGCAAGAAGACAGTGGCATGATATATTTAAGATACTGAAAGAGAGAAACTGCCAACCAAGAATTCTATATCCAGCAAAACTTTCCTTCAAAAATGAGGGAGAGATTAAAACATTTTCAGACAAACAGACACTGAGAGAGTTTGTGAATAAGAGACCGGCACTACAAGAAATACTAAAGGGAGTGCTACAGGCTGATAGGAAAAGACAGGAGAGAGAGAGTTGGAGAAGAGTGCAGAAATGAAGATTATCAGGAAAGGTAAAAGGAGAGGGAAAAACAAGATATGACATATAAATTCCAAAAAACAAAATGGTAGTAGAAAGTACTGCCCTTACAGTAATAACACTAAATGTAAATGGATTAAACTCCCCAATAAAAAGACACAGACTGGCAGAATGGATTAAAAAACAGGACCCATCTATATGCTGTCTACAAGAAACTCACTTTAGACACAAGGACAAACATAGACTGAAAGTGAAAAGTTGGAAAAAGATATTTCATGCAAATAACAACCAGAAAAAAGTGGGAGTAGCTATATTAATATCAGACAAGTTAGAATTCAAAAGCAAAACAATTAAAAGAGACAAAGAAGGACACTATATATTAATACAAGTGTCAATTCATCAAGAAAACATAACAGTCATAAATATTTATGCACCAAACCAGAATGCCCCAAAATTCATGAGGCAAACACTGCAATCACTGAAAGGAGAAATAGATACCTCTACAATAGTAGTTGGAGACTTCAATACACCACTCTCATCAATGGATAGAACATCTAGACAGAGGATCACTAAAGAAACAGAGATGGTCAATTGTATGATAAATGAACTAGACTTGAAAGACATTTATAGAATACTACATCCAACAACAGCAGGATACACGTTTTTCTCAAGTGCTCATGGAACATTCTCTAGGATAGACCACATGTTGGGTCACAAAGCAAGTCTCAACAAATTTAAAAATATTGATATTATACAAAACACTTTCTCAGACCACAATGGAATGAAGTTGGAAATAAATAAAAGGCAGAAGGTCATAAAATTCACAAACATATGGAGGCTAAACCACACCCTCTTAGAAAACCAGTGGGTAAAGGGAGAAATTACAAGAGAAATTAGTAAATACCTCGAGGCAAATGACAATGAAAACACAACTTATCAAAACTTATGGGATGCAGCAAAGGCAGTGATGAGAGGGAAATTTATTGCCCTAAATGCCTATATTAAAAGAGAAGAGAGAGCAAAAATTGAAGAGTTAACTACTAACCTGGAGGAATTAGAGAAAGAACAGCAAACTAACCCCAAAGCAAGCAGAAGGGAAGAAATAACAAAGATTAGAGCAGAAATAAATGCAATTGAGAAGAGGAAAACAATAGCGAGAATCAACAAAACCAGAAGTTGGTTCTTTGAGAAAATCAATAAAATCAATGGACCACTGGCTAAGCTAACAAAAATAGAGCATTTGGACATTTAAAATTCTTAAATGTCCTGGAATTTCTGCATCTCTTTATGAGGTCCCTGTCAATAAGTGACTAAAGAATTTATTTTGTTAGGTTTGGTGTTTAAACCCTAATTAACATCGGTATCAGGAGAAAAGGAATGAGCAAATTCATCAATGGTGCTGATAGGTTTACTCCTTTCCCTTAAGGTTTGGTTGGTCATAATTAATAAATAAAAGAAAATGTATTTGCATTTCTCTAAGACATATCACACATCAGAGAATAGCACTCAGTAAACATGTTCCTTACCTAATCAAGACTGAAACACGATTTAGCCCAGTCCATGATATTACTAAAAAAAATGATATCCTTGCAGCATGTAAGCTTTCTATGCATGCAATTCATGGCAATAGTTTTTGCCAAATATTCTAAATGATGGCACTGTTTTAATTTTATTTATTTTTTGAGAAGGTGTAGGTTTAAAGAAAAATCATGCAGAAAATATAGTTCCATTATCCCTCCCTTCCCCTCTCCTCAGTTTTTCCTATTATTAACATTTTGCATTGGTGTGATACCTTTGTTACAATTGATGAACAAATATCATTATAGTTATACTATTAACTATAGTTCATTTTTCCATTAGATTTTTAAAAATTTATTTTAGGAAAATATATGGAACTTAAATGTCCCTTTTTAACCAGATTCAAATATGTACTTCCGTGCTGTTAAAATTAGGTTCACAATGTTGTGCTACCATCACCACCATCCATTAAGAAAATTTTCCATCACCTCTAACAGAAATTTTGTACCAATTGAGCATTAACTCCCCATTCTCTACCCCTGCCCTGGCCCCTGATAATCTGGTATTCTAGTTTCTGATTCTATGAGTTTGCTTGTTCATAACAGTGAGGTCACAAAAACAATATTTGTCCTTTTGTGTCTGGTTTATTTCACTCAATATGGTGTCTTAAGGTTCAACCATGTGGCTGTATGTATCAGAATTTCAGACCTTTTCATGACTGAATAATATACCTTTGTATGTATATACCACTTTATGTTTATCCATTCATCTGTTGATGGACATTTGTGTTGTTTCCATCTTTTGGTAATTGTGAATAATGTTGCTATGAATATTGGTGTGCAAATATCTGTTCGAGTCCCTGCTTTCAATTCTTTTGGGTATATACCTGGAAGTAGGATTGCCAGGTCATATGGTAATTCAATCTGAACTTCCTGAGGAACTGCCAAATGGTTTTCCACAGTGGCTGCACTATTTCACATTCCCACACACAATGAATGAGTGTTCCTATTTCTCCACATCCTCTCCAGGACTTATTTTCGTATTTTGAATAGTAGCCATTCTAGTGGGTGAGAAATGGTATCAAATTATGGTTTTGATTTGCATTTTCCTAATGACCAATGATGTTGATCATCCTATTCATGTGCTTTTTGGTCTCCTGTACATCTTCTTTGGAGAAATGTCTGTTCAAGTCTTTTGCCCACTGTAAAAATGGGTTGTCTGTCTTTTTTTTTAAACAGTTTTATTCACACACCATATATTTCCTCCTAAGTAAACGATCAGTGGTTCCCAATATAATCACAGTTATGTATTCACCACCACAGTCTACATGAGGATATTTCCATTTCTTCCTCAAAGAAACAAGGAAAAAAAAGGAAAAAGAGAAAGAAATGCCAAACAAAAAATTAAAAATATAATAAAATGTAATAAACAGTTCAGACACCACCATCACCAAGAATCCCACACCCCTGCCTTATACCCCCTTCTTATAGACATTTAGCTTTGGTATATGCCTTTGTTACAATTAATGGAAGAAAATTACAATGTTACTGTTAACTATAGACTCTAGTTTGCACAGATTATATTTTTCCCCGAATATGGTTCCTTTTTCAACAGCCTGCAACATTCACATTCATTTGTTCTTCCTCATGTAAAAACATTCTTATGTTTGTACATGTAATCACCATAATTGACCACTCCAGGTTTCACTAAGTATACAATTAATCCTGTTGAACATTCTATACTCCTTTAGCATCAAATGCCCAATCTCTACCCTCTTTCTATCTCCTGATGACTTGTGTACCCTTTTAGTTATCATCGCTGCTATTCTTCATTTCTACACTCTTCCCCAAACCTCTCTTTCCTGTCTTTTTCTATTTGTCTGTAGCACTGCTTTTAGTATTTCTTGTGGAAGAGCCTCCTGCTCACGATCTCTCTTAGCATCTGTTTATCTGTAAATATTTTATACTTTCCCTCATTTTTGAAGGATAGATTTGCTAGATATAGGATTCTTGGTTGGCTGTTTTTTCTCTTTCAGTACCTTGACTATATCATACCACTCTTCTCATTTCCTTGGTTCCTGCTGAGAGAGCCACACTTGCCTAATTGAACTTTCCTTGTGTGTGATGGATCACTTTTCTCTTACTGCTTTCAGAATTCTCTCTTTGTCTTTGACATTTGACAATCTAATTAGTAAGTGTCTTGGAGTAGGTCTATTTGGATCAATTCTGTTTGGGTATGCTGTGCTTCCTGGACCTGTAATTTTATATCTTTTTCTTTTATAGGAGTTGGGAAATTTTCATTGATTATTTACTCTGTTATTCTTTCTGCCCCCTTTCCCTTATTTTCTCCTTCTGGGACACCCATGACATGTATGTTCATGTGCTTTATGTTGCCATTCATTTCCCTGAGACTCTGCTCATATTTTCCCATTCTTTTCCCTATCTGATCCTTTGTGTGTAGGATTTCAGATGTCCTGTCCTCTAGTTCCTGAATATTTTCTTCTGCCTCTTTAAATCTGCTGTCATGTGACTCCATTGTCACATGTGTGCCTCTCATTCCCATAAGTTTTGCCATTGTTTTTTCAAACTTCCAAATTCTTCCTAATATTCTCCCAATGTTTTCTTTATATTCTCCAATTCTTTTGCTATATCTTTCCTTTAGACATTGATTTGATGTTTGAGTTGATTTAGCACATTTGTTTGAATATCTTTAATCAGTTGTTTCAACACACAAATCTCAGTTGACTTGCCAATTTTTTCCTTTGACTTGGCCATATTTTTTCCTGGCATGGTTCATGATCTTTTGCTGTCTAGGCATCTGATTTTCCTTTTTTTTTATGCAATTTTATTGAGACATAATCACATAACATACAATCATCCAGTGTGTACAATCAGTTGTTCACAGTATTGTCATATAGTTGTGCATTCATCACCACAATCTTTGAACATTTTCATTACTCCAAAAAATAAAACAAAAATTAAAATAAAAAAGAATATCCAAAACATCTCATTCCCCTCCTCACCCCATTGTTCATTTGCTTTTTTAAAATACAGTTTGAGATATATTCATACACCCTACAGTCATTCACAGTGTATAATCAATTATTCACAGCACCATTATACAGTTTTGTGTTCATCACCAGAATCAATTTTTGAACCTCTTCCTTACTCCAAAATAAAAATAAAAGCAAAAAAGAACACCTAAATCTTTCCATCCCCTCCATCCTACACTATTCTTCATCTAATTTTTGTCTCCATTTTCACACTTATCTGTCCATACACTGGATAAAGGGAGTGTGAGCCACAAGGTTTTCACAGTCACACAGTCACACTGTGCAACGTAAATAGTTATACAATCATCTTCAAGAATCAAGGTCACTGGTTTGCGGTTTGACAGCTTCAGTTATTTCCCTCTAGCTTTCCAAAACACTAAAAACTAAAAAGTGATATCATCTATATAGTGCATAAGAATACCCTCCAGAGTGACCTCTCAGCTCCATTTGAAATCACTCATCCACTGGATCCTTATTTTGTTTCATCTCTTTTTCCTCTTTTGGTCAAGAAGATGCTCTCAATCCCACAGTGCTGGGTCCAGGCTCATCTCAAGGAGTCATTTCCTGCATTGCCAGGAGGATTTACAACCATGGGTGTCGAAAGGCATCAGATTTTCTTGATCAGTTTATTCTGGATAACTTTTCTTTTCTTTGCTTTTTTTTTTTTTTTTTTTGGTCATTGTCTTTGATCTCTATCTGTTCTTTGTTTCTCTCACTGGCCAATTGTCAGATTGTTGGCTTTGCCCTCCAGTCTACCCTCCAAAATCAGGCACCCACTATGGCCTGCCACAGGGATGGGAGGTAGGCACTGGCATCCCAGCAAGTTCACTGTGTGTGGTAAAACAAACCTGCTGGCTCCCAGTGATGCTCTGTTTTTCACTGGCCAACAAGACCTGGGTTTGTTTTAGAGCCCAGCTTTAACAATTGGCTCGTCTATATTTCTCAGAAAAAAACAGGGACGGGTTTCTGTGCAGGGCATGTAGACCAGCTCCTGTGGTCCTAAGAAAGGGTCTGGAGCATCTTTTTAAAGTGTTTCAATTCCCTTGCAGCTTCCAAACTGTCCAGCAGATGGAACTGTTTGGTAACTTAATTGACTTCAGAAGCTGCTTAGCCTCTGAGCACAGGCTGCGTCTACACAGGTGAGCTGAAACTGCAGGATTCCTATGCCCTCACTTTGCCAGCCAAAATCTGGCTCAATGTGGTACTCCACCTGTGGCACAAGACTACCCCAGCTGATCCATTACTCCAGCCACCTCCCAGGCAAAGAAACGGATGTCCACTGCTGCTTCCCTCAAGGGTGGGGGTAGGGCTTTCAGACCCAGGGCTGAAACACAGTCTCTGTCCATGTTTTCTCAGTCCCTTTGTCCCTCACTGACCTGGATCTTGAAATGATCTCCCCTGTCCCCTGGGTCTTCAAATGGGGATATGTCTCACTGCTGTGAGAGATTTTATATTCCCCCTGGTGGGAGGGGTCCCATCTGCTGAGCCTTTCACCCACTGAGAATGAGTGAGGGGGAGGGGAGAGGACTGGCTGGTCTGGGACAGAGGATTCCTACCTGATATGTCTTCTTCTTCTTCAGTTCAGCATTTGCAGGGTCCTTCTCCAATCTATATCCTCCTCCAGAGTTTCAAGCAATTCAGAATTGTCCTTTTTTTCACTGAATCTCTGGATAGAAGTTTTTAGTTGCTGTTTTTATTGCCATGTTGATGATGTCCTCCTGTTGCATATCTTTTTGTTGGTGAGACGCAGGATTCCTTATACATTCTGGATACTAAACTCTTATGGGATATGTGGTTTCCACAAATTTTCTCCAATTCTGTAGGTTGCCTTTTAATCCTGATGAAGTCTTTTGATGCATGAAAGTTATTAATTTGATGAATTCCAATTATCTATTTTTTCTTTTGTTGCTCCTACTTTTGGTGTAAAATTTGAGAAATCATTATTCAACACAAGGTCCTGAAGTTGCTGCCCTACACTTTCTTCTAGGTGTTTCATAGTTTTGGTTCTTATATTTAGGTTTTTGATCCATTTTGACTTAATTTTTATGTAAGTTGTGAGGTAGGAGACCTCTGTCATTCTTTTGCAAATGGATATCCAGTTTTCCCAGCACCATTTGTTAAAGAGACTATTCTTTCCCCATTGAGTAGACTTGGCTGCCTTGTCAAAGATCAACTGATCGTAGATGTGAGGGTTTATTTCTGAATTCTCAACTCAATTCCTTGGTCTATATGTCTATCCTTGTACCATGCTATTTTGATTACTGTAGCTTTGTAATGAGTTTTAAAATCAGAAAGTGTGAGTCCTCCAACTTCATTCTTCTTTTCAACATGGCTTTGGCTATTCAGTACTCCTTACTCTTCCGTATAAATTTGATGATTGGCCTTTCCATTTCCACAAAGATGACTGTTGGAATTTTGATTGGGATTGCACTGAATCTGTAAATTGCTTTGGATGGAAGCAATATCTTAAAAGCATTTGGTTTTCAATCCATGAACATAAAATAGCCTTCCATCCTTCCATTTATTTAGGTTTTATTTCATTTCCTCTAATAAGAGCTGTAGTTTTCCATGTATAAACACTTTACCTTCTTGGTTAAATTTATTCCCAGATATTTGATTCTATTTTAGTTGCTATTGTTAATGGAATTACTCTTTTCATTTTTGCTAAAAGTAGGGTAAGTATTGATTTCTCTGATTTAGGGATTGTTAAATTGTTATATCTCCCCTCTAAAGACTCCTCTGACTTACTCTGATGTTCCAAATCTCTATTCCATACACCTCTGGGGGAAAACTACCATGGGAGGATCAAGTCACCACCAACAGCTTTTGGGAAGGCTGCAGCACCTGGTCCTCCCTGAGGTGGGGAGGGGTCTGGGAGAAGGACTTGGTGGTGGAGGAAGCTGGAGCCCCTATTGCATCTGTGGTTTTCCTTATTGGGGTGGAACTCTCACCAACCTCCAGGACACTGCTCTCCTCCCCCACCCATGTCCTGAGCTCTGCTCTGAAGAAAGAGTGGGGTGGTCCATACCTGAGTAGCTGTTCCTGAGGCTTCAAGTAAGGCACTGCATTCCCCTTCATGGTATGCTTCTCTACAATCCCGGCAAAAGATAAACTGCAAAAAAACAGGCATGTGTTAGGGAGGGGCTTGCTGGGCACATTTGTCCACAGCACCTTCTTCCTTTTGCAACCTCATTTATTCATTCCCCTGACCTTTGTGATGGTGTCTAAAACAAATATCTTTTTGCAAAGAGGATCAGAGTTATATTTTGATGGGTTTGTTTGCACTTCATTAAAGAATGTTCTAAGCAGTGTGTAGCAGGGTTACAAAGATGAGTAAGTTGCCTTTCCTTTCTCCAAGATGTTTCCAGTCTAGTGGAAGAGACAAATTATGCAAATAAATACCTGCAGTAAAGTGTCATGGGTGTTAGAATATGTGGAAAACAATTTCATGTCTAATATCTGTTTACACACATAAAGGATTTCTCTGTCTATGGTAATGGACTTATTTTCATACTAATTGCCTGTTATGGAAAGATGGGATGGCCTCAAGTGGAGTCTTCTCAATTTCTCACCTCATCTTTTTTTTTTTTTAATTCAGCTTTATTGAGATATATTCACATACCATACAATCATCTGTGGTGTACAATCAACTGTTCACAGTACCATCATATAGTTGTGCATTCATCACCCCAATCTATTTTTTGAACATTTTCCTTATACCAGAAAGAATACAATTAAGAATAAAAAATAAAATTAAAAAGGAACACCCAAACCACCCCCCCATCCCACCCTAGTTTTCATTTAGTTTTTGTCCCCATTTTTCTACTCAGCCATCCATACACTGGATAAAGGGAGTGTGATCCACAAGGTTTTCACAATCACACTGTCACACCTTGTAAGCTACATTTTTATACAATCGTCTTCAAGAGTCAAGGCTACTGGGTTGGGGTTTGGTACTTTCAGGTATTTACTTCTAGCTATTCCAATGCATTAAAACCTAAAAAGTGTTATCTTTACAATGCATAAGAATGTCCACCAGAGTGACCTCTCAACTCCATTTGAAATCTCTCAGCCACTGAAGCTTTATTTCTTTTCATGAATCTCCCTTTTGCTCAAGAAGATGTTCTCAATTCCACGATATCAGTACAGATTCATCCTCAGGAGTCATATTCTGCATAGCTAGGGAGATTTATACCTCTGGGAGTCAGGTCCCACATGGGGAGAGGGCAGTGAGTCCACCTGCCAAGGTGGCTTAGCTAGAGAGAGAGGCCACATCTGAGCAACAAAGAGGCACTCAGGGGGAGACTCAGGCACAATTATAAGCAGGTTTAGCCTCTCCTTTGCAGTGATGAGCCTCATAAGGGCAAGCCCCAAGATGTAGGGCTTGGCATACCAAGCTGTCAGTCCTCAATGTTTGTGAGAACATCAGCAACAATCCAGGTCTCACCTCATCTTTTAATGAAGGAAGATGAAAAAGTGAAAGTCAGCCCGGCTGGTTCAGGGCCTATCCTGCCTTTAGACTTCCCCAGAAAGTACTTCTAATTTTCATCCCCTCCAACCACACTCTAGCATCTGCCATAATGGCTGAGGGGGTGGACTCTGCAGCCTGATGGCAGGATTTGTCTCTTTATGCCATCATCACCAATTGTGAGACCTTGGGAAAGCCATCCTGGTGTCTGTGCCTCAGTTTCCTTCTCTGAAAAACCGGGATAATCGTGATAACTATCTCCTATGGCCATGGTGAAAATTAGGTGAGGTGATGATTCCACCTCCTGTCTCTGGACTGTTTGCTCTTGAAGTCCAGCCACCAGGCTGTGAAGGTGCCCAGCAGCCCATGGAGGGGCCCTGAGGAGCCAGGAGGACCCCAGGCTCCCGGCCCACAGCCCTGGCTGAGCTTTCAGCAGACAACCAGCTCCAACTTGCCAGCCGCACGAGTGAGCCACGTTAAAAGCAGCTGACCAACCCCACAAGCTGTCTCCATGGGACTCAGCCCAAACTGCAGGTTCATGGGCAAAACCAAAACCAAGCCCCAAGTTTTGGGGTGCTTTTTATGTAGCTATACATGAATGATAAAGCAATAGCACAGAATGTCTGGAAGACACAAAGAATTTAAGTTGAAACTTCCTGAAACTTCTCAAATTAATGTTCTGTAGCACAAGCCAAGAATTCAGCCTAGTTTTGCTTAAGATTGCTTTGAACTGAGAAACAAAACAGAACACAAACACAATATAGGTAAACCATCTTTACCCCCCAAATACTGACTTCTTTTCCATCTCCATTCCTTCTTTTCTCAAAAAGAGCGGCCCATAGAACATCTTTATGTTGTCTTCACCATGGGAACAAATTTCCCTCCTTCCCTATGTCCAATATCTTGTTTTTAAAATTCATTTGAAAATTATTTTAATCTTGAAACATAAACAAAAAAGGAAAGCATTTTATAAGGAAATGACCTCTTCTTCAGAGACATGCCACTGTCTATTTACTAGTTATCACTTCTCAGAGTAATACATTCTTCTCTCTTTTCACAGCCAAAGGACTGAACCCCAGTTTTGTGGGATATAAAACATTATTTAAAGGTTTCAGGTTAGTGGGGGAGGAGTGTGTGTCAGCACACTCTCACACAAATCACCTCCACTACCAGGTTTTAGTTTCTTTCAATTTTATTTTCTTTAAACTGAAAGCTGATCCAACAAAGAGTGAGTGAATTGGGTTCTAGGGTTTTTGCCCAAGTTTTACTATTTTTTTAAATGCCTCTGCCAATCTTAGAGTTTGCCTCAGACATATCACTCTGCTCTGTGTGCTATGTTAAAAAATAATGTGGACTGTACAGTTCAATCATAGAGAAGAACTAGATATGTGATTTCACCCCTCTGCTTTCTACGGTAGCAAGTCTGATCTCATGGCGTGACAGGGAAAACTCTTCACATCTTATTAGCTAGTGGATGAGATATAAAATTGTTTTCGTGGTAGGGGAATACCCTGAAGGTTGATCAGTTTGTCAAAATAAATAGGTCTTTCCTGACACAAACCCATAACAAATAAGAAAGAGCATATAAAAATTAAAGCCTCGCCATTTCGGTATGGCAAAAGTGAGACAAAAGCTGGAGGAACAAGGAGCTGCTGATTTAACACCAACACACTTGTTATTTTGCTTCTATTCATAGTATAATTAAATTTAGATACATAATTTATTGGGTCTTTCCCACTAAAGCAGCATGAGTCTATCTCATACAACAATGAGGAGCTATCTAAAAGGTCTGATTTGATCTCTGAAATGCTTAGGTTTTTAATTACACTATCCAGAACTCCAGACTCTCAACCAGGTGCTTGTACAGATTCCTAGGCCTTCAGTTCCCAAACTGTGTACTGAAGCACCCTGGGGGTGCCACAACAAACTCATAGGGTGCAATGAGATATTTTCAAATTTTGAGGAAAGCACAGTGACACTCAACATCTGTTGGACACTGCAAATTACTAACCAAGTAGGTTACAGTGGTAATGCATATTGACATCCAATCTTTGCAAATCTGGACTGGGATTAAAAAAAAAGCACACATGAAAATCAATTTGGAACATGAAATGTGGTTATTTAAGAATAAAATAAAACTGCATTTTGTCTTTCAATTTATGTGTTCTGTTTTTTTTTTCCCATATGACTGCTAAATTGTTAGGACATTGATTCTTAGTCAATTATTTAGACCTAAATATTTAATAATGGAACTGATAGATATTTTTTGGCCTAGAGGCACAATGAAAGAGTTGCTGCATTGCTAAGGGCACGGTGAACAAATTATCTTAGGCAGATACAACGCCTCTTGAGATAATGCTTGGGGTTGGATTGCGAACACTCTCAGTGGCACGAGTTTTTACAAAGAGGTTGCCAGGGGAGAAGACAGGCCTGGCTCCAACATTTTCACATTATCTCCGCTGACCTGCATGTTTCATATCTGCACCGTATGGCTCTGTCTTTAACCAACAATGGAGAAAGCTGCAAATTACCTGGGGATTTGCTGTTAATTAGCTGTGCTCTCACATTTGCTGGGGCTCACTTAGGATGCATAAGATAGCTCCGGACTTTAGGAGTAAATACTAACTGAATGTAACAGATATCTTTCTGTTTATATAGTATACTTTCTTGCATTTCTTCTCTTGAGATAGATCTGACAAATGCTGTTCAGTTCTGTAGTTTTTTTTTTTAAGAATTTTTGGAAGACTTTTAGAAATTATAAAAGTAATACATATTTATTCTTTAGGGTTTCTCGACTCCATCTCCTTATTACATTTGATCAGAAAGCAACATGTAGGGCCTATATTATCTTAGTTCCCATGGTAGTCAGTTGTATGTGCCAACTTGGTTAAGCTATAGTCCCTCCCCAGTTAGTCAAATACTAATCTAGTTGTTGATGTGAAGGATTCAAGAAAGGAAGATTCTCCTAGATAACCAAGGTGGGCCTGATTCGGTCAGTTGAAAAGCCTTAAGACAGAATTGATGCTTCCTTGAAGAAAAAGAAATTCTTCCTGGGGACTGCGGCTTCAACCTGGGCCCAGTGTTTCCAGCTTCCCTTCCTGGTGGCTACCCTGTGGATTTCTGACCTGCCTCACCAGCCCCCACTATCGCGTAAACCAATTTCTTGAAATACGTCTCTGGAAAATATCTCCTACTGGATCTGTTTCTTTGGTGGAAGCCTAAGTGAGACAGAGCCTATAGAAAAAAAATTCACTAGGTTGGTTTATTCCCTGGTCTTCGGCAAAAGGACTGCTGTAATAGGCAACTTTTTGCACTTTTCTTTGTTACTTACAACATTGTAGTTTGAAACTCTTCCCATGTTTTTTTAATCCCAAGAACCCACAGGACAAATTCATCTCAGAAGTCAATTTCAGAAAAAAGTTCACTACTCACAATAAGATGATTTTTCCTTTTATTTGATGATGAAATGGTAATCTAATACATTTTTCTCTTTGGGTTACCTGCCTCAGAGTTTGGTGCCAAACTTCTCGCTTGACTGTAGTAAGTAGCTCATCCTAAGTGCCTAAGACAAGGTGTAAAATTTTTTTAAAACTATTTAATACAGGCCTGATTCAATAAGACAGTTTTTTCTACTGCTTAACATCCAAATATTAACAGTCAAGCCATATTTTTGCCCTGTAATTAAAATGTGTTGCATATTTACTTTTATGAGTCTTGAACTTGGATGACACATAAAAGAATAGCATATTGTAACACATGAAATCATGTAGTAGGAATGTATATTTTTAAAAATCAAACATAGTTTAGCATTTAAAAGTCAAGGCTTTGACCTCAGAAAGACATGGAGTCAGAAGCCCCTCTCTTGGCGCATACAACTGACTACCATGGGAACTAAGATAATACAGACCCTACATGTTGCTTTCTGATCAAATGTAGTATGGAGTCAGAGTTTAGAGACCTGAAAGAGTAAATATGTATTACTTTTACAGTTTTTAAAAGGCTTCAAAACATTCTTTAAAAATACCCAAAACTATGAAACAGAATGGCATTTGTCAGAACTATCTCAACAGAAGATATGCAAGAAAAACATGCTATGTACACAGAAACATATGCATAGTTTTTGCTTATGTAAAAAGGAATAATAGCATTGGTGGAGTAAATGAGATCATAAATATGTAACAAAGTTTCCAGCATATAGCAAACACAATAAATACTTTTCTCACAGGGTTACAAAGCTTTATAAGCAATAAAGTGCTATATGAAAGTAAGGTGATAGTAAAGCACCTTGTGCATTGAAGTAATTCCTTTTGTACCATTTATGATTTTTGCTGCATGAAAGTCCCAGGCAAAACTGGGCACCTTCTCCTAGGAAATGCAAAGCATCTAAGTGACCCTGGACCACGGGGCTGCTGTATAGAAAGGTTGGGTTGGTGTCACTTTGCTCCTAAACCTGCAGACAGGCAGCTCTGTCAACCCCTGCAGAGATCCAGTGCCCCAGACAGCTGTACCATCTGCCTATCAGGTTCATCATTCACTATCAGGTCAGTGTAATAGACATTGGAATGAAGTTTGAGTTTGATTTCCCTTCAGCACCATTCAAAAGGAGATGCATGTATATTTCCTCTTTGGAAGCATGAAAAGGAAACAAATGAACAGCTTCCACTGTGACCAGGACGTTGAGCGGCTGTGGATCGATCAAGCTGCGACCCAGCTGGTACCTACAAGTAATGACCCTTGAAATAAGCTGCTGATTCTTCAAGTTGAATGGTCTCTGCATGAAAGCCAAAATTTCTTTGTGCCTGTTTCCTGTCACGACAGCATCTTGTCTGAATGCACTTTATGATGTGCCATTTACTCTTCTTCCGTGGCTCCGAAGTTCTGTGTTACAAGAACCAGAGAGAATCAAATGCCATGGAGGACCCTTACATCTGAGGACAATGTTCAAGGGAAACACCGAAAGAACGAGGCACACGTCTGCACTTCTTTGGGAGTAGAAGAAATATTTTTCTTTAGATGTAGGACTCCCCAGAAGATGGCAGCAGTGATATATAAGAGTCAGCCTCAGTGCATTAAAAATAGCAAATCCAAAGAGTGAGGCTCCCCGTGGAGTGACCAGGGGCTGATATATGCAAAACTCATTCTGATGAGACAGGGCCACAGAACAGAAATGGTGTTAGATTATAACGCACTAAAACGCGATGTTGAAAAGAAGAAAGTGGGTACATTTCCTTTCAAGCACACATCTTAAAATCACAGAGTCTCACCATGCGAAACAATCTTAAACTGTGTTATGCTCTAAATGAAAACAGATGAAGAAGATCTTTCAGATGCAGTCTCCAGAGGGCTAAAAATAAATAATTTGGGGGAGTGAATATAACTGAGCTGGTCAATTCCTTTTTATTTTTCAAATTCTATGCTAATCATCAAGGATGCTTAAACAAAGCTGCCTACAGGCCCATAAAATATTGTGACATCTATCACCCTCATTCCCCAAATTATTTTTCTTTTGGGTTTGCTACCTTAAAAAGGCCCTCACTTTTCTTGGTTTGATTGCCTTTCAAAGGAGCTCTCATAAGAACTATGAAAATTCCCTTCTTGGACCTCATCATCTTATAAAGCGCCCATTCAATCTTTCAGTGCAGTCTTAATTTACACACCCACCATATGCACTATCTGATAGAAATCTTTGTTAATATCTGTCTCGGAACCAGGTACCCACCCGAGAAGATGAGCTCATGCGATGAAGAGACCATGTCCATTTTGCTTAATAAATGCTTCGGACAGTGGTGGTGATACCACTGGTGACAGAACTGCTGGGAATTATGACCAACAGTATTTAAAATTATTTCCTACTGCAAAAGAATCCTGGTTGTTTTTCCTTAACTTAAAAATGTGATTATTGTCTATATATATATTCTTTTCCTCAACAGCTTTATTGAGCTATATAATTCACATTGTCCTGGTTTTTAAAAAAGTGGCCTATTTTTTTTTAATGGATAACACATGCATGTGGCACAAATTCAAAAGGTATAAAAGGTAAACAGTGAAAAAAATGTCTCCCTACCCCTTAGGTCAGCTACAAAGTTTCCCACAGGCAACTGTCATCTGTGTGCATCCTTCCAGATATATTTTATGCATTCAAGTAAATATGTATGTATATAGATTTATAAAATATTATTACATTGTATTATATATTATACTGTATATTCTGCACCTTGCTTTTTCGCGTAATGGCTCATACAGACTACTCTGTATCAGCACATATTGAGCTGCTGCGTTCTTCTTAAGCAGGTGCACAATATTCCAGTTGATAGATGAACCTTAATTCATTTAACTAGCCCCCTACCGATAATCACTTACATCCTTTCCAATACTTTGTCATTATAAAAGCTGTGGGGAAGGACCTTCTCTGTTGGTCCTTTTGCACATGTAAAAGGAAATGTGTAGGATGCATTTCTAGAAACAGGATAGTCACATGCAAAGGGTATTTGGATTTTCAAATTTTGATGGCTATTGGGAACTTTCTTAGTAGCCGGGTGTGTGAAGGCCTGATTCCCTTCCCCAACACACTGCGTTTTCAATGACCGTGGTTCAGAAATGGCATTAGAAGACTCTCAAATAAGTCACAGTACGTTTGCTAAGATCTTCTTTATTCACTTTATATTACCACAGAGACATGTTTCTGGTCAAAGAAGTGACTCAGAATCACTTTTGGGTCTTGTCTGTGGGGTGCAGCAGGGTCAGGCACAGCCTGTGTCCAGCCCTCATCTGCCTTCCCAGCTCCACGTGCACGGGCTCATTGACGAGGCCCAAGGAGCACGGAGCCTGCTGTCTTCTGTTCCCACTGGCCCAAATTTGGCCCATTTACCTGCAAAGGGCTTTAAGTGAATTTTAGCTTCATGGCTTAAAATACTGACAGTCAACAAATTAGAGGTCTAGGTTAGAGGGAGGGGAAAATGAGATCAGAGCAGCAGGTTCAATCACCCATGGTCATGTCCTAGGTCTTCAATTTTGAGCAGAAATGGCTCTCAGCATCCCTTGCTGTGTGTCACTACAGCAGGAGCTGGGGAATGCTGGGGAAGTAGTGACAGATGTGATACATGGCAGCAATGCTCTCTTCCCAATCCCCCCACTCCCTGTCTTACTCTCTTTGTG
The DNA here is from genome assembly GCF_015220235.1 of Choloepus didactylus. Lineage (NCBI taxonomy): Eukaryota > Metazoa > Chordata > Mammalia > Pilosa > Megalonychidae > Choloepus > Choloepus didactylus. Next base: position 15,706,131 of record NC_051330.1, on the reverse strand, counting down.
GTAACCATTTTAAAGAACAATTCCTGTGGTAATGGTCCCCACTGTCCAAATTCCCCCACTCTTTCCTCTGTTTTGTGACATCCCTTGGTTCCACAGGCTAAAGTGGATTTGGTGGCAAGCTGGGATTCCTGTAAGCATTTGATTATAACATTCACACCACTAACATTTGTGTAAACAAACTTCTTGCCGGGAGAATTTCTGTTTGGAATGAAAATTCCCTTTAACACTTTGCAAGGCCTGCCCAGGTGTGCTGGAAAATCGGCATTTCCCAGACCTTATGGAGAGTTGGCTCCTTTCAGGAATGGAGCACTGGTCACGGAGAATCAAATTCAACACTACTTCAAATATTACCATTCATTAGTGCACCCATTCAAATATCGCCATTAATTAGTGAGCATGTTTGAATATGGCCACTCATTAGTAAAATGTGCAGCATATGTCTTCTCTAATTTTTAACTGGTCTCTAATTCTTGTGACCTTATCATTTACAATCTGTAGCAAGGCACTAGACTCTGTAAAAATGATTACATTATCCCTGTAAAAATGTGAAATCCGTGCCATATGGCAATCTGAGCCCAATTTGTCCCACGTGCCTGTGAACCTCCGTATGCTCTGAGACAGCAGGGAAGACGGGACACTTCCCCTGGACACCCGGGCATGACTTGGGGCAACTCAGGGCAGGGTTGGCTCTGGAAATGGGGCTAGGACATAAACCCTGTTGGGGGCTCCCCCACTGGGACCTCTTAGAGACTCTTGTCTTTTGTGGTTTGCCGCTTATCATTGATCAATCAATCAAAATCATATATTAAACCTTTTTTGTGTGCTGAGCACTATCATAGGTTCTTTGGAAATATGCACCTTTCCCACCAAAACTCAACTAAAATTGTCATGGTATTTTTCTCACAAGCACCATCTCTTTCCTAGTCATACTACTCTTAAAATGTTTACTCCTCTGTATGAAAGTATTTTCATCTGTCTCCCCTTCTAAATAGATCTTATTCTAATGAAATTCTTGTGAAGATACAATTCTTCCAAACTATATCTTATTCATTTTTGTCTCCCCCAAATCCAGCCTGGAACATAGCAGGTGATCTATGGGTTTGTTGAATGCTAGACACCCACTGCAAGGAGTTTACAATTCAGTTGGAGAGGTGATGCTTATGCAAAACAAAAGAGCTGCAGATCAATATAATACAATATACAGTCGTGCACCCAATTGTGGAGTGCAGGATGCAGGTCTGCAGAAATTCATAGGAAGGAGACCCGAGTGGTTGAGGTCAGTAGAAGATGATGGGTGGAAAATGCCATTTGCTCTTCTCCTTTTTGCATTTTCTTCTGTGGCAAGCAGTTCAAGTATCAGACCAATCCATGATCTCTCTGCCAATCATGTCTTAAAATCTTTCCTCCATGGCTGAGCTCTCTCCAAAACCTCAGGCTGCCTATTGCACATTCCCATTGGGATGTGCTGCAGTCACCCCAGACTCAAGTCCAAATGTGTGACTATTGTGGAATTATCAGATAGAAAGAATACAGGGATAAATGAGTAGAATGTCAAAGACATCAAGACAAGAGCTAGGGATAGAGAAGCAAGAGGGTTCCCTGCAGCTTCCTGAACAGGCCCTGCTCACCTGCCTGCCTAATCCTTCCTGGAGCCACCGTCTCCTCTTCCTGCTTTCTGTAGAGAACACCCACTCACCCTTAGATGCTCAGCCCAACCTCAGAGTCTCCCAGAATGTGATCTGCACTTCTCAGTTTGAGCTAGAGGCTGCTCCTGTATTCTCAGAAAACACTCGTGCACATGTTGGTCGTCCAGAATTTAGGCTGATGCATTTTATTTATCCATTTGCCTACGTATTCCCTGTGCAAGGCTGTGAGCCCTGGGAGGGCTGGGGCCACTGTATTCCTTACGTGACCAGGGCTAGCAGGGCAGCTGTCACATGGGCAGAATTGATGGGTATTTGAAGAATGAAGGAGCAGTAGTCGCTGGAAAGGCTCGAACTTCTGAGAAGCACGTGGAGGACACGGTATCACTGGAACCCAGGGATGAGGAGGAGGAAGTCAGCCCAGAGAGAACGGGGGAAATGAGACCTACGACGCTCAGCAAGAAGGAGCTCTTGAGTGACTTTCGAGCCACTAATTTTAGTCCAATGACTCAATCTTATCAATTGTATACAATGAAACAATTATTCACCAGAAACTCATATGCCAGAAGGAGAGGGAACAGAGTGAGAGCAAAGTCCTAGAGAAAGTCACAGCCTGGGAAATCCAAACCCTTAAGGGATGATGGCTTTAAAAAGAAAGAGGGACTTTTTTTTTTTTTTTTTTTAGGCTTGTGGGAAGGCAAAATCCTGGGACATAATATGTTAATAGGAAAGTTAAATGAAGATGATACTCTGTGCCTCTAACCTTCCTGACAAAGCGAGATACCAGCTACTAATCTTCTGGAGTCAGGGAGAAGACAGGAATTAAGAATGAGAAGGCAGCCTGGAGAAGTTATTGTCTATTAGGGCACTGATGAGACACTAATTCAAGGAAACCCAACCATGTTGAGGGCTGAATCGATGTAATGGCACAAACCCTCCAGCTCCCCACTGCTCCAAATGTGGTTCTCAGACTGACTGCATCGGCATCAGCTGGGAGCTTACGAGAAATGCAGAATCTCAGGCTTATCTCTGTCTGACTTAATCGGGATCTGGGTTTTAACATGACTCGCCAGGTGATTTGTGTGCACATCGGACTTTAGAAGCACTGCTCTAGCTCACTCATTTGACCAAAATTTGCAGAGTACCCACTACATACAGGTGCCCTGTGGGTGTACAGAGATGAGGAGATATTTCCAGTCTCATGAGTCACAATTCATCCCCCCTCATTCCCTTGCTCCCTTCACCCAACCTTCCCTCCATTTATTGAGAATATGCTATGTGCCAGTGTTGCGGCTTGCTAATGCTGCCATTATGCAAAAAAAACAGAAATGGATTGGCTTTTATAAAGGGGGTTTATTTGGTTACAAATTTACAGTCTGAAGGCCACGGAAATGTCCAAATTAAGGCATCAATTCACCTATACCTTCACTGATGGAAGGCAAACAGCATCAGGAAAACCTCTTTTGAGCCACTAATTTTAGTCTCATGGGAAGGCACGTGGCTGGCATCTGCTGATCTCAGCTATGTCCCAGCTCCTCTCTCAGCTTCTGTGCATTCTTCAAAATATTGCTCTTAGGACATTTCATCCTCTCTTATCTTCTCCAGAGCAAACACTGGGCTACCATCTTCAAACTGTCAGCAAAATTCTGCTTTCAATGGCTGTCTCCAAAACATCTCTCTTAGCTGTTCTCTAAAATGTCACTCTCAGCTGCTCTGATCTCCTTCTGTCTGTGAGCTCTTTTATAGGACTCCAGTGATTAAATCAAGACCTACCCTGAATGGGTGGGGTCCATATCTTCATGTAAATAATTTACTCAAATGTTTCACCCACAGTTGATTGAGTCATATCTCCATGGAAACAATCAATCAAAAGATTTCAACCTACTCAACACTAATATATCTGCCCTCACAAGATTGCATCAAAGAACATGGCATTTTGGGGGACATAATGCACCCAAACTGGCACAGCCAGGAAGGGTGCTAGATGTTGCAAATGGCAAACACATTGGACATTCTTGACTGGATTGAGTTTACAGTCTGCTGTGGTCTCTGTGTCTGGAAGGAGCCAGAAGGAGGTGCTATGGGAGTGCAGGGCGTGAGGACCCCTGGCCTGGGGGCAGTCAGCACAGGTCTCCAGGAGGAAGTGGAAGGTAAACGAGACCTGTTGAGTTTGAAGGAAATGACGTTGCCCAAACAACGCTAACTCAAGTTGGCTTGTGGTGAGCGCTGTGTGTTTGGGACAATTTTAAGTACTGGGGGCTTCCAGGGAGAGAGAGGCCAGGGTTCCCCAATCTGGGATCCGTGAGCTGGAGGTGCTGAGGAGAGCCAGTCTGTCTCCCAGGCAGCTGAGGGTGCTGGTGGGAGCAATCACTGATGGAGACACACAATGGGGAGCAGAGGCCAAAATGGGAAGACATGGCTTTGTGGGAGGTGTGGGGTTTGGGTTGAGGGGCTGGAAGCTCATCTAGCAGTTAGGTTGGGCTAGACCCCAGCACTGTGTGTCCCAAGGGGGCATGGAAAGCCTCTAGGACCCACTTCATGGAGCATTAGAGTCAGGCAATGGGAGGTGGACAGAAAATGCTCACCTAAAACAAAAAATCAGTTCTAGATACTGGGAATGTATTACTAAGAAAATCCAGCTAGACTAGACTCTGCAAGTGGAATTCTGCAATATTTTTGTATGCTTAATTTTTAAACCATTGGTGAAAGCTCACAGTCTAGAACAGCATCATGCAATAGAAACAGATTGTGAGACACAGTGCTAATTTTAAGAGGTCTAGTGGTGCCATTAGAACAGTGAAAAGAAACAAGTGAAATTAATGTTTTATATTCACCCCATATATAGAAAATATTTGTGCTTCAGCAGGAAATCAATATAAAAGTGATTAAGGAGTTATTTTACATTCTTTTGCTTTTTACAAAGTCTTTGATGTGCATTCTTCACCAACCATGAATCTCAGTTTGGGATGTCACCACATTGTAAGTGCTCAGGAGCCACACAGAGGTGGGGACACCCTCCTGGCCAGCACAGGTCCAGAACCCTTTAGAATGAGGACTACTGGCCAGTTAGTGGTCAGCTAAGTTGCCACAGAACAAAAAATAAGCAGAACTCCTTCAAGATTTCATTAGTAAGCAGATTGAGGTAAGGTGGGGAGACATTGAGAAGATATGAAAATTAGGAGGTTTTAACAGAAAGAAATTCAAAGGTTTTTTTTTCCTGGTAAAGGATACTCTGTTTAACTTTAGCCTTTGGAAGAATCACGTGGGTTTCCAGTTTGCTTTCTGAAGGGGGAAAGGACTTCAGAGTATAGAAAATAAGTCAAATTAAAGAAAATGAGGTGGGAGGGGGTATGAACTTCTCTTCCACACATTGTGACTTCTCTGTTAGAAGAGAGCTGGGAAATAAGAACTGTCCCAGGTTATCTCTAACTTCCACCATATTTCTGGGTGTCTGATCCACCTGCTCGCTCACTTTGTCAAATCTTGTACCGAGGACAGATAGCATCCAGGCTATTAATCATGGATGGAGCCCACCTTGACCAGAGTGTTCTGCAAACAAATATCTGCTCTGATGTCTGCCACGCCATCCCTCACTTAAATGATACTATAGGATGAGCTTAATAAAGGTCACATCATAGAAATCTACACTTTCTCGTCATATTTGTTTTGACCCAATGTTATTGAGGTCTCCTAATTTAGCCAATCACAGTGTTTCTGTTAAAGACATTTGCTTTTAAGTGTGAAGTATCAGGCTGGTTCTCCTGTGAGGAGGCCTCAGTCTTGCATGATTTCAGCATCAGGGCTTTCACTCACGGTGGTTCAGAAAAACCCTGATGAAACGAGGTAAAAGCCCCACATGTCCTACAAAGAACCAGTGACACTTGAATGCTAAGGATTTTAAAGTTAATTTTAAAGGTTTGAATCATCATTTGGATTTCACCCTTGAAGGAAGTTAAACACGTAGTAATGATAGAATCTGAAATAAATCTCAAAAGTCCCTCAACTACTTCCAACGGGGATGCCATTTGGAGTTTTCCTAGGCACTTGGCAGTTTCTGCTGTCTAAGTTTCTACTCGACCTCGGGCATTTTGAACCTCTGCCCTGATTATTAATAAATATTCCAGTTCAAAGCAGGAGAAAGGAGATGAGAGACCCAAGTGTCTGCAGTTTCTTCACACACCAGTTAAGCTTCTGTATCTAAGTGCACTGCAGGAGGTTCCCAGTGTGGGGAAGCTTAGTGGGGTGGGAGGATTTCCCACAGTGGCCTCTCCGGACATGGCCTCTGCCCTGATTGCAGACAATGGTCACAGCTCAGAGGTGCCTTCCACTGAGGCCCTCGCCGACAACCCGTCCATGACAACCCATCCACCGAGGCCTGCTTCTAAGACGCGGGCCAGCGCCAGATAACACGTGTCTGCAGGGGTGCGGTACCAGGTGACATCGATCTGTGTCCTGAAAAATGTTACCACACAGCAACACTCCCCACCTTGCTCTGTCTTACTAAATCATAAAACGAAACCTGGGCTTAAAGGACCCTTGCCCCTGTCTAAGTAATTTTCCCCTTCCAAATTTTTTTGCTTTGAGAAAGAAATGCAAAGCAAGCTGATTAAGTGGCAGCTAAAGAGCAAGTACTTCCACTTGATAACGGGCAGATTATGGGTGAGGGAAATGAAATGTCTTGTACCAGGCCTCTTTACGGGTACCCTTCCCATCCGCTATCACAAGAGGCATTCGTTACACCAAATTAACAGTGAAATAGAAACTTGGCAGGGCCTCTTTCCCCCTGCTTGGTTTAACTGCAGAGACTGTTAGAGCTCGAAGGCCTTTGAGAAATGTCTGGCTTTATAACCTTCATGGTGGAAGTGTTCCCTTTTTCTTCTGACATTCTTACTAATGTTAGGATAGAATATTATTCTCTTAAAACAAAACAAAACAAAACAACTGCCCAGTGATTTGAATTGTGCTGACCACACATAGGCATTTAGCGACTATTTTGGGGATAATTAGAGTGATCTAACATCTTACACTGAACGCTTATTTCCATCTGTGACTGGAACCAAATTTTTAAAAGGCTAATAGCTCAGAAATGAGCTCAGTCTCTGTGGAGAAATGGCAAGAGGCTCATGGGCTCAGTTGCTGTTCTGAATCAAATCGTTCATCCATCACCAAACGTTCCTTGTGAGGCCGCCCTGGGTAGGCAGTGCAGGGACAAGCCAGGGGCACAGAGCACGGAGCCAGGAGCCTGTCTCTGCAGGGCTCAGGCAGGGAGAGAGCCACAGCCTCCGTCTCCCCTCCCGAGCTACACTTACCGCTGGTCCTTCTCCGTCCAGCCAACTCCTACTAGTGATACTTCCATTCTCAACTTGGAAATCTTTTGGGCAAGCTTTCCTCTCCCACAGACTTTGGTTGGCAGCTCCCCCCAGGGCTCCAACAGCCCTTTGATAACCAGATTCTAATCCCCATCATGGTGCAGTGTGCATTTTCTCACCATCTTCTCCTCTAGACTGCAAGCTCTACTTGGCAGGAACTTAGTAATTTTACCCTGTGTCCACAGTGCCACCATAGCCAGGACTTTGCATAAAGCAGGTGCTTAATGCAGATTTATTTTAAAGGAGGGAAAGAAGGAAACAGATGCATAAACAGGTAACTACACTACAATGGGGTGAGTGCTCTGCTAGAGTTTGGAGCAGCATCAGAATAAGAAGTAGGTTGCTCTTTCTAGGCAGTCTGGCCAAATTTCACAGCCATGGTGACACCTTGGGTTGTGAAGGATAAATAAGATTAAACAAGACAAGCTCAGACAGTATTAAAAATTCAGCAAATATCATGAACCTAGCTGGAGCTCAAACATATTTTCCTATGTCAATGATGCCAATGGCACAAACAGGTCCAATTTAATTAAGATTCACCAAAAATGTACCAGGATTTGCCCTGCTTACAATTTCCAGTAACAAAACATTTCCATGTTCAGAAAGACACTTTCTGTGGGAAGATGTATCACAGTGTATATCACTCATTGCACAATGACACGAGTCAAAATGAAATACTCTTCTCTGGAAATGCTCTGCATCTGAGGATGGAAACACTTACTACAAATAAGTCACTGAAACGGAGCAGCCAGCCACACCTTCCCATTTATTGCTACAGAGAACCTGACACACTCTTTCTCCTCAGTAGCCACATACTTCTAGAAAACTTAAAAAGAGAGCAAGTTGTAAATATTGGCATGGATTTCCAGCAGAAAAGTATAACATCCTTTGGAGCTTTTAAAAAAATGGGATTAATATTTTTTTTTTGCTGCGATGGTCTAGCTCAGCCTTATAATTTTTTGTTCCAATGATAAAACTGCTTTCTGCCATTTCCACCAGCTCTACATCTCCTTAACTGGAATACAGATTTTATGTCCCCAAATATCTCACAGGCCTTTATTACAGAATAAGAACAAATTCCATAGTATGAAATAGGGTTTGTCAGAAAATGACAAGACTTACGATGGCATTTGGGGAAAAAAATACTTGTCATCATGTGCACATGTCCTACTTTTTCAAGACTGCTGCTAATTTGTGGCAGCTGCAGTTGCCATCAGGTTCTTTTATTTAAAGTGGGTGCCCCATGATCAGTGCTTCTGGTGGATTTCCAGGGAATGTGAATAGGACCCAAGGGGACAGGGGGTCCCCCCCAATCACCCCCATGTTCTCCATTTCCTACCCTGGTGGGCCCTCGGGGAAGTGGAGAAAGATGGACTGTAAGTCTACACCTGTTGCTTTCAGTGTGGCAGCTGAAACAGTGGACTTGAGCTCCAGTGAATTTTGAAAAATATATCGTACTCTGCTGAGGTTTGGAATCTTAAGTTAGTCTTAAGAATCAAAAATAAAAGCCCACCTGGTACAGGTTCAGTGTTGGGAATAAACCCACTAACTAGAGAAGACAATAAACGATACATGGGCAATGACCCTCCTGGCCTCCAGGTATTGTTTTTTCCCCTACATATTCTTGCAACTTGGTTTGACATAATTCTGTTTGCAATGGAATCTTCCCACCTGGTGTCTAATTTTCTCATTTTTTAAATTAAAGATTTAGTTTGAGGCTCTCTGAAAAGACACTGATGCAGTTCAGCTATTTCTCTCATATTCTCTTCCTTTGAATTATGTCTGAAGTTATGCTCTATAATATCAGTAAAAATATTGGGTGCAATGCCTACTATATCATGACAAAGTGGCTTCTTAGGCAGTGTTTAGCCTAAAGAAAGTGTGTTTTGACTGACTGTAATAAAGCAACTTTCAACAGGCAGTTTCTAAACTTCCTTTCTCCCCAGTAATTTCCATTTCACTGAGGCACAGTGGATTCTTCTCTCTTCATTTTTGGTGATCAAAAAACAGTTCAAATGTATGTACAACTCGTTTCTCTCCATCTGGGCTCCATCTTGAGTCATGCTCAATGATATTACCACACACCAGAATTTGTAAATCTATACTCATCTTTCATATGATGGATTATGATGTGAGCACAATCACACCATCACTGAAAAACTTAGAAAATGCATATAGAACAGAAGGAAAGGTGTTAGCACTGGAATTGCCAGGTGAGGGCAAAGCTTTTACTGACTTTGGAACATCATGCAAAATAAGTATTTGGAACATGAGTTTAGGATCACCAGTTATTTTTAATAAAATGGAGCTTTAGAGAAATTTATCCTTTTTCTCATACTCTAACACTTAGGATCACCAAATAATATCCACATAAAAGCCTCTATAGTACAGTGTGCTATGTTTGTCATTAACATTTGTTTATATTTAAAAAAAACTCATTTCCCTTTTTTTTTTGGCTGAGAGTCACAATCTACATGGAAAACAAACAAAAAAATCATACCAAAGTTATCCTAATTTCTGAGAAATATGCTAATTGCAATTAATTGTTAATCATAAACCTAGAAATGCATGGACAAGAACAAGAAATAATACTGCCTATCATCTGGTAAATGTGAAAAAGTTAGGGGTGTGGGGAAATGGGCAAGTCACACCCTCTGCCAGCAGGAACACTGCACTGGTACAGTTGTTTTCTGGGAGGCAATTGAGCAATACTGGGGTACCTTAATTCTAACATGACATTCATGTAAAAAACCCAGAGGCACTAGTCTCTTCAGGAACATTAACCAGCTGTATCTCCTTTCCCCATAATGTTGACACCCTTTTCAATATGAACAAGTTGGAGTGGTCATTGCCTAGATATCCCTGAAGATTAAGACAGTGATCAAATGTGAGGGGGGAGTAGCAGCAGACAAGATAGGGTTTAACAAAGGATTATGACTACTGAATCACTATAGATGTTCTTTTTTTAGTCTCTAGTGTATTAGAACAGCTAGAAGGAAATAACTGCAATTGTGGAACTGTAACCCATACCACACTTTGAAATTTGCTCTATAACTACTTATTAAAACATTCTGTGAAAGTTATCACTTTTCTGTATATATATTTCACAATAAAAATTGTTTTAAAAAATGGCTTTAGAGGAATGTAAAGATAGAATGCACACACTATTAAGGTGGAAATCTAGCAATAAAGCATCATATCAGCACAAACCAATTTCTGTTAAAATAAATATGCATGTATGTGTGTGTATACAAGTATGTGCATATGTATACACGTATATGTATAGGGCCATGAGTAAAAAAATCCCACATCCAGCTATGTGGGATTATGATTGCTTTCTTTTTGATCCTTTTTGTTTGTTTACAATTTTCTGATATTTCTGTCAAGAGCATGTACTGCTTTTGTAATAACAAAAAAATCTCATTTTTCATTTAACAAAGGCATTTTGGATCCTTAGGCTGCTGATGGCTGAGGGTATACATGCATTCCACTGGCCTGGGGGAGTAATTCTGTCAACAGATGCATACTTTATGCAGGAAGGGTGTGACAGCTGTTGGCAAAAATATTGGCAGGATTTCCATACCCATAGAATGCTACTTGAAATCAGTCATGGATTTTAAAAGAGAATCCAGAGGAGTACTTCACAGTGCCTCTTCACACTGCCTTATTAAAATAAAATATTAGGAAGTGGCTAAAGAACTCTTATCCAAAATGGGGTTTTCTTGCCCATTGACATATCATCCTAAAAAAGAGTCCACAAGTGGACAGCAAATCTTGCAGACACTGTAATGAGGAAGTCATTTTTTCTGACACCATGGTTGAGAATATTGTTCAATGCCATGAGCATATTTGACAGAAAATCTCCTAGATGATTAGACCATTATGTTTTCTCTAATGTGCCTGTTGATAATGGCCATATGGCTCCCTGAGTAGGATCTTCAAGAATAAATTACCAAATGGCACACAAAAATGTAGTGAGAAAAACTCAGTTTTCTTGGGGGTGGTCCCTTTCCAAGGGCATAGACTAGAGAGTTTTGCATTGAAAGCACTTGTCAGTTCAAGGGAAAGTTGTGTGCGAGCTGAATATTTTCAGATTGCTGAGAGGTGCAATGGAATCGCATAAGGGCTGTCACTATAAAAATGAAAGCAAACCCCGACCTTGGTGTGGTATTTTGCAATAAACAACAATACATGGAATGAGAATTTAAAACCCTATTTGAAATCAAGTGTTGCAGACCCACTTTTCTCTCATAGTCCCATTCCATATTATACTGCAACCTTCAGTACCAGCTTAAAGAAATGAGCATTCTCGACAGTAGTTTGCCTTTTTTTCATTACCAAGGTTCTTGCATTTCTCTCCGATCAATAGAATGGCTACCGATCTTTATAAATCTGAGTAGCACATCCATTCTCATAAAGTTCACTGTGCCTTGCTTTTCAGCTGAGGAGCAGTATTGAAAAATATCTCTGGGAATGTTTGAAATAGGAAGGTAAAATTCTTTCCTGTGGGTTCTGTGAATAAAAGTGCCAAGTCAGGCACCTTCTGGGTTCCTGAGCCAGGATGGACACGATCACGGGTGTAGGTCTTGGGCACGTGGTGGATCTGCTGGGGTCACCAGCTTCGTGCATCAGCAGCCCCTGCTGCCCTTGGAGAGGTAGACGCAGCACCTAGCACAGGTGGTGGCAAGAGGTCCAGGGCAGGGATGTCGGCAGGGCCATCTGACGTCTGCATGAGTGTGTCTGTGTGTCTCATGAAAGTGCAATGTGCTCACTTGCACGTTGGTGTGAGTAGCACAGGCTCATGGCAGCTGGTGGTCCTTGTAGCAGAACCAGTGGCCCATCGTGTCCTCCTCCTGCCTGTATCCTGGATCTTATCTACTGGACCCAGTTTGTTTTCAGCCTTTCCTGGCTTGGGTCAGGGGGATGCATTTACAAATCCCAGGCTAGGAGCAGCTGATCCCGGAATCAGCTTACTGGAATCTCTTGGACAAGCTGTCAGCTGCCAGTTGGAGCTTTCATGCGGCACAGTCGGCTCCTGGCTGCTCGAGGGCCTGTTCCTTGGGTGGACGCTCTGAGAGCCCTGGTCCTAGCCGGCCGTCAGCTCCACCGTGCGATGGGGAGAGCAGGATGTGTGGTCCCCTTTGGCTCTCATCCCAGCCCATAGGGCTCACTAGGAGGAAGCAGATGGGAGCTGGGGGAGCACCGCTGCATGGGAGTGCAGGCAGGAGAGCAGCCAAGAGGATCTGGTGGCAAATCGCGAGGTTCGGGGAAAAAGTGCCATTTGACTTCTCGCGAAAAGTAGCGTCAAGCACAGCAAATTAATAGAGGAATTTAACAGACTGTTTAGTGCTCAGAATGGTTTGAGATGCCTCAAAACAAAACAAAACAAAAACTTATCACCCACTAATAAGAATGATCAGAAGGGTCGCGTGATTATTTGGCAATGTTTACAAATCATGGTGTTAAACACGAGGGGCCTAAATTTACGTGCTGAAACCATTTTTCCTCGCATTGATAAAAAACGGAATGCACAGACTACCTCCCCTGAATTGATTTTATTTTGCAGATCAATAAGTTAATACTGTAAGCAATAATATAAACCACTACAGTTTTTCCAGGACACTTGTAAGCTCTGGTTTCATTGCGAGGCAAGATTTATTACCTCTGTTTTGCTGATGAGGCCCCAGAGATGCTCTGCTTCATTGAATCTGGGTACCATCGCGACTGGCATGCCCGAAGAGGTAAACAGGGTAGCTGAATGTGAAAGGTTAACACGGCCTGGGCATGCATTCATTCATTCATTCAATCATTCATTCATTCATGCCACAAATGCTTATTAAGCATCGATGATGTAGCAGTGTCTGTGATTTGTACAGGAGACCTAAGGGCGATCAAAAATAGACTGCATCTGCCCCTCTCAGCTTCCCGTCTCCTGGACTAGAACATCTTGGGTCTTAAGCTTTACTCTGGCAGTGAGCCGGGCTCCTTTCACAACTGCGTTACTTTTTCCAAACACCTGAGCAACACCCAGAGTCCAGGTGCTGAAAGAGTGAGGGAGAGGAGGACTAAAACAGGAGCCGTGCTGCCCTTTCTAGTTTATTTTGTTTCAATCTGCTGAGTAATGGCTTCCTACACCCATAGGTAACAGAGAAGTTAAGATTTAACAAATGATTATGATTACTGAATCATTATGTAGATATTTCTTCTTAACTTTTTAGTATACTAGAATAGCCAGCGGGAAATACCTGCAATTACTGACTGTAACCCAGCTGCCTTGATCTCTGATAATGACTGTGTAAGTATACAGCCTTTATCTCCTGATTGTAAAAACCTTGCTCTGGTCCCCATTTGTAACTCCTAATCCTGTTTTTCAACTTCAGAGTCTTAGGATCACTAAAGAAAGTCCCTAATATTTATTAATGAAGGGGCTTGAGGCAGCGCAGAACTAACCCACCCCAATTCCTAAACTATCTTGCTAAGCATGTAATCAGCCTGCACATGCTCAGTAATTAGATCACCTCTAATTACATCATCTGCAGCCACTGTGCTCGTTATCCTAAAACCTGCCCATATTTTGATACTATTAAACCATCAGAGTTACTGCAGTTCAGGGAGACAGATTTTTGGGCTGATAGGCCATCTGATCTCCTGCTTCTCACCTAGCAATAAACTTTCTCTCTTTGAAACTCCAGTTTCTCAGGAATTGGTCATTTGAGTGCATTGGGCAAAGAACCCACTGCTATTGATCAGCCTCCCATATGTGTTCCCTGTCCAATTGTGGTGGCTCTGCCCTCCCTCCCTTTCCCCCTTCTCTGGCCTGGGTCCCCTTCCATTAGCAGAAAGATCATTTGAAATTTATATATGTTAAAAAAAAAATCCCCCAAATAATAAAATTTTTATATAAATTAACAAATGACACACAAAAAGGTAGCATGCAATGCTAATTTACTATAATGCTAATTTAAAAAATAAATATATATTATTTCTGTATATTATATATATTATATGTATATATACAGTTATATATACAGCAGAAAAGGGAATGAAGGCTTTAGCAACTTTGTTAGGATATCAACACAGGTTATGTAAATTACAGTGTAAATTACGGTGAGCAGCTGCTACCGGAAAGCCCTGGGATCTGGTCAGTTTGGGGGAGGAACCCAAGATGGGGACATTTCCGTGATAGTTGGGGGTGAAAGCCAGGATCCAAGCTGGCTCAGGGAGGCAGGAGAGTGTGCGGCTGGGCCTGGGCTGGCAGGCTGGGCGGGGAGCCTTGGAAGTGGGGTACAGAACTGCAGCTGCTCCTCTGCTCCGACTGCGTCACCGATGACCGTGTTCAAGGCTGTGCTGTAGAGGGGTGCAGGGCTGTGCACAGGAAGCTGCTGCACTGGGTCCTGGGGACCCCCCAGGGGCGGGGCCTGCTGGTTCCCTGCTCCACATTCCTAACGCTGAGGAAGGAGCCACGAGGTCATTCCCAGGGACACAGGGTAATGGCAAGCAGATGAGCTGTCGGCTCCCCCGGCTCTGAGGAGGTTAATTCAAAAATGCAGGTTTTAATTGGAAAGGAAACCTCCCCGGGAAAGAAGCGGGCACATCCGTCCCCTTACTTGTCCTTCCCTTCTCATCTGCTGAGTTACAGGAATCTGAGAGCGAGAGAACTGATGAGATGGGGTAGAAAAAAGGACAAAGAATCAATAAGGGGAAGCCAGAGAGGAGAAGGAGAGGGAAAGGAATGAGAGAAGATGGTAGGCACGAGTGATAGAAAGTTAAACTCATAAAATTTTCCCTGGGGTGAGGGTGAGGAGGGTACAGGGCGTTACTGTAATTATAATTTGCACGTCACTGTTTCTTCGATCCAGTGGCTCTCTGGAGCAGAAACGGTTCACTTTGCCTCTACATGCAGGAAAAACCAGTGGAGACCAAAGACTAACTTCTGGATCTCATGTGCAATTAGCAAAAGGGGGTTCTTTCCTGCCATTATCTCCCCAAATGTCACAGCTGTGTGCTATGAAGGGGTGCCCCTTCTCCGAGGCTGGGGTCACCCGACTGATGTATTCAGTGTTCTGTTTGTCAAAGGAAGCGTCTCTTCTCTCTCATCTCTGATGCTCCCAGTTAGTTCTAAGATTCTCAGATTCTGTTTAAATTGACTCTAGGCCCATCCAAGTGAATTTACTGCCTGAGATACCCCTTGGCAATCATTCACGGCTTCTGCTCCAATGTAGCGAAATGAAGCAAATAACGCAGTGTTAAAATATTATTTAGAAGAGGAGCTATATAATTATTTATTAACTTCTGGACTTTTCTCAGCTGAGACATGTATTAAAAAATAAGAAAAAGTCAGGTAATTTGGATTTTATCCTTCTGTTAAATTGTGTTCTACTCAATCCTTCATAACTACTTCACATAATGCAAATTAGATTTTTTTTTTAAATGGAGTAAGGTGATCTTTTCCTGATGAAGCTCAAGGCTCAAGAGGCATGAAAGGCAAATCACTCTCATCCACTAGAGGATGGTTTCTGCGATCAGGACAGCAGCAGAGCTGCGTGGGGAGATTCCTTAGTTGCCAGAGACTATATTATGCAGGGGCTGTAAATTAATGGTTTCAGTTTTAAATACTAACTCTCTTATCATTCACAGGAAACTAAACACATTTCGGAAAGGAGTTATGCACGTGAGGAATTTACTTGCTTTTTCCTCTGAGGAAATGGCACGCAGCCCATCATTCCAGAAAGCCGTGGAAGCCGTGAAGGTGCCCGCGTTCCCTGCTTCTCACAACACAACGGGCACCGTGCAGCTTACACGCGAGGGCGTCGTGAACCCCACTGGAGGCTGATGGGGACCTCTGGGGTCGGACACAGGACAGGGACGGCTCCAGGAAAATCCTGGAAGGAGCGCACGGCTGCCCAACTCAGCAAAATACCACTTGGGAATAGCGATGACTAATGCAGACTCACTAAGTACAAGTAAAACCTCATTGATGCCTCACAGTAACCCATTCACATGGCTCTGCCTGCTCATCAAAAAACAACAAACTCATTTTATATGTGCGGGAAACTGAGACTCGGAGATTACAAACCATTTCAAGATCATATAGTTGGTAAGTGGTAGCTTCAACTCAAATCCACATTTGAATGACATTATCATCACCACCATCATCATCTCCAGCATTTACTGAACATCTACTATGTAGCAAGCACCATGCTAGAGACCTTCCATCAATTAATTTATTTAATCCTCAAACAACCCTTGCCAGTAGGCAGTATTATACTTTCCAGTTACAGATGAGGAAACTTGAAGGCTTGGAGCGGATTTACTCTTCTCCTCTCACACCCCCTGGGTCAGTCCTCCAGGAGATGCTGCTTCCCCTCCCATCCCTGTCATCTCTGCAAAGGGTCTCCTGAGCCCACCCTTGCCCTAGTCTGCTCCCAACATGGCGGCCAAGGCGGTGCTTTTCGAATGGCGAGTCTGATCACGTAACACCAATGCCCAGGTCCCCTCCCCTCACCTCCCTGACCTCCTCTCCCACCAGCCTCCCCTCACTGTCTACTGCAGCCACACTGGTCTCCTTGCTGCCCTAGGACATGTCCAGTCATTCCCTCCCCTTGGAATGTCCTTCCTGCCCTCAGTCACTTAACCATCTCCCCGGCCCGTGTGTCTTTGCTCGTCTCCTTTGTGTTTTTGCTCAAACCACACCTGCTCACTGAAGTTCACTCTGATCACCCTACTTTTGGAGGAAACCTGACCTTCCTATCTTATCACCCCATGCACTGCTGGTTCCCCTTACCATACCCCACCTTTTATTTTTCCTGGTGATTAACATGCTCTAACCCAGAAGTCAGCAAACTATTTTGTAAAAAATGTTCTAGTGAAACACAGCCATGCTCACTTGTTGGCCTATCTTCCCTGGCTGCTTTCACATGACAAGGGCAGAGCTGAGTAGCTGAAACACAGACCCCATGGCCCTTTACTGGAAAAGTCTGCTACCCTGACTCAAACATGCTGAATCATTTACTTGTTTATGGACTTATTTTCCTTTGTTGAATAAACGTGTGAATGAGACCCAGAGTCAGCAAATAACATTCCAAAGTCACTCAAGTGACTAGCTAGTCAGAGCTTGGAGGCTAAATTGAAACCCAGACAGACTGACACAGAGAGAGAAACCCATCCTTTCCTCTCAACCCCTGCCCACTACTGCCTGCTTTCTACAAGAGACAAGTAATTTATATTAACTCATACAACAATTACATAGGAACAAAAACATGTTGCCCATCAGCTGTTCATCTTATTAATATAAGCAAGAAAGAATGCACATGTCTCCAATTATAAAACTGACAAAGTGCTTCTAGGCAAGTCCTGGGGCTTTCAGCTTTGCTCAGCATCTGACTGCAAAAAGTGAAGGCTTCACCTGGTGTGGCTGAGCATTTGGACTGATTCATAACATCATATGTATCCTAGTGGATATAGACACTCACATCCAAGCATCAGCCCATCCCCGCTGCCCAGGGGACCGTCCTCTTTGAAGACACACCCTATCTAAATGTCCAGCAGGCAGCTGAAAGTGTGGGATGGCTGAAGGCCTTGGAGAGAGGGCAGGATGAGAGATGGGGAGTTTGAAGTCCCTTCTGTAGGTGAAGTAGCTAAAGCTTTGGGATGTGGTCACCAAGGAAGAGAAGAAAGGTAGACGGGAAAGAATTTCAGGGTGAGGTGGAGCCAAGGAAGGAGCATGAGGTGTGGCTAAGTTCATCACACTGAGCCTCTGGAGACACAGCCCACTGCTGCCTCTCTGTGCCCTGGTCCAGGGAGAGGATGGAGCTTGCTTGTGCTTCCGGAGCTCAGGCAACTGGTTTTCAATGACAAGTGAAAGTCATCTTGTGACTTCATGGCCATCTCTGACTTCAAGAGTATAAATTTACCTTCCCACACAACTCTTTGAGAATCGGATTTGTATTTTATAAGAAGAGAAAAGGAACTAATATTTGTTACTTGCTGGGCCCTGGGCTAGAGGTTACATATCTATAGTCTCTTATCATCATAGCAATCCTGTGAGTCATGCTTTTTTACAGATGAGAAAATTCATGTCAAAAAACTTTCAAAAGGTGTGGAAGTTTGGGCTGCCAATTACACATTCCTCCTTCCCTTTGGGTTTTAACCTAGAGACACAAAGAACCAAATTGTAGAAAAATACCAGCTTTGTAAGTAAACAATGCCCAATAATTCCCCAAGCACGGGGCATGGCAAAGCTGGGTTGGGGGAAAATACACAGACCTACTTTCCCTCTAAACCTAGATGCGAGGGCCTGCTTTAGGCCTGGAGTGGGGCCCCCGTGCAGCAGCAGTGGTGAAACCACACGCTCCCCCACTGGGATTGACACCCAGGTCTGCTCGACTCCACGGACACTCCTTTCTCCGTCCCCGTGTACTGTGACGCATAGCACAGAACTGCATGGAGCAGACTCTCAGGAGAGCGAGCCAGGGGCCATCCTCTCTAAACCTGCTCATTCCAACTTCAGCTTTCAGGGCAGGCTGCACGTTCAGTTGATCACGCCATCTGGAAAAGGTCCATCAGCAAAACTATTTCAATAGCCAAGTTACAGAAAGGAGAGATTTGCTTTGGTAAATATTAATATATAATAGGCTAGACCAATAGTGTGTTTGGAGCTGTCTCAACCATTCCATTTAATCAATGAAAGGAAGAAAAACAGGTGGTATGGGCCAATATTTTTAACTTGGCACTTGAATTAAATCTCTTAGAGCAGTTCTCTGACAAGCCTATTTTTTAAGGAAAAAAACCCAATAATTTTAGAGGAGAAAAGAGCAATCTTCATACCAGAAGGTTCATTTGTCTAGATTCATGTTTCTACTTCTACACAGTTTGATTTTTTGCTTTTAAACTCCAGTGTTGGCTCTTTGCTACCTGAAATCAAAACATTCTCTGCATCATTTTTGGGATCAGACACAGCCGAATGAGAAGCGTGGCTCCTCTTGGTAAATAAACGTTATCTTTCCCCACCAGTAGGTGTCACTGTTCATTCATCACAAAACATCCCGGAAGGCCAAGGCAGTTACCTCAGCTGAAATGACAAGCATGTTTTCTGGAAATAAAATAACCAGTAGGTACTGGGAAAGGATTATTTTCTTTCACAGGTGTCTCCAAATCAAAGCTGAAGTGTGAACAACAATTCACTCTTTCTGAGGCCTCCCACGTAGTATTTGCTTCTGGAACGCTAGCACCATTGTAGGAATTCCTTCTAAACCATGTTTGTGGTGCAGAGCTAACTTCCCGACCCTATAAACATTTAGGGTTGACTATGCTTAGAAAATATACAGGCATTTTCAGAGATAGTCAATGGCATCTTCCAGTATTTCAGCATAAACCGGAAAACAATGGCTACTCTTGCCTACATAGAAACATAGTTCATAGATCATAGATACTTAGAAATGAAACGTTAAAGCCAAGACTCTTAAAAATATGTTAAATTCAAACACATCACTTACATCAGGAACATAGAATTATGCACTTGCATTGTAATATGTGAATATATATAATTGACACTGTTCAATAAATAAATTTACATCATGAAAATAATAATGGCCTTCCTCGATTGAGCATAGTGCACTAGATATGGAGTGATATGCTTTACATACATTATATCACATAACCCCTGTAACAGTCACCTGAGGTAGATGCTCTTAAATGCCCATTTACAGATGAGGAAGCAGAGGCTTAAAGAGGACAAGTAATAACCTCAGGCCACATTAGTAGAACATGACCAACATAGTACCAAACCAGATGATCTTTTTAAAATTTTTTTTTAATTTTTTTTATTTTAAATTCAGTTTTATTGAGATATATTCACATACCATACAATCTCTTACAGTGTACCAATCAACTGTTCACAATACCATGATATAGTTGTGTATTCATAAAAATTTTTTTAACATTTTCTTTACTCCAAAAAGAATAAAAATGAAAGTAAAAAACAAACAAACAAAAAAAAAACACTCAAAGCATTCCATCCTCCTAATCCCACCCTATTTTTCATTTAGCTTTTGTCCTCATTTTCTGTCCATACACTGGATAAAGGGAGTGTGAGCCACAAGGTTTTCACAATCACACACTCACACAGTGTAAGCTACATAGTTATACAATCATCTTCAAGAATCAAGACTACTGGGTTGCAGTTCAACAGTTTCAGGTATTTCCTTCTAGCTATTCAAATACACTAAAAACTAAAAAGGGATATCTATATAGTGCATAAGAATAACCTCCAGAGTGACCTCTCAACTCCATTTGAAATCTCTTAGCCACTGAAACTTTATTTTGCTTCATTTCTCTTCCCCTTTTTGGTCAAGAAGATGTTCTCAACCCCATGATGCCAGGCCCAGGCTCATCCCTGGGAGTCATGTCTTGCAATGCCAGGGAGATTTATACCCTGAACCGGATGGTCTTGACTGCAGAACCCGAGTTCCTAACCACTACACTAGATGGCCTTTCCTCTGGCTTTTAAGGAAATGAATGTTTTTTGTAAGGAAAAGGATTTGATTGTGTTTGCTTAGAAAAGTGTAAACTGCTAAACAGACTTGAGTTCAAATCCTGACTCCTCCACTTATAAGCCACAGTGGCCCTGAGCAACTTGCTCAGCCTCTGAATTTCAGTGACTCCAGTGTAAAATGGGGGAAATTAATACCTATTTGCAAGGGTTAGAAATCATGTGCTTAACAAAGTTCCCAGCACAGTGCCTGGCAAATAACAGATACGTGGTAAACTTTTTAAAACCCCAATCTTACAAATAAATAAACAATAATGAGGGCACAGTAAAATATCCTTCTCCAAAGTATGTAGTGAGAGGTCAAGCGAGAGTCTTCAGCAGTTTTCCACAGTGTAAGTCACGTTGGGTGGCCTCAGCTT
The DNA here is from genome assembly GCF_015220235.1 of Choloepus didactylus. Classification (NCBI taxonomy): domain Eukaryota; kingdom Metazoa; phylum Chordata; class Mammalia; order Pilosa; family Megalonychidae; genus Choloepus; species Choloepus didactylus. The sequence continues at coordinate 15,685,211 of NC_051330.1, read as the reverse complement.
CTATGATCAGCAGAAATGAAATCTTGCTGACCCTGATCCAAGAAGAGTCCTCAGTCCAGACTCTTTTCTAGACTTCCGATATCTAGAATTTCTTGTTTTCCCAACACCATGAGCTTTGGTTTCTGCCTCAGCTTCCCGATCTTGCAATCTAGTTCCCTGTTACTACAAGTGCCTTAATCATGGGTACTGAGTGGTTTGATGGCTCAGGTATCAAGAACTGTACTGATGAGTAAAATCCAACCTAAAATCTGCTGACATGTGGCATTGACTAGCAAGACAAACAGTACTCAAACAACACACTAGTATATGTATAGTTACAAATGTTTCTGGAGGCAGGAAACACAGTTCGATAAGCCTCTGTATTACAGGAACCTACCCAGGGTTAAGAGGTTGGAGATGGCTTCCCTGAAGTGAGTCTGGAGGGAAATTGAACCCAGGAGTAGCATCGCCCAGGGGACGGGGAGGAGGTGGGGCTCTCCTGGGTGGAAGAGAAGGTTCTGAATAGGCTCAAAGTCCCTGGGAGGGAGGGAGGGAGTTAGAGCATGTGAGGAACTGAAAGAGGGATGTGTGGCTGGAGAACAGAGAGAGAGAGGGGAGGAGGACGGTGATGGGAGAGTGTGTAGGAGGCAGATCCTACTCTGAGGAGATTTCAGTCACCGGCATCTTACTGCTGCAGTGTCAGTGGGCGACAGGAGAGGGTTTAGGGTGTGGTGACAGTGATGAACGGGGATTTGAGTGTGTGAAAAGCTGAGGGGGCTTTGAGAAACTTGAATTCTTAGGGAGAAGAGGAGATGGAACAAAGAGATGATAGAACAGTCTTTGGATGATAGAAAGTATGGGTAGATTAGCGAAATTAGTCCAAGTCCATGGATAAGAGGAGACTGCAGCCACCAGAGGAGTGACGGCAGGAAGAGCTTGGAAGGAAACTGCCCTTAACCCTGTGCTAAACCAGGTAATGTTTACTTTTGTTGAGCTTGGCATGTTACTCACATTTATTTTACTCTTTATCCCATCTCTACCGGGTGGTTGCAGAAGTCCCTCTACTTGTAGATGGGTTAGGTTCTAGAAAGTTCTAAAGCCCATCTGTTAACATGTTTAAAGTGACAATACACAAGTTATCACAAATGCTAATTATTGGCAACAGGCAGAGCTGATGAATGGGCTTTGACATGATGAGTAATTTTAGTTGTTCTTTTAAAAATTAATATCCTGATTTTATAAATGAGGACACCAACATTCATAGATTAAGTTACATATTCAAGGTCACATAACTGAAGAGAGAATTTGAACCTGGATTTTTCCAATCTCTGAATATGTGTGTTTTCCACTTTGCCTTACCTAGTCATGTGCTACAGTATTTGTCATTTACCTTGACTCTATAGAGTTTGTTTCCCTGAAATTCCTATTCTTTGCTAACTTTAATTTTGAGCCTGAACCTCTGAAGATAGGGAAGGCAAAAGGAGAGCGACTCGGGAAGGAACATAAGTAAAGAAAGGAAGCTTTCCCCTTTCCTTACACCTTGGGGTGATGAAAGCAAGAAAATAACGTGACATCCATCTGGGTAATACTTTGGCCTCCAGGAAGCACTGGGGTAGCTGAGGGCTCCCACCCTTCACAGCTGAGAACAACAAAGGCATAACTCACTGCTGTTTCTAATTGATACTGCAGTTGGGCACTTAAACAGTAATTTAAACATGGTGAGTTCACAACATTCTATAGAAATACCCTGGATTCCTTGAATAGCAAAAATCAATTCTTTCTAAACAATTTACTAGTAGATGTAGAATTTCCATCCAAAAGTTGTAGAAAAGTGGTCAGAAGGGAGTTGGGTATCGGCAATTATGCCTGGAGTTTAACTACTTTCTGGGTCAAAACCAATGCCCTGAGACCATGGAGAAATTACATTCAATCTTCACTAAAAATTAAGAAGGATCAAGATGAGGATGGTTAGAGAGTGTGTTGCTTTTTCCCATGCTCCCAGTAGTATTAAATAAAGGAAAATAGCAGACTCCTGAGATGAGAGGAAGGAGATGGACCAGAAAGCTACATTTATCTCTTGGTCCTGTTCCCCATTCTGATTGTTACTTACTGTTCTAAAGAGACCAGATTAGATATTTCAGAGAGAAATTAAAGATTATTTAATGTTAACATGAACAGAATTTATGCACAGGTCTACGTAGTGCAAATCACATGAAGAGTTGAAAAATTGTACAGAGAAATGAGTTACAGTTTTGAAATGTTCTTGAAATAATAGATTATACTATTTTATTATAGATTCAATATAGTTAGAGATATAATATCAGTGCTGACAAAGAGATGGTTGTTATATACTTAGCCAAAAGAGTGGATGTTATAATGTACAAAGGACTTAGAATAAAGTGAATTTTAGAAGTAAAGAATTTTGACAGAAAAGAACAACTTAATTTTTTTTAGATTTTTTTAAAATAGAAATTCTGTTAATAGGTTATCACTATAGAAACAGACACAGTAAAGTATTTTACAGATTTACTCCAAGAACTCATTGGAGCTAATGGGTGTAAGATCTTCATAAGAAAATATTAAGTAATGATTCAGACTTAGTTCTCCAGATGAAGCCATCAGTAACACATAAAAACAACCAAGAAAACAGAAACAAAACCCTAAGGAAATCAAGTTTACACCCATCCCTTCTCTTTCTTTAATTAAATGCCTACATTCTTCTATATACTTTCTGTTTCTGCTCTGTTTTCTTGTTCCTTTATTACCTTCCCTTTATCTATACTGAAAGAATTATAGAAAAGGGAGAAACAAACAAAAGCAAAAGAAAAAGAAATAAATGTTCCAGAGTCAAATGACTTACATGTCTTGAGCTACTTCCTTTTCTAGGCTGGCCATTTCCAAATGAGAAATCGTGCACCAGCCTTGCATTCCAGACTTCAATAAATAAATAGGGGTGAAGCCGATGATCACGGTGCTGACAGTCCTTTCTTTGTAGCAGGCAGCAGCTGCTGCATCATGCACGGCACGTGGTCCAAAATATCAGACAAGCTGGGCTTGCATTCAGATGTTTTATTTGTAGCTTCTTGAAAGCATTTATATTTCCCCTAAATCCACTCACATTTTAGTGTCATATTAAGTGAGAAATGCACTGACAAGGGAAGGCCTTGATCCATCAAGGGCAGTGGTGCTCTCGGGATGGGTGTGACACCTGCAGTGGGTTTGGGGAGGTTGGCATGTTTAGTGCAGGGCATCCTTGCAGGAGTCCGGTCTGGTGCTTCATCTGGGAGAACATGGTCCCCTGCGAGCAAGTGGTACATTATGGCTAATTTTTCTCTTCCAGTATCTGAAGGATTTTCATGCTTTCTCTTTGCTTTCTCATGTATGGAGGTTTTGGAATGAAAACTGATAACAGGTGGTAGATGTTGGTAAATCTCAGTTTACATGTAAATTATGGGGAGGCAAGCGCTATGGTTTAGTTATGCATTGTAACCTTCTGAATCTTATTTGGTAAGCCTTGTACACCTATCCACGCATGAAGAACACTGAATTGAGTGGGGACAGTCTGTGTTTGTCAAGCGCTGAGGTGTGGATGAAAAAGTACGTCTTAAAATTCCTTGATTCTGGGCAAATGACAAGCCAAACGATGAAAGATTTAGACAGCTTGTCAATCCCGATCTGGGATCCAAAAAGTTTGCTCATCTCAGTTAAAGCCAGCTCTTTAGAGAAGCCTCCCCTGGTGCCATAGCTGAGCACATCCCTCTCCAACTCCCCACTGACCCTTCAGTCTCTGTTGCTGCATCCTGCCTGTTTCCCCTTACAGAACTTCATCTGAATCACTTTTGTTATCTGTTTCCACTGCTCATTTACAAGAGAGCAGGGACTGTGTCTGGTTTTCATTCTTGATACCTATTGACCAGAAAAGTGCCACATATAGAGGCAGTGCTGAAAAATATTGGTTGAATGAATGAATGCAATTTTTACCTGGTTTTTTTTTTTTTTTTTTTTTTAAAGTATACAGACAAGATGAGCCCAAGCCAGAGATGTTCATTAAGAAAGCCTGGGACTAGGATCCACAAACTGGAGGCCAGCAAGTAGGAATCAGCAGGAAGCTTCTAACTTTCCTTAACTGTGTAATTCCAGCCCTGTGGGGACACCCAGCACCAAAGCAGGGAGTGGAGAATTTGGAGAGGATGTAGACAAAACCACTGAGAATGGTCAAAGTACTGGAGGAACTAAAGTATCTGGGAATGGATATTACTTATTCCGGAGTAATTCAGGATGTGATGGTGATTTGCAGCTGTTTTATATTTTGATTCCAAAGAGACAGTTGCAAGGATGTGGGAAGAACTTCCTTCTGAAGACTGCTGGGAGAAGCTGAATTGCCTTGTGGAGGAAGAAGGAGACTTGGGGAGTTTCTTTGTCTTGAAATATTTAAGAAAACAATGGTGAGCCCCCAGTTTGACCACAGGCTCACACTGAGGAAGTGATGCCTAGAGATGTCCTCTCTTACTGTGAACCCATGTGGTCGACTGAATCACCTCCCCCAACAAAGACGTGTTCTCCATCTTATTCCACCTTCCTGTGGGTGTGAACCATTTAGAAGCAGGACCTCTCGAGGATGTTAAGGAGTAGCCCAACTGAATGAGGGTGGGAACTAATCCAGACTGTGGAGTCCTTTATACATGGAAGATATTTGGACATGGAGAAGACCACATGGGAGGAAGCCAGAAGTCAGCAGAAATCAGAAGAGCAGACACAGGAGAGAGACATGCCCATGTGGTGGGAGACAGAGATGCAAGCCAAGGGACCCCAAGGATGGTGGCAAGCCAGCACCAGAATGCTGCAGACGTCAGGGAGAAAGCATGGCTTTACTGACACTGTGATTTTGAACCTCTAGCCTCCTAAACCCTGACCTAATAAATTCCTGTTGTTAAGCCAAATGCTTTCTGGGATTTGTCATGGCAACATGGCAACCTAAGACATGGAGAAACCAACATTATTCTCTCTCTCTCTCTCTCTCTCATACAAACACACACACACACACACATGCACATACAGACACACACACACACACATTCACTTTAACACAGAAGGAACTGCATCCCAGAGAGGCTAATGTAGCTACTGTTACCCTGCTAGTAAGAGGCAGTGCTGGGATGCTGACACAGGCTGGTTTGATTACGGAGCCCAGATTCTTTCTACTCAATCATGTTAGACAGCAGAGGGTAGAGAACTCTTATAACTCTCTGGCTCCTTATTACATGGCTCTCTGCTTTATACCACATCAAAATTGGATCCTGAAATGTTATCACTGCATGCACTAAAATCCTGATATGAAGATCTAAATACTTGCTAGTCCTGTCTACCACTGATACTTTATAAAGAGTCTCCAGGCTATTATTTAAGAAGCATCAGAATAAGATTTGAGTAGCGATGTCTTAGGTCCATGGTTCAATCCATTTGGAGTGATTTGGTTTACTGGCTTTCCATTTTTTGATATGTCAGATCAAGGACTGGTCCTCAGAGCTACTTCCCATGAAAAACATGACAACTTGCCTAATTGCTCACTAGTAAAGTATGTTCCAACAGACACCAATGAAAGTTAACATAACAACTACATTTGGGGCAAAAATGTTCATAAAGAGATATAAGGTGACTCATTTGTTCAACTATTCAAGATTCATGCTTTGTAAAATCTAGTACATTATACAATATACATGGAACGATTGCAAGGTCAGGGATTCTCCCATGTTTGTGGTGCCTCTGTTCCTCAAAGACAAGGAGCCCTTAAATACCTCATATTGGGCCCAGAGGATCTTTGTGAAGTCTGATGGTCTGTCCCACCATCCTCTGGAGCCAAGTCTCAGGTATCAGTTCCAGAGAGGGCAGGGGTGACAGTAACATGTTCCCAAGTTGGATGGTTGGGGGAATTCACAAGGGAGAGTCCATCCATACAAGCAGTGATGGACTTTCTGAGTACAAAGTTCACTGGGTAGGGGTGTAAAAATAATCAGGGATTGGGGAAAAACCAAAACAAAACAAAAAGAAGAAAAGAAAAAAGGAGATTAGTAAAAAGGAAACATTAGTAGAAAGGAAAAAAAATAAAAAAGGAAATAGATTAGTTGGAAGGAAGAGAGAAAATGCAACTACTTGCTGCTCTGAATAACCAAGCTGGGACGTTTGGCGTTATACTAGCTGGATTTTCTGGATCCTGCACTAGAGCTTCATATGAATATTTTTGTTTAATCCTCAAAACAACCCTAAATGGTAGGTACAATTATTATCTGCATTTTCAGATGAGGAAACCAAGGCATACAGAAGTTAAATAACTTACCCAAGGTCATCAGGCATGAAAGTGGGGCAGCTGGGACTGGAACTCAGATATGACTGGTCCAAGAATTGTTTTGTTCTGCCCAGTTGCTGAAAAGCCACTAACTCTATGATGCAATTTCATAAGTCTATCTCATGTCTGAGTTGCTCATATTTAGCAATTAGTACATGAAATCTGACATATGCAAATGAAACACAATTGCAAGATGCTTTGAGAAATGTATGTCCATACGGACACATATAAATACATACACATATATACACATAGACACGTACACATACACGTACATATGCAATTTACACATGTATGTATATACACACATACAGATTTGTAAATATATACATATATACATACAAATATCTATCTTATAGATAGATAGATAGATAGATAGATAGATAGATAGATAGATAGATAGATAGATAGATATCTTAAGGATCAAGTTACTTAGCTTCCATTTAAGTCTTTGTTGAGATGTGAGATTGCAGGTATTAAAATTAAAAAAAGACCTAAATAACCATTACCCCTAACAAGTGTCTTGGCCAAATAAACTATCAGGCTTCCTATGAATCCCTCAATTCACTTGCAATTTGCAGATTTCCATCTGCTGTGGTTCAGTGATTTGTGTTGGTTCCTCTGAGAAATCAAGCAAATCAGTTCTATCCAGGCACTATTTCAGACTAAAATGACTCCTGTTGATACATCTGAAAGCAAAGGTTTCCATCACTAGAGAGAAGGTTTTGGTTTTCTGGCTGGGCTTGGAGGGTCCCCTTTCCCATCACTGCCAGTCCCCTCTTTGAGGAAGATGGCTTCCCTTCTCCACTGAGCCCAGGGATTGGACCCAGCTTACACCCGGGAGTGAGGCTTTCCCAGCATTATAATCTGGCACTTGCACTGCAGGGAACAAAAAAAACAAAGACTAAAACCTGCAAACCTTGATCCCAGTGGGACACAGGGGAAGTGCTTTCCTTTACTCATGTTCTTAATGAAATACACTAATACTTGGCTTAGGAGAACCCAATGCTTTTATCAAAGTTCTCTAGTGTTTTCCTTACACAGCGTGATACGTTGATGGCACCTGACATTGAGGAAGATGAGAAAAGTGTAAGATTCCTGTTGAGATGGCCAGAGCAGGCCAGGCCACTGGGGTCAGCAGAGCAGAGGAGCCATGGACCCACTCTGCTCTGCTGGCCTCCCCACACTCACTGCCCCGTGTGACGCTCGGCCTGCAGCCACCCTCTGAGGCCAACGGCATCTCAGATGACCACGTTCACTACAGTGGCCACAAAGGTCTTTAAGCCTCTGTGTGTTTCTGAATTTGTTGCACTGTGGCTGGATTCCATTCTCTGGAGTGTTTGCTGCATTCTGGGAGTGTTTTCCCACATGGCTGAAAGGTAATTCTTGTCATTGTCAACTGTCACTGCCTTGGTAAAGAATCGGTGTTTCACACGTATAATATGGCTCACAATGAAAAGCACATTCATGTTTTTCTTCTCTTTTATTTCCTGATAGTACTTCTGCCTCTGAAAATATCCATCTTCTTGCATGTATGTGTGTGTGTGTGTGTGTACTTGTGCAAACTTAAAACAACTTTTTTCTTTTCCCCAGGCAGATGACTGTGTAAGTTCTACTTGGTCTTTCTGCTGGGGTTGCTAACCAGGCCCCTAGCACATACTGATCATTGACAAAGGTCCTGGGCTTCCCAATGGCCGAGTATGCACTTTTTCTAAATTTACTTTTACTGAGATTGTTCATACACCATACAATTATCCAAGAATCCAAAGTGCACAATCAATTGCTCATGGTACCATCATACAGCTGTGCATCCATCACCACAATTATTTTTTTTTTCAATTTTTGAACATTTTCATTACTCCAGAAAAGAAACAAAGACAAAAAGAAAAAACTCAAATCCTCCAGTAACCCTAACCACCCCCTTCCATTATTGACTCACAGTATTGGTATAGTATATTTGTTACCATTGATGAAAGAATGGTAAAATACTACTAACTGTAGTACACAGTTTGCAATAGGTATATTTTTTCCCTATATACCCCTCTATTATTAACTTCTAGTTATAATGTCATACTTTTGTTCTAGTTCATGAAACAGATTTCTAATATTTATACAGTTAATCATGGAGGTTGCGCACCACAAGATTCAGTGTTTTATACGTCCCTATCTTTTAACCTCCAACTTTCCTTCTGGTGACACATGTGACTCTAAGCTTACCCTTTCCACCACATTCACACACCATTCAGCACTGTTAGTTATTCTTACAATAACACGCTACCATCACCCCTGTCCATTTCCAAACATTTAAGTTCACTGTAGTTGAACATTCTGTTCATAAAAAGAGACCACTCCCCATTCTTTAGCCTTGTTTTATACCCTGGTAACTTATACTTCATGTCTATGAGTTTACATATTATAATTAGTTCATATCAGTGAGACCCTGCAATATTTGTGCTCATGTGTGTGTCTTATTTCACTCAATATGGTGCCATCAACCCATTTTTTAAAGACAGTTTTATTCACACACCATACATTCAGTCCTAAGTAAATAATTGATGATTCCCTGTATAGTCCCATATTTATGCATTCACCACCATCACCTCTATCTATATAAGGACATCTCCATTTCTTCCACAAAGAAGGAGGAAGAGTCAAGGAAGGTAGAGAGACAAAAGAAAAAGAAAAAAGAAAGAGAAGAGAAAAAATATATGACAGCTAGGAAGCAACAAAAGGAAATATAAAATTAAACTAAAGTACAATAAAAAAGACAACATCACCAATGCCAAGTGTCCCATACCCCTCCTTTATGTTTCCCTCTTACATGCATTTAGATTTGGTATATTGCCTTTGTTACAGTAAAGGAAGCATAATATAATGTTTCTGTTAATTATAGTCTCTAGCTCTCATTGATTGCATTTTTCCCCCAATACCACCCTATTTTTAACACCTTGTAATGTTCACATTCATTTATTCTCCCTCATATAAAAATATATTCATACCTTTTATCACAGTTGTTGAGCACTCTAGGTTTCACTGAGTTACACAGTCCCAGTCTTTATCTTTCCTCTTTCCTTCTGGTGTCCCACATGCTCCTAACCCTCCTCTTTCAATCATACTCACAGTCATCTTTGTTCAGTGTCCTTACATTGTTATGCTGCCATCACCCAAAATTGAGTTCCAAATCTCTCACTCGTGTCTTTTCCTATCTGTCTGTTGTGTTCCCTTTAGTATTTCCTGTAGAGCAGGTATCCTGTTCACAAACTCTGTCATTGTCTGTTTGTCAGAGAATATTTTAAGCTCTCCTTCATATTTGAAGGACAGTTTTGCCAGATATAGGATTCTTGGTTGGTGGTTTTTCTCTTTCAGCATCTTAAATGTATCACCTCACTTCCTTCTTACCTCCATGGTTTCTACTGAGAAATCCACACATAGTCTTATCAAGCTTCCTTTGTATGTGATGGATTGCTTTTATCTTGCTGCTTTCAGGATTCTCTCTTTATCTTTGACATTTGACCATCTGATTATTAAATGTCTTGGTGTAGGCCTATTCAGATCTATTCTGTTTGGGTAGTTGTGCTTCTTGGATCGTAATTTTATGTCTTTCATAAGAGATGGGAAATTTTCATTGATTATTTCCTCTATTATTGCTTCTTCCCCTTTTCCCTTCTCTTCTCCTTCTGGGACACCAATGACAAATACATTCTTCATTTCATGTTGTCATTCAGTTCCCTGAGACATTGCTCAAACTTTTCCATATTTTTCCCTGTCTGTTCTTTTGTGTGTAGGCCTTCTGGTGTATTGTTCTCCAGTTCTTGAGTGTTTTCTTCTGCCTCTTGAGACCTGCTATTGTATGGCTCCATTGTGTCTTTTGTCTCTTGTGTTGTGCCTTTCATTTCCATAGATTCTGCCAGTTGGATTTTCAAACTTTCAATTTCTACCTTCTGTATGCCCAGTGTTTTCATTATATGCTTCATCTCTTTTGCCATATCTTCCCTAAACTTTTTGAATTGATTTACCATTAGTTGTTTCAATTCCTGTATCTTAGTTGAAGTGTAAGTTTGTTCCTTTGACTGGGCCATAACTTTGTTTTTCTTAGAGTAGGTTGTAGTTCTCTGTTGTCTAGGCATCTGGTTTCCTTGGTTACCTCAATCAGGTTTTCCCAGACCAGAATGGGCTCAGGTCTCAGAAGGAGGCAATAGTATCTGGTTTCCCTGAAGATGTGTCTTAGATGTTTGGTGCACCCTGTGATTCCTCAAGTTGCTGTACTTTTGTGTCCAGCAGGTGGGGTCTGTCAGCCTGTAACTCCAGACTGGTGTAAGGAGATGTGGCTCATGGCTGTTTATCCCCAGGCTCTGGGGTTTGGCTCTGAATGGAAGGCATGTAGTAGAGCTTTGCACCATCTTCTTCCTCTTAGGGAAGATACACCTCCTAGGGAGATATTATTTGCATTTGAATAGTCTCTCTGTCTCTGCTATCTGCACCCTTGTCTGGGTCAGAGCATTGGGAACTGAAAATGGCTGAGGCTTTCTCCACTGAGCCAAAAAGGGGACAGAAAGACCCCCCTCAGGGCCAGTCTGTGGCCCCCCTCAGTTTCACCCATCTGCCAGAGACAGCACCTGGTCCTCTGGACTCCCCCTCCCTCTCAGAAAGGTCATCCGGCTCTCCAATGTCAGTCATCACCAAAAGCCTCTGTCTGCTTTTTGGGGATTCATATCTTGTATTGAGCAGTCCACATTTGCTAATTAAAACCCCAGTTGGAGCTCAGCTGAGCTATACTCGCTTGTTCAGAGAGTGCTGCTCTCTAGCGCAGTGAGGCTTTGCAGTTGGGCTGTGGGTGGAGGGGCTCCCAGCTTGGTCTGCAGTTTTTACTTATAGATTTTATGCTGTGATCTTGGGCATTCCTCCCAATCCAGGCTAGTGTATAAAGTGTGGACAGTTACAATGGTCCCCCAGCAGTTATTTCAGATTATTTACTAGTTGTTCCTGGTTGTTTATTAGTTGTTGGGGGACTAACTAGCTTCCACTCCTCTCTATGTAGCCATCTTTTTCTGTCTCCTCATTCTTTTAAACATAACTTAAATATTTTCAGGGACTAGCAAATTTTTAAAGTTGACACTGGACCAAACCAGCAGATAAAAATTTCATGTGGTTCTTGTTAGATTTTTCTGTGCATTATTTAACAAGGTCATTAAAAATCTGTTTTATTAAATCACATCATGAAATCTTTATCTGAAGTACAGTCAATACTTGTATTTTATATTATAAAATGTTTAATATTTTTACCTTTTCTTAACAAAAAATTAAAATTACATGCTAGCTGCTGAACCAGAATATATTCACTTTATTTAAATACAAGGAAAAATGTGATCATTAATGGAGTTATTTTTGAGTTTTTACACATTACTCTCAATTATTCACAAAAGCTAAACACTAGAGTTCAACATACACACATATACACACTTATTAAGGAGCTCAAACCATCCCTGCTTCATAAATAACTTACAATTTCAGCTATATGTAATATTCCCTTGGTACAGGTTAAATAGAAGGACAAATAGATTTGTTCTTATTTCTAAAACATTATTAAATAGTTAAATTAATAGTTAAATTAATACTTTTACATAGATTTGATAATGACCGAATTTTAGTAACCCATCTTATAAGATAGATATCAACTTTTAAGTGATATTTGCACTCTTCCATGGAATGCATGTTAGTGTGTTTATTTATATCAAAAAATAAATTCACTTCACTTAGTCTGATCTGCTTGATTGATCATGCAAATCATGAAGTTCAGATTTGATCATGAAGACTCAGTTTGCTAAATATTTCACTTTATCCATAAATTGAATGAATTAAATCAGCAGCTTAAATTTGGTAAGAACAAGATGAAAATATTTTATCAAAAGATGAAAAAGGTATATTGAAAATAACAATATTTTGATTTTCTTAGCCCTTTCCAATAAAAAAGTATAATTAATAGTAATTTGTTAGATCTTCATAAAGTCTTTTTTGGTTTGATTGTCAGAAACGGAAAAAGTGAATCATCATGATGACTGGATAATATATCCTTCTGTTTCCCATTGTTTGCTTCTGAAAATTTTGAAAGTTACAACCAATTTTTGATAGATAACCATGATGTGATTTTTGGCACATAACTGCAAAGGAGTTTTAAAAAATGGAATGATATTGCTAGAAAAAGATTTCCTTTATCACAATCTACTCACTTAAATGAACAATGTTCTTTGTGCTATGTTAATAAAAAGTAAAAATAAAAACAAAATTCATGTTGAATCCTTTCTCATTCTAGCAGGGTGCAACATTCATTCATAACATTTCATTAAGTTGTGTATTACCATTAACATTTTTCTTTTTATTAGTTATTCACCAAATCTGTAATGCATTGTTGCTGTTTTGACCACTTGTGTATGACAAGCAATTTTAATGATAACTCAATTAAGAAAAAGAATAACACAACTCATGGTACATAACTCATGGCTCTTAATAAATTAAAAATTTTAAAAATTAAATTTTGTGTATATTTTGGTTGCAGTGATTCATAGTAGGTGATCAGTAAAAGTCTTTCACACAAAATAATATATTATATTAGGGATTGAGGGAAGTGGAATGGAAATGCCAGTGGTAAAATATACGATATAAATTTCCCATTGATAAGGAAGAGCTTGTTTATGCATTTATAGAACGGATGATGTGGATTATCAGATCCCTATGGTGTTTAGATTCTGCTCCATTCATTTAAAAGAGTGTTGTATCACTTCTTTTTAAAAGGGGGTGTGTGTCTATATTTATAATATTCCAGATATTTCACTTTTTTTGCAACTGTGTAAACCTAGGAAAATTTTATAGATCAACTTAAGAACTAAGGAGGAGCACATAGTTTTTAAAAATTTTGGATGGGGGCATACGAGGAAAGAAATTGAAGGCCACCACTTTATGCCATTCCATTAGTAAGCATTCTATTCACATGATATTTTGCTCAAGGGATTTTGCCAGCTTGCTATTCCAGCTCAGTGTTGCCATAAATCACAGGGAAAAGACAATTTATTTATAAGTTCACTTGAGTTTTTCTTTGCACTCTTTCACTCTGCTATTATCATGGCTAATATCTGCTGACACTCTCAACTTCTCTTCAGAATCACCTAAGCTTCAGGAACTGGACCTCAAGTCCTCAAGACAATGTCCTCTCCAAGACCCACAGGGGAGCTCTACAAATACAAGACTATCCAGGAGCCAGCACACAATGGGGCCACAGGCCTTGTTGGCTATTTCACTAGCTGCTAAATGCTGAGCAAGTCATTTCATCTCTCAGGGCCTTAATACTCTCCTCTGTAAAGTGCAGATTTGCAAGACACCTTTTGCCTATCTCCCAAGGGTTACAACTGAAATAGGGCAAGAAAGCTCCTTGAAAACATTAATACAATTTTAAATATGAAAATCTTCAAGCTCCTCTTAAATTGCTTGGCATGCTGAAGTAAATTCAGTAGCATTTCTTTTCTGTCACTGGTGTATCCTTAAAAATATCCCAGAAGCACAAGGAAAAAAAAGATTAAAAAAAAAAAGATAAAATGGACCTCATTAAAATTTAAAATTTTGTGCATCAAAGGACATTATCAAGAAAGTGAAAAGACAACCTACATAATGGGAGAAAATATTTGGAAACAATATATTTGATAACGGTTTCATATCCAGAATATAGAAAGAACTCCTACAACATAGCCAAAAAAAAAAAGAAAAGAAAAAGCTATCCAACTATGCAACTGAAAAATGGGCCAAAGATTTGAATAGACATATCTACAAAGAATATATTCAAATATTCAAATGGTCAATAAGTATATGAAAAGATGCTCAATATCATTAGCCATTAAATAATGCAAATTCAATCTACAAAGAGATACCAATGGTTGCCCACTAGGATGGCTATTATTAAAAAAACTGAAAATAACAAGTGTGGGCAAGGATGTGCAGAAATAGGAACCCCCATACATTGTTGGTGGGAATGTAAAAAGGTGCAATAACTGTGGAAAACAGTTTGATGGTTCCTCAGAAAATTAAACATAAAACTACCATATGATCTGGTAATTCCACTCCTAGGTATACACCCCAAAGAATTGAAAGCTTGGATTCCAACAGATTTTGGTACACCAATGTTCATAGCAGCATTATTCAGAATAGCCAAAAAGTGGAAGCAACCCAGGTGTCTGTCAACAGAAGAATGGATAGACAAAATGTGGTATGTACATGCAAGGGAATATTATTCTGGCATAAAAAAGAATGCAGGGCTGGTACATGTTGCAACACAGATAAACCTTGAGGACATCATGCTGTGTGAAATAAGCCAGACACAAAAGAAAAATATTATATGATATTCTTATACAAAATACTTAGAATAAGTAAAGTAATAGAGACAGAAAGCAAAATAGTCATTATCAGTGTTGGTGGGTGGCCAGTTACTGCTAAATGAGTGTGAGTTTTGGTTTAGGATGATGAAAATTGTCTGGAAATAGTAGTGAAATTGCACAGTATTGCAAGGAACTCAATGTCAAAGAGTTTTGCCCCCTTAAAATGGTTGAAATGATTTTTATGCTATGCATATTTTACCACAATTGATAATGAATGAATAAAGTGTAAAAAATAAACAAAGCAAAAAGAACATGAGACTGGTGAGGAAAAACACCAATGGTAACATGGTAAGCTGGTGGTTGGGAGGGAGGGAGGGGCAGGGTTGGACAATTACTGGGAAGAAGCACAGTTTCTCAGCTGTAATTTGCTGAAGGCCACCACTCATCATAGGCTCTCGCTTTCCCGTGCTAGTGACAAGGAAGAATAATGCATACGGCCCAACTGCATTTTTGTCCCACTGGTAACTAAGTTGCTGTGACCTGATGTGTCTGGATGAGACTCCATGGGGTGAGATAATATACACTTTTGAGCAGCTGGAATAATAATGGTAACTATAGCAGAATATAAAGGTTTATCAGAAAAAAAAAGGTGATTTTATTCTAAAAGATTTTGTAAAAAAGGAGAGGCTAGGCCTGCCTCTCTCTCTAGCTAAGCCAACTTGGCAGGTGAACACACTGCCCTTCCCCCTACGTGGGATCTGATACCCACGGGTGTAAATCTCCCTGGCAACATGGAATACAACTGCTGGGGAAGAATCTAGACCCAGCATCATGGGAAGGAGAACATTTTCTTGACCAAAAGGGGGATGTGAAAGGAAAAGAAATAAGCTTCAGTGACAGAGAGATTCCAAAAGGAGCTGAGAGGTCACTCTGGTGGGCACTCTAATGCACAATATAGACAACCCTTTGTAGGTTCTAATGAATTGGAATAGCTACCAGTAAATGCCTGAAACTATCAAACTACAACCCAGAACCCATGAATCTTGAAGACGATTATATAACAACGTAGCTTATGAGGGGTGACAATGTGATTGGGAAAGCCATGTGGACCACACTCCCCTTTGTCCACTGTATGGATGGATGAGTAGAAAAATGGGGGCAAAAAAAAAAAAAGGAACCCAGTGTTCTTTTTTACTTTAATCGTTCTTTTTCACTTTAATTTTTATTCTTATTGTATTTGTGTGTGTGGTAATGAAAATGTTCAAAAAGTAATTTTAGTTATGAATGCACATCTATAATAATGGTACTGTGAACAATTGAATGTACACTTTTTATGACTGCATATGTGAATATATCTCAATAAAATTGAATTGAATTAAAAAAAGATTTTGCAAGATAAATATGCTACAAGCAACCTTTGTATAAAATGTTAAAAATTTATGAGTTGTAATTTATTTTTATCAAAAAATTTTGTCAATGTTTTCATAAAGGAATATTGGGCATATACTTTATGCAAAGAGCCTTACAAATATTAACTCAATTTTTAAAAGAAAATGAAATACTTTCATTCAAAAATAATACTGTAGGCATCATTCTTATTCCCATTTTGTCAATGAGGAATTTGAGCTTCTGAGATGTGGAGTAACTGGCTCAAGGTCATGTCATGGTTCATAAGTGAGGGACCAGGACACCTATACAGGTTTTTCTGAGTGCAGAGCTCATTTATTTTCCTGCATTACCCTTCCTATACCAACAATGACACTCAAATTAATCGAAATGTAAGACAGTCACTTTTTCAGGGAGGTGTATTTATTTATGACTTTTTTAAACAAACCTGTATCCACACAAGATCTTCCCCTACCGTTCCTTTTGCACTCTGAAGTGTGTGGGTGTCACCCCACCGGGAGGTCCTGAAGATGAGAGTTGATCCCCTTCCCAGCACCGACCGTGTCGGGAGGAGGGCAGGCTCTGGGATGAGGGGGGCCGTTGTGCAGCTCTCTGCGGGTGGGAGAGGGTGGCATCCTGGGGAGGCATTAACTTCTAGAAGCTTCCTGCACACTCTCTCCATAAACTGGAGATTCTTTGGGGGGTAACTATTTCTTGGGGTTGCAAATATTCCCTGGGAGTGTAAGTTTTTGGTGTGATTCCCAATTTCCTAAGCATCCTTGAGAAGCCTGTGGGAACAGTTGTGATTCGAGGGGGAGGGTGGGAGGAAGAATAAAGAAATGATGAGAAAGTGGGTCAAGCTCACTCACCCGCTTTAACCCCTTCCACTTCCCCTGATTGGCGACTGTGGACGTCTCTAAGCCCTGGGCACCTGAATCAGGTGTGACTCCTCAGGGCCTCCCTGACATTAAAATGTCTGCATCTGTAAAAAAACAATTTTACTGTTTGCAATGGACCTTTCCTCTCTCAAAGTTAAGAGTGGAAAAGGCTCAGGAGAGAGACTCCAGTTCCAGCGCGGGACGTTGTTTCCACTGAGGCAAGTCAGTCCCCACCAGCCTCGGGCTCCTCATTGGGGACATGGCAGAGCTGTATGAGTTGGGAGCAGTTCTCGTCAAATTAGCTATTAGGGTGAGTTGTGGTGTGCTCACGTGACTGATAATAGGTGAGGCAGCTAAACTGGTTGAGTGGACTCCCTAAGGGGAAGTTAAACCTGGGCCAAACAGGCTCCCTTTAACTTTTAGCACAGATAAGATCAAAGAATGCAAACTCGTCTCAGTTGGGATGGTCCCTATGTAAAAAACAAGCACCAGAGTTCTGACATCAAATCCTGAATATGTTCTTGAATGAATATTAAAATAAATACTGTCTTCCCAAAAATATTAGTGTTAATGTATCTCCTAACCTCACCTGAGTTGGCCTAGTTTACCTGTAGAAAATAAGCAACCTGTACCTGACAGCATATTTTGGATGTGGTCATTACATGAATATTAAAATAGAGAATATCTTTTCCCAAATGGGAACACCAGTATATCCACCAAATGCAAGCTGCTGTGAGGACTTGATTGGGAAACTCGTTTATTTCTCTCTTGTCATTGATACAGTTATTACATGGACCTAAATACTTTCAAATGCAGAACTTCTCTAAAGATGCACTAAGTCAGGGTGACGAGGTTGAGGGCAGAGATGGGACACTCCTTGAGTGAGGATGTTGCAAACTGAGTGTAATACATGATTTTTAAAATCCACAAGGGGAGAAGGTCAGAACTGGAAGTTTTATCATCACACATAATAGGCACTGTTTCTGTTTTCTTCAGCACTGACTCACATGGAGAATTGTATTCAAGTGTACATATATAAGACAAAAGACACACTTCATCAGTGTAGGTTTTGTCATACAGGAAGGGAAAATGGTGCATATGGGGAAGCAGGAAATGTTTCAATTCAGGTTCATGTGGAAACTGAGAGAGAAAAGAAAATAAGAAAGTCAATGATGGGTGTTTTTAATCAAGTCATAAATTGTAAAATGCTGTATAAATATCAGATATCTGAATGGTCATCAAGCCCCTGGCTATTTTGAGCAATGCTGCCGGTGAATTGGCTTAGGAAAACTAATAGTACACAGTTTATTAAACTAAGTAACACATATCTTACAGAAAGCAGGTAGGAGACATATCCATCTCCTTTATCTTAAGAAATTTAAGCACATGAAAGGCTTACAAAGGGAGGGGTTGCATGTTCTCAGCACTAGCTAAATCCTTAAACGGGAACTGTTTCAATAATTTCAGCATAGACTATGGCAGTTGATTGTAATAGACTTCTTTTTTTTAAGCCACTGTGTTTCAGAAATAGAGGAAGGTCAGACTCACTTTCTGAAAGAGAGAGAAAGGTGACTCTTGTCATAGTAACATAATGCAGCGGGTCCCAGGTGCGATCCGGAGGAAAAGGCAGACAGGGTCCCATACAATGTCACAGCTGAAAGGAAGCCAACACCGACGAGCTTCTCGGAAGAACAATGACTCGATATCCCCGGGCTCCCCAACAGATGCGAGTCCCCAACATGTGGCCTCCCTCCAAAAACAAGAAGAAAGAAAGAGGGCAGATCCGGGAAGGAGGCTGCCAGTGACTCGCCTAATGGGGACCCTTTCCAGGAGGCGTGGAGCAATCAGAAAAGGGCTTTGGGACCACAGAATTAAAAAACAAGTGTCAGCTGTGGGAGACGTAGAAATGCAAATAGATACAAATGCAAACAGGATGAATGAATGAACGTGTGCAATCACCCAGAGCTATGTTTACAAGCCTAAGGCCACTTCGTCTATGATTATCTGGGTGCGATTAACTGCCTGGGAGCAGCAAGCAAGGGGCACATAAAAGCCACCACCTGAAGTGAAATGTCTTCCCTTCCTGATGATAAAGCAAGATCTTCAGGAGCATCAAATCCACCCTGAACAAAACCTTTCTGTGCAAAGGTCTACGAGTGCACTTTAGATGAAATGAAGAAGCTGGGTTTTAGTGATTTACTGCACATCTTAAGATAATTCTCACTGTTAACTAAAAAGTAGATAATAGGAGATATTTAAATAAACATGTGCTGAAACCTACCATATTATTTAATTAAACCCTCCCTCTAGTCACATGAGGCAGGTGTCAGGAGCTCTGGTTGACTTGGTCAAGGTCACCCACAAAAAGGTGGTCGAGCTGGGATTTGAACATCAGTATTTTGGTCCTGGATTTTCACTCTGTCTACTGTACCAGAAGTTATTAACTGAGGGCAGTTTTGCCCCCTACTTCCCCAGGGGACAGTTGACAATGTTTGGAGATATTTTTGGTTGTTGCAACTAGGGGATGCTATAGGCATTTAGGGGGTGGAGGTCACAGGTGCTGCTAAATATCCCACAATACCCAAGACATCCCCCACAAAAAAGAATTGTCTGGTCCCAAATATCAATAATGCCTGACACTGAGGTTGAGAAACCTTGCATTATACCATAGCTGTCCCAGTGCAGGCTACATCCCAAGGCCCAAAGATGTGTTTAGGAAGAGGCAGCTTCAAACACACAGTGTCCTAAGCAAGGATCTTAGAGTTATTGCGAATGAGTAAGAAAATCCTAGTTCCACCTCACAGGCAGAGAGGCAGTGAAAGAGGTGAGGCACTAAAAATTCATAACGTATCTGTCATAAACACATTCCAAGATTGCTTGAGTCTAAACTGCCCTTTCAAAACCCAGGAGATACTTCTGATGCCACCTGAAGCTCTTGATAGCTCCCTAACATGGTTCTGCAGGGAAGTTAGAAAGTAGAATGGCCCTGGGTTTTCCGTGGGGTCTTTATTTGTCTTACTGAATCTTATAGACCAGCACTTCCTGGAATACAAATACGAGGCTAATGTGATAAGAAGCTGAACTGGTGGTGTCCCTAGCAGCTTGAAGACTAAAATGTCAGTTGAAAGACAAGGAGAAAGGATGGGATCACTGCTGGAAAATCATTGGTAAAGATGTCAAAGATTTTCCTAACAAAAGTGTTCTGAACTGAAAGCACCTCGGAGGGAGTTTGAATGTAAACCAACTAAACAGCGTCAGGGATTCTGGGGTTAGTCAAGCAAAGTCAAAAGGGCCTGTGTGCAGTGCAAAACTGATGTAACAGCACAGCAACCAGAGAACAATATCTACAGAAGGAGCTAGGCAAAGCAACATGGAAGAGAAGACAGGGGATGAACTCAAGTCCCCAGGGAATCATTTGACTGTCTCTGGTGTTATGAGTCATCAGTGATCAAATTTAAAATGAAGCTCAAGTGTATCTCAGTTTTAGACTTTGGAGGGCATCTCTGCATAACAATTCACATTTTTACTAATTTTACTGAATCGTGAGTTCCAGAAAGAGTCGAGAGTACTGAGAGCTTTAATGCCTTCCCACGGCTCACATGGGCTGCTGCTTCTGCTGACACAGGTTCTCCTGTCAGTGACATGAAGGGGCTTCAGGGGCCCCAGAAAATGCTAATCCTCCATCCTGGCCAGTCTGAGGTCTGATCAGCTACCATCCCTGGATCTTTGCCCTCTAATTCCCTGGTCTGCTGTTCTGATTCCTTGAGGAGAGGGTCTCATGGATAAGAAAGAAGCTGAGATGGAGGAGAGGCGTCTTTGCCAGGAGCCAGTCTGTTAAGCAGACAGCCTAGCAGGAATCTCAAACCCGGAAGCCACATCTAATGTGTTTCTGATTCATTTCATTGCCAACTGAGACAATGTAAGATGTAGTTCAGCAAGGTAATGCGGCTCCACTAATCAGTTTTATTTTCATCCCTACTTTAATAAACACACATGCGCCAAGCTAGCCCTGAATTATTTAAAATTACAGCAGTCAGAAGAGAGACCTTCTCAGTCTGCCAGAAGGATTTTTAATCATCTTTCAGTAAACTTCAATTTCTCTGAAATTGAAGAATTATTTCTCCACTTCAAAATTCAGTACAGACCCATTGAAAGTGCTTTCCTTCTCCTACAATAAGTAAAAACATGAAGTGATTAGTGCAAAAACTTTACCATGAAATGAGTTTAAAGTCCTGACACTTGAAGGCTAGATTTAAGACACTATTACTTACTGCCCATCAAAAGGTTTACTTTAGTGATAATAACAAATGACCTTTATTCAAAACCATTCCTCAATATGATTTTTAAAATCCCAGGCTTAATCTTTTTGATAATTCACAAGTCCACAGCTACTCTCCTAGGTGAGTGCAATAAAGCATGAATATAAAGCCAAGCTCAAGGGCTTGTGTTTATAGGGTCGGGAGAACTGCTTCCCCCCCACCCATGGGGTGAAACTGGGGGACCCTCTGCTCATTCTCCACCACCACGGACTTGGCTGCACAGGGTGGGAATGGAGCAAGGGTGGCTTTTGCTTGGCTGGACTAGGCTGGGCTGGATTCCCAGCTGAACTTGGCCTTGATTAGTTGCTTACTCAGTGGCCCTACTTTGATGGAGCTGTTTAAAGGCAATGGCAGAGATCAACAGCTCACAGAGAGCACCTGAGAGGGCGAGAGAGGGAGGTTCTCTCCCCTTCCATTTTTTGACATAATGACTAGAAAACTTTCTCTCTGTACAATTCCCTGTAGCACGTTCACATATATTATCTCCCATTTGGTGCCCTTGGCCACCCCATGTGAGATAATTAGGCCAGTTGTTACAAGCTCCATTTTAGAGAGGAGGACATTGGGGCTCAGGGAGGTGAATTGACCCGTTCAAGGTCAAAGAAGCTACGAGGATTGGACTCAGGCAGCCAAGGTCCTCTGACGCCTGTGGTCCTCTGCTCTGTTTCAGCAGATGCAAGGGGGTCCCTGGGGCTATGATTTAATGCACCCAAGCTACAGAGTTGGATGGAACCCAGAGGTAAAGGACGAGAGGGTTGGGAAACGTCCGAAAGGTAATCATTAAATGCTCAACTGAAGATAAAGATCATCATCTTCTTATACCTCATATTATCCTAAGCAGTTTTACAAATCACACTATAAAGGTTCTTAATCATCAATAAACAACGTAGGTGGATAAACTCTGTTACTTGCAGGAACAGCCAGTTTTTTAAATGGTCACTGTGGGAAAGAAAAATCCTTTGCAGTCTGCATGTTCCTGCTCAGTCAATGTTACCTTTGGTAAAAATAAAAGCATTTGTGCTTCTAATATTAGTTCTGCTTAATGCAGAGAAGCTGATTTTCTGGGAGGCGGAGTCCAGAGGCTAATTGGGAGAGCTGGGCAAGCTAAGAAGTTGCTATTACAGGTGTCACTCTAAGCGATCCTTAGCTAAAGTAATAAAAGCATTGTCTACTGTAGCCATCAACCATCCCATGGCTTTAAAATGACAAAGGTAAAGATGCTGATGTTAGCATTTGGATAACAGTTAATTTACATGGAATTCAATTCACCGTACACCAACTAACTGCAAGGTACTGTGCTGGGTTCTGGGCAGGCAAAGATGAACACTGTGGGGAGCTGGGTGGAGGCTGGGGAGCAGCCCGGCTCACACCCATGGGGAACCAGCCGGACCAGGTCCCAGCAGGTGGAGCCTCCAGGGCCAGGTGCTTCCTTCACCCAAGTCCCGTCCCTGGGACCGGTCTGTGGGGTGGGTCTCGTCTCCCTCACAGAGCTTCCCAAAGAAACTCCCAAGCCCAGAAGAGGCTCCCAATTCCTGCCAAACTGTCCCCACCACTTAAGAAACTATTAATATTCTCCTCCACAAAGACATATTCTCTGATTAACAAGAACATGATCCATAACCTATTTAGCTCCAAAGAAACCAAACCACCTTCCTCCAGGAACGCTTATCTCCATATATCAAGCTCATTAGACCTGGTGGATTTGTTAACAACATTTTCATTTCTGTGCATTGTTTTTCCATTTAGCCCATAAACTGGTGGCTGGCGGAGTCCTCTCCATGCTCTAAAAGTCCCTGCAGCCCCCGGTTAGTGTCACACATACAGCACATTCAATCAACAAATATTACCTGATGAGGTGAGGCTGTGCTCGGAAAACCTGGATTCCTCCTGTGGGGCTAATTCATTGCGCTTAGCCACATGTGAGGACTTCTGAGCAAATGCAAGCTTTGGACAAAAGCTATTGTGCTGTGACAGAGGCATTTGTTCCCAAGATGGATGGAATGACAACCCTGACAGCCCATAGGGTGGAATCTTTACATGTGATTTATTTTGCATTTCAATGAACTTTGGAAAATGCCTTCCTGCAGTTTAGGCCAGAGGTATGTGTAAGTTATGTTTAGTGGATTTATTCCTGTTTTGCTAAGGTAAGTGATAGTTACTTTAAAAAAAAACAAACAAACTACTGTAGTCTGCATTTGCATCTGTTATTAGCCTGGTCTTTTCTAATGAGGTTCTCGAGTATAATATGTATTTTTTACTTCTACGTGACTCCTCCCTACCTTTTACTCTGAATTCTAAGTGTCTGTATTGGGCTTTGTGGACCAGAGTGAGGGCTAATTCTTACATCCACCTAAATCCCATGATCCTTGAAATCCACATGCTCAGTCTCACCAAAAGCCCAAGGCACCTACACATGTCCACTGTCACATCTGCACCAGACCCTCACCTTTAAGACACGAGGAGAAGGAGAGGGAAGCTAAATCTGATGAGAATGATCTGGAAGCTGCCTCATGAAGGAAGAGGTGGACAATAAAACATGAACCCAGTGGCAATCTCTCGGAACCCAGAACAGACTCCAGGAGGGGGTGCCATTCTGCCCAGGGGGAAGTGACAGGATCTCCACAGCAGACAGGGCTGGTGAGTTCCAGCAGGGTAGATTTGGGAAACAAATTGCTTAACACCACCCTCCCTTTTCTCCCACAAATGGAATTCTCTGGGTGAGAATACAGGAACAAAGCCATTTCTCCTCCGAGTTCACAGTCTCTTGTGATCTCCTTCCTGGACTTTAAGGCTCCTAAGGATCCCATTGGCTCCACACAGGGCCCCACAGGGGAGCACAGAAGCAGGGCTGCCCACACCGAGGCAGAGTTTGATTAGTGCTGGGTCCTTGAGGACAATGGGCCAAGGCCATAGCTACACACTTGTGATTCAAAGCATAAGATTCTCCCTTTGGGTGTATGGCCAGACAACCCAACAGGGAAATTACTGAGCCTGACTCCTTGCATAGACCCATCAGCAAAGAATGAGATGCCTTTTACTTCCCCTCTCTAGAGGGCAGACTTGTCCTGGGTGGTTGGTTTCCTTGGCCTCAGGGAGCGTTAAGATCCACCCACCCATCCCACCTTTGGGAGAGCCTAGTTTGGCTGAAATGGAGGTGGGAGGAGGCGCTCATGAGCCAGAGCTGAGGCAGGGACAGGTGCAGGGAGGGTGGCAGCTCCAACCAAGAGAAGGCTCTGAGAACGGAGGGCTCAGTCCTCACTCTGCCATCACCAAGGACCCTGGAGGCTGTAGAACATCCGATGGGGCAGAGGCTGGGGCTGAGCACAAGCACCACACTTGTGGATCTTTGGGGAGGTTTTGATGTCGAGGTGTGACTGCAAGGAACTCAGAGTCACCAGCAGAGCCACAGATGTCCAGAGGGGCCAGGAGAAGGACAGAGCCACGATCTGCAGTCAACAAACCCATAGGCTTCTGACTCTTACCACAGACACCAGGAGGGGGAGGTCCCCAGAAGAGCACGAGATGCTGTGGCCATCCTGGAGCCTGGTGGAGCCAGACTGACTACACATAGAAACATAAAAAGGAGCAGGATGTTTCTGGTACTGGAGTGTCATGGAACAAGTTCATACCTGTTCCTAGAGTAGCCAATTTTTAAAATTGTTAACCTGATCTGTACTTGTAAATTTAAACTAATTTCTATCTATGATGTATTAGGCCTCCTCTTTCCAATCAAGTTAAAGCTCTCCACAAATGAAACAACTCGATCCTGATGTAATTTCTATGCACCTTCCCACACTGGGAATAATTGGTCAAAAGGGAGGAAGGCACATGTGGGAGGGAATGATTGCAAAACAGACAGCTCTTTAAACTTCTTTAAATTCTCAGTTAATTCCATCTATCAATCCATTTTCCCTGCTATGTACATACAAAAGGACAATAACAACAAAAGAACTAAGTTAAATTCCTATATGCATTTAAAAATCACTCTGAATGAGAGAATCCTATCTCCTCTTTCCAGCTCAGGTGCAAAGTTGCCTTTTTTTTTCCCCCTTAAGGCTAAACAGGATTTCTTTCCTTCCGGGGCAGGGCAGGTGGACTTCTTAATGATCTTTAAGGATAGAATCCAACAGAAGGAAAATATCCTTTTTTTTTTAATTCCATTTTCCTTCTCACCTCACACTGAGCTGTTACTATAGCAACATCCTACCTGCTTCCAGAACAGTTAAGTCCCTCTGTGAAGTTAACTGAATGCTGCTTTTTCACTCAGAGAAGGGACTGCTGTTCATTGACCACTTTTTCCCTGGGTATCTAAAGTCTTCAATTCTCTGTGATATGCTTAATCTAGGGTTTCCTGTGGCTGAAACCTAAAATTTACTTTTAAACTCTGAGCAGTGTAATCTCAGTAACTTTTATGGAACTGAACTCAGTAGAAATGAATTTACAATTTGTTTTAGATATGAATCACTTGCTTTTATCCATTGGCTTGGGTTTAGAAAAGGCTTCCATTAAGAATTCTTAGAAAATCTTTCCTACACCTCTGCCACCGCTCTTGCATGCCTTAAAAAAATCTGTCTACCTACCTACCTACTTACATCGCTATCATCATCTATTTATCACCTATCGAAACATTTCTAATGCATAGAAAAAAGAGGCTAATGTAATAAACACTCATATACCCACCACTCAGACTTAAATGCTGACTTCAGAGTGGGAAGAATATTTTTGCTTCAAATTTGTACAAAATAAAAGTTTGTAGATGTCATTGAAGATCTCTGTTCTCTGCATTTTCATCTGTTATTAGTCTGGTCTTTTCTAATGAGGGTCTTGAGTACAATATGTATTTCTTATTTCTACGTGACTCCTCCCTACCTTTTACTCTGGATTCTAAGTGTCTGTATTGGGCTTTGTGGACCAGAAGTGGGGGCTAATTCTTACATCCACCTAAATCCCATGATCTTCAAAATCCACGTGCTCAGTCTCACCAAAAGCCCAAGGCACCTACACATCTCCACTGTCACATCTGCACCAGACCCTCCCCCTTAAGACACAAGGAGAGGGAGACGGAAGCTAAATCTGATGAGAATGATCTGGAAGCTGCCTGATGAATTTTCTTCCCTCTCTCTTTCTTCCCTCTCTTTCTCTGTCCTTCCCTTTCTGCCTCTCCAGAGGTGACATTTCTTCAGAGGTTCCCATCCGAGTCTGTCTATCTTGCTCTGCTTTGACGTGCAAGACATTTTCATCTCTTTCCCCCTCCCTGGGGGAGCTGGGTGTCTCCATCTGGAAAGGCCTTCCCTGGAAGCCTGGGAAGCCGAGAGCCCCAGGGGCAGCCCCTCACCCTTGATGCTTTCATGTGCTTGTGCAGCAATCTTTACAAGCTGGGGTCCAGCTAACCGTCCCAGATGACGTCAAAAGGACGCAAAGCAGAGGGCAATTTGGGGACCTCTGCAATGGAGGAAGCACAGTGCTTTCTCCTTGAGGTCACACCAAAAAGGTGGCAGATCTCAGGTCTTGTCTGTTGGAAATAAAGTGAGCAGGGATCACTGCAGAGATGGCCATAACCTCGGGGTGGACAGCTCATTTCAGGGCAGAATTGAAAGAGACCCAGGTCAGGGCATTATCCTGCATAAATGGTCTGTGATTATTGATCTGGACAACCTGAAGACAAAGGACTTCTATGTATTCCTGTTTCAATTATTTGATTGATACTCGCAATTTATAATTTGAATACTCAGTCAGTTCAGCCAATATCAAACAATAATGCCAGAGTTTCAAAATCTGACTTTGTGTGTGTGTGTGTGTGTCTCAAGATTTAGTTTGTCCCTTAAGCGAAAGAATCCAGGTCACTTGCTGTGCTGGTTTGAATGTATTGTGTCCCCCAAATGTCATTATCTTTGTAGTCTTGTGGAGCAGACGTTTTGGTGCTGGTTAGATTTGCTTGGAATGTGCCCCACCCAGCTGTGGGTAATGATTCTGATGAGATGTTCCCATGGAGGCATGGCCCCGCCCATTCAGGGTGGGCCTTGATCAGTGGAGCCATATAAATGAGCTGACTCAAAGAGAAGGAACTCAGTGCAGCTGTCAGTGATGTTTTGAAGAGGAGCAAGCTTGCTAGAGAGGAACATCCTAGGAGAAAGCCATTCTGAAGCCAGAACTTTGGCGCAGACACCAGCTGCCTTCCCAGCTAACAGAGGTTTTCCAGACACCATTGGCCATCCTCCAGTGAAGGTACTCGATTGCTGATGTGTTACCTTGGATACTTTATGGCCTTGGGACTGTGACTGTGTAGCGAAATAAACCCCCATTTTATAAAAGCCTATCCATCTCTGATGCTTTGCATTCTGCAGCATTAGCAAACTAGAACACTTGCCTTCAATGATAACTTAAAACACAAGTGATCAGTGAGAAAGTAAACAACTCAAATAAGGTTTCAAGGTTTGCAATTGTAAAATAAAAAAGATTTTTTCATCTAACCTTACGTATTTTATCATTGCTAGGCATGTGCCCCACAGAAGGGTTATTTTATTGAACAGGACCATGGTATGTGAAATGTCTGCTAGGATTTTGATGGGGAATCTCTTTCTTCTCATATTCATGTGCTGTATAAACCTAAATCAAAGCAAAAATAAAATAAGCTAGCCAAGAAGTACACATGACAAAGAGGGGCAACCACACAAAATCTTTCTGTGAGCTGTTGAAAACTGGGTCTAGACCCCAAGGAAGTCATAACCCAAAGGAAAGATTCATCACTGCAGATATGATGGGTGAAGCTGTGGGGCAAGGCACAGACAGTGAGGTTCTGATCATACATCCATAACCAAGAGTACTTTATAGTTTATCAAGAAATTTCATGGCTACTGTTTTATTCTAACTGGACAGACACAGGAAAAAAAAAAAGGGTAAGTGTAGGAAAAAAGAGGCTTGGGGAATGGAAGATCCGTGCTGGATCCTGGTATCTTTTTTTTTTTTTTTTTTTTTTTTAATCATCATTTTATTGAGATATATTCACATACCACGCAGTCATACAAAACAAATTGTACTTTCGATTGTTTACAGTACCATTACATAGTTGTACATTCATCACCTAAATCAATCCCTGACACCTTCATCAGCACACACACAAAAATAACAAGAACAACAATCAGAGTGAAAAAGAGCAACTGAAGTAAAAAAGAACACTAGGTACCCTTGTCTGTTTGTCTGCCCCCCCCCTACTTTTCTACACATCCATCCATAAACTAGACAAAGTGGAGTTTGGTCCTTATGGCATTCCCAATCCCACTGTCACCCCTCATAAGCTACATTTTTATACAACTGTCTTCGAGATTCATGGGTTCTGGGTTGTAGTTTAATAGTTTCAGGTATCCACCACCAGCTACCCCCATTCTTTAGAACCTAAAAAAGGTTGTCTAAAGTGTGCGTAAGAGTGCCCACCAGAGTGATCTCTTGGCTCGTTTTGGAATCTCTCTGCCACTGAAGCTTATTTCATTTCCTTTCACATCCCCCTTTTGGTCAAGAAGATGTTCTCCATCCCACGATGCCGGGTCTACATTCCTCCCCGGGAGTCATATTCCACGTTGCCAGGGAGATTCACTTCCCTGGGTGTCTGATCCCACGTAGGGGGGAGGGCAGTGATTTCACCTTTCAAGTTGGCTTAGCCAGAGAGAGAGGGCCACATCTGAGCAACAAAGAGGCATTCAGGAGGAGACTCTTAGGCACAAATACAGGGAGGCCTAGCCTCTCCTTTGCAGCAACCGTCTTCCCAAGGGTAAAACTTATGGTAGAGGGCTCAACCCATCAAACCACCAGTCCCCTATGTCTGTGGTCATGTTAGCAACCATGGAGGTGGGGTAGGCGAATACCCCTGCATTCTCCACAGGCTCCTCAAGGGGGCACTACATCTTTTTTTTTTTTTCCTTGTTTGTCTTTTTTCTTTTTTTTTTTTTTTTTTTTTTTTAACTTTCCCTTCTTTTTTCAAATCAACTGTATGAAAAAAAAAGTTAAAAAGAAAACAAACATACAATAAAAGAACATTTCAAAGAGACCATAGCAAGGGAGTAAGAAAAAGACAACTAACCTAAGATAACTGCTTAACTTCCAACATGTTCCTACTTTACCCCAAGAAAGTTACATAATATAGCAACATTTCAGTGAACTTGTTCCTACTACATCCATCAGAAATTAACAGACCATAGTCATTTCTGGGCATCCCCAGAACGTTAAATAGCTTATCTGTTCTTCTTGGATTATTGTTCCCCCTTCCTTAATTGCTCTCTACTGCTAGTTCCCCTACATTCTACATTATAAACCATTTGTTTTACATTTTTCAAAGTTCACATTAGTGGTAGCATATAATATTTCTCTTTTTGTGCCTGGCTTATTTCGCTCAGCATTATGTCTTCAAGGTTCATCCATGTTGTCATATGTTTCACCAGATCGTTCCTTCTTACTGCCGCGTAGTATTCCATCGTGTGTATATACCACATTTTATTTATCCACTCATCTGTTGAAGGACATTTGGGTTGTTTCCATCTCTTGGCAATTGTGAATAATGCTGCTATGAACATTGGCGTGCAGATATCTGTTCGTGTCACTGCTTTCCGATCTTCCGGGTATATACCGAGAAGTGCAATCGCTGGATCGAATGGTAGCTCTATATCTAGTTTTCTAAGGAACTGCCAGACTGACTTCCAGAGTGGCTGAACCATTATACAGTCCCACCAACAATGAATAAGAGTTCCAATTTCTCCACATCCCCTCCAGCATTTGTAGTTTCCTGTTTGTTTAATGGCAGCCATTCTAACCGGTGTTAGATGGTATCTCATTGTGGTCTTAATTTGCATCTCTCTAATAGCTAGTGAAGCTGAACATTTTTTCATGTGTTTCTTGGCCATTTGTATTTCCTCTTCAGAGAACTGTCTTTTCATATCTTTTGCCCATTTTATAATTGGGCTGTCTGTACTATTGTCATTGAGTTGTAGGATTTCTTTGTATATGCAAGATATCAGTCTTTTGTCAGATACATGGTTTCCAAAAATTTTTTCCCATTGAGTTGGCTGCCTCTTTACCTTTTTGAGAAATTCCTTTGAGGTGCAGAAACTTCTAAGCTTGAGGAGTTCCCATTTATCTATTTTCTCTTTTGTTGCTTGTGCTTTGGGTGTAAAGTCTAGGAAGTGGCCTCCTAATACAAGGTCTTGAAGATGTTTTCCTACATTATCTTCTAGGAGTTTTATGGTACTTTCTTTTATATTGAGATCTTTGGTCCATTTTGAGTTAATTTTTGTGTAGGGGGTGAGGTAGGGGTCCTCTTTCATTCTTTTGGATATGGATATCCAACTCTCCCAGCCCCATTTGTTGAAAAGACCATTATGGCTCAGTTCGGTGACTTTGGGGGCCTTATCAAAGATCAGTCGGCCATAGATCTGAGGGTCTATCTCTGAATTCTCAATTCGATTCCATTGATCTATATGTCTATCTTTGTGCCAGTACCATGCTGTTTTGGCAACTGTGGCTTTATAATAAGCTTCAAAGTCAGGGAGTGTAAGTCCTCCCACTTCGTTTTTCTTTTTTAGAGTGTCTTTAGCAATTCGAGGCATCTTCCCTTTCCAAATAAATTTGATAACTAGCTTTTCCAAGTCTGCAAAGTAGGTTGTTGGAATTTTGATTGGGATTGCATTGAATCTGTAGATGAGTTTGGGTAGAATTGACATCTTAATGACATTTAGCCTTCCTATCCATGAACATGGAATATTTTTCCATCTTTTAAGGTCCCCTTCTATTTCTTTTAGTAGAGTTATGTAGTTTTCTTTGTATAGGTCTTTTACATCTTTGGTTAAGTTGATTCCTAGGTACTTGATTTTTTTAGTTGCTATTGAAAATGGTATCTTTTTCTTGAGTGTCTCTTCAGTTTGTTCATTTCTAGCATATAGAAACATTACTGACTTATGTGCATTAATCTTGTATCCCGCTACTTTGCTAAATTTGTTTATTAGCTCTAGTAGGTGTATCGTTGATTTCTCAGGGTTTTCTAGATATAAGATCATATCATCTGCAAACAATGACAGTTTTACTTCTTCTTTTCCAATTTGGATGCCTTTTATTTCTTTGTCTTGCCGGATTGCCCTGGCTAGCACTTCCAGCACAATGTTGAATAACAGTGGTGACAGCGGGCATCCTTGTCTTGTTCCTGATCTTAGAGGGAAGGCTTTCAGTCTCTCACCATTGAGTACTATGCTGGCTGTGGGTTTTTCATATATGCTCTTTATCATGTTGAGGAAGTTTCCTTCAATTCCTACCTTTTGAAGTGTTTTTATCAAAAAGGGATGTTGGATTTTGTCAAATGCTTTTTCAGCATCTATTGAGATGATCAATTGATTTTTCCCTTTCGAGTTTTTAATGTGTTGTAATACATTGATTGTTTTTCTTATGTTGAACCATCCTTGCATGCCTGGAATGAACCCCACTTGGTCATGGTGTATGATTTTTTTAATGTGTCTTTGGATTCGATTTGCAAGTATTTTGTTGAGGATTTTTGCATCTATATTCATTAGGGAGATTGGCCGGTAGTTTTCCTTTTTTATAGCATCTTTGCCTGGTTTTGGTATTAGATTGATGTTAGCTTCATAAAATGAGTTAGGTAGTGTTCCATTTTTTTCAATGTTTTGAAAGAGTTTGAGTAAGATTGGTGTCAGTTCTTTCTGGAAAGTTTGGTAGAATTCCCCTGTGAAGCCATCTGGCCCTGGGCATTTATTTGTGGGAAGATTTTTGATGACTGATTGGATCTCTTTGCTTGTGATGGGTTGGTTGAGGTCTTCTATTTCTTCTCTGGTCAGTCTAGGTTGTTCATATGTTTCCAGGAAATTGTCCATTTCTTCTACATTATCCAGTTTGTTGCCATACAGTTGTTCATAATATCCTCTTATAATTTTTTAATTTCTTCAGGATCTGCAGTTATGTCACCTTTTTCATTCATTATTTTGTTTATATGGGTCTTCTCTCTTTTTGATTTTGTCAGTCTAGCTAGGGGCTTGTCAATCTTGTTGATCTTCTCAAAGAACCAACTTTTGGTGATATTTATCCTTTCTATTGTTTTTTTGTTCTCTATGTCATTTATTTCTGCTTTAATCCTTGTTATTTCTTTTCTTGTACTTGGTTTAGGATTGGTTTGCTGTTCATTTTCTAGCTTCTTCAGTTGATCCATTAGTTCTTTGATTTTGGCTCTTTCTTCCTTTTTAATATATGCGTTTAGTGCTATAAATTTCCCCCTTAGCACTGCTTTTGCTGCATCCCATAGGTTTTGGTATGTTGTGTTCTCATTTTCATTCGTCTCTATATATTTAGCAATTTCTCTTGCTATTTCTTCTTTAACCCACTGATTGTTTAGGAGTGTGTTGTTTAACCTCCAGGTATTTGTGTATTTTCTAAGTCTCTGATGGTTATTGACTTCTAATTGTATTCCATTGTGGTCAGAGAATGTGCTTTGAATAATTTCAATCTTTTTAAATTTATTGAGGCTTGTTTTATGTCCCAGCATATGATCTATTCTGGAGAAAGTTCCGTGAGCACTAGAAAAGTATGTGTATCCTGGTGATTTCGGATGTAATGTCCTGTAGATGTCTGTTAAATCTAATTCATTTATCAGATTGTTTAGGTTTTCAATTTCCTTATTGGTCTTCTGTCTGGTTGATCTATCTATAGGAGAGAGTGATGTGTTGAAGTCTCCCACAATTATTGTGGAAACATCAATTGCTTCCTTTAGTTTTGCCAATGTTTCTCTCATGTATTTTGTGGCACCTTGATTGGGTGCATAGACATTTACGATTGTTATTTCTTCTTGCTGAATTGCCCCTTTTATTAGTATGTAGTGGCCTTCTTTGTCTCTCAAAACATCCCTGCATTTGAAGTCTATTTTATCTGAGATTAATATTGCTACACCTGCTTTCTTTTGGCTGTAGCTTGCATGAAATATTTTTTTCCATCCTTTCACTTTCAGTTTCTTTGTGTCCCTGTGTCTAAGATGAGTCTCTTGTATGCAACATATTGATGGTTCATTTTTTTTGATCCATTCTGTGAATCTATATCTTTTAATTGGGGAGTTTAATCCATTTACATTCAACGTTAAAACCGTGAAGGCATTTCTTGAATCGGCCATCTTATCCTTTGGATTATGTTTGCCATATTTTTCCCTCTCTCTATTAATATCCTTTATTGTACCCATACCGAATCTCTTTAGTACTGAACCTTTCTCCAAGTCTCTCTGTCCTGTCTTTGTTTCTCTGTCTGTAGGGCTCCCTTTAGTATCTCCAGTAGGGCAGGTCTCTTGTTAGCAAATTCTCTCAGCATTTCTTTGTCTGTGAAAAATTTAAGCTCTCCCTCAAATTTGAAGGAGAGCTTTGCTGGATAAAGTATTCTTGGCTGGAAATTCCTCTCACTCAGAATTTTAAATATATCGTGCCACTGCCTTCTCGCCTCCATGGTGGCTGCTGAGTAGTCACTACTTAGTCTTATGCTGTTTCCTTTGTATGTGGTGAATTGCTTTTCTCTTGCTGCTTTCAGAACTTGCTCCTTCTCTTCTATGTTTGACAGTGTGATCAGTATATGTCTCGGAGTGGGTTTTTTTGGATTTATTCTATTTGGAGTTCGCTGAGCATTTATGATTTGTGTATTTATGTTGTTTAGAAGATTTGGGAAGTTTTCCCCAACAATTTCTTTGAATACTCTTCCTAGACCTTTACCCTTTTCTTCCCCTTCTGGGACACCAATGAGTCTTATATTCGGACGTTTCATATTATCTATCATATCCCTGAGGTCCATTTCGAGTTTTTCAATTTTTTTTCCCCATTCTTTCTTTTATGCTTTCATTTTCCATTCTGTCATCTTCCAGGTCACTGATTCGTTGTTCAACTTCCTCTAGTCTTGTACTATGAGTGTCCAGAATCTTTTTAATTTGGTCAACAGTTTCTTTAATTTCCATAAGATCATCCATTTTTTTATTTAGTCTTGCAATGTCTTCTCTATGCTCTTCTAGGGTCTTCTTGATTTCCTTCATATCCCGTACTATGGTCTCATTGTTCATCTTTAGTTCTTTGAGTAGCTGCTCTAGGTGTGTCTCTTCTGGTCTTTTGATTTGGGTGCTTGGGCTTGGGTTATCCATATCGTCTGGTTTTTTCATATGGTTTATAATTTTCTGTTGTTTTTGGCCTCGTGGCATTTGCTGAACTTGATAGGGTTCTTTTAGGGTTTGTAGACCAGTTGAAGTCCTTATCTCTAATTTATCAGATCTACAGCTTCGTGGAGTACACTTTCTCTAACTAACCAGCAGGTGGCGTCCACGAGCCAGCTGTTCTCCACAAGCCAGATCTCCCCTGCTTAGCCTTTTTAGTGAGTGGGGGAGTGAGTCTTGTGGGGCCCAATTGGTGTACCAAGCTTGCGTGTGTAGTTGGTGTTGCCTGCCCTGTATGTGGGGCGTGTTTCTGGGCAGTCGGGGAGGGGGGGTGGCCCTAACAATCAAATCTCCCTGATGATCCTAGAGTTTTAAAGCTACTGCAATAGTCTAATCCTTCAGTTCAGTTGCCACAGTTTGTCTCTGCCACTGACCCACAAGTCTTTGGTATTGGCGTATGGCTCCTGAGACTTGCAAGTGGGCCCCTCTTCCAGGCTGTGCACCCCGGGTCCTCTGTTGAGGGATGACTGTGCTATGTCACAGGTGAGTGCCGTCCCCCCAGGGCAGTTCTGGGCTGCTGGGCTGTGTAGGGAGGCTCCCAGTCTGCTGAAATGATGGCTGAATGAGGCTCTGTTAATTCACACTGCTCCCCCTTCCCAGCTCTGGGACATTCAGCTGAGGTTGCAGGGAAGGCTAATGTCCACGCCCAGTTTTGTGGTGTGTGCCTGTTATTTGAAGCACTTCCGTCACACTGGGTTGTCTGGGGCAGCTCTGGGCTATGGGGCTGGCGATGGGCAGGAGTGAAGTTGTGTTGTTTAGTGAATTTTCTCAGCCACTGGATTATTGCCTTTTGTCTCAGAGCTCTCTTAGTTCTGCTCTTGACTTGACGTGCCCAAATTTCAATTCTTTGAAGCTTTCTGTATTGAGCTTCTTAGAGTAATTGTTTTAGAAAAAGCAAAAAGGATTTAAAAAAAAAAAAAAAAAAAACAAAAAACAAAAAAAAAAAAAACGGCTCTCCTCAGAGATCTAATGGGTTATTGAAATGCTAATAGACAAAGCAACCAGGGCCATTAAGGAAAGGTGCACAGGGCAGAGAGATCAGCCTTGCTTCGGGATTTGCATATGCGCCTCAAGGCCTAATCTCCGCCCTTCCCCTTTCTGTGTTCACCAGAACTCCAAAAATCCTCTGCTTTTATTTTGGAGTTTTTCGTGTTGTTTTTTTTCTATGCCTGTCTCCTCTCTGCTGGGCTGGCTGCTCTCAGAGTCTCTGGTGTCTGGTCTCAGTCTATCTATGGTTGGAGTTTGAATCAGTAGAATGAGTTTCCGATAAGAGCAGCCACTGCAATTCTCCCTTCTCCTTCCTGGAGCTGACAGCCCCTCCTCCCCCGGGACTGAGCCTGGCAGGGAGGGGCGCGGGTCCCCTGGCCGCAAAAACTTACAGATTTCGCTGATCTCAGCAGTTCCACGTTTTCATGAGTGTTGTATGAAGTATGCCCAAAGACAGATTGCTCTGTGGTGTCCAGTCCACGCAGTTCCTGGCTTTTTACCTACTTTCCTGGAGGAGTAACTAAAACATACAGCTCACCAGTCTGCCATCTTGCCCCGCCTCCCTATCATTTTTTAAAAAAAAGCGCTTACAGGACGGAGAGACGGTGGATCTCACAGATGAAGCCTGCTCCTCAGGGACATTAATGACTGTAGTTTAATCTAACCACAAATATCAGTGCACATGGGAGTGTAGATAAGAATAAAAAAAGAGAAAATGGAGAGAGTGGAGCGTGGT
This sequence comes from Choloepus didactylus, assembly GCF_015220235.1. NCBI lineage: Eukaryota > Metazoa > Chordata > Mammalia > Pilosa > Megalonychidae > Choloepus > Choloepus didactylus. The sequence goes on along the minus strand of NC_051330.1, from coordinate 15,649,004 downwards.
ACTGAGTCGGAGACGGTAAGAGAAGAACCGGATCCCTGGTATCTTTTTAAGTGCTCCTCCTGTCCCCAGAGGATGGTTGGCTGTTACAGAGACAAGATAGAGGGCTCCTGCCTCGCTGCTGACCCATTATTTGTCCTCCAACAGTTGCTGTTTGGCTTAGATTCCTGACAGGTAAGACATGGGAGGTCTGGCTGGTGTATTCCTGCTCCCCTCACCCCCCACCTCCCAACCACACATTTTCTTGGCTCTTCAAGAGTGGTTCAAGAAATGAGGAAGAAGAAGAAAAAACATAACACTGCTCCTTGCACTTAAGAAAGTCCCTTTGTGTGTCCTTTATACTTCAGGGTTCCCTCAGAAGGTCAGCGAAAGGAGTGAAGAGGCCAAAAGAGGGCTGGCCCCATGTGAACTGTAAGCTCTTTGGGATGCAAAGAAGCTGAACCTTAAAAATCATCCAGTCTCAGTGCCACATTCACGCAGGACTCCCGTCTTACGGCGTCCTTGGGAGCCGGCTTCCGAGGCCTCCTGGCTTAATGAGGTGCTCACAGTTTGATGTGCCAGCACAGCCCCTCTGTGCAGCCCGAGCCATAGTTAGAGCTTCCTCCCTGACACTGCCACACACACGCGTTCACCCCAACATGTGATATAGAATAATCTACACTTGGTCTCTGAATCCCAATTATTTTCTTACTTCCTTCATCATTTTTGGCTTCTCCATGAGCCACCTGTATCACTATGTACTTAACAGATTTTTAGTGTAAATAAATTATTCTAAAAGAATACATTATACCACCTATGTAAATAGAAAACTCTGTATCAGTTGCTACAAGTGGAAGGTAAGTGCAAAAATGGATAATATGAACAAAAAACATTGTTGCCTGTGGAAGAGCCTAAGGCTGCTTTGTCTTTGTTAAAAAGGCAGCTCAGCAAGTATCCAAGGATCACTGAGGACCAGCATTCAGTTCAGCCTCCGTGTGATCAGGATCGAAAGAGAACAGCAAACAGAGTGACTTCTTCATTATGTTATTCAACTTGGGTCGTGGCACCACAGAAAATCATCTCAAGTACCTCCCAAAGTCAGTCTCACGCAGCAGCAAGCAAGCCATGCACAAACGGTGATGCATTTTATCCTACCATCTTCTCATTTCCAGATAAAAGAGCCCCAGGTTTTCAATGATTTCCGCTATGAGACCTCTGGAGAGCATTGTTTCTGTCAGTTCCCTCTTCATTTCGGTACCAAGCAGGGGATATAAACGTCAAGGTGTGGCTGGCTTAGCAAAGATGGAGCAGAGAGGAGCCTTCCTTGTGCCAGTCACTTCACTTCTGTCAACAAGCTCCACGAGGTGAGGCAGCCTCAGAAGCCACCTGCTCCCGACCCTCTGAGGGAACCTGTTTCCCACAGCCCTTGCCCCAGGAGCTCCCTACCCAGGCCTCAGCTGAGGGGTCACCCATCCTGAACTGGCCAGTGACTTGTCTCAGGAATCGAACAAGACAACTCCAAGTGGGGCAGTTAATGAGAACGGGAGCCAAAGTGTCTGGTACGATGTTGGTAGATGTTGAGGGGCCATGATGGGCCATCTCCAAGAGGCAGCAGGAAGCTGCTGTCACACCAGGTCACCACGGGTGGGATTTAAGAGTCAGTGAGCTGCCTGCATCCTGACAGTCTCTGGGACAGTCCACACGGAGCCCTCACAAGAAGTCTCTTAATTCTCTAGAAAATTAGTGCCACCTTCAAACATTTTAAACTGCATTTATAAGTTTAGCATATTCTTAAGGACTTCCAGTATCTGATTTAATAATTGAAATTTGAAAATTGCTGGATGACTTAACTCTTAAATAGAAATCAAAATAATAAATACAGTAAATCTTTAAACCTCTTAAAAGTTTCAATACTGTTACAAACTGTGTAAGAGTGCAACTGATATTCCAAGTCTAAATCAATTACTCAATTAGATGTTTCAGCTTAAATCACAAAGCTGATCTCTTTCCATAAGTAGCCACATTTCCTTAAATATTAGAAGTCTATAAGGTTCTAAACATACATTAATTTCTTAACATAAAATATTAGTTCTGTGATTTTGAATCTCTTAAATATTTCTCTACTTAATTCTACAACTTCCCAAGGGAGAAAGATGATTAACTACTAAGGAAACTACTACATCACCCCATGCATTTTAGGTTCTGCTTCTATATAATTTTTGGGATTGTTTTCTCAACTCGCTTGAGGATCCATCCTAAGTGGAAATCATTTCAACTGTCTTCATTAGCTAGTCAAGGGTAGTAGTTGGTCATCCTTGGTCCTGAGTTTTACTTCCAGGGTTCTGGGTTTGTGCCATGCTTCTTGTAATTCCCTAACTAAATAACAGTAGCCTCAGAACCTTCCTAATAAATGCACTTTTGAGCTTGTCCACACATGATTGATGCCCATGTTTATTTTAGGGGAAACTTGACAGCAGCACATCAGTGACACTGAAGGGAGGATGTGTGGGTCAGTGTTTAGCTTCCTGGGCTGCACAAAGCAAATATCATGAAATGGATCAGGTTAAACAATGGGAATTTATTCACACACAGGTTTGAGGCTGGGTAAATGTCCAAATCAAGGCCTCCTCAAGCCGATGCTTTCTTCCCAAAGACCAGTTGCCAATGATTGTGGCCTGTCTGCCACATGGCAAGGCACATGGTGGTGTCTGCTGGTCTCTCCCTTTTCTTCTGAGTTTCACTGATTTCAGCTTCTTGCTTCTGTGGCTTTCTCTCTCATGGGTGACTTCATTCAGTTTATAGAGGACTGCAGTAATAGGATTAAGACCCATCCCTATTGGTCAGGGCCACACCTTAACTGAAACAACCTCATCAAAAGGTCCTACTTACAATGGGTTCACACCCACAGGAAGGGGTTAGATTTAAGGATACATTTTTTTCTGGGGTACATTCAGCTTCAAACAACCACAATCTGAAAGCACCAAAGCCAGCAGGCAGAAGCCAAAGCCACGATTGGGACTATTGACATCCTATTAGCTCACATGTATCATCTGGAGGCCAAAGGCACTTTCCTCAGGTATCGGCAGGACTAGCTCTGCCCCTCACTTTATCTGGTTCTCTGCTCAGATGCCACCTCTCCAGTGTGAACTTCTCTGACTGTCTAAAAGATGCCACTCACCCTTCCACAATTGCTGCAACTTCCCTGTATTTTCTACCCACCAGGCTATAATTTTCTTCTAATGCTGGTTCCTGTAGGCACTATATTATATATAATTTGTTTCTTTCTGTCTCTCCTATCAGAACATAGACTTTGAGAGCATGAGCCTTACTACTTGGGTTTAATTCTACATTCTGCACCCCAAGCACTGAGCACAGGGCCTGGCACATAATGGGTCCTCAACAAATATTTGCTGAACAAATGACCCACCATTTGCATCAGCCCACTAAATGCTACCACATGAGTAGAAAAATTTCCAGTGAAAATATCTTACTCATTCCTTTTTTTTTTATAATAGAGTCCTATCATTTGTAGGCACTGTTCTAGCTAAATAATTTATATCAGGTCCCTGGTCTCACAGAATTTAGATATATATCAGGTGTATAGAAATAGAGACATGCACACAGGTATTTTAACTCTCACAAACATATAACAGAGAAGCAAACATTGAAGAATTTTCTAGCTTGGCCTCATGTGTTCATTGTTTCTTCCATTTTAAAATTAAAATTAAAAAAAAAAACAAAACACTTTTTCTAAGGCAAACGTTAACCTCTAAGTGAAGTAAAAGGCTTCTCCCTATGTCACCAATTTTAATCCTGCCCAAGTCCAAATAGGATCAAGGGGAAGACATTACATCCCCCAAAGAGAAAGGGTGCTTTCTGGCTGTGAGGACACCTTGCACTACAAGACTAGTCAAAGGAGTTAAAAGTCTGGGCTGGATGCTGCGATCCTTTCTTCCTTCCCCTTCTTCCCACTTGGCTGTAGTGCTCAGAAGACCTGGTCTTATTGTTTAGAAACTCATTCCTCTCATGTAAACCTGGAGAAAATGTCACGGCTGGAGAAGCCCAGGATGGGTGTGTGGATATGAAAGCCAAACACTCGCCTCCCCAGTGTCTTTCCTCTCTTGTGGGCAGGGTGGTGGTCCTACAGGAGCACTGAGCTCCAGGATTTGGGCTTGGGCATGGATGGGAGGTATAAGAGCAAGACAGGACAGTCCAGTTCATTCACTTAACAAATATTCACAGAGTGTTCTCCTCCAGACCTCCTGGCTGCTCGGTTCTCAGGATTCAGGAGTTCTTCACTAGGTCCAACCCAACTTACTGAAGTTCCCCAATGGGGCTCGATGCTAAAGCCATAGCTAATAACACATTTGCCTCCTTCAGGTGCCTCACAAGGAAGATGGGTATCTCTGCCAATGCAGGATCCAAGTATTCCAGGCTCCCCAACTGAAAAATTATGTTAACACCAATTCTTAATGCATCCCCACTGCATACAGAAATCTAACAATTTCTACCAAAAATTTTAGTGCAATGAACAATGTTAGTAATTCAATAAGATTCACCTCTCATAATTGCCTTATGATGCCACAAATGTACTCTTAAAAGGTACATGCATGTCAAACAAATAATGTAAAATTCATGTATGTATCTACTTACAGAGTCTCACACTATGATCATACATGATGGATGGATGGATGGATGGATGGATTAAAGAATGCGCTCTGTGATCTGATGGCTGAAGATGTGTTACATAAAATTCTGAAAGGGCAGACAGAATAAGCAAGCAATACATAAGTCTACTGTTAGGTACAAACATGTTTCTAGAAGGGAGATTTGTTCTGAAAATAAAGAGACTGAAAGTCACCATCAACGTGTATGCATTGCCATATTATTTAAACCTGCATAATTAGGAGACTGACATTTTGTAGATGACCACTCACAAAAGTTAAAAAAGAAAGTCATATTCTTTTGTCCTTTCTTTGCAGCTATTTGGAAAGAAGATGATAATAATCAAAAGACCCGCACAAATTGCGATTTGGTATTTCAAAGGTTGCAGAGCTATTACGTGACATAGGTTGAACTATCATGTAGAAAATGACTGCTTTCTGAATTACTTGGAATGCTCCAAACTCTGCAGAGAAAGATAGGCTAAACTGTCTGCTATAAGAACACTTAGAAGACAAGAAAGGGACACACAGCATTTTATACGTCAGGTTTCCTTTGCTGGAAAGGGCAGTGCCCTTTAAGGACACCTTTGGCAAGAGAACATAAACAAGTCTCTGCAGCTGCTCATCCAGCTAAAGGAGGCTGGACGTCTCTTATGCCACTTACAGATTTTAGAAATGTGTTGTCATTCTTTAATCATGATCATTATTGGAGAATATGATTGAAATTTTAATAATTAAGTAGGAAGAATTGTAAAGCACTTTCATCCAGTTTCTGAGTGTGCCTGGTGTGAAAGGACATCAGTGCAGCTGATGCAAACCTGGAAGTGTGTTATCCTAGCACTGTGACCCCCGTGGAGGTGGAGACAGCAGTGTATCTACCTCCTCCCGGCTGCCTGTCTTCTAAAACATCTGCACTGTTTACCGCAGAGCCAGTGTTTAGACCAAATGCCAGGTAACGTAAAAACACCAATTATTTCTGTCCTATATTTAAATGAAGTATGATTACCCTAGATTTAAATAGCAAAGAAGCATTTCCAAGGCACAACATTTTGACCACGGAGCAGATTGCGCTTAACTGATGTGCTGTATTTTATTTGTCATCGTTAGAGCAATGGGCACTGTTTATCAGCCTCATGCTTACCTCGACAGCTCCAGGCCTGCTGAATTCTGCACTATCTGCAACACCTCAGCTGGGGGTAGGCAAGCTTGTCAAAGGAGGAACACTTTACTAGAAATTGGGGTATTTTGGGGAAAGTGAGAAGCATATGGACATTATGCAGCAGTGCTTTGGTCTAAAGCTTATAATCATCAGAAGCCGTCCTGGTGGCCTCTTCAAAAGCTCTGGTGAATTGGCTCTCATTATCTGGCTAGACTCGAGTCCTTTCATCTCACCTGGAGGGAAGATGGGAGTGGAAACAACAGCAGCAGCCGCCACAGCCAGGCGAGATTGTCTCAAGGCACCGCTGAGCTTTCTCCGTCAGCTGGAGCCTGCTTCGCTCAGGATGTCCCCTGAGGCCAGGGCCCTGCTGGGAGCCTGGGGGCCGAGGGAAGCTACTTTTAGATGCGCTGCATCTGCCCCTGCCCCAGGTGGGCCCCTCCTCACTGTCCTCAGGCCTGTAGCCCAGTCTAACTACATTGGACACCGAATCAAGCTCTGCAAAAGATGTGGTTGTGGGGTTCTCTTCCTTCTGATGTGCAACCTACAGGAAATGCTGTGTTCTCTCTCTTTACATTGAGAACTTTCTCGGAAACTCACTTGAGGTAACTACTAAAATTAAAGAAGATGGTGTAAATTAAACAATTCATTTCATATTGGTTTTTTTGTTGGTTTGTTTTTGAGAAAGATCAAGCAATGCACTTGTTGGAACTAACCCAGAGTCTATCTTGCAAATGTAGGCAGCATTTCTTACTAGTGGAGGGCAGGGTCCCCGTTCTAAGCAAAGCTGTGAGAAGGATGGAATTTCCTGAGTCCATTGGTCATTTTAGGAATGTCCCCGGGGACTCCCTGGTGCCCCAGGTTCTCAGAGATCCAACTTCAACGTCTGCCCTGGAACCCCCTCACATGCATTTTTCCTGTTTTTTTCTTCAACTCTGTTTAGAATTTTCCATTTTCATGTAGATTCCTTCAGCATCCTAGGAAACTGGTTAATGTGGTAATTTTTGTTGCAGTTATATGGTTCAGTTGCTTCATTTTATCTTTGTGTCCTGCTCCTCTGCATTTCAACAAAGGTTTTCAGAGTCTCACCCCTTACAGGGAAGATTTCTGCTCCAGAGATGGGTAAGCAGGAGCCAGTTGATTGAAAACAAGTTTCTTGGTGTTACTTATATTATCCTATTTAGATGGGATAATGTTTGTTGACTGTTTGTGAAGGACACATTTACCTCTCAAATCATATATCCCTCTTTCCTTCAGTTCAATCATCCATCCATCGAATCATCCAACTTTTATTGTGCCCACAGGGCACCATGTAGGGATGGGAGAAACAAACATGAATAGCTATTGAAACTACCTTCAAAAAGTTCTCTGCCTAGAGGGCAGGGCAGATTTGGGGGTTAGACAACCACAGTTCATGATAAAACTGGGATCTGTGCTATCTTATGAAGTTATCGTGGTTGCCCAGGAAGGATTATTTACCTCTGTGTGGGGATGGTTTGTGGGAACTATGTATTTATAGAGAAGAACATCCTTGACCAAGATCTTGAAGAACAAGTTAGCTAATGTTTGGGAAACATGGGCAAAGAAGGTGTGACATCCCAACTCCCGAGTCTATAACGGACATTGAATTCACTTAGAAGATGTAAGACAAGAAACACAGCCTGCCTGGAGTGAGTGACGAGGAGCATTTCTTTGAACCCCAATGACCACTTGTGTTTGGAGGTTGACATCATATTGATTGGTGAGGGAGACAACCTGGGGTGGAAGCCCCATGTCCCAAATGAGAAACAATATGGTAAAAGCTCCATGGACAGAACCTTTTAGTCCCCATAGGTGATATACCCATTAATGAGAGTTACCGCATGAGGGAGGCCTAGAGGTATGGCTTTTCCCCTAGGTGTTTACATTTCATTCAGTCCTACCTGTCAAGATTAAGTGAACCAACTAGGAATCATTTTTATCATATATAATTATTGCCTGTTAACCCAATAAATATTCTACCTTTTTCAGGTTTCCTGGAAACAGAAAGAAGCAAAATCCAACGTGTCCACAGAGAAGGAGAAAGTGTTTGCTAACTAATGGCTCACAGGAAGGAGCACTATATGCATACATCTAGGATTCTGAAAGAATACAGTGCCTTCCAGAAATGCATATGGTTCAACATGAGTTGAGTACAAGGTGTTTCTGGGGATGAGTGCCTTTTCCTTCCTGACAACATCCTCCCCTACTCTGCTGTAGAGTCATTTTTCTAGAGTTCAGCTGAGTCCAAGCAAATATTAGACATCCTAACCTAAGCATTTAAACCCGCCTCTCCTTCATCTCGGACAGGGTGCAGCTGGGGTCTGCCAGCCCCTTCCAAGGGCACCGTCTGCCAAGATCTGAAGGACATTTGGATCACTCTGCATTACACCTACAAGATGCTTCTTCTGAACATTCTGATATCCAGATATAGTATATTCCAATTTCTCATCTCCATGGACTAAAAATTTATAATTAAAGGTCAAATATTTGACTCAACATGAATCAGAAATTCAACTGGCTATAAGCCTGGAAGACTTTGCTGAAACCCATTCCCAGTTAAAGTAACATCAGAGCCACAAAACAGAGATGCAGACTGAGCATTCTGTGTCCACCTCATGTGTATAATCCTTACCCAGAGAACAGTTTTGCCAAACTTCTGTATAAAATTTGGGAGCACCCAAATCCAAGTCTTGCAACTGTCTCACAACATTATGACATCCAGTCACATTTAAGATTCTGTATTTCAGGAGCTGAGAGGGTGGAAATCAATATGCAAGGAACTTTTAGGTGCATTCTCAATACAGGGATTAGAGTTAAACAAAACAAAACAAAACAAAACAAAGAATCTGATGAAGTCAGCCAATTCCTTTAGAAGTTCCATTTTACCCCTCAAAATCCCTGAATCTCAGAGAGTTTTTTTAAGAAGAGATGCTTCATGGAGGTATAATTTACTAAATAAAATGCACCAAATTTAATACAGCTTGATGAGTTTTGATAAATGAATACACCCATACAAGCACCACCACAATCAGGATATATTATATTTCTATCACCCCCAAAAAGTTTCCTTGTGCCTTTTTGCAGTCAATCCTTTCTTGTACCCCACTACCACCCCTGGCCCAAGGACACCACTGGTGTGCTTTTTGTAACTATAGATTTGTCTTGCCTATTCTAGAGTTTAAAATTATATAGTATGCACTCTTTTGTATGACTTCTTTTTTGAGTTTCATTATTGCTCTTGCACATTTCACTATTTCATTCTTTTTTATTCTTAATTAGTATTCTATTATTTGGATATACTACAATTTACCCATCTACCTGGTGACGGACATTTGAGTTGTTTAAAATTTGGGGCTATTGTGAGCAAGGTTTCTATGAACATTCCTGTACAAGTCCTTGTGTAAACATGTGTTTCAGTTCTCTTGGATAAATACCAAGGAGTGAACTGAGTTGTATAAATTCCTAACAATGTGAGAAAAGACTAAACTATTTTCCAAAGTGGTTGTGCCATTTTATGTTCCTATCAGCCATGTATGAGAACTCTATTTGCTCCTTCTTTACCAGTGCTTGATATTTTCAGTCTTAAAATTTAGCCATTCTAGTGAGTATGTAATGGTATGTCATTGTGGTTTTAATTTGTGTTTTCCTGATAACTACTGATGTTAAGTATCTTTCCTTGTGATTTGTTATATGTCTTTTTTCCCCTCGTTTTTATTAGGTTGTTTGTCTTTTTATTATTGAGTTGTAAGTGTTCTTTATATTCTCTGGATACTAGTCCTTTGTCAGATATATGATTTGCAAATATAGTCTCAGTCAGTGACTTAGGTTTTCCTTTCCTTAATACGGCTTTCAAGGAGCAGTACTTTAAAATTTTGAAGGAGACCAAGTTATCCATTTTTTTTAATGTTTTGTGCTTTTTGCCTCCCCCCCCCCCTTTTTTTTTTACCTACTCTAAGCTTGCATATATTTTCTCCAGTGTTTCCTTCTAGAAGTAAAGTTTTAGTTCTTATGTTTATGTCTAGGGTACATTTTGAGTTGATTTTTGTATATGGTATGATACAAAGGTCAAATTCCTTGTTTTTCTAATAGGACATCCAGTTGTTCCATCTCCATTTGTGATTTGTGATTGAATTACCATGATATATTTAAAACAATAATTTGATCATATACATGTGGGTCTGTTTCTGGGCTCTCTGTTCTGTTCTACTGATCTACAAATGTCTGTCCTTAACCAAAACTGCACTATTTATTATCTTTGTTAATGGAGAGGAAACCCAAATAGAGCATGATGGTCTCACTAAGTGGAAAGGACAGATTTTGGAATTAGAATTTAGAGGGCAGACTGTCAGAAAAGAGACAGGGATGCAGAAAATGACTTCTAAAATTCTGCATAAAGATCCCCTAGAATTTTCAATTGAATACTAATCTGGAATGTGTAGGATGAAACTCCAGTATGTATCTCATTTGGACATAATTTATGTCTAATTTTTTTCCTAGGCTCACATTTATTTGTCTTTATTTCACAACTCCACGCAGAAATGATAAGGTGACATATTTTCCGGCCTGTTTGTATTGGAATGAGGATTTCTTATTATTGGGACTTTAAAATAATAATTTTGCTGCCAATCCACAGTTTTGTACTTTCTGATGCTCCTCATTCAACTTGAAACTAAAAGAACTTCTTTAAAGATTTCTTGTAGTACAAGTCTGCAGGAGATGGATTCTGTCATCTTTTGTCTGTTCAAAAATGTCATTTTTTGGCCTTTATTTTGAAGAACATATATTGTTTTGCTGGGTATAGAATTTTAGTATGACACTTTTTTTCTTTCAATACTTTAAAGGTGTCACTCCAATGTTGTTTTATTATTTTTCTCTGGCCTGCATTATTTTTGAAGGAGAAGTCAGCCTTCATTTTTATCATTGTTCCCCTCTATGTAATGTCTTTTGTTCCTCTGGCAGCTTTTAAGATTATCTCTTCATCTTGGGTCTCAGCACTTTGACTATGATCTGTGTATGAATGATTTCCTTTGCGTTGATGCTGCTTGGGATTCATTGTGCTTATTGAACTGTGGTGTGATGTTTTTAATTAATTTTGGAAAATTCTCCATAACTGTCTCTTCAAATATTTCTTCTGATCCATTCTCTCTTTCTTGTCATTCTTAGACTCCAATTATATGTATATTGGACTGTTTGATGTTATCCCACAAATCTTCATCACTTTTCTATTTTTATCACTCTTTTCCACTTTATGTTTCCATTTTAATAGTTTATATTAATCTCTCTTTAAGATCACTGACAGTTTCTTCTGCTGTGCAGTCTATTAATATATTCAATGATTTAATCAATCCTGATAACATATCTTTTACTCCTAGCATTTCCAATTGGCTCTTTTTTAGAGTCTTCATGTTGGTGCTAGAAATTCCCATCTATTCACACAAACTTTCCACTACTAAAATACAGTTTTTAGCATATTTATCATAGTTATTTTAAAGTCTATGTCTAATAATCCCCACCTCCATCCTTGGTTCTACTTCTATTGACTATTTCCTCTCTTGACCATTGGCCATATTTTCTTGCTTTTTATGTATATAGCATAATTTTTTATTGAATGCCAGACTTTCTGTGTACAGGAACATTAGAGACAAAGTTTAATGACATTTACTCCAGAACAGAGCTTGTCCCTTTACCTGTCAGACTGCTAGTATGTGTGCCTGAGTCAGTCCAATCTGTAACTGAGGTAGATCTGGGCTTCACTGAAGCTTTATTTAGACTGATTTCATCACTGGCTTCAAATATGTTGATGGAAGGATCAGGCTTTTTCCTTTCAGCAGGACATTGAATCTCAGTATGGTACGACTTCAGAGATCTCGCCATTATTTCTAGGCCAGTTTATAGCTTTTACAACTTGAGGAAATCTTTTTCTATTTTAAGCCTGGATGCCAGCTGTTTGGGTCACCATGGAGTTCTCTTTGCTCTCTTGTGCTGTTCCTGGTTGTCTGTGCCACAGAGGGTCTCTACCCACTTGGTTGTTCTCCTCCCAGCTTTTAAGGGGCCACTTGTTGAACCCAGTGAAGGCCCAGAGAGACTCCACAGATATTTCTCTCTGCTCTCTTGCTGTTCCCCTGAACTATGGGAGCTGCTGCCTTGCACTCAGTGAAGGCCTGGTGTACCTTGTAGGGATTTATTCTCAGCCCCAAGCATTCAGACTTATCTTTGGTTGGGGCTTCTTAGGATTGCTGTTTTATCAATTCTCCACATGTGTCTATTAAATATCTTTTAAAAGTTCAACTGGTGGATATGCACATAGAAAAGAATGAAAGTGGACCTCTGCCTCACACCAAGTACAAAATTTAACTCAAAATGTATCAACACCTAAATATAAGAATTAAAACAATTAAACTTTTAGAATGAAACATTGAGAGTATCATCAGGACCTTGTGTTAGGCAATGAATTCTTAGTCTTTATATCAAAAGCATAAGCAACAAAAGAAAAAGAAAAAAATAGACAAATTGGACTTCATCAAAATTAAAAACTTTTGTACATCAAAGGACATTATACAGAAAGTAAAAAGGCAACTTACAGAATAGGAGAAAATATTTGGAAACCATATATCTGACAAGGGCTTAAAATTCAAAATATATAAAAAAGTATAATTCTACTAACTCTACAGCAACAACAACAAAAAAAAAACAATACAATTAAAAAGTAGTCAAAAGACTTGAATAGACATTTTTCCAAAGATGATATATAAATGGCCAATAAGCACAGGGAAAGATATTCAATGTCACTAGTCATTAGGGAAAAGCAAATCAAAACCAAAATGAGACCCCACTTCACATCCACCAGAGTGGCTATTATTTTAAAAATGGAAAACAGAAGCTGGTAAGAATGTGGAGAAGTAAGAACCCCCATACATCATTTGTAGGAATGTAAAATGATGCAGCTGCTATGAAAAACAGTTTTGCAGTTCTTCAGAATGTTAAGTATAGAAGTACCACATCTCACTTCTATATTTATACTCAAAGAAAGGAAAGCAGGGACTTTGAACAGATATTTTTGTGTCAGTGGTCACAGCGGCATTATTCACAATAGCCAAAAGTTGGAAGCAACACAAGTATCCATTAATGGATGAACAGATAAACACTATGTGATATATACAATGGAATATTATCCAGCCCTAAAAAGGAATGAAGTCCTGATACATGTGACAACATGAATGAACCTTGAAGACGTTACATTGAATGAAATAAGCCAGAAACTAAGGGACAAATTTTGTATAATTTCACTTATATGAAATAGCTAGAATATGCAAATTCATAGAGACAGAAAATAGATTACAGGTTACAAGGGGCAGGAGAATGGGCAATGGGGACTTGATGCTTAATAGGTGCAGAGTTTCTGTTTGGGGTCAAGGAAAAGTTTGGTAATTGGTGGTGGTGACAGTAGTACAACATCATGTTTTTAATTAATACCACTGAATTGTATACTTGAAAATGTCTGTAATTGGAAATTATATTACCAGAATAAAATTTTTTAAAAATCAAAATGATACCACTTCATAACCTCCTAGGATGGCTATAATCACAAAGAAGATAATAACAAGTGTTGACAGGATGTGGAAAAATTGGAAGCCTCATACACTGCTGGTGAGAACGTAAAGTGGTGCAGCTATTTTGGAAAACAGTCTGATAGAGGCTCAAAAGTTTAAATATAGAGTGACCATATGATCCAGGAATTCTATTCCTAGTTATAGCCCAAGAGAAAGAAAAAAACACGTCCACACAAAAACCTGTGCATGAATGTTCATATTGGCATTCTTTATAACAGCCAACCAGTGGGAGTAACCCAAATGCCCACCAAATGATGAATGAATAAACAGAATGTGGTATATCCATACAATGGGATATTAGTTAGCCATAGAAAGGAATGAAGTACTGATACATGCTACATATGGGCAAACCTTGAACAGATTAAGCTAAGTGGAAAAAGCTAACCACAGAAGACCACATATGGTGGACAGAAGTCCAGTAATAGGAAATGTTCAGAAAAGACAAATCCACAAAGACAAAAAGTGGATTAGTGATGGCCTAGGGCTTGGGTGGGGTTTTAGGGCAAAGGGGGTGTGCCTGCTAAAGGGTACAGGGCTATTTTTGGGGGTGATGGAAATGTTCTAATATTATTGTGGCGATGATTGCACAACTCCATAAATATAGTAAAAACCATTGAATTGTACACTTTAAATGGGTGAATTTCATGGTATATAAATTATACTTCAATAAAGCTGTTACCATGAAAAATGTTCAACTGGCTTCCCCTTCCTCTGTGGTCAATTCATTCTTTGTTGATTGTCCTGCCAAGGCTGTGAATAGCTTTGGGTCTCTTCTCTTCAAGAAAGGGCTCATTACTTTTAGTAATTTTGTTCATTTAGGTTTCTTTTGGACTTCAGCAGTCTGACTGGTTAAAAAAAAATCCCTGCAATTTTAATCTGTTTTACTTGTTCTTTTTGTTATGGTGGAAACCTAGAAAGTATTTTTAATTTTTTCCTTCAGTTTACTTGTTATCATTTTTGCACTCATCCACTCTGATCTGTTTAGGCTTGGTGTTAAATAAATATCTGAATTTAATGTACTTACTCAACCCAGACACTACAAATATTAGGATTTGAAAGCACAGCTTGCACATTAAAAGATAAGCCAGAGTAACTATGAAATCTGCCCTCCTTTCTGGGAGGAGCACTCTCAGTGTAAGATGAGAGTGTTTAATGTGTGCATTAAGGAATATTCAGCCATCTAGCTGTAGCAAACATCTACACATAGGCACACAGACATGTGTACACACTCAAGGACAGGCTTTCTGAAAAATGTTTGATGGATTTATTTTAAAGCTACCAAGTACAGCACAATAAAGACAGGAACCTCAGGGTCTTAGTTTGCAACAATATGGTTATCAATCTTGCTTGCAAGCTTCTCACAAGAATTCTTTTTTATAATACCCAAATAAAGTTAAATCATGCTGGATTTCAATACTTTTGTTTATGGTGGTTGATGTAAAATATTCTTTTTAGGATAAAGGAATGAAATTTGGTCAAGAGAAACAGACCTGGAGTTCCTGTCTAGATTAGAGACCTCATAGAGGCCAGCCTTCTCTCTGCAATGTGTTCTATGGCTCAGGAACAAAGCTTGTTTGTTTGTCATGGATTTTTTCTTCTCACTGTTGCCTCTGGATTAAGAAGTCTCTCTCGTTACTGCTCATCAGTGTCTTGCTGCTGAGGAAACCATTTGTGCTGATGAACAGTTGTCTTTTTAAATGTATCAGGAAAGTGGCATTTTGAGAGGGACTTTTTTATCTATTCCCTTTAGCTTTAAATATAGTTCATTTATTTATTCATCAATACATATTATTACGGACTGACTTTGTGCTCAGCACTGTGCCAGGCATTTGATGTAGACGTATATAATACAGACATTTGCCAGAGTTTGCTTCACCATATGTTTACCAAGTTCTAGCAGGTGCTGGGCCCATAGCATGACACATGCTTCTCTCCTCAAGCTTATAGTCCAGTGGGGAAGACACAAAAATGATTTCAATATGATGGCTTAAATTGCCATGATAGAGACACCTACAGTTTACTATGGAATGCAGATTGAGAGGCCTGAGCCTAATCTCGGGGTTTAGGGAAGGCATTCTGCAGATGATGATGCTTGATGTTAGTTTTCAAGATGGCAGGAGCCAGGCAGAAATAACAGAAACTGTTAATGCCTAACAGATACACATCTTCCTCTCTTTCCTCATTAACAGAACAGCAGCAATTTGTCCAGTAAAAGTTTTCCAGCCTTACTTGAGTAGGCTGGTTAATGAGCTGTGAGCAATTGACTTTGGTGAGGCTTCCAGGAGCTACAGGCTTAGAAAGAAGCTCCCCCAAAATGGGACATGTGTCCCTGATGACTATGGGGGGTGCCATCTCATCCCTCAATTTCATACTTACCAGCCTTCTTTTATGCAAGAAGCAACATAGTTTTACTCCTTCCACTATTTTTTTGTCTATAGTAAAATCTAATCACAACTGATGTATTAGGTGAGGTGAGGTGGGAAGAGGGAGGCTGGTAGACCTGGGAGGGGTAGGCTATGGAGAGAGTTCCAGATGAGCCAAGGCACAGACCCATGACAAACCTGGCAGGGGGGAGCACCACAAGTCCTTGGGATTTCCTCAAGTGTGACGTGAGAGTGGGGCTCGGTGGGAAATGAAGGCACAGAGGTGGGCAGAAGGGCCTCCCATGCCATGTAAGGAGCATGGGCTGTATCCTGTAGGATGGGGATGGTGGGGTCAAGATCAGACTTGTCATTAAAAAAAAAATCAATCTGGGAGGATTGGACAGGATGATTTAAGTGAGGCTTTGTGTTCACAAAATGGATTACCACAAAATAAAAGAACAAACCTCAAATACATGCAGTGGTGTGGCCAAATATACCAGCTATTATGGTGCATAAAAGGAGTCAGACAATAAAGAATATATACAATAAGACTCCATTTATAAGGAGTTCAAAAATAGTCAAAACTACTTGGTGATAGAAGTCAGAGGAGAGGTTACTTCTGACTGGGAAGGGACATGAAGGAGCCTTCTGGGCTGATGGAAATGCTGTGATCTCAGATACAATGGGTTTAATTCTTAATACATTTATGGTCTTGTAGGGAGGGGAGGAGTGGAAGAGGGGCACTGTCTGCAAAGACTAAACCTTAAAAAAATCCCTGAATGCTTACACAACCTTGAACTGTCAACCATAAATAAGCACATGGAGTTTTTTCTGTTTTTGTTTTTTAACAGGAAGGGGTATCTCCATTCATGGTAGTTATATTTCTAAATTATATGTGGAGGCATTTTATTTTAGGGATTCCTTTTATACTCCTTTTGTAAAGTTAAGACTCTTTGGGTAACATGAATAATCACCGTCTAACTTTGTTCTAAATCTCTGTTTTTATTTTCACTTTTACTGATCTTATTATATTTGTATTTGTTAACTCTACTTCATATTCATTCCATTTTTATTATTATGTGCTTGTTAATGTTTTGGGGAGCTTAAAATTAAAAATACATGCAAAATTTACTGAAATCTGCCCAACATCATCTGGGATTCTTTCAAATATTTATATTTCTGGAAGGTCAAGTTTTAAATGAAGGGGCTGCTATAGTTTAACTCAGAGCCCTCTTCCCTTCCATCCATGGCCTTTGGATGACTGTGCTATTGATAAATCTGCAACAGATTGGGAGGACCCAGCCTCAGGGTCCATGGGTATGATCTGCCCAGGAAACTGGAAACTCATGCACAGCATATTTATTTGTTTAAAATTGTCTGTGTGGTTACAGTTTAAGGACTTTTCCTGTTTTCCAAAGCTGCCATTATGCAAAACACCAGAAATGGATTGGCTTCTATAAAGGGGTTTTATTGGTTATAAACTTACAGTTCAAAGGCCATGACAGTGTCCAAACTAAGGCATCAACACGAGGATACCATCACTGAAGAAAGGCCGATGGCATCCAGAACACCTCTGTCACCAGGAAGGCATGTGTCTGGCATCTGCTGGTTCTTTGGTCCCAGATTGTGTTGCTTTCAGCTTCTGATTCCAGTGGCTTTCTCTTTAAGCATCTGTGGGTTCTGTCCTAGCTTTTCTGGGGCAAACTCTGGGCTTCATCTCTTAGCTTAGCTCTCTCTGTCTCCCTGAGCTCTCTTAAGGACTCCAGTAAACTAATCAAGACCCACCATGAATGGGTGGGGTTCACATCTCCATGGAAGCAACCTAATCAAAAGATCCCTCCCATAAGATGTCTGCCCCTGCAATATTGCATTAAAGAACCTAGTCTTTCCTGGGGTACATAATAGTCTCAAACCAGCACAAGGGCCTGACACTCAGTCCTTTCCACATGATACACCATATCCTAATTTTGTTAACTGATAGAATTGACTACAACCAAAGCTACTTCCAGTTACTTCAATTCCTAGCTGTATACCAGTGGGGGTTCCTTATCAGCCAAGGAACATTTCTTGATTTATCTTCCAGTGACTCCCCAACAAAAGGCTACCAGATAATCAAATTTGTCATTCTGAGGGAGACAGAATAATGGCCCCAAGAAGATAGCCACACACTAATCCCTGGAACCTAAGAATATGTTGCCTTACATGAGAAAAGGGACTCTGCAGATGGGAAGAAGTTAAGGATCTTGAGATGAGGAGATGATCCAGGCTTATCTGGGTGAGTCCAAAGTAATCACATGGGTTCTTAGCAGGGAAAGAGTGAGGCAGGAGAGTCATGGTGATGGAATCATAGGTGGGAGGGAGGGGGGGAGAAGGAAGGAGGCAGAGAGGGAGGGAGGGAGGGAGAGAGGGAGGGAAAGAGAGAGACTTGATGATGTTATGCTTTTGGTTCTGAAGATGGAGGAGGAAGGGGCCACAAGCCAAGGAATGTAGGAGGACTCTAGAAGCTGGAAAAGGCAAGGAAACAGATTCTCTTCTGGAACCTCCAGAAGGAACACAGCAAAAGGATAAACTTGTGTTGTTCAGATCCTCTAAATTTGTGGTAATTTGTTATAGTAGCAATAGGTAACAAATACCCATATTATCAAACTATGAGAGGAAGAAATACAGTGACTTTCTCTTTATCATAGATCCTATAGCAATGCATTAATAACAATGAAAATAGTAATTGTAATGATAATTGTTCTCCTATTATGATAACTAGCCACTACAAGTCACTACAGTTGTTTTTTTTTATTATGATAATTAAGCAGTAAGCATCTTATGTCCATTATTTCCTTCAATCTTCTAAACAATTCTTTGGGATAGGTCCTTTTTGTGTGTGAAATACCCATTTAACAGAAGAGGAAAGTAGGCTATGGAGAAGCTAATTTGCTCAAAATCATATAGCTAGGGAGTGAAATTTGGTGAGGGTTTAAACTCAGGCAATCTGAAACTCTTACCCTACACTAAAATATTGGTCAATGGTTTATGCCAAACAATTTTGCATTTGATGATAGGTTTAACTATTTTATTATTTTAAAAATAATAGGCACATTGGATGTTATGTAATATGGTCACCCATCTAAATCTTCATTCCTCTCTTTGATAGCTCCAACAAGCAATCGCCACCCTTTGTCTGAGCTGGGAGTGGGCAGTAGATGGTTCATTCCCACTCATGATACCCTCTTCCATGTGGAGGGAACGCAATCATGAACACTCAAGGGAAATTCAAAACCAATTAAAATTCTCTAAAAGCAGATCACTTTGGCCTCCCTGAAAATCACACCCACTACCCTCCTTTGACTCATTCCAGAGGCATCCCATATTTTAAAGGGCCCTGTTCTGGCCTTCTTCATGGGGCAAAAAGCTGTGCCCCCCACTGCATATGCCCCCACCACCACCACAACCCGGTTTATATTATGCTCCAGGTGCCCAGAACTCCCTGCCCAAACAGCCTTCACCTGACTTAGAGCTGGCACAGGTGTCCCTCTCCCATCATCTTCCCTGCACCATAGGGGGCCCACTCTAGTCTAAGGGTGATGGAGGAGCTGCTGTGTGCAGGGGATGTGATGGGCCTTGGGTTTGCACATGGGTGTGTGGGTGTGCAAGGATCCTTACAGCAGGGCGGAGCTGGGAAGAGAAGGGGATGGGGCTTGAGGAGGTTTGACTCTCCCAGGTCCACTACATTCTGGGAAAGAATTCTGAGGGGTCGGAGATTTCTAAACTGGAAACTGCCCTCCCAGGGCCTTATGAAGTTGTATTTGTCAAGGTAAGAGGGCAGGACATAGTTTATTTAACTGTTTGCCAGCTTGATTTATGTTCTTTAAACATTCAGATACAGGCTCTGTGGGCCTCCCTTTGTTCTCTTGCCCCAGATCCTGCAAATGTTAGGTGGGAACTTACCTGCTCCCTCCCATCAGAGGAGGGACAGAGCAGGACCAGGAGATGGAAAAATGGAGTGAAATAGACAGAAAAATGTCCTTTAGAGAAGTCTAGAGAATGAGATTTTGCAGTGTTCTTTTTTACTTTTATTTTTATTGTTATTTTTATTTTTTGGAGGAATGAAATGTTCAAAAATTGATTGTGGTGATGAATGCACAACTGTATGATGCTACTGTAAACAGTTGTACACTTTGGATGATTGTATGATATGTGAATATATTTCAATAAAATTGCATTAAAGAAAAAAAGAATTCCAGAAAGAAATGGAGCCAAACATTAGCAGAATTTACAATCTCTAGGTGTATGGGTTTTGGGCATTTTGCTTTTTTTTTTTTTCTTTTAACTCACAGACCTATACATAAACAGTTTTATAGTCAGAGAAAAGATTTGCTCATGAATTCAAAGCTATAAATAATCAGTAAGGACACTAATCCTACTGTCAGCACTAGACTAGACATTGTGAGGATGCAAATGACAAAACAAAACCCTCAATACATGGAAGAGAAAATAATGGAGAAACAGGATTGTGTAATAAATGAATCCCCATTAAGCATTTTTATTAACAACTTGAATATAGATACTGATAGAATGCTGAACAAATTTCAGTCTGATCTTAAATCGGAAGGCAGACCAAAAACAGAACCAGGCATCAAAAGCATGTCCCAAAATTCTGAAATCATGGGCGAACCTAACAAGTTGAGCAGGGAAAACTTTTCAGAGCAGTCCAAATATCAGCACTAGAATGTAGTAGCTTAACTGGCTGTGGGAGCTGAGAGTTAACAACAGCATGTGACAAAGGGAATTAATCATATGATGTGTCTACAGAACATTAAATTAATCAGGTCACATGAATAGAAATATGGTGCGCAGAATGAGAGAATGAATGGTTTTCCTTTACTACATTGTACAAGACCCTGCCTGCAGTATTGTTTAATTTTGAAATCAACTTTGAGAGGCATTAAAAAAATACTGAAGCATATGGAGAAGTTCCCCTTATATGAGAATTTTTTTTAAGAACCTGCTGTGTTTAGCCTTAAGAAGAAGAGCTGTATGTCTGTTTGGATGAGGGTGTTTGGTGAAGCCGGCATGAGAGGTATCTTTAGGTTTTAATGGATGTCGTGAAGAAGAGGGTAGGAGCATGTTCCTTATTTTCACAATATTATTTCACAATAGAACTAAGTTTACAGAGTAATAAGCAGAGATTTTAGCTGGATATAAAGAAAAACACTGTAAGATTTAGAAATGTTTAAAAAAATTAGAACTGTTTAAAAATGGGATAGGTTGCACTGATTGTGAATGTAATTAACGCCACTGAATTATGCACTTAAAATGGTTAAAAAAGGCAAAGTTTGTGCTATATATTTTACCTCCCCCTCACCCCTGCACAAATGGAATAGAAGCCTTCAGAGGAGAGTGAGTCTTAATTGCAGAAAACCCAGTAGTTGGCATCCCTCATCTCCGTCTGTGTTTGAAAATAAGGGAGTGGTGGCTGGAGAGGCACTTTAATGATTTAGTGAGGTCAGAGGACATGGCTTATGCATGTGGACTAGTGGGCTTCTGAAAACTGAATTCCAGAATTGTGGAAACTTGTCCAGGCATGGCCAGACATCCTGGAAACACAGAGCAGAATGTCTGGTATCTGTAGAGCATCTATCCACTCTCAAGATAAAAAAAGGGAGTTGAGCAAGCCCAGTTCATTCCTTCCTAACTTACCAGAAAGTGACCCCATCTCCCATGTAGTTGAAGGGATTTGAATTGTAGCTTCACCATGTACCTGCAGCACGTAACCTCCAGCTGCCATAGAATCCCTCTACACTTACACACCTTATCCATAAAATGGAAGTAATAAAGACTGACTGTTGTGAGGAATAAATTAGCTATTCCTTGGAAGGGTCTATCACAATGTCTAGTACATAGTAAACTCTTGATAAATGTCAGCTTGTTGGACAGCCGGCTGCAATCCTCCCTCATCTTATCCTCCCTCCTCCAACCACAGATGGAATCTTTTACTTTTGATGGGACTGTGGGTGGTTAATTGGTGTCCATGGGGTTTGAAGTTCACCAACCTCTATGAGAAACCCAGCCTTTCCTTTAATTAAGTACACAGGCATCAAGATCAGTCATATTGGTGGTTCCTGTGACTTTGACATCAGTAAGAATTGTACATAGTTTTGATATCATTCTAGAGTTGTTGCAGATAGCTTGAAATATCATGTATGTCCATCACTACTTAAATTATAGTAGATTGCAGGTGATTGCTATTTCCCACCTATTTGTGTGACAGCTGCAAACTATGAGTGAAGGCAGGAAATCTTCTCACAGCAGTGAAGCTGACATACGAGTTGCTTTCCAGTGTCCCCATCTTCAGGTATTTGTTATGAGGAAGGAGGCAAGTCAAAGCCTACTCCACACATCCATGTTCTCATTCAAACTAAGCAAAACATTCTTGCTGCTGACATGTCTTTAAACAATATAATTTAACTTTCTCTTGCTTGTATTTTAAATGTGTTTTCTTATCATTTAATACATTAATAAAGAAGCACATATGCTACTAATCACAAATTTATTTTTATTATTTTGACAACTGCATTTTCTTTTGAGTCTTATGTATCTTTTTAGGTGCTTAAAATATTATTCTGGCACAAAATGGCTAAGAACTTTTGACTGGCAGTTTGAGGTTTTATATCAAGAAGACTATCAGATTCTAAAGAAGAGCTGTTGTTTCTGACACGTCTGTGGAAAATTTACAGAATTTACAGGATTTAGCAGGATTTTGTAATTTTCTCCTCTCAGGTTTTGTTTGTGAAGTTACTATTTACAAGTGTGATTGGGAAAAACTTTAAAAGAAAACCCAGCTCAAACATAAAATCCCAGCACTTGAAATGCTTTTCCCTTCAAAATTTTTTTAAAGCTTAAGATGTTATTCAGAGTCCCCCACTGCTGATGATGGTGATTAAAGGGGCTGTTAAAAATGGCTACAAGGAAAAGAACAGCTGTCAGGAAGTCAGGTTGGCCAGGAGGATGGAGACCCACAGATTAGTTTCACAGGCCCTTGTGGTTTAGTTACACAGTGATCAGTTTCTGAGAACACCAAAGATGTGCTGGAATTAGTGTGAAATTTCCACACTCTTCGGCTCTAACTGGGACATTCCATAATTATAATGAAATGAGACCATGGTTCACCATCTCCCATCATCTGTAAAGAAGTTATCTAGCATGAAAAGGAAGGGAATGAAAACCGGGGAGCCGGCAGATAGAATTGCTAACAGAATAACTGGTTGGTGAGCTGAGGTGAAATGGCTGTGATACAAACCAATACATGCAGCTCTAATTAAGCAGAAAGGCAGGCAGAGAAGGGAGCTTTATGTCTGTTAATTAACTTGGCTGATGTTGGGGAGCAGAGTATCCGGAGGAACAGCCAAGAGCATGTCTCTCACCTGTGTGGTTGATACTTAGAGAACGTTGTTCTGTGGAATTTCCTTCCTAGCATTTGGAAAAGAGAAAAGTGTCAAAAACATTAATGACACTGTTTGCAGGCTGTCAGTCACTTGTATTGGTGACAAAAAAGCTGTTGGAATTTTATTTTGCAAAAGGTTAATGAATAAAGGTGATGAAGATGGCCTTACCTTTAATTCAGTTATGACATAGTACCATGAAGTGACTTTAATCTGGCTTCATTTGGGAAGGACAACAGAGAATGTGAAAGGATAAATTGCTTTGGTGTTTTTAAATAGGATACTATTTTTTTTTCTGTATCACAAATGGGAAAGTATTAGAATTAGGAAAATTTAACTAGATCTGTCCCATTGTTAGAATGCATGAATATTGCTAATATGAGGGGTCTCCTGATTACAGCAACAAATACACTGAAGATTGTCATTCAGCTCCTTGGTTGTTTCCCAGTATAATCTGGGAGGGAAGCTAATACATTATTTGCAGTGGGATTAGACTCATTGGATTGAATACAGAGGGAAAATTATGACTAGTCTCTAAATCAAGAAAGAATGCTGTGAAAAATGGCCTGAAATGGACAGATAGGTGTAAAGCAGCAGTAAATATCTGGTTTTTCCTGAGCTGTATCACAGGGAACTGAATGAACAAGGATAAACAGCAATGCGTACCATCTTAGCTATTCAGAGGACAATAAAATGAAGATTAAGGGCATATTTTCCAAGACATGTAGTATGGTGGCTTTAATCCTAAGATGATGATATAATTGTCCAACTGCATAATTTTAAGAGTGAAAGGCAGCATATTGGCAAGTTCTCCAGGACAAGGGGCATAAGCCAGCCTGTCCTGAAAACCAGAATGTATGGTTCTCACCACTTCTCACTATGGAGTACCACAATCACATGATGTTGAGTCATATAAATTACATCTCTCTTAAAAGTATGATTTCCACTGGATTGTGAAATGAACTTATGGCATGTGGGTGGTTTGGAAATATGTGCCCCAGAAAAACATGTTCTTGAAATTAATCCATTCCTGTGGGTGTGAACCCATTGTAGGTAGGACCTTCTGAAGAGGTTTCTTCAGTTAAGGTGTGGCCCTCCCCAGTCAGGATGGGTCTTAATCCTATTACTGGAGTCCTTTATAAGCAGAATGAAATTCAGACAGAAAGAGAGAAAGCCCTGGGGTGCAAGGAGCTGAAGGTCAACAGAACCTGGAAGAGAAGGGAGAGGCCAGAAGGGGCTGCCATGTGCATTGCATGTGACAGAGGGGCCCAGCACCAAGGACCCAGCAGCAGAACACCACTCTACAGGAAGAAAGCTTTGCCTTGAGGTTGCCTTGATTTGGACTTTTCTAGCCTCAAAACCATGAGCTAATGAATTCCCATTGTTTAAGCCAACCCACTGCATGGCAGTTTGATTGAGCAGTCAAGGAAACTAAAACATGGCACTTAGAAAATTTTATTACTATTGTGCTTAGTGATACTTGGACTTATTAATAAAGTAACACAAGTAGATAAGTCCCATTTTAAAATAAACAATAATTATAATTTATCATGTCAAAGTTATATATGTAAGAACTATTAATTTACAAAATACTTTCAAAAGGATCATTTTACTTAATCCTTAAAATAGCCTGACCAATAGGGGCTTCTCCAAAAAATTTTGAACAATTTCTCAAATAAGCAAGTTAATAAGCTTTATGTAGATGGATGAATGCAAGCATATATAGTCATAATAGAAAAAATATTTAATGTTTAAAAGCCAGCAACAGGATTTGATAAAGCACTATGTATAAATTGGTATGTATAATAAACCTAACATTGTAAAAAATTCCCAGTGTTTCCTAAAATGCCTGAAAAGTTTAAAAAAAAAAATAGTGAGTAGCAGGATTGCTGCTGATTTCAATTTTTTAAACCAATTCTACACTTTTTCATCTTGCTCAAATGTCTTATAATGAAACATTTATATTTTACAATCAGAAAATAAACAAAAATCTGGTTTCAATTTTCAGAAAGTATAATGAAGGAATCAGCAATATGAGTTTAAGTGTTTCAGTTCAAGGAGGAGGAATTTAATCCCCGATGCTGCAACATTAACTTTCTCACAATATGCTTTGTCCTCAGGGAATACGACAGTCAAGAGAGTCTTGAAGTTGTTGGAAAATATGAAAATTAAGGACTTCTTTCAAAAGAGCAATTATTTTACTGTGCTGGTTTGGATATATTATGTCCCCAAGAAAAGCCATGTTCTTTAATGCAGTATTGTGGGGCCAGACTTATTAGTCTTGATTAGGATGTGACTTTTGAATAGGTGTTTCCATGGAGGTGAGGCATTTTGATTAGGTATTTCCATGTTAGGTGTGGCTCCATCCATCCATGGTGGATCTTAATTAGATCACTGGAGTCCTTAAAAGAGCTAAGAGCCAACACTATGTTAGAAGCTTGGGAGATGACAGAAACTGAAGGAGCAGACAGAGATACTTAGAGATGCTTGGAGATGTGGACAGAAGGATGTTTGGAGATGCTAAGCTAAGAGATGAAGTCCAGAGTTTGCCCTGCAGAAGCTGATAGAGAGGACCCCCAGACACTTAGAAAGAAACGTCCTGGGAAAAAGAAGCAAAGACACACAGGAGCTCAGAAAGAGGAGCTAAGAGAAACCCAGAGACATTTTGGAGAGAACCATTTCGAAATGCAACCCGGGAACAAAGGACCAGCAGACTCCAGCGACGTGCCTTCCCAGCTGACAGAGGTGCTCCGGACGGCAATGACTGTTCTTCAGTGAAGGTGTCCTTTTGTTGATGCCTTAGTTTGGACACTTTTATGGCCTTAGGAATGTAATTTTGTAATGTAATAAATCCCCTTTTTAAAAGCCAATCCATTTCTGGTATTTTGTATAATGGCAGCATTAGCATACCAGAACATTTACTTTAAGGTAATTTGGTTTCGTTCTATTTGAAATTTTAAGTTTACTCACAAAGATTTCAAAAATTTGAGATCTTAAAAGTTACTCCTCTAAAGAGTAGGATTACAAATAACCAGTGTCAGAAGACACTCCACAATGTTGTGAAGGTGAAGGTGTGCTGCTGCCCACCACGTGTTCCACCTCTTTGCTCTCCTGGTACAGGGTAGGACTGTGCTTCACCCCCTCTAAGGCTAGGCAAAGTCATATGATTTGTTCTGGACCAAGAGACATGAGCAGAAGTGACAAACATCACCATCCTCCATGTTCCTTTCCCTTTGCCATGTAGACTGTGGAAGCCCAGGTCAAAAGAAAACTCCTTTAACCTGGGTCTCCAAGTGACTGCACAGCCTCCTTATGACCTGCACTGGGCATGCAGTATGAGCAAGAAATAAACTCCCTCAGTTAATTTTAAGGTGGGTTAAGCCATGGAAATTTTGGAGTATTTTTTATTAGTGTAGCATTACCTAGCTTATCCTAACTACATTTGTGGGTTTCAGTACAAAATGAAAATACAGAGCCCCTGGTATTTGAAATGAAGAATTTCAAAATGGAGACAGCAGCACATTGAGCCAACCAAGTGCTGGGCAAGTGTGCAGGCCACAGGTCCACGAAGGCGGCTTCATCAGCACATCGAACCACTGCAACAAGCCTGCAAATGGGTCTTAACTCCCTTATTTCACATATGAGGAAACTGAGAGCTTAAGCAACTTGCTGCAAATCAAAGCATCAGTAAATGTCAGAAACAGGATTTGATTCTAGCAGGATTATTAACATTAGTATAATTAGCGTCTTGTAGATTAGTGGTTCTGGGAGGAGGAGCCAAGGAAGCCATCATGGAAACCTTAGGAAACATTGAATCCTTTGTAGAAAGTCGTCTTACTGGAAGCCCCAGTAGAAGGTAAGAGAAGAGTTAAAGTCTAACTCATTATAAACAAAGTGAATGTTTTCTTTTTAGAAAGCATAATTAGTCATTTAAATCCTTATCTGAAATACCTGCATCAGCACATGCTGAAGAGTGCCAATAAGGAAAAGCAGGAACAGCTTCTAATTTCATTACTATAACTTATTAGCATTAGAGAAATTGTTTTCATAAGCCATCATCTAATAACCACTTGGTAACTGGAAACAAAAGCTGATGATGCAGCTTATTCAATGGAAACCAGGAATGGAGAAGAGCAATCTAGAACCACTGATGGGGATTCCCAGCGGACGTGATATTGATCAAATGTGGTGGGTTCTCTGCCTGATGTGCTCAAAAGACCAATTCCTGAGACACCAGGTTTCAAAGAGAGAAAGAGTTTATTGCTAGGCACAAAGCAGATCATATGGCCTATCAGCCTAAAAATCTGTCTCCCTGAACTACAGTAACTCTGATGGTTTTATAGTATCAAAAGATGGGCAGGTTTTGGGATAATGAGCACAATGGCTCAAGGTGACGAGGTGAGAGATGATCTTATTATTGAGCATGTGAAGAATGATTACATGCTTAGTCATAGAATGTATGTAAGAAAATGGTGGCATATAATATGATGATGGGCATGACTTTTAGTATTATAATGAGGTATAAGTCACTTATAGGTTAAAGTTTAAGCTACTGCATATATCAGGAGGGCCCATTTTTGGTTCGATTCAGCTTCATTTATCAAGACAGCTTTGGAATTTGGGTGGGTTAGTTCTATGCTAACTCAAGGCCCTTCATTAATAAACATTAGGGGCTGTCTTTGGTGATCATAAGACTCTAAAGTTGAAAAACTGGATAAAAGAGGTACAAGTGGGGGTCAGTCACAAGGGCACAAGATAAAGGCTGTATCATTGCACAATCATTATCAGAGGTCAAGGCAGCTGGATTACAGGTCATGGATTTCAGGTATTTCCTTCTGTGTATTTTAATATAATATCTATATAATGACTCAGTAATCATAATCATCTCCTAAATCCTACCTTCTCAGTTACAGAGGACCTGAGACCCTCTACTGGAGCAGCAGAGTGGAGTGGTCATCCTCCTCTTTAATTTTACAAATCACCAAGGGTATCTGAGCTAAGCACGATTTTATCAATTATGTATGTTGCTTATCACTTTGAAATATTTTGTATCTACTCCTTTAAAGCTGTCTGAAACTTATAAAACCTATTGTCAAAGAAAGGCTCATCCAATTAAATTCACTTGGTTTCTCCTTTGGGAATTCCCACCATCCCCCCCAAACCCAGCACTAAAATTTCCCTCACACTTTACCACTCTGAAGATGTCACAGAGTACAGAGAGTTTAGGAAAAGGTAAAGAAAATAAATTTAACTCAAAAGAGTACAGACGAATTTCATAATTAAAAAAAGCAGCTGTCATTTAATCATAGATTTCAAGATCTGAAATCTTACAGTTTCTTTTATCTTTATAGTATTATTCTCCAAAGGCTATGCCCTCGATCCTGTTAAAGAGTTAACATGGATCCTGTGTCATTTCCTTCTCTTTTCATTAGAACTAAGTTTGGGTAATTTTTAGAAAGGAAGAGAACAAGAGAAAGAAAAGGAAGGGAATGGAATGGAAGGGAAGGGCAGGGAAGGGAAGGGGAGAAGAATGCACTTTGTTAGAGCTCTTTAGTGTGACACTTGTAAATAAATATGCTCATAATGGGGTGCAATAATAACATAATTTACCATTGATGGATTCAGCACTCACTCAAAATGAAAAAGGTAGATGATTTTCAAATAAACTAAAAAATTAAAATTGTATATTCAATTAAAATAAAATAAAAACAAGAAAAACAATTCATGTTACTCAACTAAACTTCACATCAAATGATAGATTTAAAGGTTTTATGGGTCAAATGATCATGTGTAGGAATTGTGTGACACGTAATTTATTAACCTCTTCCCAAGTACTTAGTGACCATCTAAAGAATATTTCTCAGTCCTCAAGGATATGTTAAGATCAAAATAATCTCCCTCAAGTTGCGTTTATAGAAATGTGACCTTGTCCCTATTAAGTCAAGGAAACAATTATAGTCAATATGAATGGGAGTAAATATATAAAATAACATTGTTAAATATTTTGAGGGAGAAAGATAAAGGTCATGGATTAGCTAGTTAGCTTGAGAATTGGTTTTTCAATACCTATAGACTATATATAATTTTGAATATTTTGGAAGAAACTGGTATAAAGCACCACTGTATACTGGATGGGCATGGAAGCATGAAGAGTACTTTCTGTGGACCTGTCATTCCCTGCAAGTTAGCTTGACTTTCAGAGTGCTCCACTTTGAGTACTTGGCTCTCCTTGACCATGAAGCCAGTACGTGGCTAATGACCCCAATTCTGGCAGTGTTTCTGGGTCTTCTTTTTTTGCACAAAGGTTAATTGAATTTTTACAAGAGTTTCATAGAGGATTTCCACAACTCTTTGGTACTAAAACAAAAGGCCATCATATAGTAGATTAATAATGTGACTTCCAGAAGCACTTTAAGTATTTTATCTTAAAATATTTTAGTAACTGTGTGGTGTATTTCACATTTTATGGGTTTGGGGGAAGTTCCATAGACATTTGCAGCATCTTCACTGAATTTAATCAGGGAAGTCTGGTATTTCAGAATCATTCATTCTCCCTCAGTGTCTTTTTCAGTTTGAAAGTGAATTTGGTTTTGTAAGAGAATGCTAGAGACAAAATCCATGGGGCTTCTCAACAATTTTCTCAGTGGGTTCAGCAGGTAATTGATATTTCTGATTCAGGACAACTAGCAATTTGTTTCTAATAAAAAAAAAAAACTTGCATATTTTTAATGAGCCCTAACCCAGAGATGGTGAGAGTTACATGAAATAGAGATAACTATCTTCATAGCCGAGTATGAATTGATTGAACTGGTTTTGTATTTAAGATAAACTCCAGAGCACTTGCAAATGGTGCACAAGTGTTTCCAAGGGCTTCACTTTGGCTTCTCCCCTGAAAATCAACCACAAAGTTTGAGCGTGGTTGAAGGGATCTGTAACACCTAAGTGCTAATTAGCCTCAGGGTGCTGGTCTCAGCATCAGGTTAGACGTGGTTTATAGGGTTAGGAGAGAGGGTAATAGCCAATAACATATGGAGTTGCATTAATTTTCAGCATATAAACACATGAAATGTCCATGGATTCCACTTAATTTTGGCAAGCTGCAATTCTATCCTTACCTCAAACATTACATCCCTGAAGGTACCAGTCACTTTTCCTTTTTGTTTTGTGTTTTTTTTTTCTCCCAATAGATAGCACATTAGTAGTTCAAATAGCCTATTACTCTTTCCCCTTTTAGGGGCATGGGAGTGGCCTATTTAGATCATGGAAGGATTTTGGTATAAAGAAAACCTTTCTAGCTTCAGCACATGGCCATTTGCTGAATGCCTACTATTGACTGGCTTTTCAAACCACAATCCTTTCAGAAAGCTGAGAAACACTGTAAAGCTCCAGCTAGGGCAGCATATGAGAAGAAAACTTTGTTGTTGTTGTCATTATAATCAGTAATAATAAGTAAGATGTCCTGATCATATTATGGGTCTGGCAGTGCCCCAAATGCTTGGTAGACATCTATCAATCTCATCTTCTCTGTGACCTGTACCATAGGTGATGGGATTTGCTCCTTTTCAAGATGAGACAACTGAGGCTTGGGAAGGTTGGTCAATTTTCCAAAAGCAAGTTGCTTGTATAGGCAGAGTAAAGGAGCCTGACAGAATTTTTCCACCTTGGCACTAGTGACATTTGGGGCTGGGGACAATTTGTTTTGTTGGGGCTCTCCTGTGCATTGTAGGATATTCAGCAGCATCTCTGGCCTCCACCCACTAGATGGCAGTAGCGTTCCCCTACTTGTGACAACCAAGTGTCTCCAGATATTGTCCAATGACCCCGCCCCTAGTTGCCCTAGTTGAGAACCCCTGGTCTTACTCAAAGGTTTCTCCTCTCAACTATCCGGATTAATTGCTGCCCAGCTTCCCTGGAATAGATGGGAAAAGGAAGCAGTCGACCAGCTCATGCGACCACTTTGACCAACCAAATATATCTGTCCCATATTTGCTTTAAGAATAAATTTGCATAGACTGGTTTGGCATTTCCAGTAAACCGACATTCAGGCTATAACAAATCTATTAATGTTTCCAGGAGTTTATTATGTTCCAAGTCATTCAAACGATTACACGCCTTAGGTCTATTCATGAATTAAACTAGATTTAATTCAGTAGGCTACAACTAGGCTAGAGGCGATGTTTTTCAATTTTGTGGTTGCACCAGTGCTTGGTGGGCAATACAATGTATTAAGTATCTCTATCAAATAATTCTTGTAATTTCTCCATTAACTTTTTTTTAAAATAAAGCTTGTGTCCTGTTGACCTGGTTCCCTCTTCCTAATTCAGTTTTGCTCTCACATGCCTTCTGTAATGGACAATGTGAATCCTCAGGCTGGGCTGGTTTTTTAATATAATGGCTGTAAATAGTAATATGTGGAGTTATAGATGAAAATATTTTTATTATCA
Source organism: Choloepus didactylus (assembly GCF_015220235.1). Classification (NCBI taxonomy): domain Eukaryota; kingdom Metazoa; phylum Chordata; class Mammalia; order Pilosa; family Megalonychidae; genus Choloepus; species Choloepus didactylus. The sequence goes on along the minus strand of NC_051330.1, from coordinate 15,617,334 downwards.
TAATTAAAACAGGTTTATTTAAAATCCTTGGTCTGCCATATACCTTCCCCCAAACCACCATCATTTATGTAGGGTGGGATGAAGTTTACAGGAGGAAGAGGGTTTTCTGACTTTTAGATGCAGGGTGTGTGAGAGAGGAGTCCCTACTTATGATGAAGTAGTTAGAAATTGATACTTTCTAACTAAATTAACTGATAGATTTACTTAAGAGAGTGAAAAAAAATTCAAGCAGAGAGAGGTATCCTGTGAAAAACAGAATATTCTGGACTGATCTGGAACAATCTGGAGACTTAGGACAATAATAATGGCTTATCAGGGGACGTGAAATTGCTTTGTATTGCAATTGAGTGGATTTTTTTAAACTGTTGAAGTGTAGGAAAACCAGGTTAAAAATAAATGCTGATGAATCTACTGAGAATTTTAAATTTATAAACTTACGTACCTTAGACTGTAAGCTTTTATTAGGCTCTAAGTATGATTTTTATAAAATGTGAGAGCTAAAATTATCTTAAAGATTATCCAGAAGAGATATTTACTCTTGTAGCAAATAAAGTATTACCCAGAAACCCAATTTGTTGAAACACATCAATTATTATTATTATTTTATTGATTGAGCTTATTTTAATGGATTCACGTTGTCCATTACAGAAGGCAAGTGAGAGCAAAACCGAACTAGGAAGAGGAAACCAGGTCAACAGGACACCAGCTTTATTTTAAAGGAAAAGTTAATGGAGAAAGTACAAGAATTATTTGATAGAGATACATATAATCATATCTTATTTAGTTCTATATTTTATTCAGTTGCTTAGGTCAAGGAAATTCTGATATACTTAAGTCATGGAAAATATCCATATTTTCTAACAAAATAGCTCATTTTCTACTTTCAGGATGCTCCACAATAAACAGAAAATTTCTGTCCCAAGTCTACACATGATAGTGCAGTTTTAGATTATAACATAGGTGTGTATATGTTGTTTCACTGACGGTCTGTACATAGTTTAAACATACTTAAAAATGATGTTCAGTGTCAAACTGTATCATGCAAGCCCAAGGATTTCAGGAGCACATTTTGAAAATCCCTAAAGGAATATGACTTTTCACGAGAGAGGTGAGTAGATAAGTGGCTGGTGCAGGGTCACACATTGGCAGGGCAAGGATCAAAACTTAGGGCATCTGGCTTCTAACCCAGTGCCCTTTTCAGTCCACACTACCTCCATTAGTAAATTACTTAATTTATCACAACCAAAAGCAAAACCTTAGGGATGCTATTAGCAATGTACTATATCCAGTCCTTTTGGGAATCTGTTAATTGCCTTTTCATAGATGCTGCTCATTATGGTTAAGTGTTTGATTACATGTGGAAGTCTAGAATTTATATAATACTACAAACATATTTAATATGAATTTAAAGTACCATAGCATCATAAATAGTGCATTCAAATCTTCTAACACTGTAATACACAATTCCAATCACCTGCGGATTTTTTAAGAACCTGCTTTGCAGTAGTATCCCAGATTTTTCCCTAAAGAGCTTATAGTTTTAAGGAGCACTCATATGTGAAATGATGAAAGTCAGTGTCTAAGTAAGAATTCAGAGGAGAGGTAGGTCCGAGAGGACTGGGTGGCTTGATGGAGGTCAGAGGCACTGGAGCCTAAGGGGGGATATTATTTAGTAAGAAGCGAAAAAGAAGGGCATTCTGGGTGAGTGGCAATAAAACTAAGAGCAGGTAACATTTAGGGACTGTTGACAGTGTTGAACACTGTGCTAAGGGCCATACATGGATAACGTTTAATATGCAAAGCCATTCTGAATTAAGTACAATTGACAACCCCTTTTTACAGATGAAAAATGAGATGCATAGAGCTGTTAAGTAGGCTTGTTCAGTTACATAACTGATGAGTAAAGGAACTCTGATGCCAGCCCGAGTTTGCCTGACTTCAGACCCCATTCTCCTATCTACCCTAAGGTATGGCCCCCTCACCTGTCTAGGTGAGCTGAGGCCAGTGAGACAGTCAGGGGATTGTGGGATGGGGAAGGAAGCTTCCAGACAAAGGATCTGAGCTGGGGAGGTAATGAGACAAGCTTGGAAAGGAGAGGGAGGGTAAGGCCTGGAGGGACAGATTAAGGGATTTTAGACTATATCCTATGGTTGCATAATTTTGTAGGTCATTTTACTAGGGTTTTGATGGTCACATAAGTAATATAAAATCTACTTTAGTCTTGCAAACAACTACAAACAAGATCTAGTTGAATAAAATCATGTACTGACTGCTGCTGTTATAATATATATAGTTAGCTTATGTGGTAGGAACTATGACTTATTTTTCATTCACTCATTCACAAAAATTACCGATGGAGGGCTTGCCATGGACAGGCATTGCACTTATACTTCTCAGCATTCCTAGCCTCTAGCAGGGTGCCTGGTATTAGGAAGTACCTGTTAAATGTTCAGTGAATGAATGAAATAACTTTTCATTCTTCCTCCCTCCCCCCTTCCTTCCCTTCCTCTCCATTTCCTTCCCTCTTTCCCTGTAGTGGATTGAACAGTGTTTACCCAAAATTCATCCACCTGGAACCTCAGTATGTGATCTTATTTGGAAATAGGGTCTTTGCAGATATAGTAAGTTAAGGACCTCAAGATGAGCCCTAAATCCATCTTGCTGTTCTTATAACAAGAGGACATGCAGAGATACACAGGGAAGATGACATGAAGACAGAGGCAGAGACTGGGGTGATGCGCCAACAAGCCAAGGGCACCAGGAGCCACTAGAAACTCCAAGAGACAAGGAAGGCTTCTACCCTAGATCCTTTGGAGGGACTGTGGCCCCGCTGGGATTTCTGTTCTGTACTTCTAGATTCTAGAAATGAGGATACATTTCTGTTGTTTTAAATCATGCAGTTTACAGTAATATTTTTTTACAGAAGCTTTAGGAAACAAATATACTACCTTAAAGAAATATTTACTGAATGCCTCTCAGTGGCAGGTCCTGTGACATGTGCAGGGGAAACTGCTATAAATAAAACTCATGAGGCTTCTGCTCTGAGGATGGTTAGATCACACAGGTCTTTGTAGAATATGAGAAGGACTGTGAATTTTATCCTGTGCAATGGGGAGCTGCTAGCATTGTTAATATAGATTTTAAATTTAAGTAAACTCATGTTCACAGAGGAGTCGAGAACAGAATAGGATTATTTATTGGTCAGGGTTTTCCAGAGAAACAGAACTGATGGGAGATTATATAAAGGGGAGAGGGGGAGGTGAAGGGGGTAGGGGAGAGGGGGAAGAAAGAGATTTATTATAGGAACTGACTCATGAGACTATGGAAATTGGCAAATCCTAATGTCACAGGGCAGGTGGCAAGCTGGAAACTTGGAAACTCCAATGTGGGTGAAATTCAATCCCCCAGGAGAAGCCAGCTAGCTGAAGCAGAGGCAGAAATTCTTCTTTCTGACTCCTGAAATCCTCAGTTCTGGCTTTAAGATCTTTGACTGATTGGAGGAGGAGACTCCCCACACTGCTGAGGGCAATGCCCTTTGATGATTGTAGATGCACTTAATTGATTGTAGATGCAAATCTGTTTACTAAACACCCTCACAGCAACAGTCAGGCCAGTGCTTCCTTGAGACCAAACAACTGGATGCCTAGTCTAGCCAAGTTGACTCATGAACTTAATCATCACGGACCAACAGGGAGTTTTTGACTGTGAAACCTGAGAAGTGAGTTACCATGGGACCGTGGAAAAAACCCACATGTCAACCAGGAAAGGCAAAGTGTGTTCATACCGAATGTTGAAGAGACATCAAGGAGGATGGAAATGGAAGGAAGGTCTCAGAATTGAAGAAGTCATTAGTTAACTGGTGATAATTTTATTTATTGTAAAGTCATATCTCAGGTCTGAGGGAGATGGAATAGAAAAAGGAAAGAAAGATCTGAGATTTTTCAAAATTCTCGTAATACTATTCTAAAAGTATCTTACAAATCTGAACCAGTTTTGGTACACTCATTTCTAATATATGTTTTATTGTCTTTCCTTCCTCCCTCCCTCCCATCTGTCCTTCTTTCCTTCCTTCCTTTCCTCCTTCCTTCCTTCCTTCCTCCTTTCCTCCCTCCCTCCCTCCTTTCTTCCTTCTGTCCTTTCTTTCCTTCCTTCCTGTCCTTAATGGCATCTAGGTTATTTATATTTTTTGTATTTGAGTTTCCTTTTTGGTAAAGTGACTATATTCATACTGAAAAAAATCAGGAAAATGACATCATAAAAAAATACAAATTACTATATTTTGTAAATGGGCTATATATTAATAATCAGATTTATTACACTCAAATAATTTTTTTAACCTCCCAGGGATCAAATTCATAAGTTGTTCATAAAGGGATTCCTAGACTGCCATTATCATGACATTTCTGGTATATTTCCTTCTTGAACTTGGTTTTTAGCTCAAGGATGATAGAGCTTTCCAGGAAAAGGAAAGCTTTCAAAACCAGTTACATTTAGGCTTCCCTCCAGGCTCTGTGGGAACTCCCCAGTCCTTGGCTTGATGCTGATTATATGACACCAAGTTCTGGATTCATTTGAGTTCCAGTGGCTCCTGTTGTACTGCTTCCAGTTATGTCAGGCTGGGCATCAAATTCCCTCAGAAACTCTAAGTTCTGCTTGCCCATCTGTTACTGCAGTGGCATTAAGCCCCAGAAAGAAGGCAGCTGTTAGAATCCTCTGACTGGATGTACCATCCAGCAGACACTAGGCCAGCAATTACTATCAAATGACATAAGCCTTCACCTCCTCCAGTCAGGTTGAAGAAGAAAAGAGAAGCCGACAGAAATAAGGCCAGAGAGTGCTGTGGCCACAGACGACTGAATCACTCTCTAGACTGCAGAGCACTCCTCTGATGTGGATTCCTGGTGCAGAGGAGTCACTAAACTGTGGTCTGGCCCTCTATTAATTGAAGTATCTTTCTTCCACTTTTGATAGAAAACATTGCTTGGGTTCAGATCTCAATTCTGAGAGTGAAACATTCTCGGTTATATAGCTGATTACTTTAATGATTTGGCTTTCTTAGAAAATTTTGCATGCATAATTGGGAGGGTGACTTTGCTGACAGAGCAGGGTGATGACAAAAGGATTGCATGTATTTATTTACCCAAGGCTTTCATGATAGCTTTGTGAATCAGACCGAGAAATGAGAGAGGATGTTGAAGGAGTATATTTGAGGCTGACTCTACAAAACCTGGCTGAACACCATCGGTTGAATTGTTCCTATTAGTCCAAAGGGGAGTTTCTAATAGTGTGGTATGAGCTTGAGTCTTGGAGAAACAACTCACCAGACTCGTGATTTCGGCGAGTCCTTCAGTCTCTCTGTGCCTCAGTGTCCTCATCTAGTAGCACTGAAGGGTTGCTAAAGGGGCTGCACAGACACAAGTTCAAAGCCCAACCTCTTCATTTTATTATATAACTTTATATGGGCAAGTTACTTAACTTCTTACACTTCAGTTCCTCCTGTTTAAAGAAGGAGTAAAATATTACCTCCCTTCTAGGATTGGTAGGAAAATTAAATGAGATAAAATCAGTATAAGACCAAGCATGAGCAGGTACTCAATAAATGTTAGCTGTCATACATGTGTTCTTGAGCATTCAATCATTTGTCAGTATATGAGTGAAGGCACTTAGATAAGACCTGAACAAATGTTAGTTATTATAATGATGATGTTGAGTGTTGCTTTGCCCTTAGTCCTGTCGTGTTGAGTAACTTTGTCCATGCGTTAGTTCAAAAACTGGGATGCACATGAACTTGTGGGAGGAAGCAAGAAAAAGTCCCATCGTTGATGAAGAGTTAATAGTTTTGTGCTCTATCACCAGAACCTCCGAATTCTGAGAGGCATTTGTTCCACTGCATTCTGCTCTGGTACAGATAGTTGGGATTTTGTACATGTTTCTAGATATCACATCTGAGGAGGGAGTTTCTTATACTAAATAGAAGGAATCCTGGAGAGCCACTGTTTGGAAATATAGTGGAAGAAAGAACTTTAAATATTTGAGAAGGTCATCTGTGAGAGAGAGTCCACACCTTTCTTGCTAATAAGAATATAGAATTCTGACAGAGAAGTGGGTATTAAAGGTAGAAAGGATATTATTTCATGAGAGAAAAAACTCCCTAGTAATTCTTGTAGGCAAATGGCATGAGCTCGTGGCTGTCCATCCCTGGTGGGTGTGAGCAGGAAGGCCGGCTATCGAGGGGAGATTCTCATGCTGGGAATGAGGTTGGACCAACTGTCCTCTAAGGTCCCCATGTGTTTCCTGATTCTGTGATACAGCAGAGGATGCAGACTAATTTGTAAATAGCCTTATTCTTCCTCAAAATGGAGCCATGTATAACAACACAGTTATGAAATATAAACATTAAATTCTCATCAAATGACACCAATGATGAAAATAATCAACTGATTTCATACGTTATTTATCGCAAGGTAAACTGTCTGAAACATCTTCTTGGCCATATTTAAGAGACTTTAATATCTAGAAGGGGAAGAACATGTCATTCATATTTCCATCTCCCACAAAGTGCCTGGCACATGTAATAATACAAAAGAGAGTATTTATTAAACACTCACTTGTTTCAAGCAATATTTTAAAGTTGCTCTATGTTTTTACTCATTCAATCTTCAAAAACCGCTCAACGAAGTTGGCACTCTCATTATCCTATTTTTACCTGAGAGGAGACTGGGTCTCAGAGAAGTACTCAGGTAATATTTATTAAATTGAGAAATCAATGAGTAGAAAAATGGGCAGAAGGACTAAAGAGGGATCCAGGACAGAGAGATCTGAATATCTTACATAATGAATAAGAAGAGAGTGGGTTGCAGAGAGATGAGACGCAAAAATGGTTGATGAGGAACAGGGAAAACAACTTTGTCACATGTCTTCTCAAACCTCTTGGAATGAAATAAAATGATGCATGTTAGTAGAGCGAAGCAAAAACACTTGAGTTCCTCCTCTTCCTTTGCAGAGGAGACGTTTTCTGTCAGAATGATTAGCTAGAAGCTAAATAGTGAAGTCCCTCAATTAGCATTCCTTCAAAATGCCACACGTAAGAGACTAATGAAGTGGCAGCCTGAGGGCAAGAACACAGGGCTAGCTCTGCAAAGACAAGAGCTGAGGGAGGCAGAGCATTCAATCAACTGTCGTTAGCAACTTAAAGGGTGCACCCACAAAACAAAACAAATGCTTTCCCCCCTACCATGTAGACAGAGACTGAAAAATAATTTTTGACAGCAGCATCTGATTCAGTGGAAGCTTGCAGACACAACCTATACTTAGTTTTATTCCAGATTTAGTAGAACATTTCAAACTTTCATAACTGTGGCAGCTTGTAAGATAACCACCAGGTTACAGAGAAGCTACATCAGAGCACGATGGTGAGATAAAAGAAGTTCCAAATTTCAGGACTTTGTGATATCTAGTCAACTCTTACTCCAACTTTTTACCCAACCCCTTCTATCCAGGTATCTCAGGGTCAATCTACTTGGTTACTCAAAACCTTAACAAAAAGTTACCCATCATCACCTTGCTAAGTCCCCATTTCAGCTGAGAAGTCTTCATTGGTCCTTTCCGTGCCCTCTGTGAAAAGGGATTGAATCTTAGGAACAAGTTTGTGTTGTCTACCCTCTCCATGCAAGGGATTTAATGATCAATGATGCTTTCTTTCAAAAGCTGAATTTAAAACCTTGAAATCTGTTTGTACACTGAGGCACTAGAATGGACTGAACTTCCAGTTTCTTCATCTATAGGTTCATTCAGTCAGTAACTACATTGAACATTTTTATGCGTTGTCATTGTTTTAGGGCTTTACACACATTATCTGATTTAATCTACATGACAGTGTTCTGAAAATGTTACACTCATCCTCTTTCTATAGGTAAAGAACTGGGCTGGAGAGGGTTTAGTAACATGCATGTGACTGAGACATGTTTTAAGAAGCCTGTGCTTCAGGTGAACTTCTAAGATTCAAGTTGTGATGGTTAGGTTCATGTGTCAACTTGGCCAGGTGATGGTGTCCAGGTGTCTGCTCAAGCAAGCACTGGCCTAACCATTATTGCAAGGATATTTGTGTTTGTTTAATAAACCAGAAGTCTGGTTTATTAAATCATCAGTCAATTGGCTGCAGCTGTCACTGATTACATCAACAAAGGGCATGTCTTCCACAGTGAGTGAATTCAGTCAGCTGGATTTAATCCAATCAGTTGAAGACTTTTAAGAGGGACAGACAGAGGACCCTCACTTCTTCGGCTAACCAGCAAAGCATTTCCTGAGGAGTTCATTGAAATTGCCAGTTCATTTCCTGAGGAGTTCATTGAACATCTTCATTGGAGTTGCCAGTTTGCTGCCTGCCTTACGGAATTTGGACTTGTGCATCCCCATGGTTGTGTGAGACACTTTTATAAAATCTTATGTTTATAGATACCTCTTCTTGATTCTGTTTCCCTAGAGAACCCTAATCAACACACAAGTCTTCAGTGGAATACTGAAGGGCCCCCAAGATTTGTCCTCAGCCCCCTTCTCCAGCTCACACCCTTCTGTTTCTAGTATTTTCTGCTCCATTTTCTTCATTTATCCTCTTTCCTCTGCAAAGACTTTCTTCCTTTCTTCACTTCTATCTGAAAGAAATTCATATAATTTCAGAGTCCCACCTCAGATGCCCTTTCTGCAGGAGGTGAACTTTCTCCAATCTCCTTTCTTCTTTCTCCTCCTTACCCCACTTTGAACTGTTTTACAGCACTTGTAGCATCCTATTTACATTAACTTTGGGGGCTTATGCCTGTCTCCCCTGTTTTTTTACACTGTAAGATTCTGGAGTAGTGCTATATGGTAGAAATAAAATGTGAACCACATATGTAATTTAAAATTTCCTAGTACCCACATTAGGAAAGAAAAAAAGAAATGATTGTAACTGATTTTGATACTATATATTATTTAAACCAATATATCAAATATATTATCATTTTATCATATAATTAATATGAAATTATTAACAAGATTTTTTCTTTTTTTCATACTAAGTTTTTGAAATCTGGTGTGCCTTTACATTTACAACACATCTCAGTTTGGACTGGCCATATTTTAAGTGGGTACTGTCTACCATATTGGACAGCACAATCCTGGAGGGAAAGAAGCCTTTAGTTGCTATAATGTCAGAGAGCATATTATGGCTGTTGTCCCCCTGATATCCATTCTTCCCTTCTCCTATAGTACTGAAGTCCTAATTGGATTAAAGCAGGCTAAAGACCACATTTCTCAGTCTCCCCAGCAGTTCAGTGTGCCACATGATCAGGTCAGTGGGATGTAAGCTAGAGTGAAGCATGCAGTTTTGGGTTGTGCCCCTAAAAAGCAAGGAGTGTGCCCATCTCTTCTCTTCTTTTTTCCCTGCAGGTTGAAATGCAGGTAGTGGGCCATCTTAACCATTTGGAGGAGGGAAGGCAGAGCAGCCAAACTGAAAATCTCTGAGTTTCCATCACCACAGAGCCACCGGGGAGTCCTAGATCACCTATGGGGACTGTTACCTGAGAGGGAATTTTATTTTTAAGGAGTACAGTGATCTTCATTTCCTTTCATCATTCCTAGAGACTGGATCCCTGACCTCTTGCTGTGGCTATATCCCAAATCTTTCTTTAGGTCTCAGCTCAAACTTCACTTTTTTTCTGAGTTCCTCAAGACCAGAAACTTTATATGCTCCCCTGACACCCTGAGCTTTTGCTTTCTCAGCATTCACTCATGGGACTAATAAATGTCAGAATTACCTGATCATAAGTGTCATGTAAGCAGGGACTATGACTGTCTTCTCAGCACTTAGCACAGGGCATGGCACACAGTTGACTTTTGCCTTTGAAATGGAATTGATACATTTAATGAAAATATTAAATATTTGGTTAGGGTTAGGGTTGCCCTGTGTTTGTTGAATGAATATATTAAGGGGCTTAAAGTGTAACTGAGATGCTCTTGCTCTTTGGGTTTGGTGGACTTGTCAGATCTCATTAGATTTGTCATGTTACCTATCACTGGAAGGACACTGCATACAAGGGGACGGTTGGCTGGATGGGGCTAGCTACCAAGGCAGACACACCCTACCCCAGACTGCTTTATGTGCCTTTTCCTCCTGGGCACAAAATGCAGCCTGTTGCCATGGGGTCAGCCCACACTCAGGGCTGTGCTCTGCAGGGTGGTCACTTGCCAAGTCTCCCATCACTCCCAACGTGAATCTTCAAGACAGGTAAAGAAGTGCAGAAAACTTAGCCAGAGAGTGAGATGCATTTGCACTGCCCCTGGTGCTCCAGCAGGGGGCGGTGAGGAGAGGACGGGGCGCACTCGCTACAGGAAGCATCGGACATCGTAATCCAGCTCTCCGAAGGTACACGCTTCTCCTTCACAGCAGATTCCTCTGGCAAAGGCTACATCTTACAGAAAAAGAAAATTCTTACTTTTCATTCTCAAACTGAGAATAAATTAGGAGAGAGAATAGATGTATATTATCATTCTTTGGAGCTCCATATTCTCATTGAAAGGAATCAAGGCTGCATTTCTCAAGTCTGCATTTGTCTGTTACGGTTGCATATCATTTTTTAAAAAGTGGTTCCCACTCAACAGATTGAATACTTTGCACCACATGATTTTCGGCTTCTGCTGTTCTCTCTTCTCTCTCTTTCAGTTTAGAAGGCTAACTCAATTATCCCTTTCTCTTTGACAAAACTCACATCAAATGCAAACTACATGAGGCCAGGATTTTGCTTTCACTCTTGCCAATGTGGGAGGGAAAACAGCGGCAGTGATAAGTAGCAGGAATTGTTCCAACCTTTGCCAGGTTAACGTTCTCAAGGTGCCTCAAGTATAAACACTTGTTCCTGATGTTTTCCAACTGTTTTCACTTAAAGGAAATACTTTAATATATTTAGTTCAAATTGCATGATGGCAATTATGCTTCTAAATCTGATTAAGTGACATGATAGAAGAAACCTTTGCTTTCACAAGGGGATATTTGTTATTCAATAGATGGGTCTAATTTTCCATGGTAGGAGAGAAGAATTCATATAAGCATTGCAACTGCCTTCTTTCATTAGTTATTTATAAAGCTCTTATTAGACTGGTTAAATTCACAAAGGAGAAAAAAAGATTTGTTATTGTTAATCAATTTCTAATCCAATTTATCCATTGCTTAGTTGATGGAGAACAATGCTCACCAGGGGGATTTTAATTTAGATTGCAAGTCATAATTATGCCACACATGATTTTCCTTGATAAACAGAAATTTAAATTTTTGAAATCAGTGTTTACATATTTTATCTTTGTTATGTCACTCATTTCCTCAAAAATCCCATAATAACTCCTCACTCTGTGGTAGATAAAAAACACAGTCTTTAACTTGGAATTCCAGCCTCCCCCCACACCACAATATGGTGTAGGTGGGTGGGCATTACTGCCTCTCATCAGTATTTTCAGTTCCCCCATCCCTGAGAGCTCATAGCAGGAGCTTAAGAGAGCTCAGGAGACAACACAGGTGCTGACACTTGGAGATGCTTGGAGATGCAGACAGAAGGATGTTGGGAGATGCTAAGCTAAGAGATGTAGCCCAGAGTTTGCCCCAGAGACACTGAGAGAGAACCCCCAGATGTTGGGAGAGAAATGTCCTGGGAGAAAGAAGAAAGGACACACAGGAACTGGGAGAGAGGAGCTAACATGGACACCCAGAGACACTTTGGAGAAAACCATTTTGAAACACAACCCAGGAGCCAAGGACCAGCAGACACCAGCCATGTGCCTTCCCAGCTGACAGAGCTGTTCTGGACACCATCAGCCATTCTTCAGTGAAGGTATTGTGTTGTTGATGCCTTAGTTTGTACCCTTCTATGGCCTTAGAACTGTAACTTTGTAATCTAATAAGTCCTCTTTATAAAAGCCAATCATTACTGGTATTTTTCATAACAGTAGCATTAGCCAACCAGAACACTTGCCCACCCCAAGGGACATGTTTCATAAGTGAGAAACAAATCTTGGCTGTTTTAAATCACTAACATTTGGGGGTTGTTTGTTACTGCAACTTAATTTAGTTTATCCTGACTAATGTATCAAGGATTTTTTTTTTTTTTTCATTTTAAGTTTTAGCAGCCAAATTCTATTTTCAAATGAAATCTGTCATGGAACACCTGTACATAATAACAGCAGAGAGTGTTGAGGGGGAAGGTTGGTTGAATGTGTGTTTGGGGAGATTTAGCTTCTATCTTACCTTCTACAGCAGTCCCTGATGCTCCTTTGGAACTTCCTAGTATTTCTTGGAACTCAGTTTGAAAACCAATGATCTAGTCCAAATAAATTTTACCATTTAAAGTTTTAGTCCAAGGTTACAGCTGGTGGCCTGTGAGATGGATGTGGACCTACACACATGCTTTGTTTTCTTTGGGCCCACAGTGTTTTAAAAGAATTGAAACCAACATTTAAAAATTAGGAGGTTACACATAGAATCTGGAATATGAACTTCTCTTGAAAAAGTGAAAAACTAGGCAACACCACGTCCTGTCCCTTAGGGCCACAATTCCTGCCCCTCCAATGCTCCCCACCACCATGGTCATGTCAGTTGCCACGTGACATTACATTTACCCTTCTGTTTCAGTTAGAGAAATATTTCTCTGTCCCATGTCCGTATCATAAGTGGGAAAATACAAACAGAGAGGACTGTGTTTTTCTAGAAGGAAAAGAAAGGGTGTGTTTCTTTCCAGAGTAATATTCCTAAGTGTTAAAATGAAGATTAAGCTTATCAGTGTTTTATACCCCTCATTTCACTCTTTTATGTGACAGACCTGCTGCTTCTTATAGGCTTTAGAATTTGTGACGTCTCTTATAGACCCTCACACCTGCCCCAATGGCTTGATTTCTGAAAATTTCATTCCTAAACTGCCTGGATCCAAATCAGCTGGAATGCTTGTGAAAATACAGATCATGAGTCCAACCTCAGACCTACGGATTTTGTGTGTGTGTCATGGTAGGGGCCCAGAAACCTACATTTTTCATGAGCATCTCCTTTCCCAGACAATTCTTAAGCTGGAGAATTACTGCTCTACGGGTAAGATGGTCATATATTCAGAACCCAAATTCTATAATCTGTTAAAGAATTTTATTTTCTTCTAGGCTTATGAGACCATTCAAAAGAGAGAGAATTTGGATGCCCAAATCCTATGAGCTCTGAAATTGTGTATAAGGACAATGGAATAAAATATTTGAAACTATCACTGTTCTTAAGGTTAAAAAATGAATTTTCATTGAAATGGAAAGACGGCATCTGCAGGAGAGCTGTTCAGGAAGTCAAGCCACACACTCCATTAATAAGTTTCCCTACAGAAGGGGTGACCCTAAACTCAATGTGTCAGCAGCAATGAGCTCAGCAGGAATTGCGTCTCACTCTTCTGCAATTTCACAGCTTTCTATGAGAAGAAAATCACCAGATTTGCTGATGTATCAGGCCCTCCAAATACCAGAAATAGTAAAATCATTACCTCAGAAATACAGAAGGAAATTTATGTCTCAGGAAGAAATCAAATTTATCCAATGTGGATGTCCAGAATAATCACTGACAAGGCTGCCATTTACCATCAGACAAAAGAATTATCCTTACAATAATGGGACTTCCAAATGACAAATGAGCTATTGTACATTAAGCAACTTTAATAAAATATTCTGTAAAAAAATGAAAGAAAATCTAGATTGACACTTGCATTTCCTAATTTATGTATCTTTGTCAGCTTCGCCACACAAGATGACCCAAGTATTTATAAGCTTTACATTTCTAAATGTTAGCCTACTAGCTTACTCTTATCGAGGTTTACTGCTAATGAATTATTAAAAGCACCTGATATCTGGTAAATGTCATGGGTTTCCCCTAATTTCACTTTTCTTTCAGGTGCTGTTAAGAGATAGAAAAAATTTATTAGGCACAATTGCTGCTGATTAGAATCCTTGAAATAATGGCTCCATTATTTGTTTCTAATTCTTTAATGTTTTTACATTGACAAGATTACTGGAGTACAACTGGCTTAATAAACATATATTGTGCTAAAGGATAAAAATATAGCCAAGGTAAAACAGGTGACTTTGAGGTACTGAGACTGGGAAGATAATGCAAAAGATTATTATTTGTAACCTATATTCAGAAAAAGTGTCCAAGAGTATAAAATGGAAAATAAATTCAGAGTTCAAAATGAACATAGCATAGGAATAAATGTTTGACTAGGAAAAAAAATGAATTGAGCATCAAGTTATCTCCTGGATATTAATTATCCTAGTTTCCCTTCTCCCCACTCTTGTTCACGCTAATGCATCTGCCAAAAGTCCTTTCCCCCATGTTCCCTTATGGAAATCTCACCCACCTTTAAGACGCAGCTGAAATATTAATGAAGATTATCAAGGATTCCTTACTATCACCTAAAACTCAATTATCTCAAAGCTGTCTTTTTATGGTTGGTTTATATGAATCAGGAAAGGTCCAAATATTAAGTGGTTGTCTGTCTCAAGTCTCTTCTATTCTACCTTGTCTTCCTTAAGATTTTTATTCCATGCCTTTGACACATTGGAGAAACTGGTCATTTGTCCTGAATACATCTCACATTTTGGATTTGTCCAAGGACCTAACCGGCCAGTGGGTCTGTGTGGGTCTGAAAACCAGATGGGTCAGGAAAGAGGCTCCTTGAAGTAACACGGCCTCAGCCATCACACAATCCCGTGTCACGTCTTTGAGGAGGATGTAATACCACATCTATTAAGATGAACGACACTGGGGAAATGCTGTCAGCCACATGAGAAAGTCTGAATGTTTTAGTTATCATCCATATGTCACAGTCCCGTCTTGATAACTGAATCATCTTGGCATAGAAATTCCATTTTTATGAGCTGTGTTAAAAAATGCTTTTCATAGACAACATGAAGCATCTCTGAAATGTGTAGCCGTCATTGTCATCACCATTGCTAGTAACACCCATTCTGTGCCATCACTGTTGCAAGGGTTTCCTACCTGCCAATTTATTGAATCATCACTCTTTGAGGGAGAGATAATTATTATCCCCACTTTACAGTTGAGGAAACTGAGGTACAAAGAGATTAAGTGACAAACAAGTCAATGACAATATTCTCTCTAAACTCATGGAGAACATTTGGCTGTGCAGAAAAACAACTACCACACAAAGGCAGTTTCTGAGTCTACATAAGTGATGGTGAAGGGGCCAGTTCTGAGTTCTTCCTCAGTGTCCTAGATGCTTGCTTCCCTACTTCTCATCCTCCAAAACAGCATCTCTGGGCTCTAGAATCCTCTCTTACATTTAAAAACATGGAACAATTTGATCTGTTATTTTTATGTGTTGGTTTGTGGAGATGAGGATGAAAAGAGTATTCTTAAAAAAGAGGCCAGGAATAAGCAGGGAAAAGGAGAGAAATGAAGGATTTGGGAGTAACACCCCTGACCACCCCTGATATGGAGTGGGGTGACTGGTACTAACGATGATTCACAATTGCTGGTAAGGGGAAGAGGCAGCCATGCTCTGGGCCCGGTGACCAGCTGGGGGGAAGCTCAGGTTTGTGCACTGGGCGCTGAGGAAGTCACTTAATTGCCTCCATTTCTTCATTTTAATTTCAAGAGAATAACAGCACTTACTTCAAGCATTTGTGGTGAGGGTTAAGTTAGAGAATATATATCAAATGTTAAGCACCCTTCTCAATAAAAAGAAAATCCTATTATGATTTTATGGCTGTTGAAGAAACCACTCCAGTGACTGTCAGTTCATGTCTTCCTGCCCGAGGCAAACACTGGTTGTGTATTATTAATACAAACTGATCTCCCTTCTGTGAGAAAGGAAACAGGATTGAGGAAGACCCGGGCATTATTTGTAATATCAGACAGGTTGAAAGGTGGGGAGAATGGGAGGGTAAATGGGTTGCTGTTGTACTACAGAGTATTCATGAATTTATTGACGTCATTCTGGAGATTTCTATTTCTTTTGAACAAGTTATAAAAATTCTTTTGTAAAATAGCCAACCATCAGTAACTTTATTCTTTGCTAGACACTGTTCTTTGCATACATTATCTAGTTCATTCCCACAACAAACATACAAGCTGAGAACCATCTTCATCTAACATCACCTCTGCCATCGCTGGGCTAAGCTTTCTACGTGTCAACACTAGTCTCTGCACTGACCCCAGGAGGTGGGGACTTTCATGACCCCTGAATGAATGAGCATAACTGAGCCTTGTCGGGGTCAGCTGTCTGGCCCGGGGTCACAGGCTGCCAAGGCTGGGTTCCCGCAGGAACTCCCAGTAAGAAACTGTCCAGCCAGATGGGAGGAAGTATGGCAGTGCTATTCAAAAATAAAAGAAAATAAAAGTCTGTAAACATCATTCACTACCCCACAGGGTGGCCATGGTCCAAAGTCAAATGTGATTATTCTATTAGAATCCGCTGTGAGGGGGTGCTTACCTGTGTAAGGAACTGGTGTCCCTCCATTCTCACAATGATAATTATCTCATAATGATAATTATGATAAGGCCATGCCCCCTCTGCCTTGATTATTGGGATGCTCTAGGCCAAATTATGGCTTCACGGTGGCCTGTGGGTCACCAGAAGTATTTGCTTTATCCATGGTCTGGATTTTCAACCCTGCTTATAGATTATTATTATTTATTGTGTCTATTCCTGTAGGCTGTGGTATGTTTATCAATGACATGGGTATAGAAATAGAAGGTGTGGTTATTCACATTTTAGGATATCATAAAGCTCTAAGATATTCTATAAATAAGACAATTGAAGAGAGATCCCCTGAAGTCTCAAAAGGCTGGGAGAATGGACCAAAGTGAACTATAAGACATTGAACAAGGATGACTTAAAATCTTTAACATGAAGTTTTCTGCATAAGCCAGAGCTGCGGGAAACCTGGCTTTCTGAGCCAGGGCCTGTGGAGTGGGCCAGAACAGAATTGCCACAGGCTTGACGGCCCCTGGCCAGGGCTGACCTGCCCCCAGCCCTGAAAATCACTGCTGTCCGGAGCCGTAGGTCCGCGGGAGAGTGGGCCGGATGCTGCAGGTGTGCATGATAGAGAGACGATGGAGGACCTTTCATTCATTCCACTGTCACTGACTAGCTCCTGTCATACATCAGGATTTGTTGTAGATGCAGTGAGTAGAACATGGAACTTCCACTCTGCTTCCTTGTGTGTTAACTGCAAACTCAGTAGAAGCTAAAAGTTAGTTTCCTAATTAATGGGTTCATCAACAAATGTTTCTGCACAGTGGCTCAGTGGCAGTCACAGTGCAGGCATCGGTGGCTCTAACGGGGTAGTGGTGAGAGGCAGGCCGGCCGAGGTGGGGCACACAGGGTGGGAGTGCTGGGTCAGAGAGGAGTACTGGGCTCCCTGGCACACAGTCAGCACTTCATCATTTTAACTGTGTGAGAGCAACACTAAACTATTATAACTTACATTCTTTTCAGATAACTAGGGAATGAAAGCCAGAGAGAAGCTAACCCAATCATAGACCATGCTAATTAATACTCTGGAGTACAGAGTGAGGTCAGCTTGGGAAGTCACATTATAAGAAACAAATTAATAAACTGTTACACATGCATGCTGGGTAATCACAAAAGTCAAGGAGCCAGGATCAGTTCTATATGAAACTGAAGCAACAGCAGAAGCTAAGAGTACAGAGGAGGGAAAAGAGAGTGCTTCAGAGATTTGAATAATTTCCTAGGCAGGACAATGAAACTCTTCCAAGTAGTTCCAAGGAACAGATATCCAGGACCCACAAAGAGGTGTTTTTTTGTTTTTGTTTTCATTTTTTTCCTTCCCTAATTACTTTCTTAAAATCACACTTCTTCATGAATGATCTAACTTTTTGTCAGTTAGTTGGATGCCTGCCTACAAAAGTAGTTGTGTTGAATGGATTCAAGTAATGGGTGGGAGGTTTCAATGACTTCTTAAGTTCTCTTCAACCTAAGATTCTATGAGTCTAAAAAATACGGTTGTGTTTAGGTGTGAATGATCAGTCAAGGCCTCTGGTCAGTTTGGGGTTGGCATTTGAAGTCTTGGTCATCTCTCTGGAATGGAACGATTTGTCTCCTATAAAATGAATTGAAGGCATCAGCTCTCAGTTTTGACAGGACAATTTAGGTAAACTATTAATTTGCATTATACCTACGTCTGAGCCTATATAATCTGAATTAATCCTGTAAAGTGACTGGGGGGCAATTACCACAAAACACAATCTCCAATCTCCTGCCAACTGCTGGTCAGGCACGAGGACAAATTCCCGGGAGCTGCCGGCCGTAGCCCAGTTTACGCGGGAACAAGAACCCTCCCGACCTGTCACTCAGCGGGGTCAGGAAGGGATCCTCTCTTCTTTCAAACCCTTTCCCCCCATATTCCCCTTTCTCTGCCTGGACTTAATCTTTACTCTCTGTTCCTGATTATAAAATGCACAATTTATGTTTTCCAGCCATTTAATCCTACCTTCGGCAGGAGTTCATATTTTCATACCTCCATTTACTACTCACTGCAACCTCCATTACATCACTCATTGAACCATATTTTATTAATATGTTTTCATGTCTGGCCTGAATCGCTCCCACATCCTCCACCCCCAGAGTGAGCTTCTTGGCTTTTTTTCCTTTGTATCCTCTGTACAAAGTGTAGTCCCCAGTATCTAAAAGGTGCTCAGTACATAATGGTAGAAGAAATGAGTGACCTACCTTTTTGAACCCATGGGAATGAATTTCTGTACTCTTATTTTTGGTGGTGAAGTTTCTGATAATGTGTCTCCTTGGAAACACTTAACTGACAGAAGTATTTATTACACATGTTCGGCATAAAAGTCATACCATTTTTAAAGTGCTACAGCCGACTAATAACTTAGTTTGCAATCACCGACTACAAAAGAAATGATTGCATGAATCTCTGAGATTCCAGGTGTTAATTCAATAGCAAAAAAATGTGTGTGTCCGTGTAATTTAGTTTCTGATGGCTGGGAGTTGATGTGTACAAGCTTTTTAATACACAAAATCAGATTCAAGACCTTCTATAGTTGCATAGACTCAAAGGAATAGAAAATGCCTCCAAAGGTCACCCAGCACAAACTCCTGCCTCCAGACAGAATAGGATAGAAAAGAACATGTCCACTGCCTGTCCTTTAAAAGCCTGTCTCAAGGAGAATAGAAATTCGTGCTCTTTTTACCTTAGAAAAGCTTTACTGAGGGACAGCCATTGTTATCTTGGCATTCTCCATCATACATAATAAAAAATTCTCCTTGACTATATATATTTTTATTTCTTTATTAGAGAAGTTGTGGGTTTACAGAACAGTCTTCTGTAAAATACAGAATTTCTGTACACCATCCTATTATTAACCTCTTCCATTGGTGTGGTACATTTGTTACCATTGATGAAAGCACATTTACAATTGTACTATTAACTATAGTCCATGGTTTAACTTAGTGTTCACTCTTCATGAACACAACACAGCTATTTGCATATGTAACTAGCCTGGCTATTCCTGGACCCAAAAGAGACAGTGCTATTAAGGCAGAAGTTATACTTTTGATAACTTTTAAGAAAATAATGTCAATTCAAGCTTTTATATTTGATCTCTCTGTAAAGCAAATTATAGAAGGTATAATCCTACATCATTTGGGTTAAAAAACAAAACAAAAGCATCTTATGTTATTTACTTATATACAACCCAACATTTTCCTTTTTAAGCACATGCAGATATATATTTCAGTGCTGTTAATCACATTCACAATGCTGTGCTAACATCACCATCATCCATTACCCAAAACCTTTCCCTTGTTCCAAATGGGAACGCTATAGATTATCAGCCTTAACTTCCCATTCCCCATCCTCACCCTGTCCCCTGGTAACCTATATCCTAGATTCTGACTCTGTGAGTTTGCTTATTCTAACTGCTTCATAAAATTAAGATCATATATGTGCCCTTCTGTGTGGCTTATTTCACATCACAGAATGTCTTCAAGGTTCATCCAGGTTGTTGCATGTATCAGAAAGTCATTCCTTTTTACTTCTGCCCAGAAAACTACAAAAGATTGCTAAAAGAAATCAAAGAAGACCTCAGTAAATGGAAGGACATTTGTGTTCATGGATTGGAAGGCTAAATATTGTTAAGATGTCAATCCTATCCAAAGCGATTTATAGATTCAACTCAATCTCAATCAAAAGTCCAATGACCTTCTTTGCAGAAATGGAAAAATCAATCATCAAGTTTATATGGAAGGGCAAGAGGCCCGGAATTTCCTGTTGTATTTTAAGACCATTTCCATTTGCTCTGTCCTCAGCAGAGCTAGAGAACATCAGTCAACATCTCCCATATAGTGTCCCTCAATACACTGAACACAACCCCTGGGCTTTGTTTTCCTCTGACTTAATAAGCCCCATTCCTCAAGCTTGTCTTCATAGATCAAATTTGAAACTCTTTATCATTTTAATCATTTTTGTGGTTCTCATTTGAATCATTACCAATTCATCTACATCCCACTTAAATATGTTTGGCCCCAAAGTAAACATGAGAGTAATGCAGAACTGCCCAGAGCTAAGATTAGGAGAGAACGTTTGCACAGCTCTTGCATGTTATAATTCTATGACAACACCACAGGGACATGTGGGCATTTTCTTTTTGGTAACAGTAACACCAAAGTCCTGGCTCAGCAGCTGATCCTCGGCAACTCTCCCTCCCAGGTCTTTTTCAGCAGTGCCTGAGGGAAAAAGTATTTATTCCCAATATTAGCTGTTTATTCCTTCTTTCAGAAAGAAAATGATTTATTGTGAGATCAAGAAGAATTGACAGAGCCTCAAAAAGAGGGTAACCCCTTGAAGGCTTGTGAGCCAGGCGGGAGCCTCTCGGAGTGCAGCGGGGCGGGAAGGGGCAGGGCAGATGGAGAGCGCTGTGCTGTTTCCAGAAGCAGCCACCAGTTCACCTGCTGCTGGGTTTTTTTTTTGCATAAAAGAATACCCATTCAGTATAGCAAGGGCTTCGTTTTTTTTTTTTTTAAGAAGCTATAAATGTGTAATTTAAAATTGGAATCTCCCAAGTGAAGACAGCAATTAACTAATTAAAAAATGTTAAGGTATTATGCAGCCCAACCCTGCAAGCCTGGTTTTGCCCAGGACACCAACCCTCTACCTTCCTTATTATTTTTTGTAATAAATTTCTGAAGATATGCGCATCACTGAGAGACATATTTTTATAACTACATACTTTAATAAAATTGTGTTTTAAAGAAGCTTTTTAAGGAACTATTCACTTTCTAGTGACAGAATTCCAGATAGGTGGCACCTAAAAATGACAAAAATCTGCGTAGATGAGCTTCCTTTATGCTTTGTAATCAGTCACCCATCATGAGACCTTTAGACTTTATGGAGTGTGGGGTTTTGTGTTAGATCTCTTCTTTGAGTTGTTTTCAAGTTAATCTAATATCAAACTAATGCAACAAAGGCAAGGACTATTGAAATGTACCCATTATTTGTGCGTAGTATTCTAATTTTCAAACCCAGCAGGTTCAATTTATTTACAAAGTTTGGTCTAAGATAGAGTTCTCAGTGTAGAAAGACAATTTAGCCAAAATGCTTTACCCTAATTACACAGCACAGCTATTTGCATATGTAACCAGCCTGGCTATTCCCAGACCCAAGAGAGACAGTGCTATTAAAGCAGAAGTGACATTTTTGATAACTTTTAAGAAAATGATGTCAATTCAAGCCTTTACATTTTTTATCTCTCTGTAAAGCAAATTATAGAAGGTATAATCCTACATCATTTGGGTTAAATATATTGGAGAGCAACAACTAATTTATAGAGATTCCTCCCTGTGGGAAGTAGGTTTATGACCATTTTGTAAGAGAGGTTGTTTTGGCCCCTTGGGTTTGGATAAAGGAAAGTTTTCATTATGCCAGCAAAGCCAGTCCTGATGTGATGTTCCTCTGTCAAAATGGAAAATGCTATTTTAAAGAGGTCACTGATCTTTTGTTTGCTGTAGAAAATGAAGTAATCTCTCAGGATGATGGACTCAAGCTAGAACAAAGGACAGTTTACCTTAAAATTTGATAAGGCATTTCTAACATTTATAAACAGTGACATTGTTTCCTAGGAGGGAAAAATAAATTTTCTTTATAGAGATTTTAAAAAATAGATGGGACAATCATTTGAAGAGATTGACCTATGAGGCTTGAATCCTTTTGCATTGCAGGAACTGCTGAATTTGTCAGATCGGAGGCACAATATAAGTTCAAAGAAGAAAGGAAAATAAATTCGAACTAGATGTTGTCTTCTGCATATATGTCATTCAGATGATCTAAACTTTTGCAAAAAAAAAATGATAGCATTTATCAAATTTCTCTTCCAAGAAAATAAAATAAACTTTATGAGGCTTAGGGTTACTGGTACAAACTGGAGAAAAGTCCCCTTATTGTTAGACTCTCAGGGAGTTGGCAATAAGGATAATAAGCATTATGAAGGATGAGAGAAATAATAACGCGTTTCATGGACTCCACAACTGTGTCTGCCACATTATTGCCGTACAGGGTCTCAGCCATGACAATTGCCTGGTCCCATTAAGAATTATGGTCACACTGTCGCTAGTCTATTCGGGGACACCAGCCCCTCAGGACAGGAGCAAATGACAGCACTGACCTGTCCCAGTGACCGGACAATCTTTTAAAGGAGTATCACTAAATCGCAGCATCCTCAGGCCAGAGGTCAAGATGAGAAAGAGCATCCAGACGGCAAGTTGCCAGGCTACTGTGGAACTCAAGTGGCAGATGGGTTGATCTTAGGGGGAAAAAAATCTGCCAGCTGGTGCAGAAAACATTAGTCTGGGAGAAGAATCTCTCACTTTAGTGAAGACAGCTCCTGCAGCTCCAATCATTACAATCTGCGGAAAAGCTGGGGCTTGCTGAGAGGGCTCGGCTGAGTCTCCGGGCTACATTTCCATTTCCTCCTAATGTTTTCTTCCCCCCTTCCTCCCTCCCTCCCTCCCTTCCTTCTTTCATCTCTATCATCTTTCTATCTATGTATCTATGTATCTATGTATCTATCTATCTACCTACATGTGCACACGTGGCCCCATCTTCATTACCACGAGGATATTCTGCCTCAGGGTCAAAGTCCCAAAATAATACAGCGGCTTGATGGAAATAAGAAAACAAATATTCCTATTTTTTTCAATGATCCACAAGAGACAATATTACTAAAATAGTAAAAGGAACAATTTATAATTTTTATTAGTAAAAAATAGTCTGAACAAAATTCCTCAGAATGCTGCAAACATGGAAAACACACACACACACACAAACACACACACACACATACATTCCAAACCTAGCAAAATGATTTGAAACATCTCAAAGGAAATTACCAGTTATCAAAATTAACCTCCATGAAAGGCAAATGAAAGCAGAAATGCACATTGGTCCAGAAGGGAGGCTCTGGCAGAGAACAGACATGGTGGGGCTTAATAGAATAAAAACTGATTTTGATAAAATGTATTGATAATAAAATTTATGTAAATTCATACCAAGAAAGGAAAGTACTTGGCAAACAACCACAAGGGACTCCTAGTTGGTAAAGGTGAAAAATTTAATAGGCTGACAACTGCACATTTCTCATGGTCATCATGAAAGATGATTTATTAGGCTTCTCTTGGTTCACCATATTTAACCCTTCTGGCTTCGATTGTGATTCTTGGTGAAACAGTTGACAGGGTTTGCTGTTAAACTGGTATCCAAAATAACCAGTTGGCCAGACTGATGTTCTTCCCACTTTTTAAAGTTTTAAGGGAATTATTCTGCATGAGGAGAAAACGATGCTAGAGTGAGTGAATACGTGAACATGTGGAGACCAGTTACCCCAACATTTATTGATGACACTCAGTATTTTTCATGTCAACAGTCATTGGTGCTGGAAGTTAACATTATTATTTCCAGTTAAACCAAAGTGGTACAGGCTTTTTTTTTTTTTTTTTTTTTCCTGATTTTTTCGACTATCTCTATGCTTTAAAATAGAGTACCTTTGCTAATTATATTCCACAATATTAGGTAATTTTAGGAGTATTAGACGTCAGCCTGCCTCTCTGTAGGAGAAATTCCGATCTCACCTCCATCTAAGACTGCTCCCAGGATTTCTCTGCTCAGGACCAGGACAAATTCAACTCATTAGAAATTCAGATGCTTATGCGTTTTCTCTTTGGGGACTGTTCTGGTTTGCTAATGCTGCCAGAATGCAAAACACCAGCGATGGACTGGCTTTTATAAATGGGGGTTTATTTGGTTACACAGTTACAGTCTTAAGGCCATAAAGTGTCCAAGGTAACACATCAGCAATTGAGTACCTTCACTGGAAGATGGCCAGTGGCATCTGGAAAACCTCTGTTAGCTGGGAAGGCACGTGGCTGGCGACTGCTCCAAAGTTCTGGTTTCAAAATGGCTTTCTCCCAGGACATTCCTCTCTAGGCAGAAGTTCCTCAAAAATGTCACTCTTAGTTGCACTTGGGGTATTTGTCCTCTCTTAGCTTCTCCAGAGCAAGAGTCTGCCTTCAATGGCTGTCTTCAAACTGTCTGTCATCTGCAGCTCCTGTGCTTTCTTCTAAGTGTCCCTCTTGGCTGTAGCTCCTCTTCAAAATGTCTCTCACAGCTGCACTGCGTTCCTTCTCTTTGAGTCAGCTCATTTATATGGCCCCACTGATCAAGGCCCACCCTGAATGGGTGGGGTCATGCCTGCCTACATGGAAATTATCTCATCAGAGTTATCACCTACAGTTGGGTGGGGCACATTTCCATGCAAACAACCTAATCCAATCATTCCAACTCAATGCCAACTAATATGTCTTCCCCACAAGATTGCATCAAAGAATATGGCTTTTTCTGGGGGACATAATACATTCAAACCAGCACAGGGACTCACAAAGATGAATAAACTGATTATAGAAATAATAAATTGGTTGTCTCTTAAACTATTACACACTCAATCTATGACAGGAAATTCCCATGTGAGCTTCAGATATCCTTTTTTTTTTTAAAGGACCCACTCCAATCTTCAAAAAAATGTTTACAAGATACACTGTCTAAGGGAAATGCAGGCAAGTAGGTGAACAAACAAAGTCACAATGAGGAGGAGTCACAATTTGGAATTCTACTGGGGAATATATTTTCCACATATTCAGACAGTATGTTTCTTTGTTGCTGCTGATGTTTGAAACTTACATATGACTTTCCCCTTGGACATTGCAGGATGGGACTATAGAAACAGTGTTCATACAGCAAGCATGAGAGTTGGGTTCAGCTTTGAGAAGTATTGCTGGAAGCTGGGTCATCTTGCACAGATATCTAACTTTTCTAATTTTGTTTCCTTCTATAAAAGGATGTCAAAAATAATGCCTTACTGAGAGAGATGTAGAGGACATCAGTTGAGATCACTGAGGTGGCAGCACTTTGTGTAAACCATAAAGGTCTATGAAAACTTGGTTGCTATTGTAATTACTGTAATTCCAATAGTTATCACCCGAGTAGCATGGATCCAGTTCTCTGACAGCTGGTAGCCCCACCATCCAGCTCCCTGCCCCCATGGACCTTCCTATGGGCCCTGAGCTTCCTCAGGGGCTCAGCCTTATTCCCTGTGAGTTCCCGAGCTGTTTCCTGTCTCCCTCCCTGTTCCTCGATAGGAAGCCTCATGGAGTCCATGGAGCTTAATTCACTTTTTTGTCCACTTTTGGTTTATTTTGGTGTGACCCATAACAGCTATATTTTTATCTCCGGAAGGAGGTGTGAATATGACCTACGATCCTAAAGACTGAAACTGACTTCTTTGTGACTCTATTATCTAGTGCCTTTTTTTGACATATGCTAGGATCTCAGGGACTGGGAATAGATGACTGATTGAAACAAAGAAAGAAACAATGAATCAATCAATAAGGGGATCAATGAAAAAGAAGTAGAAAGGGGAAAGGAAAGCAGAGGCCTTCTTTCCTCACATTTCTGCAAACTAGAGATACTTAGGGTTCTTTGGACAAGTTGTACATAAAAGCACTGGATGTCAAATGTGGTCATAATCCAGGGAAACAGTATAAACAGGGCCTGGGCCATGTGAGAGTGTCAGGCCATGGAAGGCTGGGGCTGGGAATGTGAGCAGTAATTTAGGGCAGAGTTTTATTTGGGGGGTGGGTGTGTGCGATGGGTTGGGGTACAAGAGGTGAAGAAGGAAAAGTCTGACAACAGAATAATATCAAGACAGGTTATTTGGGGGATGAAGTTGAGAAGATCTGAACGTGAGGAGCAAGGATGAGAGAAAGTGAGGGAAGAGCCTAAGTTCCAAGGATCTGTAGCTAAGCTTCCGGCTTTCTAAGTAGGGAGTGATGAGGAAGGCCAGACTGAGGGGTGGACAGTCTCTGTGACGTGGGAAGGTTGGGATCAGGGACCCCCTTTTGAAGAGATAGGGTCCAGAGGAAGAAGCCCGGCTACTAGGGAACTGAAGAAGACTCTGCTACCCAGGGGCTGGGAGATAAGGTGGGATCTGTTTCCCAGAGAACTCAGGACATGGCAGGAATCCACCACCTCCAGGAGGGGGCTAGGAAGACCACCGGAGTCAAGCTGCTCACTGCTACTCTCACGGAAGGCAGCACCTGACTCCTTTAGGCTCCCTTTCACCTGAGGCCAGGTGGGAGTTGAAAGGCCCAACTGCCAGTTTAAGATGGAAAATATCATCATCACAAGATGCACGAAGTACTTCCATTTGTGTCTTATTTCTTTGAGAAAGTCTTAAGCAAATGTGCAGTACTTCCTAGGCTATTCTGTAAATAGTTTTAATAATGTATAAATTGACCATACTGATAAATCCCATTTTTATTGTTATGCCTTCATCCAATAACATTTACTGAATATCTGTGATGTGCATGATACTGAGGAGAGAAATAAACATGCAGCTATGTTTTCCTCCTTTGTATTATAAAGAAAATGTAATAGTATTATAAAATGCTTTTAAAAAAGGAATAAAGATTATCCATAATATTCTAATATTAACCTGATAACTTTCTTTATTCTGGATTTCCTGAGAGTTCTTATCCATGTGTATACATTTCTTTTTTATAGTTCCACTCATAGTCCATGTAATTTTGAGGGGCTTCTTCTTATCTGGCTATACTGTTTTTAGAGTTGATTTTTATTTTTCAGGTATTTAGTTGTGGGACTCTTAGGCCACAAGAATCAGTATTTCAACATTCAAAGGAGAATTGCTTAAAATGAGCAACAAATTTACTTCATTTATTACTATTTCATCTGTGTTTTATTTGAAGCAATATTTCATTCTACTACCATAATCATTAAAGTGGAATTCTCCCTAGCACTAATTTGAACATTGAATAAAGATGAAATTAAAAGAGCTCATTGCCTCATTCAATGCATCTAGACTTCTACATGATCATAAACTACTTAAAATCTAAATGCACCTACTTCCAAATTGGTTAGCTTTCACCTTGTGCATTGAAGTCCTTCTAATGGGATGTTAGCCAATGGAAATCATCAGTGTTTAAGCACAATCACTCAGTGCAGCTAGATGTTAAAGGAAAAGGAAAAAAAATCTAAATGGCTTTTCACACAAGCACTGAAAAAAATTAATCACTTGATAATCTCTGGGAAAGAGGATAATTTTTTCTCCCTCTAAAACTGTGAAGTTCATCTTTACATAATTTATCTCAATGACCTGCAAGTACTGCATATAATTATTAAAAACAACCATGCTAAATCAACCCAGCTCTTAAGAAGCTTCCCGGCAGTACTGCTAATGCAATATCCAACTCTACTTAACATTACAATATAGAGCCAGTTTGTTATCAGTGTTTTTAAGATTTTGCTGTAAGGAGAAAAAGGCAGAAACATGATTCTTGAATAAACCGGTATTTTAATGGATGCATTTATGATGAAAATCAAGTTGATCCTTTCGGAGAGTTATTTGTCCCTCATTCTGTTATGCATCATTCTCAAATGTCATGTTTAATCCACAGCCTCAATAAAAAAATAATTTTCCTCTGATTAATGAAAGAAATGTAATATTAAGAGTTAGTAGTAGTGTTGATTTCAATTTGAGTGTTATGGAGTAAACAGGTTTTGTAATTGTTTGCCTCGGGAAAGCCCTACACAAGGTAATTCTCTCTACAACACGGAAGCAAAAAATAATCTCTGCCTTCTTTTATCTAGGGAGCATATTTTCAATCACAAGTCTGTGATTGACAAGGATGAGTCTATTTAGCTATGGCAGAGTTCGATGTGACTGACATATTTACCCAGTTCCACTCTTTCTGACCAATCTTTATGGATCTGGGAGCAGAAGGTAAATCTAGAATCACCAAATTTGGTTACTCACGTGGTGACAGCAAAATGCATCAAAACCACTGAATCTTGTGGCTTCACTGGATTCTGCGTTGGTGAGGCCATAGCCACACACGTGTAAAATGAAATCAGAAGTGGAGGCGGTGGTGACAGAAACCTACACTTGCAATGAAGTAGTGCAGAAATATACACACCTTGTTCCAAAGGCAATTCCTGGTGTTGACATTGTGCTATAGTTATGCAAATGCAAGCAAATGTAAGTCCTGGAGGAAACCGGGGGGAGGGCACCCGGGACCTCTCTGTGTGATCTGTACAACTTCCTGTGACTCTGTATTTTTTTAAGTTAAAGTGAAATGGAATCAAGGGGGCTATTATTTCCTTTGGGAGATCTAACCTGGTAGAAGTGAGTAGCCCTGTGGCTTCAAGCTGGAGAGAGATCTGGCCTCTCTAAGGCTGTGTTTGACACAGGAAATGGAAGCCACTGGCCTGCGGCTGGGGTAGGGGCGGGTGCAGGACACTTACTGCCTCGCTGGCAGCTGGACGGTACCTCTGAGAGGAGGGGCAGGCGGACAACACAGGGGAACTGAGAGCGGACCGGCTCCCCGTCACCCCATCCCCGTGCACAGAAACACTCCACACGGCAGCTCCTCCGGCCCATGGGTGCAGACGGGAGCTGCATGAGGCAGCCCCGGGCTGGAGGGCAGGAGAAGGACAGTCCCTGGGGCTTCCCAGGCCCGCGGAGATGCAAAGGGCTGAGGCTGCAGTGCCGGCCGCTTTCTCCGGTTGTGCAGTCGCAGGGTGAGGGGTGCACCCAGGGGGCGAGTTGTGAGAGTCCCTGACCCCGTCTGCCCGGTCCCTGCTCCCACCCGGAAAGCTCATCTGCTCTTCAATGCATCCCCCCACCCCCGCCGCCACCACAGCACTTAGTGGGGTGCCCTGCACTGGGTCGGCACCCAGTGAATGTTGGCTGAATTGAAGTAAATGGAAAGAAAATGTCACGCAGAGAGAAGCCTCCATGAGGCAGCAAGGCCAGGATGGACAGTGCAAGAAAATCTCCGACCTGCACACGTGCCTGAGCGCACACACTCAGAAAGCTACACTAGTGTTCAGGGGCAGCTCAACAATAAACACCATTTTTTTTTTTTTTTTTTTTTTTTTTTTTTTTTGCTTTGGTTTGTTTACCCCAGACTCCAAACAGAAAGCACCACCCCCCAAAAAAAGTTCAAAATATTTTTTAGAATGCAGGGACAACGTCCCCCTAAGGCATCTCCCTAGAAAGTTTAGAAAGCCTGGGAAGAAGGGCTTTGGTTAAGCACTGGGATGGAGTCAGCACGCTCAGGTCCAGGTGGGTTGACCCCAAGACATGGCGTGAGGGCTGTGATGGGGGAAATCGGGGCGACCTCACGAGGTACTAAGAGGGGGGCACTAGAGGGAAGAGACCAAGGAAAAAGAAGAGAGATGCTCATCTTTCATACGTTCCTCTAATTTTCACCTAAGTCTATGGTATGCTCAAAACATTTATATTTATATGCTGTTTAAGATCGTTGTTAAATTTAGCTCCCACCTTCATTGATTATCTCATTCTTGCAGTGCCTTGCAGACTCTAGAGAAAAGGGTGTGGCTGTCAGTGAGTGTCTCAGTCTTATTCTCATGCCCACACCCGGGACTAGAATAAGACTCTATTGTCAAACAATTTGAAACCACCTTGAAGAGACTGAGGGGATTTAGCAAACAGAAAAATCATCCAAATGGATTTAATTTCTTTCTAACGAGCAGCAGAGCAGCAGACAATGTCAAAGGGAGAACATGGAGGTAATTGGTAGTGATGGTGGAGGAGAGAATTGAATAAAATCTTTCCCAATGATAACCCCATGTGAAGACTGGCTGTGACTGGCTGTAGTAGGTGCATAGTTGACAGAAGACTGTGCTTGGGGAGCTTCAACGACATTTTTCATTGTAGTACTATATATGTTTATACCATAGAATTTGTCATTTTAACTATTTTATATGTACAGTTCTGTGGTATTAGTTGCATTTACAATATTGTGCTACCATCAGCACATTCTATCACCGAAGCATTTCATTGCCCCAAACAGAAACTTCTTACCCATTAAGCAATAAACTCCCCATTTCTTCTCCCCGGCAGTACCTGGTTTCCTCTGATTTAATTTCTGTCTCTATGAATTGATCTATTAAAGATATTTCATAAAAGTGGAATCATACAATATATGTCCTTTAGTGAATGATCTATTTCAGTCAGCAAAATATTTTCTAGGTCTATCCATGTCATAGCATGCATCAATGATAAATTTGTAATAACGTTTGAAACACTTCAGAGCTTTCTTCACTTTCTTGGCTTCTCGAAATAATGCTCAAATCTAAAAAAGGAATCAATTCTTTATTCTGGCATTTCTATAAGGAGGAAAAAAAACCTGACCATTCACAAAGGTTAGTAGCTGATAGCTTAAGTATCAACAGGGAAGATAATGGCTAGAGGTGCCCTTCAGGTTTTCTATTCAGATCTTATTTAATCAGTGAATGGGAGAACACCTTTAAATGTATTCTCATGAATACTACTTTGATTATTGTAAAAGATGAATTCAATGTTTAATGTAAGCTTGGCTTATTAGAAAATTGGTCTTTCAAAAACAAAATACAGTGAAGACACTTTACATAGAAACTAACTACACTCCTCATGTGCATCACTGTATTGCTGATGTTTATTCTGGGATCTGATCACGCTCAGTTATCATAAATGCTTGTTGGAATTAACTGCAAGGCATAATCAGATGCAAAAAAAAAAAAGATTGTTGGGTGTCATTACTAATCAACTAATGTTCACTGGTCTCTTCTCCCATGTGTGCAATCTCTTATTAAATCCTGGACTTAAATGAATTTGTACCTTGAAGGGTCTCAAAGTTATAAGAAAGAACAAGGGCTGACACTCTTCAGTCCCCTCATCTAAGGGGATGAGTCTTAGGATGGGTTGAGAAGCAGGAGACCCTAAATTTGGACAAAATGATGAATAAGAGAGTGATAAACAATAACCATATACGAACACTCCATTATTCATTTGCCCAAATATATTATTCATTTTGCACCATGGAAGAACATACTTTCCATTTCAAATAAATGTGTTGCTGATCCATCCCTACAGGTCTGAAAAATCACTAAAAACAAGATGAAATGAAGATAAAAATCTTTTTGCAATAAAATCCCATGAAAATCATCCAGAAATTCAATTGCATAGAAGAGTGCATTGAAGATATGGGTGTTGCCCTAGGGAAGCTCTCTTTCTTTTTGAGTATCACACATGCCATTTTTATAGTTAAGCAACAACCTGAATAAACCTTGCCCTCAAAGAAAGGATGCATTACCTGTGACTGCATACAGCACAAGCATCACTGCCATATTTTACAGTATCCTGAATTATTTTCCCTGGATGATAAGACAGCAACACTTTATTACATATACTACCAACATGGGATGCTCTAAAAGCAAAGGAGTGGACTCTGATCTTCAAACATGGCCCATTTAGGAAGCGTGTTTCATCTTTGGATTATCAGGTCTTTCCATTCAATCACTGGGGACATGAAGATACCTTCCTTCCGAGCCTCTGTGAGCATCTTCTGCTTGGTAGACCCCTTCACAACAACCTCCACCACACACAGGGAGCCCAAACTCGGCATTCAATCAGTCCTCTGGAAACTCTGGGTGGGAATTACTCACTGAACATGAGCTTCATCAGAAAAGACATGCGACCAAGTAACTTTAATTTTATGAACTTTGCACAAGAGAAAGCTTTATTGGGTTTGGTGATGTGTCAGGAAGGATGTTGATGGGTGGGAGTACGTGTTTCTCTTTAGAGAGGTATTTTTTTTTTTTTAACTGAGTTGGTTTTAAATGTGATATTTAACAGAATGTTTCCGAATTGTGCTGCATCTCCAGGGCATTAAAAAATCCATTAATAACGTGTCTGTGGTCGTCCGAATGTCTCCTATGAAGCTCGGGCCATGTGAAGGGCTGACTCTCCCCGAGAAGCCACCACAGGCTTGTGAGGAGGGAGAGGAGGGGCTGGAGATGGAGATGTGCTGCCTCGTTGGCAAGTGGCGAGGACAAGCAAGGCAATGGATTGGTGAAATTTTCCATTAAATCAAGAAAAACATAACTTGTCCCTAACATCACTCTGATGGCTTCTTAGACCAGCTGTTTCCCCGGCGCCCTACTGAGGAACAAATTGCTTTCCTAGCAGGACATTTGGACATTCCTGCATTAATAGATACGGATCCCAGCATGCCCAGCCACGCGAGAAGGCAATTTAACATGAGCAACGCTGTCATCTCAATTTAGGACAACAGCTAGGATGTCCTACAGGGCACTGCAGCAGCTTCTAGGAGTACACTACGTAAGACGTCCTCACTGGCTTGAGGCTACAGAAAGCTGGTGTTTCTAGTAAACAGTCAGACCAAGGATGATGGAAAATGTGAGGCAAAAATGACAGCTGCATTGTAGTCTCCGTGAACATCAGTTTCAATTCGTGTAACTCACTTCTGCAGAGAACTGAGATCAGGTTTTAGAGCATCTACACTTCAAGCCTGATCTTATCACACAAACACAAAACAAGAAGCTCAATGACCCTGAATAAATAAAGGAATGGATAACATGGGACTTCAGACATTGCATTTTCAGGTCTGAGGACATTTTAGTATAAAAGAGGTAACTTCTTGTTTAATTCTCACACTCAGTTGTCTACCCTTGATGCTGTGCATGACAAAAATGAGTGGAAGCTCTTTTAATTTGCATCTCATAACGCTAGGCTGTATGTAAGAAAAATCCCTGTCTGTGTTTTTTCAAACCTAAATGCATTATGTATTGGTACATAATTTAGTAATAGTTTCCATTTTATTTTCTCCATAATAAGGATAAATCCAATATATACATATTATGCCAAGATAATATTTTTGACAAGAATCCTCATAATAAATTAGCTTCATATCCAATGTCCAAAACCTAAAGATAACTAAATTTTTCTTTTTCTTTTTTAGCAATATCCATTGACATATCAGTTTATTTGGAATCATGCTGGTTCTTACTAATTATATTGAGAAGGAGTCATATATAAATTGAGAAGAAAATATATTTATGTGTAAGAAAAATACAAATATATCTCCTTCTAGACCAAATATCTCTAGGTGGAGACAGAAAATGACACAGTAGAGTCACACTTGAGTTCACTCACAAACAATGCTAATAATTCACACATCAATTACAGTGCTTTCCACAGTGTCATTCTGCATTAGACACACTCACAAAATAGCTCAATTGGTCATTACCATGATCATTCACCATGGAACTGGCTATGAGACAGGTTATAAAGCCATTATTATTGTGTCATAAATGTCCTGATTGCCAACCTTTATTGAACATTCCATGTGTCTTCAATGAGGTAACATTGTTTTAACAATTTCATAGGAATTAAATATTTATCTTAAATACGCTCCTTCCTTCCTCCCTTCCTTTCTTCCTTCCGCTCTCCCTCCTCCCTCCCTTCCTTTCTTCCTCTCCTTCTCTCTCTTTCTCTCTCTCTTTCAAAACCTATGCATACATATAGAAGCTAAACCTTTCACAAAATATCATCTGAGAAAAATCACAAAATATGGATAACACTCTGTAACCAGAGAGGTGACCATCAGAAATGTGGGATTAAGTGGTAAGATTTCCCATATCATTTGGGTATTTGGAGGGAAAAAAAAATGAACACAATTCAGTCCATGGATTAAAAAAAAATTCCTCACCAGGAACTTCACATTTTTTGTTACCACATTTTTAAAATCCCAAACCCTTTACTTATTGCCATCATTGTCTATTTGTAGAAAGGCAAGAAAATAATAACAGAGTTTTCTTTGCATACCTCTATCTTGCACATCCCAAAGCAGGTTAGAATGATCTGGTAGACTGTGGATCCTTGAGAGCAGGGAGGGTGTCTTAGTCCTGTATTTCTACCACCTAGCAAGATGTCTGCCATTCTATACATGTTAGACAGGCACTGAAATAAATGTTTCCCACTAGAAAAAATGTTGTGTTCCTATACAAAGATGTTTCAAAACTATCTCTGGTCCCAGCAATAGTTAGAACCAAAGAGTAGGTGAAGTTGAAAGTTTTGAACTTCAGAAGGATTATAACCTTCAGGACTGCATATCTCTGAGGTTCCAACTGCACCTCATCTATTTGCACAGGATATTTGGTTCATCAAATACAAAACCAAGAAAGATCAACTTGGTGGAGCTGAAGAAACACAGCTTCAAAGGAATTCTGAAGATTAAAACAGTTTTCAAAATTCTACTTTCACCAATTTTCAATGTACAGAATAACAAGGATTTTCCTGCTAGAGTGAAAAGTTCATCTGCTTTCCTCACAGATGAGTAGGTGGGAGCAGGACAGAGCCTGCCAGAGAGTGGGGTTGGCTGTTGTCCCCACATTCATCTGATACACAGGATCACAGGAAGCTGGATGCGAAATTCTAAAGCCCATGGTTTGTGTGTGTGTGTGTGTGTGTGTGTGTGTGTGTGTGTGTTCTACACATTTCAAAACACCAAATGTGTTTGTTTAAGCTTTTTTCATCTCCACTCTGATCAAACAAATGATATTTCAATCCCTAAATGTGAAAATAAGACTTTGAAGCATAAGGGTCATTTATTTTCTGGTGTGTGTGTATGTGTGTGTGTGTGTGTGTGTGTGTTTAGGGTTTTGTGTGAGAAGGCAGCAGGAGGCCATAGGAGCATACAGTATAAGGCTATCCCTTTTAAAATGGGAGAATAAGCTTTGCACACAAAAAAGTTATTCTACAGAGTTGCAAGCCTGAGTAAGGTTAGGTGTGAGGCCTGAGTAAAGTTAGGTGTGTCCTGGGGAAGGTTAGGTGTGTGTCCTGGGGAAGGTTAGGTGTGTCCTGGGTAAGGTTGGGTGTATGTCCTGCGTAAGGTTAAGCATGTGTCCTGGGTAAGGTTAGGTGTGTGTCCTGGGTAAGGTTAGGTGTGAGGCCTGGGTAAGGTTAGGTGTGTGTCTTGGGTAAGGTTAGGTGTGGGTCTGGGTAAGGTCACATGTGTTAAAGTTAATGTCAAGGGAAGTCTTGGACCCCTAAGAGCAGACTGATGAAAGGGTAAAACTGGAAGGGGGAGAGTAGTAAGATTCTCTTTGCCTCGTGATACTGGAATGAACATCAGGACACTTTTAGCTCATGTGCAACAAACAATGGTTACCTAGAAATTTTCTCTTCCATGAGAAACAGGGAATGAGAAAGAAGTCTACTGTATAGTTTATTATAGATGTGAGGATTAAAAAATGTGCCATATTCCATAACCCTGGAGACTTCATGGCCATTGCAGCCGGGTTTGCCTTCCTGAGTGCCCAGGACATGGATGAACTGGCACGTTAGGAAGATGGGTGGAAGGAGGGAACCAAGTCTAGAACTGATGGAGCCCAGCCTCTCATTATTGGCTGAATGCTTAATAAGTCCCATGCACTGTGCTATGAACTCACATAACTATGTATTTGTTCCTTTGGGCCTCACAATTGCCGCATTATGCTGCTATTATTGTTATTTTGTCATTGTTCTTCCTATATTACAGATGGGCCCACATGGGTTAAGTGTCCCCAAGACAGAAAATGGCTCAGTTGTTAAATGAGGTTGATGAGTATAAATTTTGTGCTTCTCTTCTCACACAAAATGCTGCCAAACTTAGAAAATCGATGCAACAAGTAACCTTTTCTGTATACATTGCCTTAAGGTGTCACCAAGAAGTTAATTCTTTCTCAGATTCACAGGTTTAAAATTTTATTTATTTGCAGCACATCTTGTTCTAGAAGGGATTTGAGATGGCTTACCACACTACCAACCATTATAAAAAGTAAATGAAATCAAAGTAAAGGAAACATCAGTTGGAATAGTAAAATTATATATGAAGTTTGCTTCAGGAAGTCCTACTGGATTACTAATCTGTCTCTGAACATCCCAGCTGCCAAAGCAGAAGGAGAGAAATAAATTATAATATGTGCATTATACATAAGATAAAAACATGCTTTTGGTAATCTAGAATATCTGCTAAGTGCCTGCCACAGCAGTAGGTGCTAAAAGAAGAGTCTGCCATATACCAAATATTTCCAGGGTTCTCTCACCCAAGAACCCATCTGGCCCAACCTTATTTTGTCTCCAGTGTTAGGTGCAGTCATGTGGCCATCGCCTGTCAGAAGCACAGCTCATCATTGCATTAAGGTTTGGGAGAGATTTTTCTTTGGATTCTCAAAAGGTGACACTGAGAGAGGACAAAGTCAACATAACTACAATAAATTCAAGCCAAGCAGCTGAGCAGTAGATTAATTGTGAAAACGGTCCCCATTCTCCACCCCTCCTTGTAGCCAAACCTTTACAAGCTCCTCCAATCAAGAGGTAGTGTCTCTTGCCCCACCTCTGCGAGCTGGGCCAGCCTTGCCAATAGAGTGGGGTGAAATGTCACTTCTGGGCTAAGGCCTCAAGAGGCCTCACCCACTTCTGCTCCCTCTTGGACCCCTGCCTCCACCATGAAAACAAGCCTGAACTCCTGACACACCTTTTATAGGACCGTGAGGAATAAATTTGTGAGACTAGCTCTGTCATTCCCGAGGAGCTGTCTCTGTAGGTCAGATATTACTGTGGGAACTGCTGTCACTGAGCTGGAATCCTTAAACACAATGGGATAATCAGATTCTGAGTTGGAGGAAGCAATGTGGCAGCAGTTAATCACCAAAAACAAGGTGGGTGAGGCCACCATAATGGAAAATTGGCTCAAGGCAGCAGTCAAAATAATCTGACCCACAGAGACTTACAGCGTTGGCTAGGAGATCATGGAGTATCTAAAAGTAAAATAGATGGGCAGTCTACTCAATTCGGTATAAGCAGATGAATTCTAGGTCAAGGGAACAAAAGTCTAACTTGGATTACAAAAACAGAGAGTTAAGGCCCCTTAATCAATTCCCAGACTTGAGACAGTTTACAGACCCAGAGCTCTTTGAATGACGGGAAGGCTGGGTACATATGGGGAAGGATCCTATTACATTGCTCAAAATTTATACTGTTAATCTTCCTCCCAGCCTTCCCCAGGGAGACCTATGGCCTTTTACTAAGGTAACTGTGTACTGGGGAAAAGGAAATGATTAGATATCTATTTTGGGGATTATTAGACACTGGCTCAGAAGTGACATTAATTCCAGGAGACCCAAAACATCACTCTGGTCCACCAGTAAGAGTTGGGGCTTATGGAGGTCAGGTGATCGATGGAGTTTTAGCCCAGGTCCATCTCACAGTGGGTCCAGTGGGTCCCTGGACCCATTCTGTAGTTATTTCCCCAGTTCCAGAATGCATAATTGGAATAGACATATTCAGCAACTAGCAGAATCCCCACATTGGTTCTCTGATTCATGAAGTGAGGCCTATTATGGTAGGAAAGGCCAAGTGGAAGCCACTAGAACTGCCCCTGCCTAGTAAAATAGTAAATCAGATGCAATAGGGGATTCCTGGAGAGATTGCAGAGATTGATGCCACTCTTAAGGACTTGAAGGATGCAGGGGTGGTGATTCCAACCACATCCCCATTCAACTCTCCTCTTTGGCCTGCGCAGAAAACAGATGGTTATTGGAGGATGACTGTGGATTATCGTAAGCTTAACCAGACAGTGACTCCAATTGCAGCTGCTGTTCCAGATGTGGTATCATTGCTTAAGCAAATCAATACATCTCCTCTTAACGGGTATGCAGCTATTGATCGGGCAAATGCTTTTTTTCTCAAGAGCTGTCAGTAAGGACAACCAAAACGGTTTGCATTCAGCTGGCAAGGCCAGCAGGTTATGCAAGGGCTCAGCAACATAGACTTCCACCCACCAAGGCTTTCCTGGCCGCAGCCACTGCTGAGTGCCCTGTCAGCAGCAGAGACCCACACTCAGTCCCCGATATGGCACCATTCCCCGAGGTGATCACCCTGCTACCCGGTGGCAAGTTGATTATGTTGGACCACTTTCATCATGGAAGGGGTGGTGATTTGTTCTTACTGGAATAGACACATACTGCGGATATGGGTTTGCCTTACCTGCAAGCAATGCTTCTGCCCAAACTACCATCTGTGGACTTACAGAATGCCTTCTCCACCATCATCGTATTCCACACAGCATTGTTTCTGATCAAGGAACCCACTTCACAGCAGATGAAGTGAGAGAATGGGCACATGCTCATGAAATTCTCTGGTCTTACCATGTTCCCCATCATCCGGAGGCAGCTGGGTTGATAGAACGGTGGGATAGCCTGTTGAAGACTCAATTATGGCACCAACTAGGTGGCAATACCTGACAGGGCTGGGGCAGTGTTCTCCAGAGGCTGTGTATGCTCTGAATCAGCGTCCACTCTGTGGTGCTGTTTCTCCCATAGCCAGGATTCATGGGTCCAGGAACCAAGGGATGGAAATGGGAGTGGCACCACTCACTGCCACTCCTAGTGGTCCACTAGGAAAATGTTTTGCTCACTGTACTTGCAAGCTTAAGCTCTGCTGGTCTACAAGTCTTAGTTCCAAAAGGAAGAGTGCTTCCACCCAGAAACACAATATTTCATTGAACTGAAAGTTAAAACTGCCACCTGGCCTCTTTGGGCTTCTCATGCCTCTGAATCAACAGGCAAGGAAGGGGATTACTGCACTGGCTGGGGTGATTGATCCTGACTATCAAGGGGAAATAGGATCACAACTACACAATAGAGGCAAAGATGAGTTTTCCTGGAATACAGGAGATCCCCTAGGGCATCTCTTAGTACTACCATGTCCTGTGATTAAAGTCAATGGAAAACATCAACAACCCAATCCAGGACTACCAATGGCCCAGAAACTTCAGAAATGAAGGTTTGGGTCACCCCACCAGGCAAAGAACCATGGCCAGCTGAAGTGCTTGCTGAGGGTAAAGGGAACATGGAATGGGTACTGGAGGAAGGTAGTAATAAATATGAAGTAAGACCATGTCACTAGTTACAGAAATGAGGACTATAGTGGCATGAATATTTCCTCCTTGTTTTGTTATGAGTATGTTTGTATTTGTCCATTAAGCAAATATCTTTGTTTCCTTCTCTATCTTATCCCCATAAATTATGACATAATTTGTGTTGTTCATTTCATAGTATTTAAGTTATAGGATATCAAGTTTAACAGTGAATGTTACCCAAGGAATTGCACCCTATTCTGGAGGGATTTAGTTTGTTTTCGGTTGTACAAAGGGCAGCTAAGTATTGTTATGTGGAACATATGTCTGTTATTGTGTTCTATTTAGACATTAAGTATGTTTTAAGATGATGTGTATAGCTGCCAATTGGACAAGGGGTGGACTGTGATGGTTAGGTTCATGTGTCAACTTGGCCAGGTGATGTTGCCCAGGTGTCTGGTCAAGCAAGCACTGGCCTAACCACCACTGCAAGGGCATTTGTGGCTGGTTAATAAACCAGAAAGCTGGTTTGTTAAATCATCAGTCAATTGACTGCATCTGCGTCTGATTACATCAAAAAAGGGCATGTCTTCTGGAATGAGAGAATTCAATCAACTGGATTTAATCCAATCAGTTGAAGACCTCTAATGAAGAGAGAGAACTTTCACTTTTACTTCAGTCAGTCAGCCTCTCCTGGGAAGTTCACTGAAAACCTTCATTGGAGTTGCCAGTTCACTGCCTGCTGTATAGAATTTGGACTTGTGCATCCTGCCTTACAGAGTTTGGACTCATGCATCCTCACAGTTGTGTGAGACACTTTTATAAAATCTCATATTTACAGATATCTTCTGTTGGTTCTGGTTCCCTAGAGAACACTAATACACCCTGTAATTAAAATGCCAGACTCTAAGGGAATGGAAACCTGTAACTATTGAACAACTGGACAATGGGTCACCCTAAATAATAACTTTCATTATAATATATGATGAATGGATTAATAAACAAGTAAACTTTTACCATTTTGAGGGGCTTCAGGAGAACAGTAAATGTTTCCCTAAGTATCAGACATAATTTCAACTAAAAATGTTTACATCAGATAGGAGTTTTCTATTACCATGTATTGCTTTAGCTATGCCTTGGCAACATGTAAATCACTAAACAAATATAAACTATTATTACTGGCTTTGGTTGTTGCTGGTGTTGGTATTATAATTATTATTGAATTTCAATATATTTTCTTCTAAAATGCCTCTCCAATTTTGCTTCTGAAATATTTTCTTCTAAAATGCCTCTCCAATTTTTTGGTGGATGTTAGTAATTAAGTTGGATTCATAAGGTATTCAAAAACTTCCTTTCAGACTTGAGTTTCTGAATATTCTTTATCTATTTCAGATAGTAAGGGGTATTTTTACTTTATTGTTTTCATGAACACAACACAATTCTACCATAACATGAACTTCAGCAGGCACTAGATTTATAAAAGGATTGGCAAGGGATTGTGTGCTGGAGCCTCTCCAGTAAAGTGCCCCTAATTTACAATGGAGGTTCTTGAAAAGAATAATCGTAGGTAGACAATAAAACCAGGGATTGCACTAGAAGGTAAAATAAATAGGAAAACTGCATTTCTTGAAGACTTATTACATGAATTCCAGCCCCATGAACCTCACTCATTGTTCTCATTCTTCAAAATTTTGTATACATTTTACAGTCACTGCAATTGAAATTACCTGAATGCATCCATGAAAGATGAGGCAGATACACAACAGAGATTAAATAGAGAATTCTTTGGTGAATGAATGCTTTAGGAAAAGAACAATGTGAAAATTGTAATATTGTCCCAACTAGACAATGAATTTGAAAGATGTTTTATTAGAAAACCAGAGAAGAGAAAATGATCAGAAAGTAAACATAAGTAAAGTTGAATTTAGACTAGAAGGAGGAGGTAAGAGGCACGGTTCCCAGACCCACAATATTAAAATATGGACAGAGACAAGGGCAATGACCTTCCCGCAGGTATTTCTAAATATTTGCAATCTTTGATGGCAAGGATAGTTAAACAAACTATTAAGCTCAACACATTGCATTAGAAATGTTTCTGTTTTAACCAGGAAATGTGTGTTTTAACTGTAGATGCTGAAAATGTTTGGTACATTATTTGGCCAACACATATAATTAATAAAACAATTATTTAAAGTAATTCTTGGCAAGAACCACAATATTGTAGATGATGTCATTAATGTGTATCAAAGAT
The DNA here is from genome assembly GCF_015220235.1 of Choloepus didactylus. Taxonomy (NCBI): domain Eukaryota; kingdom Metazoa; phylum Chordata; class Mammalia; order Pilosa; family Megalonychidae; genus Choloepus; species Choloepus didactylus. The sequence continues at coordinate 15,575,703 of NC_051330.1, read as the reverse complement.
GTTAATCTAATCATACTTACGGCCTAATTCTGAAATATATATGGCATGAAAGATTAACCAAAAGACATATCTAAATTGCCTATAATGCAGTTATGTCTGTATACAACTTTGTATTGTGCATCTTCTAAAGATCCATGATTAAATATAATTGAATGGTGACACATGCACAAACATACACACACAGAGTAAACTTCTGGTCAACCAGTCCCTATTCAACATGTCATTTATCTAGGTCCCTTTAATGTAAATGCTACTTTTAAAACGTTCTTTTCTCTTAGTCCCAATAGATTTAGAATTCACTTAAATAAGTTCTCCTAATCTGAGACAGTGTTTTAGAAATCTTTTTATCCCTCAGAGTACTTGCACATACTAAGGGCTTAAAAAGTATTTGTGGAATGGAAGAATTTACATAGAAATATGCAGAAGATGCAGTTGTTAAAGTAATCCTTATGCTCAAGGTTTCATTTGTGACTTTAATGAGCCAAGTATTTTATGTATGTATATATGTATGTATGTATTTTGGGGGACATTGTGACTTTACAGAAAACTCATGGGAAAAATAGAGGCTTCCCACCTACCACCCTAATATTTACACCTTGCATTGGTGTGGTACATTTGTTACAATTGATGAAAGCCCCTTTTTAAAATTGTACTATTAACTATAGTCCATGGTTTAACTTATGATTCAGTTTGTGTTGCACAGTTTGAAGGACTTTTAATAATAATTTTATTCTACTAATATATATACACAGCCAAAAATTCCTCCATTTAACCACATTCACATATGTAATTCAGGGCTGTTAATTACATTCATAATTTTGGGCTCCCATTACCACCATCCATTACCAAAATATTTCCCTCATGCCAAACAGAAACTCTGCCCTTTAAGCCACCCTATTCCCTTGTCCATCCCTTCCTCTGGTAATTTATATTCTAGATTCTGGCTCCATGAGCTTGCTTATTCTAATTATTTTGTATTAGTGAGATCATAGAATAATGGTCCTTTTGTGTCTGGCTTCTTTCACTCAACATGATGTCTTCAAGGTTCGTTCATGTCATTGCATGTATCGGAACTTCATTCCTTCTTAGGAATTTCATTTCATTATTAATATATACCACATTGTGTTTATCTATTCTTCTGTTGGTGAACACTTGGTTTGCTCCCATCTTTTAGCAATTGTGAATAATGCCACTATGAACACTGGTGTACAAACATCTGTTCGAGTCCTGGTTTTCAATTCTTTTGGGTATATACCTGGAAGTAGAATTGCCAGGTCATATGATAATTCTATAACTAACTTTCTGAGGAACTGCCAAACTTGTCTTCCACAGTGGTTGCACTGTTATACATACCCACGAGCAAAGAATGTGTTCCTCTTTTTCCACATCCTCTCCAACACCCGTAATTTTCCATTTTTAAAATAACAGCCATTCTAGAGGGTGTGAGAAGGTATTTCATTGTAGTTTGGACTTGCATTTCACTAATGACTAAGATGTTGAGCATCTTTTCATGTGCTTTTTGGCCATTTGTATATCTTCTTTGGAGAAATGACTATTTAAGATATTTGCCAATTTTTAAATTGAATTGTCTTTTTTGTTGTTGAGTTGAAGGACTTCTTTGTATATTCTGAATATCAAACCTTAATAGATATGGAGTTTACAAATATTTTCTCCCATTGTGTATGTTGTCATTTTACTTCCATGATATATTCTTTTGAGCCTCAAAAGTTTATAATTTTGATGGAGTCTCATTTGTCTATTGTTTCTTGTGCTTTGGGTGTAAAGTCTAGGAAATCATTGTCTAACACAAGGTTGTGAAGATGTCTCCTTACATTTTCTTTTAGCAGTTTTATAATGCTGGCTCGTATATATAAGTTGCTGATGCATTTTGAGTTGATATTTGAATATGGTGTGAGGTAAGGTCCACCTTCATTCTTTTGCAAATGGAGATCCAGTTTTCCCAGCACCATTTGTTCAAGTGACTATTCTTTACCCCCTTGTCAAAAGTCAATTGGCCATAAATGTGAGGGTTGATTTCTGAGCTCTCAGTTTCCATTGGCCTATATGTTGGTCCTTGTGCCAGTACCATGCTGTTTTGATTTGTGTGGCTTTGTAATAAGTTTTAATATTGGGATGTGTGAGTTCTCCAACTTCATTCTTCTTTTTTGAGGTGGCTTTGACTATCTGGGGTCCCTTAACCTTCCATATAAATTTGATGATTGACTTTTCCATTCCTGCAAAGATTGTTGGAATTTTGATTGGGATTGCATTGAACTGTAAGTTGATTTGGGTAGAATTGATATCTTAACAATATTTAGTCTTCCAATCCATAAACATGGAGTTCCCTTCATTTATCTAAGCCTCTTTGATTTCTTTTAGCAATGTTTTGTAGTTTTCTCTATACAAGTCCTTGACATTCTTGTTTAGATTTATTCCTAGAAATTTAATTCTTTGAGTTACTATTGTTAATGGATTTCTTTCCTTAAATTCTTCCTCTGATTGTTCATTACTAGTGTATAAAAACACTGCTGATTTTGGGATTTTGATCTTGTACCCTGTCATTTTGCTGAATTTATTTATTAGCTCTAAGAGCTTTGTTGTGGATTTTTCAGGATTTTCTGTGTGTAGGAACATATTATCTGCAAATAGGGAAAGTCGTATTTCTTCCTTTACAATTTGGATGCCTTTTATTTCTTTTTCTTGCCCTGGCTAGAACATCCAGCACTATAACGGATAATGGTGTTAACAGGGGACATCCTAGTGTTGTTACGGATCTCAGAGGAAAGGCTTTTGGTATTTCACCATTAAGTATGATGTTAGTTGTGGGTTTTATCATATTGAGGAAGTTTTCTTCTAAACCAAGTTTTCTAAGTGTTTTTATCAAGGTGTGCTGGATTTTGTCAAATGCCTTTTCTGCATCAATTGAAGTGATCATGTGTTTTTCTTCCCTTTATTCTGTTAAAGTGGTTTACACATTAAGGGCATTCTTATCTTGAAGCACCATTGTGTACCTGGGATAAATCTTGTTTAATCATGGTGTATTCTTCTTTTAATGTGTTGTTGGATTTGGTTTGCTAGTATTTTGTTAAGAGTTTTTGTATCTATGTTCATAAGAGATCTTGGTCTATATATTCTTTTCTGGTTGTAATTGTATCTAGCTTTGGTATGAGGGTGATGTTGGCCTCATAGAATGAATTAAGGAGTGTTCCCTCCTCTTCAATTTTTTGGAATAATTTAGGCAGGACTGGTGTTAATTCTTCTCAGAATGTTCGGTAAAATTCCTGTGAAGCCATCTGGTCCTGGGCATTTTTGTTATTGTTGAGTGGTTTCCCATTACTGATTCAATCTCTTTACTAGTTACTGGCTTTTTCAGATATTCTATTTGTTCTTGAGTTAGTGCCCAAGGTTTGTGTGTATTTAGGAATTTGTCTATTATATGTAGGTTATTCAATTTGTTGGCATACAATTGTTCATAGTATCCTCTTATAGTCCTTTTTATTTCTATGAGGTTGGTAGTAATGATGTCCCCTTTTTCATTTATGATTTTAATTTGTGTCCTCTCTTCTTGTATCTTTGTCAGTCTAGTTAAGGTTTGTCAATTTTATTGATCTTTTCAAAGAACCAACTTAAATTTCTTTGATTCTCTCATTCGATTTTATTCTCTATTTCATTTATTTTTGCTCTAATCCTTGTTATTTCTTTCCTCTGCTCACTTTGGGTTTAGTTTGCTCTTCTTTTTCTAGACCATCCAGGTTTGAGGTTAGGTCTATGATTTGACATCTTTCTTCTTTTTTAATGTAACCATTTAGAGCTATAAATTTCCCTCTCAGCACTGCCTTTGATGCATTCCATAAGTTTTGTATGTTGTGTTTTCATTTGCATTTGCCTCAATACATTTCCTAATTTTCCTTGTTATTTCTTCTTTGATCCAATGGTTGTTAAGTGTATATTGTTTAATGTCCACATACTTGTGAATTTTCTATTTCATCTTCTGTTATTAATTTCTGGTTTTATTCCATTGTGATCAGAGAAGATACATTATATGACTTCAATATATTTTAATTTATTGTGACTTGTCTTCTGACCTAGTTTAAGTTCTAACCTGGAGAATGATCCATGTGCACTAGAGAAGAATGTGTATTCTGTTGCTGTTGGGGGAGTGTTCTATACATGTCTGTTAGGTCTAGTTGGTTTAGAGCAACATTTAGGTCATTTATTTCCTTAGTGATCTACTTTCTAGATGTTCTATCTGTTATTGAAAGTGATGTATTAAAGTCTCATGCTGTTCATTTAGATTCATCTATTTATCCCTTCAAGTCAATCAATATTTGCTTCATATTTTGGGGCTCTGCTGTTAGGTGTATATATATATTTAATTGTTATGCCTTTTTGTTGAATTGACTCCCTTTGTCAGTATATAATGACTTTCTTTGTCCCTCATTACAGTTTTCAAGTTTAACTCTATTTTATCTGTGTTTAGTATAGCCATCCCAGCACTCTTGGGTTACTACTTGCATGATATATTTTTATATTTTTCAGTCCTTTCACTTTCAACCTACATATATCTCTTGTAAACAGCATATGGTTGGGCTGTGCTTTTTTTATTAATTTTGCCAATCTCTGACTTTATACTATTTTAATCCATTTACATTTAAAGGAACTACTGATAAGCAGGACTTTCCTCTGCCATTTTGCTGTTTAGTCTTTTTAAGTCTTTGTGGTCCTCAATTCTTATGTTAATGCCTACTTTCATATTTATTTGATTGTATTGTACCACATTGAGTACCTTCTCAGTTCTATCAGTATATTTTTCATACATTTTCCTTGTGGTTACCATGGGGTTAAAATTTTGTACCCTAAATATATAACAATCACATTGCTTTTATACCAACTTGATTTTAACAGCATACACATACACTGTTTCCATACCATTTCATCCCTGCTTTTTCTTTGTAGATTTCACAAATTATATCTTTGTACATTGGATGTTCAAAATCATAGATTTAACATTAATTTTTATGCATTTGCATTTTAGCATCTGTAGGAAGTGAGAAGTGGAGATACATACCAAAAAAGACAGTGCAATAGTACAGCATTTAAAATTACCCAAATGGTTCCCTTTGTTGGAGGTCTTTATTTCCTCCTGCTGCTTTGAACCACTGTCTAGTGTCCTTTCCTTTCAGTCTGAGGAACTCCCTTTAATATCACTTGCAGTGAACTCCCTCAGCTTTTGTTTAGCTGGGAATGTTTTAATCATTACCCCATTTTTAAAAGAAAGTCTTGCTGGATATAAAATTCTTATTTGGTATTGTTTTCTTTCAGCCACTGCCTTCTTGCCTCCATGGTTTCTGATGAGAAATTGACACTCAGTCTTATTGAGACTCCTTGTACGTAACATGTTGCTTTCCTCTTGCAGCTTTACAGAACTCTTTCTTTGTCCTTGTAATTGAGTTTGATCAGTATGTGAGTGCACATATTTTTCTTCAATTTTATCCTGGGTGGTGTTTTCTGGTTTTTGTGTATGTGCATATTCTCATCTTTTGCTAAGTTTGGAAAGTTTTCTGTCATTATTTCTTTGAATATTACTTCTGCCCCTTTCTTTCTTCTCCTTCTGGGACTCTCATAATGTGCATATTGGTATACGTGATGGTGTCCCAGAGATGTCTTAGGCTATTTTCCCTATTCATAATTCATTTCTCTTTCTGCCCCTCAGCTTAGCTCATTTCAATTGTATTGTCTTCCAGTTTGCTGATTCTTCTGCGAGGTCCAATGTGCTATGGAATCTCTCCAGGAAAGTTTTCATTTCAGTTACTGTGGTCTTCAACACCAGTAGATAATTATGTTTTTTTAAAAAAATTCTTTCTCTTTATTAACACTGTCATATTGTTCATCATTGCTTTCCTGATATCCTTTATTCTTTCTCTATATTTCCCTTCATCTCCATGAACATACTGACTGTTTTCCTGTATCCTTTACTCCTTTTTCTGTGTTTTCTTCATATCCTTGAACAGAGGAAAGAACATTTTTTTATTCAGTATGTCCACAGTCTGGTCTTCTTTGATGATGTTTTCTAGATTTTTATGTTCTTCTTTGGATGAGACATCATTTCCAATTTCTCTGTCTATATTTTAATCTTTTGTTGCACACTGTGCATTTTAATATTTTAAGATATTGACTCTGGTATTTATTCCCTGGGATGTCTGTTTCTTGAGTTTGTAACCTGTCTTTTCTGGGCCTGCATTTCGCCCTGGGCTTGTCTTTGCTAGTGGCCTAAGGAGTTTCCGTTTACACGAGTTTGAATGTTCTCTTTACTTTCCAGGAAACAGATCTTCTCCTTCTATCAGGTCTTCCACTTCTGTGCTCAAAGCAGGTAAGCCTTGGCTCCAGTATGACTGCTTCAACAGTTTCTTACAATGCTTTTGTTGTCTGAGGCTGGAGGGCAAATTCTGGGATGGGGAGGACACTGGAAGAGGAATTTCCCAAGTCATCTCTCCTAGATGGAGCAAGTCCAGGTACCCACAGGGACTCTCCACTAGGAGATTCTTCCACAGCTCCCCAAAGCTGCAAATGCAGCCCTTCAGGTGTCCTCTGCAGTTCCGAGGATGCACAGTGTCTTTAAGTCACCTCTGCCACCTGTATCCAGAGTGGGTTGGAATAACAGCCACCAGCAGAGCCAGGCCCCCAGCGATCTGAAGAAGCTAATCAAAAGCTGTGATCAGTGACTGGCCCACATCCACCCTGCATCGTGGGGAGGTGGATTTGTAAGTCCTGTTCTGGCCCAGCTGCCACAGGAGTCAGCGATGGGCAGCAGTAACCACCACGAGGAGAGAACAATTTACTGGTCTTCATTGTAATTTACCAGCATCTTCCTCCTGCTCCTCCATGGATGCTATTTGGGGTTCTACCAGACTCCAGAGTTTTTAAATCATTGATTCAGACAGTTCCTGCCTGTTCAATGGTTGTTTTGGTGGAAAGACATTCCCAGAGCTCCCTACTCTGCCATCTTCCCACCAAAGCATTTAATTTTGAGACAGGATTTTATCCTAATTGATGTTTACTAGTTTCTCCTTGTTTATTAACAAATACTAGAACACTTCCTAGTACAGAAGTCAGATATCTCTTGATGGTTAAAAGAAACTGTTTTCTGGGGCGTCTGTGGATTGCTGTGGGGCTGGTGATGCAGCTGCTCATTCCCTCAGGGAACTACTGTCCCATCCCATGAAAGAACAGTGGGCTCCTTAACCCCTCAGAAGTGAGCATTCTCGAAGCCCCCAATGGAATCCAGGAGCATCCAGTGATAATGGGCTATAAAACGGGAGTCCCCAGCCTTCCCCTTGAGACCACATGGGCAGTGGGTCTCTCTCAGCTGAGGCCTGAAATGGATTTTGGGCTGTGTAGGAATCGGGTCCCATTGTATAACACACAGCTGATGCCAGGGCACACCAGCAATTTTTTCTTTACTTCTGGGTGTCTTCAAGAAGGCTATATGAAGAGTTGTTGTAAGATCTATGGGATTTAGACTTCAGCAAAAAAGGTTTGAGGTTAGACATTGAGTAACTTCCTGTCGGTAAAGGTAATTAAATGCTGCCTCAGGAGATGGTATAATTATCTTCCAAGGAGTGGTGACTGTTTGTCTTGAATGATTAGGTGACGTCCTACTTGAGGTTAGGAGCTGGGACAATCATTCTCGGAAATTAATCCAAAACTGAACAAAAAAGCTAAATAAACAAAGGCTTGCTGAAAATCTTACACTGTATGCCAAGGGAAAATAAAGTTTGCTTGCCTTATGCTTGTATGTTAGAAGGCGGGAGCCCTGCTTTGCTTTATTTTAATTATTATTTCTATGCCAACAGCCTGAATAATCTTCACTTTGGAGTCTGTTATTTAAAATAGCTATATGTGATTCTAGTGATATCTATGTCTATCATGACATGATACCATATCCTGTCCCCACCACAGATTCCATTACAGATCCCTCTCTAGAGTCAGTGTCCACCTTCCTGGTCAAAATGAATTTAAGGTATTTATGGACAGAGTCTCACTATCCAACATCTGATTTGACAAGTGACTGCTTAAGGTGGATTCTCCAGGAAAGAAGGGGCAGGGTGGGTGTGCTGACTCATGGCCGTGGTTGTGTGCTGTGTCCTGCAGCTGCCTGACTGGGTCCACAGCTGGCGCCTTGGCTAGGATGAGGCAGGTCTCACACTTGCCAGTTTGCCCCGGTAATATCAGTAGGAGAGTGCTGGAAAGCACAGAGGGTCTCAGATGCAAGAGACCTCATTGTGCAGCTGAGAAACTGAGGCACAGGAGAGATGATGTAGCTCGCCTACAACTTCACAGCACCAGGATAGAGAGATGGCTGCTTTCTCTTTCAATTCATACTATTCCAGTTTCAATAATGGAACCTTTAAACTTCCATATTTGAGTTAAAAAGGACTGCTGATATAATTGGGGCAGCTCAATTTAAGTGAGGTTGCTTTGAAAAAGCCTGTCCTATGTGTAAATTATCCTCTGCCAAACAAGGCACACATAATATTTTCCAAATTAAAAAAAAAATTATAAACATTACTAGAACAACAACCGATTTTTTTTTTTTTTTTTTTTATCTCTAGCTACAAACCTCTGCATGGGTTAAATAGTCTTTAATATATTTGTCACATTTGGGAAATGCAGATTTAATTCCTTACATTTTGATGATGAAGGAAAAGTTCATTTGATAATAATTGATGTCAATCCTCCTGAGACCAGTTCCATTTACATGGTGTGTAAATAAACTAATATAGGAACATTAACTGGCTTCATCGAGCAGCAAAAGCTTACAAAGTATATCAAAAAAACAAAAGAGTGACAAAAAATTTTTTATGCAAAATGCACTTAAAAACACTTTATTTATCTCCCACCATCTTAGCATTTTTTTCAAAATTTTTATTGAGCTTTGATTGCCTAGATGGGTTTCTTGCCATCACTTTCATCAGCTCTTCTCAAACTCTTCCACAGAGGTGTCCCTGGATGGCAGAGGGAAGGAAAGCTCGGCTCTGAAGAGTCTACGGTTACAGCCCAAAGTGGGGGTGCCAAACATAGAACTTTGTTGAAGTTTCATGTGTTTGGTTTAATATAAAAATAAGAACCTCGATCCAGACATGCCCCAAATTGTCCGAGGAAATGTACCTGTTTATCTATGATTATGTATATAATCTTCTGTTATCAGAAACCTTGGTTTGAGAATCATAAAGAAATTGTCCTTTCCATTTTTTAGCTCCCCTGGAGCCAGTGAGCATGGGAGCAGCCTGATTCTATAAGACAAATAAGTCTTCCTACTTCTTTTTAGGAAAACAAAAACAAAAACAAAAACCTGTTGCACTGCCCTTCTTCAGAGAACAGACCAATTCTTGAACAGCTCCAGCGATTACCTTTCCAATCGTAACTCATATCTTCACAATGATCCTAATGCATTAAACGGCAATTTCACATTTTCTACTGCCTGCTGGCTATTTTATCACCTGACACAGAGCACAGCACTTCCCGCCGCCTGATCCACTGTTTATTTTAGTGGAGTGTAAGGTCCAATGTTCTATCATTTGCCCTAGTTTCAGACGATATCCTGCAAGCACCAGTCCAGGTTGCCTGGGAAACCAAACCACTCCCCACATTCCAATGACGTGGTGATGGAGGAAATCAATTTCATGAATCTAAAAATGTTTCTAAAGGAGCCCAAAAGGTGGTCCCATAAGACCTCTTCAAAAGAGGTACTGGGCAGGCAACCTGGGTGGAATAAAAAACAGGTTCCACAGAAGGAGAGCTTTTGTGTCCATTTCCCCTTTTGGGGTGAGAAGGGTTATAATATGTACACACACGTGCACGTGTGCCCTGCAGGTGAGTTCGGGAAGCTCTGGGGCACTGCAGATCCAGGCCTGTCAGAGCATGTGAGTATGATAAATCACCTGCAGACGAGGACTTTCCCTCACCTGGCATCCTAGACAACATTGCCACATGGAGGAAACTGTGACAGGGAGGACCATTCTCTTGGTGCCCTGTGTGAGTGAGCAGGAGGTTGGAGCCATCACCCAGCCTGCCTGTTAGTTTGTTCTCGCCATCCTTCCTCTCACATCCAGGTAAAGGTGAGCTGGTGTGGAATGCGGAACAGGGAGTCAACAGCTCGACGCAGCAGGGAGCAGAACTGTGTGTCTCTGGGACACCTTAGATGTGTGGTGTAAATGACCCACTGTGAATTTATCCAAAGATGCTGATTCCAGGCCAGTATGTATTTAGTTTTATATAGAGACACATCCAGGCCAGGAGAGAGGACTAGCTTTAGTCCCATGGGAAGCTAGAAGGAAACTCTCCAGAGGGCAGAGGAGGAGCTGTCAGGGGAGTGTGTGGAGAAAGTGAAAAAGCTTAAAAGCAGAAGAGCAAGGCTTCTTGTTGTAGGGTTTAGCCAAGAGCAGGAAACTGGGAGAATTGGGATGGACTTGAAGAACAGGGACAATTACTGAGATCTGTCTGCTCCTTAGGTGCCCAGAAATAGGAGAGAAAGGACTGCAGCGAATCCAGCTGGTGTGGGAGCAGAGCCAAGCTAGAGAGCAGATCTAGAGACTAGAAAAAGACAGTGCAAAGGAAAGTCCTTGGCTCTTGCTAGCTTACTGGGGTGAAAGTGTGTGGGTTGACTTGTGTCTCCCAAAAAGAAGTGTTCAAGTTCTCACCCACTGTACCTGTGAATGTGACTTTATGTGGAAATTGGGTCTTTGCAGATGTAATTACTTAATATGAGGTCATATTGGATTAGGGTGGGCTCTAGTCCCATGAGTGGGGTCCTTAAAGAAGGAAATTTAGACCCAAAGACACAGAGAGGAGAAGACCCTATGAAGACGGAGCTGGAGAATAGAGTGAAGCATCTGCAAGCCAAGGAACGCCAAGGATGGCCACAACCGCCAGTAAGGAGAGAGGCGGGAGCAGAGCCTCCCTCAGGGCCTCCGGAAGGACCCAACTCCGCCCACACCTAAATTTTGGACTTTTAGCCTCCACAACTGTGAGAAAAAAATAATTTCCTGTTGTCCTTAGCCACCAAGTTTGGAGCCCTAGGAAAGGGACACACCCACCCACTTAAGTTTCCTGCCTGCCCCTATTTGCACCAGGGCATCTATACCTGGGAAAGAGATGGGGTGCACTGAAAAAACCACAGTCCTCTATGAGCAAGGTAATTTATAAGCCTGAATATCAAACTTCCTGGGTAGATCAGTGGTTCCAATTCCCCAGGCTTGCCATTCCTCAACCGGGGAGCTCAGAGATGAGAAGGATAAGACCATAAGATGATAGCTTTGAGAAATGTTCTGAAACATTTACAGTAGATCCCACTTTTAAGGATAAGGAGATAAAATATTTGTAAATATTCAGAGACACAGAAACTAAAACAGGGAAATAAAGTAGGTATCAAAATTATTAGGAGATTTTGGTAAAAATGTTTAAGAAAACTTCATCTTTATACCCTTCCCTGAAACACAAAACTGGTTCCAACTTACAGTTTAAACCGTGATCAGCTCTATTTTAAAAATATATGTGCAAAACATTTATTCTTGCAGGAAAATCTGGCCTTGAGACTCTGGGATTTGTGCAAATATCCAGGGAATTAATTGAGCTAAAAGGAGGATTTATAAGTTTCAGGGTTCACTTAAGTGGACAAATAAATTTATCACCCATGAAATTGTAAGAAATTTATTTCTGGATCTAGTTTGTGAAACAGTTGTGTGTGCATGTGTGAATATTGTGTGTGCCCACTCAGGAAATAGATAAGTCAGTTTCAGGATGAGCCATAGTTTCCACTGTACCAATATTGAACGTTCTCGAGACATTTAAAATATCTAAGACTGGTTCAAAATTATTTTGTAGTTTTCACTTACTTTTTCATTTTTGAAATATATTTGTTAGGGGGAAAACACCTTCACTGAATGGAAACTAATTGGTACAGGAGAAGGGAGATCTCAAATGTCCATATGGTTGAAATCTCATTGTCAGAAGTTCTTCTCCAGCTTCAAAAGCTTCGAAAAAATCTTCATGCTGTGTGTGTTTCATTTTATAATATTCACTGAGCCCATGGAAGCTGAGGTAACTGTGTAGAGATGGAGCGCTGTCACTGTCCATTCCTTGCTACCTGCCCACATGTCCCAAATATATAGATATAGATAAAGATAAAGATATAGATATAGATATAGATAGATATAGATATAGATAATTAGCAATTAAACCTTATAAGGTTATTCACAGTTGAACATTGTTGGGCATTTTTTTAACAGTTTTATTCACACACCATACAGTCCAATTAATGGCTTACAGTATAATTTTTGTTATGAGTAGTTGGAAATATTTTCACTTGGAGGACTTAAAAATCTTAAACCCTCTTATATAATTACATGTGTGCTGGATACCATTGGTAGACAGTGAGGATACAAAAAATGAATACCAAATATTTAAGACTTTTAAATCTTAAACCATTTAAATTTAAAATAAAAAATAAAAGGCAGTAAAGTGCATGGCATAATAAAGATAGGTGGATATATATATTAAATAGTGTATATTGTATTATTTTATTACACATCAAAAAGTGGTCATGAACTCAATCAGTTCCTAAATAATCTCTAACCACATGAGCAGTTAAATCTTCCTCAGACCTGAGGTGTTGAGCTGAAGTGAAATTAATCCTACAAAACTAGAATCCCTAAAGTAATTTCTGAAAAATGTGTATGAGACTAAAAGATGAGTGGTAATATCTGTTTCGCAAGGTTGTTTTGAGGATTACATTAAGAGAAGATGATATTGGTCATAATGGTCTCTGTGACTTCAGTGATCTCCCCTTTCCATCCATCCTTCACACTGACACTAAATTATTTTTTTCCAAAAGGTCTGATTATATTATGTCCCAGAAGCCCTTCCCTGGTCTCCACGGTCTATACATAAAGTCCATAAAGGACTCCTCCCATCTTCCTTTACTAGACGTGAGCCCTCAGCGCCTCCCGAGTTACCTACTCATTGCTTCTTGGTTATGTTTTTCGCAGCCCCCTCCTCTGTACCTCACCTAGAATGTTCCCCGTGCCCACTTCTAAAGATACTTCCCAGCTGCCTTTGGGCCTGGCCAGGTGGCCACGAGCTAACTTTATTCTAACGGGAGATGAGAACAAGTGTTATGTGCCTTAAAGGGAGTGGGCACATCCACACATTCCTAGATGAAGTTCCATCCCTTAAAGACACGTGCCCCACCCTCGATAGTTCAGAGCAGTCGTCTCCATTGTATAACTCATCAGACAGTTACATGCATGCTGGATATCCTGACAGATGCTGAGAATACAAAAATGAATAGAACTTGATTCTGCTCAACCCCCCAGGGTGAGTGATATGTAAACAAGCAATGTGATAGCAATAAACTAAAGTGTGTTCAAAGTGACATGGGAGTCTCTGCAAGAAGGCACATTATCGGTTCTGAATTTTTGTGGCACTTACAGTGTGTACCCAGTATTGGCATGATTATATGTTGCCTTATGTATGTGCCTTTCCATGTATGTGTGTCTTGAGGACTCTGTTTTATTCACTCTGTGTATCCCCCATAAAGCCCAGTTCAGTGTATAGTCAATTAATGGCTGTAGAACAAATAAATGATTTTCCTGTACAAGTATTACTGACATTTTCTAAAAATAAAGAATAATATGTTGATTTTTTCTTTTTACCTGTGAGTGTTTCTTATTAGACTAGCTTAGTTGCTGAAAACAGCATGATTTCTAGTGATTGCTGTAGAAGAATGAAAGCTCAAACTCCTAGGACTCCTGTTAGAAATGTAAATCACAGGCTGATATTATTTCAACTGCTACATGAAATACTGTATCAATTTGAAACTCCAAATGCTTTAATCTGTGGAATGTATGGTTCTACATGGTTAAGCAGTGCATTTTTACATAAAATTAGAACAAAAAGATCAGCAAGTAAAAATTTCAGTCCAAGTGGAGAATTTTCTAGAAGTGTATCTCCACTCTTAGTTTATGACAATACTGAGTGCTAACTCTATTTATCTGCACAAATTCAGAAGGTTGTTTGTAGCAACATCTTCTACTGGAAGAGGTAAATACAATTTTTTGGGTATTATTGAGAGTTGGAGCTCTGTTTTTTATGCCTAAAGGATACAAAGAGTGAAAGGCATTTATTGTTTTGAAAAAAATCACCAAGCAAATACTCAACTCAGTCCTGTTTGAAAGGAGAAAGAAAAAGTATTCTTCCAAGAAGATTTCTTTTCCTGCATGAAAATCCAAAAACCTGATAATGGAAAGAGGTAGACAGGAGAAAAGTAGAAAGAAGAGACAGGGCAGATATGATGGAGACTGATAATGGTTACCACACCATTCATTCTCCCTTCCTCCATGGCAATAATTTTAGCTGGACACATAACACCCAGAATGAAAACATTTCCCAGCAGCCTTTGAGGCTTGCCAAGTGGCCAAGTAACTAATTTCTGTCCGATGGGTGATGAGTGCAAGCATTCCGAGCCATTTCAGGATGATGGCCTTGAAGAGAATTGGCTTGTTTTCCCTTCACTTCCCCTTTTTCTCTTAGTTGTAAGGTGGGTAAGGTATGGACCCACCTTGTACCATGTAGCTGAGGGCAGCTAAAGCTGCTGTGGAGCCGGGCAGTCACCACAGATCAAGTTTTTCATGGAAGAGAAAAACAAACTTTCATCTTTTCAAGCCAGTGCTGCTTGGGGTTTCTGCCACATACTGTGATACTGATGTCTAAATAATGTAGAGTGTACTACAATCTGTTTAGTTAGGTAAGAATAGGAAGAGAAAAATTTTTTTAAATTGCTGATTACAGTTACAGTGGACATAAAAAATATTGTGGGATATAATCTGAATATGAATTTGTCCACCATTAAAAAGTTCCTATTAAGTAGTTCTTTTTCTGTTGACTGCCCAAAGTTCTTAGTGAATGAAGTCTTTTGGTCATTTTTAAGAGAGATGCCTGTGCACCACTTAAGACATTTTAGCTGCAAGAAACACAAAGTCCCAATTCAACTGCCTTTATCCGAAAGGACATATGTTACATCCCATCACAATCAGTCCAGCAATAGATTGGCTTTAGAGCTGAATAACTGAGTAGCCCAATCAAGTGAAGAAGGTTCTGGTTCTTCTCCAAATCAATCACTAGTAAGGGTTGTGGGATTAGCACGACAGGTTTAGACTACTCAGGATTCATGACTGACCTGGGAATGAGGTCACTTTCCAAAGAGGCAGATACTTGGAAAAAAAAAAAAAAATCAGTGTCCTATTAACAAGAAACAGGGCAAATGGATGTCACAAGAGCAAACTATTGTCAACTACAACCCATGCAGAACTGAAAAACAAGATGTTCTAACAGTGACTTGATGGAAACTCTCCCCAGCTGGCCTGGTGACCAGGTGATGCAAGGCTGTGCTCTATCAGCTACTTTGTGTAAGGAAAGTAAACAGCCTTTACCATTGGTTTCCTGCTGGTTATTCTTACCTTTCCAGGATAGTTATCAGTGATGTCTAAAATGATGCTCAGAATATTAAAAACATACCCCGTGAGTGTTTTATGTAAATTCTGTTTATTATTGAAGTTTAGTGTTTTTCTGAGATCTTATAATAATTTTTTATTTCTTTAAGACAATGAACTAAAAATACGTACAGAGACAAGCCTCCGAATACCAATCTGAGACCTTTTTTCATCTCTCTTGCATTCCAATATGAAACCGTTTCCATCCAGCCCACTATGGGAAGTTCTGGGTCAACAGATTTAGTTTAATGAAGATCTTATCTATATAATCCTATGTTTTTACTTCAACTTTGCTTATTGATTGAGCAGTTTCTGCACTACACAATAATGCAATTCTGCTTATTCAAAGCCCAGCTATGTCTTCACATAAAAGTCTTTCAGAAACTTACTTTGATTTAGATTTTTTTCCAAATAGTAGACATATTCTAAACATAACTTTTCTATTCATTCCCTGTTTACATGTAAAACCATTTGGCTTACGTGCAAACTTGTTGGTTACATGTAAAACTTATTGGTCTTAATGCAGTAGACAAATAACTGGGGTATTTCTCTTCTAGAAGAGCTTCCATCCTAAGCACTTCACATTCTTTAAATATCAAGCAAGTAAAATTCCATTTTATTTCTGTGAAAGACTAACTTATATGTGGATTGCACTAATTATCTTTTATTTTATTATGTCTTCCCCAATAATCAGGCAGTGGACTATGCAGGTTTCAATATGCAAAGAACAATGCTTTAAGGTCTCAGAGAGAAAGACACATTTCAAAATTTTTTATCAAGTAATTTTCTAAAGAATTCTTTAGGGATGCGTGACGTTCTGTGGGTGGAATGGGTTACATCTGGGTAGGTGGCTTTAGGAATAACCAAAGGACTTCCTTTGAATGATGGATCTGTCAGTTTAACACTAACACCGTGAGAGGAACTGACAAAAAACAAAAATCATTTGATGTTAAATTCTCAGACTGTCACTGTATGCTGGACAATAACCGACATGGCTTTGTGAAGAAGAATGCTTGTCGGGAACAATATCATTTCTTTCCAAAAGAGAGTGATCGGCTGCGAGGATCTGGGCCTGCTTCTACAGAAAGGAGGAAGAAAATTGCTTTCTTTTTGGAAGTGCAATAATAGGTCCACTTGACAAATCACTTCCTAGAGTGCTTCAGATAGTGTTATCTCCTCTGAAAGGGTTTTCTTCTTGTTTTCATTCTTCTTCTATCCCTGGTTAGAGAGTGGGCAGATGGGACAAACCTTGTATGTTTGGCCTATGCCTCAGCCTTGGGCTTGTAGTCTTGATTTTTCCTTCTTGGAAAAAATTCTTAAATAAAATTGACATGAAAAGTCTTGTTACTTTCTAGCTACAATGTTAACTTTTAACGGACAGGTAAGACACAAAGGCTTGTGTAGTTCTGCCAGGTGTAATCTCGTAAGGGCCTCCAATCCTTAGGGGATGGTGGGAGTCGAGGCAAGGCTGGGTCAGGTCAGATGTACCTGGTACTATCCATCAATTTCCATTTGTAGGCCTCCTTCATTCTCAGCACAGAAGGGGCAGAAGAGATTCTTTGAGAAAGTCAACTGGCAGAACCAAGCATTGGACCCACTGAAATGCAAACCAGGGAAGGAAGAAAAGTTGACTGCTTCTCTTAGAAGCTGGGAAGCATGTAATTGCAGACCCTTAGAGAGCACTGACAATGGGTTGTGTGTTCAGGAGTCTGTAGAGAACTGATCTAATAATTTGTAGTCTTATTGGCATTTTCCAATGTAATATTTGACAAGTAATGAGAAATGTTTGCTACTCTAGTACTGAGAGTGCTCATTTTGTTTGGGCCATACTGAATACAGTCTAAATTTCACGGAAAATAGGTACAACAGTAGTTAGTTAACACTGAATTTTGTGTTCTTGTTCATTGTTGGGGTGAAAAAGGGGAGGAGCCCCACCTCCCTTTCTTTCAAATAGATGAATTGCCTTTTTCTGAGAGTTGTGCCCTTATACTTAAAGGGGAGTTAAATAAACAAAAACCACAATAGAATACACTACAAGAACATCATTGTTAGGAAACAGATATGTAGAAAGTACCACACTGGAATAAATTTTTCTCTATATTTCAGGAATTACTTAAACTCTTTAAAAACTACACACAAACAGTGAAACACACCTCTTTGCATTTGGCTGTTCATTACATTTGGTGACATGTTTCACAGAACTTATTCTGAGAACATAAATTAAATTTCCCAGCAGACTTCAGCCCTATTTTTCTTAAATATGTCATTTAACTCAATCGGTATGACAGGAGATTGTGATCTATGCATATTAAATGCCTGAAAGAACGTCGGGCTGGACCACCTGTATCCTGGGCTCCTCTGAGTGAGCAGTTGTGAGGCTTTACTGATTTGGTTTTACGCCCTTGGTCTCTGCCACTGGAAGGCATATTTCCTTCTCTGTAGTCTAACCCAAAGAAACAGTACATGACCGAAGTGGCATAAAATTCTACCTAATTTAATTATTGATCACCTTGCTTCTATGCTTAACAAATAACATTCCTTATTTAAATACAAAGATTTTAATGAAGAAACAAAAGTAGCTCATAAACTCTGATAATCCTTTATGTTATAAAAAGTATATGAACAATATCTGTTTAGAAACCTCAAACACTACAGAAAATTATAAACTGTAAAGTGAAAGCTTCTGTTCCCACATCCCCATGTCCTCTGCCCAAACACAACCATTGCTTTACACCTCCTCTGATTCCTTCCAGAAAATATTTTATACATGTACGAGCACTGATCTTCTTTGTCTTGGTATTTCTACCTAATTCTACATATTAAAACTGTCCCATATCAGCAAACAGATTGACTTCATTCTTTTCTAGCAGGGTAGTGTCTTCTGTTGTACAGATATGTCAAAAAGTATTGCACCTCTACAAAGAAGAGAAAGATGATTCTTTGATGAGGCTGAAACATAGATACTAATGTACGTGTTATGGATTGAATTGTGTCTCCTTGAAAGATACGTGCACGTCCCACCCTCCAGTCCTGTGAATGTGATCCTATTTGGAAACAGGATCTTTGAAGATGCTATTAGTTCAGACAAGGCCAAACTGGATTAGGCTGGGCCCTGATCCAATACAACGGGTGTCCTTATAAGAAGAGGAAATGTGGTCACCGGCAGGCAGACAGTAAAGACAGCCATGTGATGGAGGCAGAGACTGAATCATGCTATGGAGTGCTGGCAAGCCACAGCCAGAATCCTACAGATTTCAGAGGAAGCATGGCCTTGCCCACCCCTTGATCTCTGACATCTAGCCTCCAGGACCACGAAATGATAAATGTCTGTTGTTTTAGGTCACCAAGTCTGTGGTACTTTCTTACAGCAGCCTTAGGAAACTAAGACAATAGGGTTAGCTATTTATATTCCAGACAGACTAATTTTAAGTGCTGGAGTCCAAACACCTGAATCTGCACATGGATGAGATGGGCATGTTTCAAGTCTTTGGGGATAAAGTGAGCAAGAGCTATTACTGTGCTTCCTGTCTGAACCTGGAAGTGAATAGAGAGTCAAGGCTACTGGTAGGAATTGAGCTTCCCGAGCACCTGGGAAAGCTCTACCAGCCCATGGGGTTCTGCCTCAACGTACATAGCCGTGCACAGTCTGCAACAGCAGACACCTTCTTCTCTGATGTGATTAGGACTGTGGCTGGTTATGTGATTAAATAAAATTGATTAACACAGGGACTCATTCAAAAGTGATGCATTCATACCTAAAACCTTTTATTTGAACTTAAAATGCTTAAATTACATTCATTGACCAATTTTTAAAATGTAGAGCAAAGACCTATTCTTTGAGAAATGAGTTGCTAAATTGATATCTTCATCTTTCCTACATAAACCATACCTATAAAACATCACTACAGTTTCCTATTTTCCTTTTTAAAAAATAAATTAAGAAACTCAACAAAAAAAATACAAACAACCCAATTTAAAAAATGGGCAAAAGAGATAGACATTTTTCCAAAGAGGAAATACAAATGGCTACAAAGCATATGAAAAGATGCTCAACATCACTAGCTATTAGGGAAACGCAAATCAAAACCTTAATGAGATATCATTTCACACCTACTAGAATGGCTACAACTTAAAAAACAGAAAACTGCAAGTGCTGAAAAGGATGTGGAGAAATAGGAAAACTTATTTACTGTTGGTGGGAATGTAGAATGGTGTAGCCACTCTGGAAGACAGTTTGCTGGTTCCTCAGGAAGCTAAGTATAGAATTCTCATATGATCTGGCAATTCCATTATTAGATATATACTCAGAAGAACTGAAAGCAGGGACATGAATAGACATCCACACACTGACGTTTATGGCGGCATTTTTTACAATTGCCAATAAATGGAAACGGCCCAAGTGTCCATCAACTGTGAGTGGATAAACAAACTGTGGTATACACAAGTGATGGAATATTATGCAGCTGTAAGAAGGAATTAAGTCATGATGCATTCAACAATCTGGATGAACCTTTCGAACATTATGTTGAATGAAATAAACCAGAAACAAAAGACAAACATTGTATGGTCTCACTCATATGAAATAATTATAATGAACAAAATCTGGGAGTTAAATTCAAGAGTATAGGTTATCAGAGATAAAAAGAGAGTAAGAATGGGCAGATGATGCTTCAGGTATACAGCATGTTTGACAAGGTTGATTGCAAGTGTTCGTAAATGGATAGTGCAATACTATGTGATGGTAGCAGAATTCTGTAAGTGTGATTAACAATGCTGAGTGTGAGTCTGGTTGAAAGGGGAAGGCTAGGGTCATGTATGTCACCAGAAGGAAAGCTAGAGGCTAAAACATGTGACTGTATAGCACAGTGAAACCTACAGTGGATGATGACTGTGATTAATTGTATAAATATAAGAAAGTTCTTACATGAACTAGAACAAACATATGTCACTATTACCAGGTGTTAATAATAGGGTGGCACATAGGAAAAACACAATTAATGCAAACTAAAGACTATAGTTAATAGTAACATTGTAATAGTCTTTCAATATTGTAACAAAGGGATGATACCAAAGCTAAGCACAAATAACAGGGGAGCATAAGAGGAATGGATTTTTTTTTTTTTTTTGGAAGAAATGAGAATACTCTCATATTGATTGTGGTGGTGAATGCATAACTATATGATTATACCTAAGAACCATTAATTATACACTTAGGATGGATTGTAGGATGTGTGACTAAAACTGTTAATAAATAAATAAGTAAATATCAAATACATATTTGATATAAAAATGGAAATAAGAATGTGGACACACTTTCAAAGTAATCTGAGTGCAGAACCAGGGTATATTTTTTCATTACTCCATCCTCCTTACTCCATCCTCATTTTTCATAGTATCTTTCCCATACATAATTTGATAGCAATTTTATTTACTTGTAGTGAGAGTAGAAAGACTCAACTTATACTTCTTTGGTTTATGTAATATTTCATTAAATTATATAAAAACAAATGAGGGTAGATATGACAGAAACAGTTTTGGGAACAAAGTCAACTGACATTTGGTAGGAATGTGTCTCAGCTGCTGGGCGCAGAAGTGTGTCCCTCCTCTACCTAAGTGCAGGTATTTTGCTGCTATAGGCATCTGTCAGGATGGTTTACAGGGGGGGTTTCAGAAGAGCCTTCACTCATCTCCTGTGGGGGTTCTGTGGTGGTGATTTAAGATTATTTACAGTAAATCATAAAAGCACACTCTGGGCTCTCAGTTTTTCAACCACGTATTTGAGGGTGCTCAGCAAAATGGCGGCCGATGCAAATATTATGTTAGATTTTAACAGGATATAGAATGGTAAGTTTCAACTGAAGTACTATGAGACCATAGCTATGGAATTTTAAGTTGCGATCCCAACTGCAAAGAGGAAACAGAAGGTTAAGAGAGTGTAGATTGAGAGGGTTCTGTGAGAGGATTTCTTTCGGACACAGTCATGCCAGGATGCTCATTCTTGACTCGAGGGTGACGGGTGGTGGGTACCTGCTCGCCACTTTCTGTCTAGTGAAAGGAGCTCCTGTGGCATCATGAAGAGAGCTTCATATGTGGTTCCTGTAGTGGGGGATCTTATCTAACTCAGGCCTGAACAATCTAAAAGTTAGAGTTGGGTGGTGAGGTAGATTGAATTACGTACCCCAGAAAAACATGTTCCTAATCTTAATCCATTCCTGTGGGTGTGAATCCATGGCAAATAGGACCTTTGAAAGATATTTTTAGTTAAGCTGTGGCCAACTGATTCAGGTTGGGCTTTAATCTGGTTTCCTGGAGTCCATCATAAGCATAATGAAATTCAGGCAGAGAGAGAGAAAGTTACAGGGAGCAGCCAAAAGTTGGAAATCTATGGAACTTGGAAGAGAAAGGAGAAAATGCTGCCATGTGCATGGCCAAGTCACAGAAAAGGGCAGGACCAAGGATCACCAACAGCCAGTGCCAGAATGCCAGTCTTTGGGGAGAAAGCTTTGCCTTGCTGATGCCTTGATTTTAGACTTCTAGCCTCAAAACTGTGAGCCAGTAAAATTCCCATTGTTTCAGCCAGCCCACTCCATGGTATTCGTTTTAGCAGCCGGGAAATGAATATGGGTGGGTATCTTCTGTGATGGAGAAGCAGCATTGCTTCTGTCTTGGGACCAGCTGGCACTCCCAAAAGCTGTGAGAGCTTCCAGTGGACCAGAGGTGGCCTCTGTGACAGAGAGAGGTGGCAAGGGAGTTGCATTGGGTTTTGTCCACCTGGGGGACCTAGACGGGTTAATGTCCTCACAGTGGGGCTGGAGGTAAATCACTGGATTCCTAGGGGCTGAGGAAGGAGTAAGCAACCACCAGAATGGATTGTACTCACCCACTAACAATGGGAACTCAGAAGAATTTTCAAGAATGTCCACAAGAAAAAAGTAACCTTGAAACATGTGCCAGGCACAGGGTCTGTGAAAGTTCCGGCAGTGCCCATTGAGTCAGTTTCCTAACCCTCACCTGTCCTCTCTTTTGCTGCCACCCTAGTAGGACTGCAAACCTCAGCTGCCAAGCTAGCTGAGAACTGCCCACCCCCTACACCCACCACGTGTGGCCAGGCCTCAGGGGGCAAAAGGAGAAGATCTGATGTTAAACCACATTTCTTATCTGTGACAGGGCACTTTTAGTAAATGGAGAGTATGTTTGTAACTTCAGGTGAATCTAGGGCATTTTATTACTTGAGAGTGACCAAATGTCATAAGCCTCCATTCTGATCCGGGGAGCGTGAGGAGTACCCTAGCTGAATGAACTTTAAAAGGAAATGGGAGAACAGATAAACTGCCTTATGCTCATGTCTCATAATCTTAACATATATAATACTATGAGAGATGAGGTGGGAACCAGAGAGTGTAATGATTGAGTTAGAACAAACAATGAGAAGGGAAAACCAGAGAAACCAACACATAGGAAAGATGGAAGTCAAGACCTAGACAACCCTATAGGAGGGACAGATCCAAAAGGGGCTAGTGCCCAGCAGAGAGCATAAAGAAAAGCAGAGCCCGTGGGAAGTCAGAAGAGGGAGAACATGTTGTGTTTCTGGGAGGCTTCTACCACCAGATGATGGAAGGCCTGGGAAACAGTGGGAGACAAAACAGTGATTAGTATAATGAGATGGAGTGTAAATGCCACTGTCCCCAAGAGCTACCAGGGGTCTTTGTGCAGGAGGGAGGAAGAGAGAGAGCCATGCAGAACGCCGTGTGAGGGAACGCAAACTGGCCACCACGTGAGAGGGTCCCCGCAGGTCAGTGACAGCTGGGGTTGGCCTACGTAGTTCATCTTCATGCTTGCTCTTGTTAATATGCAAAAGCAATTCCTCAAAGTAAACAAAGAAACCACAAAAATTAACAGCCTAGGTTTTCTTTGCCATCATCATAATGTCCTATGCAATTAACATTTTTTGAGATTGACAAATATTAATACCCAATAAGTGAATACCTGTTTGCCATCATATGATTTATTCCATGAAATTTGTCTATGAAATTGTTCTATGAAATTTAAAAATCTCTCAGGTTCTTTTAATAGGGACGATTTGAAAATGAGCTTCTAACCACACACAATCAAAATATTCCATCCTGTCTTCTCTAATGTATCTTAAACCCACTAAAGAGTGTCTATAGCAGTTTTAGAAAAAAGAATTTAGTGTAAGTACACGCTGTCTCAAAAATACATTTGAGTGCCAAAGATGGCATACAATTAAAATATCATTATTTTGTTAGTTCTATACAAAGAGTAAAACATATTGCGAGTCTAATGGTTCTGACCCTTAGATCTCATCAGCTCGTTATAACCATGGTCTGCTTTCAGCAATACGTACTTAAAATCACAAAGTCAATGATTTCATTACTAAACTGTTACATGAAACAGCTGTCCTACAAATTGTACCCCATGAAAAGTGGTCTTTGCTCAAAAGACTTTGGGAAAAGCTGCTTGTGGTATTTCACTTGTTCTGGCAAAATGCACATCTGTATATGGAAAGCAGCACGTCCCACAGAAACCCTTTAACCTACTTTCCCTCCTGTTCCCATACCTTTGGACAGGTGGTCCCTGCCCAGGCCTCTGCCCCACTCCACCCTGCTCCTGTGAGCATCCCCTGGAACCTGTGTCACACAGACCTCATTTCAGAAAATGCTGCTGTACGCTACTGTAATCAGGGAATTACTTTAATTTCCGGGAAGATTTTTCCCCTTAACTAGAACTGAAGTCAGAGCACTTGAATTTTTGGCACATGAAAATTTGAATTTGCAAATGCGACTCCATGAATGATGGCCTAGTGTCTCTCTAGACTAGGACTGTCCAATGGAACTTTCTGTGATAATGAAAATGGACCATATCTGCACTGCCCAGTATCTTAGCCACTGGCTATCTCTGGCCATTGAGCACTTGCAATGTGGCTACTGTGATGGAAGAACTAAATGTGTAATTTTATTTAATTTTAATTTAAATAACTCCATATGGCTAGTGGATACCATATTGGACAGCACAGCCCTAGACAGAGCTCAGTGCAAGATCAAAATAAATGCACAGAAACTTTATTATCTGCAGAAGTGTTTTTGTGTGTGTGAGCTCTCCTTCAGCAGGTAAAGCTAAAGACTTCTCCATCCAGTCTGCCACAAAATTGATTTCCTTGCTTATTATTCAGAGAGGCTGATCTTACCATTTCAAAAGAGTATAATTATTTCACACTTCCTTTTATGTCAACAAAAATTGACTAAAGACAATTGGAATGGTCAGTCATCTCTATTGGTTTAGAAAATACATATTTCAAACCACAGAATACTTTCTAGGAACTTTTGCCAATTGATAACTATTTTCTAGAAGAATGTCATGAAGAACTTCTTTGTACATCTGTGAACTGTTTTTTTAATTAAAATAAATAGTCTCCCAAGCTTTCTATCTTTGCATTTCAAGCTGTCTCACAGGCAGAAAGTCTAGCAAGACTCATTTCCAAACAAGCCAATTTTATAGTTTAAATTAGATTTTTGGACACATGTCAAATAAACATGGAATGCATATTTTTACATTTCATAACATTAACTTTCTTTTATTTTTTTTATTTTTTTTTTTTTTAATTTTATTTTGAAATAAATTCAAAGTTACAGGAACAGTTGCAAAAACAATACAAACCCCATACACAGCATACCCTGACCCCCCTCCCCCGATACCCCGATCCACCAACTTTAACGTGCTGTCACACAGCATAGGCTTCTTTTTACGGTACCTGAGGACCTAGTATTTTTGCTGCTCCCTTTTGCTGCTATTACAATTTATTAAATCAATAAGCATTTGCATTATTACAACCAAATAAGCATCACTCACTGTTGAACCCATGACGGCACTCTGATTTTATTTCCTTTTTCTATCACATTTTTATCTTGCTATTGATAAGGACTGATTTGTTTGCTTTATTTTCCAGATTGGTCTCACCCATTCTTCTCAAGTCCTCCAACAGATTTATAAAACCCTTCTATTATTTTCTGAACATAGAAGGCAATTCATCAGCTTCACTTGTTTCCCAGAGATATCCTTCCAGCCCCGTGTCCTTCTGGACTTGTTCTTTAAGCCACAGTAGCTCTGCTGGGGCTTCCTTGTGTTGTTCTCTAGAACTGGGTCCCCTGTTTCCTGGATTCAGTATTTTCATCTTTCGGTGGAGCACATCCTCCAACAACTTTCTCAGATGGGTCCATGGGAGGTAAATCATTTGAGACATAGATATCTAAAAATGTTATATTCATTGATAGCTGTCTGGGTACAGAATTCTGGATTGAAAATAATTTTTCCTCAGAATTTTTAATACATTGTTTCTTAGTCTTCTAAGTTTCAGTGTCACTCTCGAGAAGTCCATGGCCGTTTGATTCTTGATCCTTTGACTGGGATCTGCTATTGCTTTTAACTTCATTGATCTTATTCCAGGTGTTCTGAAATTTCACAATAATGAGGAACCTATTTTTACTCATTGTGCTACATACCCTAAGATCCCTTTCTTTTTTTTTTTTTTTTTTTTTAATCTTCATTTTATTGAGATATATTCACATACCACGCAGTCATACAAAACAAATCGTACATTCGATTGTTCACAGTACCATTACATAGTTGCACATTCATCACCTAAATCAATCCCTGACACCTTCATTAGCACACACACAAAAATAATAAGAATAATAATTACAGTGAAAAAGAGCAATTGAAGTAAAAAAGAACACTGGGTACCTTTGTCTGCTTGTTTGTTTGTTTCCTTCCCCTATTTTTCTACTCATCCATCCATAAACTAGACAAAGGGGAGTGTGGTCCTTATGGTTTTCCCAATCCCATTGTCACCCCTCATTAGCTACATTTTTATACAATTGTCTTCGAGATTCATGGGTTCTGGGTTGTAGTTTGATAGTTTCAGGTATCCACCACCAGCTACCCCAAAATTCTTTAGAACCTAAAAAGGGTTGTCTAAATTGTGCGTAAGAGTGCCCACCAGAGTGACCTCTCGGCTCCTTTTGGAATCTCTCTGCTACTGAAGCTTATTTCATTTCCTTTCACATCCCCCTTTTGGTCAAGAAGATGTTCTCCGTCCCACGATGCCAGGTCTACATTCCTCCCCGAGAGTCATATTCCACGTTGCCAGGGAGATTCACTCCCCTGGGTGTCTGATCCCACGTAGGGGGGCAGGGCAGTGATTTTACCTTTCAAGTTGGCTTAGCTAGAGAGAGGGGAAGGCAAAGCCTTTTTGTTGTGAAGTTTTGCTTCCCATTTGGAGTCTGAACTGAAAATGGCTCTTCCATTGGCAGAGAGAGGAGTATCTTGATGGTTCCTAAGCATCCAACTAATAGACCTCCCAGAGCCGGATTTTGGGCGATCACTGATAAACATTTCATAAGACTTCAAGCCCCTAATCTGCCAGAGTTATACATTACTACAGCAATCAGATTTCAGCTGGATCCCCCTATCCCAAGTTCTGTGGGAAGTCCAATGGCCTTCCCAAGATTTCTGCAAATTCCGAGCAGCTAAAGCTCATAATAGTCCCTTTTGGCTCAGACTCTGGCTCCTGCTGGACTTTTGATATCACTCACATATCACCTCCTGAGGCTGGTCCCTTCCCTCTGCTCTGAGCTGTCCTATATACGGGTGGCAACTCCCTTTTTCCATGCTTCACCAAAAAGAAAAAATACACATATACAAACTCCCTCAAAACATTTGACTCTCCTGAAGGTCTGAAGAGACAGAGAGGTTTTATATTACCATGCCTCTTGGACCTTCACCTTCTCCAGATACTTCTCACATTTGGGGTGGGGGGTAGGGGGATCTCCCCTCCCTCAGGAAACTAAATCTCCATATATTAATCAGAGCAACTGAACCCTCCACCCCCTTCCCTAATTCAAGGCCACCTCCGAGGTCTTTGGAGTCAGCCCCACTATGAACCAT
Source organism: Choloepus didactylus (assembly GCF_015220235.1). Lineage (NCBI taxonomy): Eukaryota > Metazoa > Chordata > Mammalia > Pilosa > Megalonychidae > Choloepus > Choloepus didactylus. The sequence goes on along the minus strand of NC_051330.1, from coordinate 15,548,194 downwards.
CCACTCCAGATTCTACCTTTGACCAGCACCAAGGAACAGAAAGAAGTTTTGGACTTTCACTTTCTTACTCTTACCATTCTGTAGGTAGCAAAGGGAAAGGAATGATTTTTCTCCTACAGATACGAATTATGCCACCTCTCTTTGAAGCAAAACTGACCATGGTCAATTTTTTTTTTTTTTTTTTTTTTTTAATCATCATTTTATTGAGATATATTCACATACCACGCAGTCATACAAAACAAATTGTACTTTCGATTGTTTACAGTACCATTACATAGTTGTACATTCATCACCTAAATCAATCCCTGACACCTTCATTAGCACACACACAAAAATAACAAGAATAATAATTAGAGTGAAAAAGAGCAATTGAAGTAAAAAAGAACACTAGGTACCTTTGTCTGTTTGTTTGCTTCCCCTACTTTTCTACACATCGATCCATAAACTAGACAAAGTGGAGTTTGGTCCTTATGGCATTCCCAATCCCACTGTCACCCCTCATAAGCTACATTTTTATACAACTGTCTTCGAGATTCATGGGTTCTGGGTTGTAGTTTAATAGTTTCAGGTATCCACCACCAGCTACCCCAATTCTTTAGAACCTAAAAAGGTTGTCTAAAGTGTGCGTAAGAGTGCCCACCAGAGTGATCTCTCGGCTCGTTTTGGAATCTCTCTGCCACTGAAGCTTATTTCATTTCCTTTCACATCCCCCTTTTGGTCAAGAAGATGTTCTCCATCCCACGATGCCGGGTCTACATTCCTCCCCGGGAGTCATATTCCACGTTGCCAGGGAGATTCACTTCCCTGGGTGTCTGATCCCACGTAGGGGGGAGGGCAGTGATTTCACCTTTCAAGTTGGCTTAGCCAGAGAGAGAGGGCCACATCTGAGCAACAAAGAGGCATTCAGGAGGAGACTCTTAGGCACAAATACAGGGAGGCCTAGCCTCTCCTTTGCAGCAACCGTCTTCCCAAGGGTAAAACTTATGGTAGAGGGCTCAACCCATCAAACCACCAGTCCCCTATGTCTGTGGTCATGTTAGCAACCATGGAGGTGGGGTAGGCGAATACCCCTGCATTCTCCACAGGCTCCTCAAGGGGGCACTACATCGTTTTTTTTTTGTTTTTTTTTTTTTCCTTGTTTGTCTTTTTTCTTTTTTTTTTTTTTTTTTTTTAACTTTCCCTTCTTTTTTCAAATCAACTGTATGAAAAAAAAAGTTAAAAAGAAAACAAACATACAATAAAAGAACATTTCAAAGAGACCATAGCAAGGGAGTAAGAAAAAGACAACTAACCTAAGATAACTGCTTAACTTCCAACATGTTCCTACTTTACCCCAAGAAAGTTACATACTATAGCAACATTTCAGTGAACTTGTTCCTACTACATCCATCAGAAATTAACAGACCATAGTCATTTCTGGGCATCCCCAGAACGTTAAATAGCTTATCTGTTCTTCTTGGATTATTGTTCCCCCTTCCTTAATTGCTCTCTACTGCTAGTTCCCCTACATTCTACATTATAAACCATTTGTTTTACATTTTTCAAAGTTCACATTAGTGGTAGCATATAATATTTCTCTTTTTGTGCCTGGCTTATTTCACTCAGCATTATGTCTTCAAGGTTCATCCATGTTGTCATATGTTTCACCAGATCGTTCCTTCTTACTGCCGCGTAGTATTCCATCGTGTGTATATACCACATTTTATTTATCCACTCATCTGTTGATGGACATTTGGGTTGTTTCCATCTCTTGGCAATTGTGAATAATGCTGCTATGAACATTGGCGTGCAGATATCTGTTCGTGTCACTGCTTTCCGATCTTCCGGGTATATCCCGAGAAGTGCAATCGCTGGATCGAATGGTAGCTCTATCTCTAGTTTTCTAAGGAACTGCCAGACTGACTTCCAGAGTGGCTGAACCATTATACAGTCCCACCAACAATGAATAAGAGTTCCAATTTCTCCACATCCCATCCAGCATTTGTAGTTTCCTGTTTGTTTAATGGCAGCCATTCTAACCGGTGTTAGATGGTATCTCATTGTGGTCTTAATTTGCATCTCTCTAATAGCTAGTGAAGCTGAACATTTTTTCATGTGTTTCTTGGCCATTTGTATTTCCTCTTCAGAGAACTGTCTTTTCATATCTTTTGCCCATTTTATAATTGGGCTGTCTGTACTATTGTCATTGAGTTGTAGGATTTCTTTGTATATGCAAGATATCAGTCTTTTGTCAGATACATGGTTTCCAAAAATTTTTTCCCATTGAGTTGGCTGCCTCTTTACCTTTTTGAGAAATTCCTTTGAGGTGCAGAAACTTCTAAGCTTGAGGAGTTCCCATTTATCTATTTTCTCTTTTGTTGCTTGTGCTTTGGGTGTAAAGTCTAGGAAGTGGCCTCCTAATACAAGGTCTTGAAGATGTTTTCCTACATTATCTTCTAGGAGTTTAATGGTACTTTCTTTTATATTGAGATCTTTGGTCCATTTTGAGTTAATTTTTGTGTAGGGGGTGAGGTAGGGGTCCTCTTTCATTCTTTTGGATATGGATATCCAACTCTCCCAGCCCCATTTGTTGAAAAGACCATTATGGCTCAGTTCGGTGACTTTGGGGGCCTTATCAAAGATCAGTCGGCCATAGATCTGAGGGTCTATCTCTGAATTCTCAATTCGATTCCATTGATCTATATGTCTATCTTTGTGCCAGTACCATGCTGTTTTGGCAACTGTGGCTTTATAATAAGCTTCAAAGTCAGGGAGTGTAAGTCCTCCCACTTCGTTTTTCTTTTTTAAAGTGTCTTTAGCAATTCGAGGCATCTTCCCTTTCCAAATAAATTTGATAACTAGCTTTTCCAAGTCTGCAAAGTAGGTTGTTGGAATTTTGATTGGGATTGCATTGAATCTATAGATGAGTTTGGGTAGAATTGACATCTTAATGACATTTAGCCTTCCTATCCATGAACATGGAATATTTTTCCATCTTTTAAGGTCCCCTTCTATTTCTTTTAGTAGAGTTATGTAGTTTTCTTTGTATAGGTCTTTTACATCTTTGGTTAAGTTTATTCCTAGGTACTTGATTTTTTTAGTTGCTATTGAAAATGGTATCTTTTTCTTGAGTGTCTCTTCAGTTTGTTCATTTCTAGCATATAGAAACATTACTGACTTATGTGCATTAATCTTGTATCCCGCTACTTTGCTAAATTTGTTTATTAGCTCTAGTAGGTGTATCGTTGATTTCTCAGGGTTTTCTAGATATAAGATCATATCATCTGCAAACAATGACAGTTTTACTTCTTCTTTTCCAATTTGGATGCCTTTTATTTCTTTGTCTTGCCGGATTGCCCTGGCTAGCACTTCCAGCACAATGTTGAATAACAGTGGTGACAGCGGGCATCCTTGTCTTGTTCCTGATCTTAGAGGGAAGGCTTTCAGTCTCTCACCATTGAGTACTATGCTGGCTGTGGGTTTTTCATATATGCTCTTTATCATGTTGAGGAAGTTTCCTTCAATTCCTACCTTTTGAAGTGTTTTTATCAAAAACGGATGTTGGATTTTGTCAAATGCTTTTTCAGCATCTATTGAGATGATCAATTGATTTTTCCCTTTCGAGTTTTTAATGTGTTGTAATACATTGATTGTTTTTCTTATGTTGAACCATCCTTGCATGCCTGGAATGAACCCCACTTGATCATGGTGTATGATTTTTTTAATGTGTCTTTGGATTCGATTTGCAAGTATTTTGTTGAGGATTTTTGCATCTATATTCATTAGGGAGATTGGCCGGTAGTTTTCCTTTTTTGTAGCATCTTTGCCTGGTTTTGGTATTAGATTGATGTTAGCTTCATAAAATGAGTTAGGTAGTGTTCCATTTTTTTCAATGTTTTGAAAGAGTTTGAGTAAGATTGGTGTCAGTTCTTTCTGGAAAGTTTGGTAGAATTCCCCTGTGAAGCCATCTGGCCCTGGGCATTTGTTTGTGGGAAGATTTTTGATGACTGATTGGATCTCTTTGCTTGTGATGGGTTGGTTGAGGTCTTCTATTTCTTCTCTGGTCAGTCTAGGTTGTTCATATGTTTCCAGGAAATTGTCCATTTCTTCTACATTATCCAGTTTGTTGCCATACAGTTGTTCATAATATCCTCTTATAATTTTTTTAATTTCTTCAGGATCTGCAGTTATGTCACCTTTTTCATTCATTATTTTGTTTATATGGGTCTTCTCTCTTTTTGATTTTGTCAGTCTAGCTAGGGGCTTGTCAATCTTGTTGATCTTCTCAAAGAACCAACTTTTGGTGATATTTATCCTCTCTATTGTTTTTTTGTTCTCTATGTCATTTATTTCTGCTTTAATCCTTGTTATTTCTTTTCTTGTACTTGGTTTAGGATTGGTTTGCTGTTCATTTTCTAGCTTCTTCAGTTGATCCATTAGTTCTTTGATTTTGGCTCTTTCTTCCTTTTTAATATATGCGTTTAGTGCTATAAATTTCCCCCTTAGCACTGCTTTTGCTGCATCCCATAGGTTTTGGTATGTTGTGTTCTCATTTTCATTCGTCTCTATATATTTAGCAATTTCTCTTGCTATTTCTTCTTTAACCCACTGATTGTTTAGGAGTGTGTTGTTTAACCTCCAGGTATTTGTGAATTTTCTAAGTCTCTGATGGTTATTGACTTCTAATTGTATTCCATTGTGGTCAGAGAATGTGCTTTGAATAATTTCAATCTTTTTAAATTTATTGAGGCTTGTTTTATGTCCCAGCAGATGATCTATTCTGGAGAAAGTTCCATGAGCACTAGAAAAGTATGTGTATCCTGGTGATTTGGGATGTAATGTCCTGTAGATGTCTGTTAAATCTAATTCATTTATCAGATTGTTTAGGTTTTCAATTTCCTTATTGGTCTTCTGTCTGGTTGATCTATCTATAGGAGAGAGTGATGTGTTGAAGTCTCCCACAATTATTGTGGAAACATCAATTGCTTCCTTTAGTTTTGCCAATGTTTCTCTCATGTATTTTGTGGCACCTTGATTGGGTGCATAGACATTTACGATTGTTATTTCTTCTTGCTGAATTGCCCCTTTTATTAGTATGTAGTGGCCTTCTTTGTCTCTCAAAACATCCCTGCATTTGAAGTCTATTTTATCTGAGATTAATATTGCTACACCTGCTTTCTTTTGGCTGTAGCTTGCATGAAATATTTTTTTCCATCCTTTCACTTTCAGTTTCTTTGTGTCCCTGTGCCTAAGATGAGTCTCTTGTATGCAACATATTGATGGTTCATTTTTTTTGATCCATTCTGCGAATCTATATCTTTTAATTGGGGAGTTTAATCCATTTACATTCAATGTTAAAACCGTGAAGGCATTTCTTGAATCGGCCATCTTATCCTTTGGATTATGTTTGCCATATTTTTCCCTCTCTCTATTAATATCCTTTATTGTGCCCATACCGAATCTCTTTAGTACTGAACCTTTCTCCAAGTCTCTCTGTCCTTTCTTTGTTTCTCTGTCTGTAGGGCTCCCTTTAGTATCTCCAGTAGGGCAGGTCTCTTGTTAGCAAATTCTCTCAGCATTTCTTTGTCTGTGAAAAATTTAAGCTCTCCCTCAAATTTGAAGGAGAGCTTTGCTGGATAAAGTATTCTTGGCTGGAAATTCCTCTCACTCAGAATTTTAAATATATCGTGCCACTGCCTTCTCGCCTCCATGGTGGCTGCTGAGTAGTCACTACTTAGTCTTATGCTGTTTCCTTTGTATGTGGTGAATTGCTTTTCTCTTGCTGCTTTCAGAACTTGCTCCTTCTCTTCTATGTTTGACAGTGTGATCAGTATATGTCTCGGAGTGGGTTTTTTTGGATTTATTCTATTTGGAGTTCGCTGAGCATTTATGATTTGTGTATTTATGTTGTTTAGAAGATTTGGGAAGTTTTCCCCAACAATTTCTTTGAATACTCTTCCTAGACCTTTACCCTTTTCTTCCCCTTCTGGGACACCAATGAGTCTTATATTCAGACGTTTCATATTATCTATCATATCCCTGAGGTCCATTTCGAGTTTTTCAATTTTTTTCCCCATTCTTTCTTTTATGTTTTCATTTTCCATTCTGTCATCTTCCAGGTCACTGATTCGTTGTTCAACTTCCTCTAGTCTTGTACTATGAGTGTCCAGAATCTTTTTAATTTGGTCAACAGTTTCTTTAATTTCCATAAGATCATCCATTTTTTTATTTAGTCTTGCAATGTCTTCTTTATGCTCTTCTAGGGTCTTCTTGATTTCCTTCATATCCCGTACTAGGGTCTCATTGTTCATCTTTAGTTCTTTGAGTAGCTGCTCTAGGTGTGTCTCTTCTGGTCTTTTGATTTGGGTGCTTGGGCTTGGGTTATCCATATCGTCTGGTTTTTTCATATGCTTTATAATTTTCTGTTGTTTTTGGCCTCGTGGCATTTGCTGACCTTGATAGGGTTCTTTTAGGGTTTGTAGACCAGTTGAAGTCCTTATCTCTAATTTATCAGATCTACAGCTTCGTGGAGTACACTTTCTCTAACTAACCAGCAGGTGGCGTCCACGAGCCACCTGTTCTCCACAAGCCAGATCTCCCCTGCTTAGCCTTTTTGGTGAGTGGGGGAGTGAGTCTTGTGGGGCCCAATTGGTGTCCCAAGCTTGCGTGTGTAGTTGGTGTTGCCTGCCCTGTATGTGGGGCGTGTTTCTGGGCAGTCGGGGAGGGGGGGTGGCCCTAACAATCAAATCTCCCTGATGATCCTAGAGTTTTAAAGCTACTGCAATAGTCTAATCCTTCAGTTCAGTCCTGCCACAGTTTGTCTCTGCCACTGACCCACAAGTCTTTGGTATTGGCGTATGGCTCCTGAGACTTGCAAGTGGGCCCCTCTTCCAGGCTGTGCACCCCGGGTCCTCTGTTGAGGGATGACTGTGCTATGTCGCAGGTGAGTGCCGTCCCCCCAGGGCAGTTCTGGGCTGCTGGGCTGTGTTGGGAGGCTCCCAGTCTGCTCAAATGATGGCTGAATGGGGCTCTGTTAATTCACACTGCTCCCCCTTCCCAGCTCTGGGACATTCAGCTGAGGTTGCAGGGAAGGCTAATGTCCACGCCCAGTTTTGTGGTGTGTGCCTGTTATTTGAAGCACTTCCGTCACACTGGGTTGTCTGGGGCAGCTCTGGGCTATGGGGCTGGCGATGGGCAGGAGTGTTTCCTGTCCACCAGGATGGTGGCTGTGAGCGGACACCCCCCTTTTCTTGGGAAGTTGTGTTGTTTAGTGAATTTTCTCAGCCACTGGATTATTGCCTTTTGTCTCAGAGCTCTCTTAGTTCTGCTCTTGACTTGACGTGCCCAAATTTCAATTCTTTGAAGCTTTCTGTATTGAGCTTCTTAGAGTAATTGTTTTAGAAAAGCAAAAAGGATTTAAAAAAAAAAAAAAAAAAAAAAAAACGGCCCTCCTCAGAGATCTAATGGGTTATTGAAATGCTAATAGACAAAGCAACCAGGGCCATTAAGGAAAGGTGCCCAGGGCAGAGAGATCAGCCTTGCTTCGGGATTTGCATATGCGCCTCAAGGCCTGATCTCCGCCCTTCCCCTTTCTGCGTTCACCAGAACTCCAAAAATCCTCTGCTTTTATTTTGGAGTTTTTCGTGTTGTTTTTTTTCTATGCCTGTCTCCTCTCTGCTGGGCTGGCTGCTCTCAGAGTCTCTGGTGTCTGGCCTCAGTCTATCTATGGTTGGAGTTTGAATCAGTAGAATGAGTTTCCGGTAAGAGCAGCCACTGCAATTCTCCCTTCTCCTTCCTGGAGCTGACAGCCCCTCCTCCCCCGGGACTGAGCCTGGCAGGGAGGGGCGCGGGTCCCCTGGCCGCAAAAACTTACAGATTTCGCTGATCTCAGCAGTTCCACGTTTTCATGAGTGTTGTATGAAGTATGCCCAAAGACAGATTGCTCTGTGGTGTCCAGTCCACGCAGTTCCTGGCTTTTTACCTACTTTCCTGGAGGAGTAACTAAAACATACAGCTCACCAGTCTGCCATCTTCTAACTTTCTTTTAAAAATACTTTTTGATAATGAACATCTTGTATATCAAAAATAATGTGTCAACAAGATATTTTTCTATTAACTTTAAGCTGGGGTGTACAAGCAGTTGAGGCAAACAAGGAATGATCCAACCCACATTTAATAATAATGAAAAATAAGTTTCCTTTTAGATGTCTCCTTGAAAATGTCATGATATAAACCACATACATTTTGGAGTCTAGATTTTAATCTCTAGTCTTTAAAAACTGAGAAATGAATATAATTTTCAAAATATTTCAGCATAATTTCAATGAAATTATGAATTGTTATAAAAAGTAAGACATCCTTAAAGAATAGAAAAATTAACCATTTCTTTTCATTTTATTATTAAATACTGACCATCTCTGCTTGCTTTCTGTTTCTGAGCTTCACACAGTAAAAGGATAAGCACCCTACATCTATTTGTTAATTTAGGTTTTAACTCAATAATTAGATCTTTAAGTGAAAGGCTAAATATCACCATTTGTCTTTATCCCTTTCCTATACAAAGGCAAAAATCAAGTTTGAACGCTCATTTAACTAAAATCTTCAACAATATGGTAAACTATTGTTATAAGTAGTTCAGTATCACAATTTTCAACAAAATGTACAATAATTTCATTGTACATTGTGGGTTACACCACAGACTTGCAAACTGCTAAACCCCAGTTTTATAGGGACTAAAGTTTATACAATATTTGAGACCCTCTTTAAGAAAAACAATTCAAGGATCCAAACCTGGTTAAGCGGACTTGGCAGGGGCCTGTGCAAGTGAGGAAACTGCAGCTTACGTTTCATTAGTTCCACGATAAATCTGCCTCTAAACAGCTCAACACTTCATTAAATGAGTGAATGACTGCAAAATTCCTTATGAAATTATTAATTTATAATCAATAACATGAATTTTTAAAATCTCATTTTCATTTGAATATGTAATTTTTGATAGTTATTAAATCTTGTCCTCGATTTTCTAATTTAAAACAGGAAACCCTTCATCTAACTCCCAGTATTATTTTAAGAAATTATCTCCCAGACATAAATATCCCAAGACTGTACCAAATAAGATAAAGATGTTTTATTTATACAGAACTCTCAAGGTTTGATTGCCATAGCTTTCTGCATTCCCAGGTTGTGAGTATAATGTATTCCATATTTTGTTGCTTTTTTCCAGCATTAAACATGTCAACATTTTACATCAGAATCATAGAAGTTAATCATATAGTTCTGAGGAATAGCAATAAGTCTAGAAAAAAGAATAATGCATAATATGAATTCCTTAGGAAATCGATTAATATTTTTATGAGCAGGGTAAAAATATGATCAAGGGTTAGTAGAGAGTGAGGTTAGACTATTTGATCCCTAAGTATATTCTTTGTGGAGTTCTATCACTGTAAAAATAGAGTAAGACATTTTATATATCAGAATGTACACAGTTCTTTATTTGGTGGTGTAGCCTCTTATTGGGCAGAAAAACTCTGCAATTTTGCGATACTTTTAGGTTCCTCATTGACTTTCTGTGAAATTCTGAAAACAGTATATTTTCATGTTCTGAATTATGTACTATGTGTGCTACTAAAACACTATATATTGTGTAAGTATATAGAGGTGCTTAAATATTTTTTGAAGGGACTTTTGTCAAGACAAGGTAAACATTTCTAATATTGGAGTAAATGATGATTGAGAGTTGAAAATAAAAGGGATAGTTTGCTCATGTTACTTCTCCATTGTTAAGATTCATTCATTCGTTCATTCTTTCAATGAACATTAAACCTGAAATCTATGCATTTATTGAGGACCATGACCTGTTGGCATGCGATATGAAGATATGAAACAGCTGTAACACTTAGACTTATATCCTGAGATGTGTACTTTCTCTCAAATAATTCTTAATAATGCTAATAATAATCTGTAACTATCATACATCCATCAGACCCTTCCTTGAAGGACTGGAGTTCTCATTTAAATGGATTTGTAAACTAGTGTACACTACTCTCTGGGTAAAAGCTAAGCTTAGTGATATAGTAAGAAAAAGGTCAGGTAATCTGATTTTCCAATGGACATTACTGTATGTTTGAAGAAGGGAGTCATAAATACTAACCTTAGCCCCATTTTAAAGCCAAACAAAATGCTGAAGGCTGTTTCTTCCAAAGGGAACTCAAGGGTATATAGGGGGCCATTTCAGCCTGATGAGTAGAAGGTTAGAATCATCTTGAGTCTGGAACTCAACCCTTGGATGAGTCTCAGTACTGAAAATGGGTAGCTATGGGCATATTGGAATATGTCTAAGTCTTAATTTGTAAATTCCATGAATGACAGAGAAGTTACTTCTCAAATTTCTGATGTATGAGATCCTTTTTGTAACATCAAACACTTCTTGGATACCCACATAATAAGAGCCGTACTTTTGAATCTGTTGATAGTTGAGGAAAAATGTAGGCACAGGTGGATTTACAGATATTTACTATAAGCCTACAAACTACAGACTGAGAGTGACTGGGTTTACTGATGTCCAGGGTTTCTTTCAAATCTAAGTCTCTGTGGTTCTTCTGTGGCTTTGCTACCACTGACCCTGCCTTGAACATCGTGCAGGCTGAGAACTCACAGCTTTCTGCAGCTCTTGTTTGGTCTTGGTTGTCCGTGGTTCTACAGCAAATGCTGTAATTCACCTTCCTCTAACTTTTATTTATTGGAGCATGTTCTGCATCTGAAAAAACATAATCTAACCATGATTCCTTCAACACAACTTTCCATTACCACCCTTAAATCCAGAAAAGATTGGCAGCTTACAAGGATGTACAAACCACAGCAAAACAGCATACAGTAGAAAAAGGGAGAAAGTAATAAGGCGTAAAGGGAAGCCAGGATAAGGACTTCAGAATGCATTCTATTAGTGACCTATACATGCTACAGGTTGCTTGCAAATGTGGTTTTAGGTTTTCTGGCAGCCACCTTGAAGAGGGAAATCTTATCAGTTGCTTATCAGGGATAGCCACCAAGCTTCTTCATCAAAATACCTCTTGATATTTTGGAACACACGCCCATAAAAGACATTGCATCATATTTCATACATAATGACCAAAAATATAAACAAATGGCATCACACTAAAGTACTGTTCAGAAAAAGCAATTATTTGAGGGGCTAAAATAGTGAGGATCAGATGCCAAATTCTCTGCTGCTGATATGGCTCAATCCAGAGGTATATTTTAGAATATTTGGAAGAGTGGATAAAATGTGTGCCCTGTAAGCAATTTTCTTTGAACACTGGGTCTTTCAGGAGAGTCTTTGATAAATATTAATTCAGCTTTTGATTAAACATTAAATATGTATACACTTACTATATGCTGGCACTATTCTGGGTATTTTACATGTATTATCTCATTTAAAATTCAAAATAATCTTATAGGGTTAGATTATGCACCCCATTTTAGAGATGAAGAAACTGAGACACAGAAAGGTTAACACTGCAGGTAGTTGGCACAGCCAGGAATTGTGCTTAGGGCATCCACCCAACCTCCTTAAACACTAAGTTGGGTCATCATCCTTTTGTGAAAGTTGAGGAGTTGAAGAAGAGCTGTGATGATGAGGTCAACTCGTCATTGTTAAGAAACAAGCCAAGGCAATGGGACTTACTGTAGACCTGAAAAGAACTATGGGGATAGGAGTGAAAAAGGCAGGATAGAAAGGAAAGCACAAAGTCAAGTACATACTTTAGAAGACCATTTCTTTTCATTTGTTTGTTTTTTTCAATTTCTTCAAATTATAAACTGTGGTATAAACTTTTTGATAATCCTTCCTTTATGATGGAGCCCAATTCCCTTCCCTTTGAGGGTAGACTGAATCCAGACTAACTCATAAAAACACTGCAGCGTCTTCTTTGCTCTCTCTTTTGGATCACTTGTTTTGGGGGAAGTTAGCTGTCACTATGAAGACAAACATCTAACAAAAGAGCCACCTGGTAAAGAATGGTGGCTTTCTGCCAACAGCCTGTGTTGCCAAAAGTCATGCAAGTCAACCATCTAGAGAGTGGATCTTCCAGACCCAGTCAAGCCTTCAGATAACTGCAACACTGGCCAACAGGTTGAGTGCAACCTCCTGGGAGACGTGAGCCAGAACCACTCAGCTAAGCCACTCCTGGACTCCTGACCCTCAGAAACACTAGGAGATGATGGTAAACATATATTTTTTTGAACTGTTAAAATTTTGGGTTATTCCTAGTTGACAACTAGCAAACAAACCAGCCAATAACTTCCAAAAAAAAAAAAAAAAACACAACAGACTAAATCAAAATAATATGAAAAACCATTATCTAGGATTTCTTAAGGGCAAAGGGAAATCTTATCTTGAATAAAGGTCTTCTCCTTTAGGTAAGATTTGCCTTCAGACTGTCTTAATCCAAAGATACTAAAACAGTTCAATTCACTTCCAAAATAGTTTTCCATGACCTGGTGATTAAATATGTCTGTCACTTACCTACAAAGCCACAATGCATGAAAAGGGAAAGATAAAGGTGTTCAAAATTTAAAATTACATAAACCTTCTTAAAACAAAGTGAACAAGTGACTACAAAGATGAGCCAAAGAAAGTATCCCCCTCATAAAGAAAGTAAAATCTTAAAATCCAGCCTTAGAGAAAGGAACAGCAGTAGGCAATGAGCAGGCAGAAGTACACAGTTAAAAACTTCTGTAACTCATTTTAAAAGGAAACCTCACTAGCATCCTGACCCAGAATTTGGCAGCCTCTGTATGCTCCACACAATCAGTACAGATTATATAGAAAATGATGATGACTAAAACTGGAAAATGCAGTTTGATTTCCATAATTTCTAGGGATAGCAAAAATTTCTTGAGTTTTCATTCGAATGCAATCACAATTATTAATCCAAGGGTATCTTCCTACCATTTAGAGTTTATAGTATCTCATTATTTTTCAACTTCCACTTCCTCTACTTTGTAGCCCAACCCAGGGTTCTGTGTGCCTTACTTCGTGGACAGATAGGAAGCTTTCGTAAGGGTGACAGATGTCAGTTTATGCACAGGTGACCCATTTATGCAGCGGTGACTTACAGCACTCAGCAAACTATTGTGCCTGGGTAACGTTCTTCTGTTAGCAAGGCCCCTTCTTCCACAAAGCCCACAAAGTTTCAATATTAAAAAGAAATGTTTCCCCATCTAAATTCAATAGCCTGTATAAGCACATACACTTTCTTCCTTTTCCTGCCTGCATTAGATTTAATATCAGGATTATTATCCATTTGTCATTCAACCTGTAACTTAGTGAGCCTTTCTGTGTTTGCGCCATGCTTCCCGCACCCTTTACCTCCCACTCTCAGTGGTGTGTTTATTCAAGAAGCCGCCGAGGCCACGTGTTTTGACCTCTTAGAACAAACACGTTCCATGTTTCTCATTCTGCTTCCCTAAGAGGCACGCTTAGTGTTGCTCATCTCTATTTAAAATGATTTTTATGGCACCATACTTTCTCAAGTTTTCTGTGCTCATCTTCCTTTTATTTCTTGAAACAGGCCAACAATGTCACTAAGCGTCACTGATGGGGAATTCTCTTTCTTCTTCAATCCTGTCTACTTAAAGACAGTCCTGAAGAAATGCATTTTTTTTTTTTATCTGAATCTGCTGCGTACTGGAGGAAACATTAAAAGTCTGGTCTAGTGAGTCACAGAGACTTAGAGTAAATATCGTGATGAACAAGTAAAGCATAAGATCTTAAAAAAGCTATTCCATATATATATATATATATATATACATACATATATATATATATGTATGTATATATATATATATTCATATCTGAGGTCCTGTATGAGTTTTTAAATCCCTTTCCTTATACATCAGTTCAAAGATGTCTGAGTTCAAAGGGAAAACTAAAATAAAACAAAATTGAATCCCAGCCAATCAGCAAAAGGAAACACAAAGGACGCCCCGTGGCGCGGCCGCACTTACCCCGCAGCCCAGGCCGTGGCCGCCCGCGCACGCGACTCTCCTCACTCCCGGCTCCGGCAGCAGCCCCGCCCCGCAGCCAGGGCTGGGGCACAGCGCGCCCCCCGCCCGCAGCACGCACTCCTCGGCGCCGTACTGCTGGTACCGGCCGTACTGCAGAGACAAGACGGTGAGTGTTACCGACTGAATCATGTCCCCACAAAGACATGGTCAAGTCCCAACCCCAGGTCCTGCGGATGTGAGGCCATTTTTAATAGGAGCTTTGAAGGTGATGTTACTTAGGATGAGGCCAAACTGAATCGGGGGTGGCCCAATATGGCCAGAGTCCTCAAACACAGAGGGGATTTGGGTGGGAAGACAGGAAGGAAGGATGGAAGGAAGGAAGGAAAGAAGGAAGGAGGGAAGGAAGGAAGGAAGAAGGAAGGAAGGAAAGAAGGAAGGAAGGAAGAAGGAAGGAGGGAAGAAAGGAAGAAGGAAGGAGGGAAGGAAGGAAGAAGGAAGGAGGGAAGGAAGGAAGAAGGAAGGAGGGAAGGAAGGCAGGAAGAAGGAAAGAGGGAAGGAAGGAAGGAAGAAGGAAGGAGGGAAGGAAGGAAGGAAGAAGGAAGGAGGGAAGGAAGGATGGAAGGAAGGAAGGAGGAAGGAGGGAAGGAAGGAGTGAGGGAGCAAGGGAGGGGGGAGGGGGGAAGAAGGAAGAAAGATCTGGTCAAATTCCTTTATAAAAATGTTAAAGACAGAGGCGCGGCCAGATGGTGGAGTGGTGAGGAGCAGAATTTCATCTCTCCCCTAGAGCAGCTGGCCATTACCCAAGAACTATATGAAACAGTGTTTTCAGGGTCTCCAGTAACCAGTCACACATTGGACACAAGTTTGGAATTGGAGGAAAAGCTGAGATCGCAGCGAACATTGTAAGTTCCCCGGACCAGGGGTCTGGCGCCCCTCCCCACCCAGACCTCACAGACTGTCTTGCTGCCGGCTCCCTGAAAGGGGGGAAAAAAAAAACCCAAAAACAGCAATCTGCTGAGGGCAAGAAGGGAGGCTCAAGCCAGCCTCAACTGCAGAATTAATTAACAAATTAATTAACTAACTTTGGGAGCTGGGGTCTAAAGAAGGGCTGGGCTCTGAGAAGTGGGGGCACATAAAAGCGGGCACCCATTCCTAGACTCCAAAAAAGCCATTTTTTTCCCCCTACATTTTGTCCCTTCTGGCTTCTCACTGATCCCTTATCTTTTTGCATTTCAATAGCCCCCCACAGGGGTGGAACTGAAGGGGTTGGAGAGTAATTATCAGACAATAGCCCAAAGCATAGCTTTAAATGCTCTATTCTGACACTGACAAAACTTCCAGGCTGGGGAAAGACTTTTAAAAGAGACTTTATTTTATTTTCTTTCCTTTTTTCTTTTTCTTGATTTCTTTTCTATTTTTTTTT
Organism: Choloepus didactylus; assembly: GCF_015220235.1. Lineage (NCBI taxonomy): Eukaryota > Metazoa > Chordata > Mammalia > Pilosa > Megalonychidae > Choloepus > Choloepus didactylus. The sequence continues at coordinate 15,532,785 of NC_051330.1, read as the reverse complement.
TTTTTTTTTTAATATAAAAGTAATATATGTGGTTATTTTCTGTCGGAAGGCCCAGGTTGGGGGACTAGGCTGGGCTTGGGGGAGACAGAGTGCCCACAGTGTCTTTGAGTTCCACATTCACTACTGAAGGCCTCCACCCCTGTCTTTAATTGGCAACTCAGGCTGACCAAGAAATCTACCTGGAGAGGCACCAAAGAGGAGAGGGGAGAAGGGAATAGTGCCCCTGAGAGACAACTGGAGTTCTGAGGATTGGGAGAGTGGAGGGAGGACCTGCTCAACTGGCAGTCCTCCTTCTGGGAACTCACACCCCAGGGGCTGGAATTCAGATTCCAGCTTCAGTCAGCCATGCCCCTGACAGGATCAGAGTCACCAGGAGAACTAAAGTCTCCATAACTCCTTACCCTGGTTGGGGAGCTGCAGGCTGACAAGCACCACCTGCTGGACAGGAGAGGAAAAGCACCAATTCTAAAGGCCTCATAGGAGGCTCTCATTCTCAGGAAAACTCCATACCCTCCCAATGAGACCTGGGCCTCACTAGACTGGGAAAATCTGACTAGGGTCGACCATATCTGAGGAGACCCACTCACAAAAAGGTTACATAGAGGCAGAGCAAGAAACAGAAAAAACAAGAGGGGAAAAATTCTGATCAACTAAATAGAACCTAAGTTAGAGGCCTAGAATAAGTTGAACTGAAATACAGATGCCAGAGAACAAAGCTAACCAACAAGAAAACCACTAGGTAAAAGACAGAAAACAAGCTCCAAAATAAACTAATCAAGAGAATCAGATGCCTAGACAACTTAAGATAACAAGCCATACCAGGAAACACGAAAACATGGACCAGCCAAAGGAACAAACTAATAGCTCACCTGAGACACAGGAGTGGAGGCAACTAATGCTAAATAAATTTGATGAAATGAAGGAAGATATAGCAAAAGAGCTGAAGGATGTAAAGAAGACACTGGTTGACCATAAAGAAGAATTCATAAACTTAAAAAAACAAATGGCAGAACTCATGGGAATGAAGGCCACAATGGAGGAGATGAAAAACACAATGGAGGGACGCAACAGTAGATTTGAACAGGCAGAAGAAAGGATCAGTGAACTGGAAGACAGGTCATTCGAATTCATACACACAAAAGAAAAGATGGTGAAAAAAATGGAAAAATATGAGCAGGGTCTTAGGGAGCAGCAGGATACACTTTTTTCTCAAGTGCTCATGGAACATTCTCTAGGATAGACCACATGTTGGGTCACAAAGCAAGTCTCAACAAATTTAAAAATATTGATATTATACAAAACACTTTCTCAGACCACAATGGAATGAAGTTGGAAATAAATAAAAGGCAGAAGGTCATAAAATTCACAAACATATGGAGGCTAAACAACACCCTCTTAGAAAACCAGTGGGTAAAGGAAGAAATTACAAGAGAAATTAGTAAATACCTCGAGGCAAATGACAATGAAAACACAACTTATCAAAACTTATGGGATGCAGCAAAGGCGGTGCTGAGAGGGAAATTTATTGCCCTAAATGCCTATATTAAAAGAGAAGAGAGAGCAAAAATGGAAGCATTAACTGCTCACCTGGAGGAATTAGAGAAAGAACAGCAAACTAACCCCAAAGCAAGCAGAAGGGAAGAAATAACAAAGATTAGAGCAGAAATAAATGCAATTGAGAACAGGAAAACAATAGAGAGAATCAACAAAACCAGAAGTTGGTTTTTTGAGAAACTCAATAAAATCGATGGACCACTGGCTAGGCTAACAAACAAACAAACAAAAAAAAAAAGAGCAGATGCAAATAAATGCAATCAGAAATGGGAAAGGAAATATAACTACCGACCCTGCAGAAATTAAGGAGATAATGAGAAGATACTATGAGCAACTATATGCTAATAAACTAGACAACTTAGATGAAATGGACAACTTTCTAGAAAAGCATAAACAACCAACATTAACTCAAGAAGAAATAGATGACCTCAACAAACCAATCACAAGTAAAGAGATTGAGTCAGTCATCAAAAAGCTCCCAAAAAGGAAAAGCCCAGGACTAGATGGTTTCACATGTGAATTCTACCAAGCATTCAAGAACCAATTAGTACCAATCCTGCTCAATCTCTTCAAAAAAATTGAAGAAGAGGGAAAGCTACCTAACTCTTTCTATGAAGCCATCATCACCCTAATAACAAAACCAGGCAAAGACACTACAAAAAAAGAAAATTATAGACCAATTTCTTTAATGAATATAGACGCAAAAATCCTCAACAAAATACTCGCAAATCGAATCCAGCAGCACATTAAAAGAATTATACACCACGACCAGGTGGGATTTATTCCAGGTACGCAAGGCTGGTTCAACACAAGAAAATCAATTAATGTAATACACCACATCAATAAATCAAAGCAGAAGAACCACATGATCATCTCGATTGATGCAGAAAAGGCATTTGACAAAATTCAACATCCTTTCCTGATGAAAACACTTCAAAAGATAGGAATAGAAGGAAACTTTTTCAATATGATAAAGGCAATATATGAAAAACCCACAGCTAACATCACACTCAATGGGGAGAGACTGAAAGCTTTTCCTCTAAGATCAGGAACAAGACAGGGATGCCCACTATCACCATTGTTATTCAACATTGTGCTGGAAGTTCTAGCTAGAGCAATTAGGCAAGAAAAAGAAATAAAAGGCATCCAAATTGGAGATGAAGAAGTAAAACTTTCACTATTTGCAGATGACATGATTCTATATGTAGGAAATCCAGAAAAATCTACAGCAAAGCTACTAGAACTAGTCAATGAATACAGCAAAGTAGCAGGCTACAAGATCAACACGCAAAAATCTGTAGTGTTCCTATACACAAGTAATGTGCAACAAGAGGAGGAAATCAAGAAAAAAATCCCATTTACAATAGCAACCAAAAGAATCAAGTATTTAGGAATAAACTTAACCAAGGACACAAAAGACCTTTACATAGAAAACTATAAGAAACTGCTAAAAGAAATTGAACAAGACCTGAAAAAAATGGAAGAACATACCATGTTCATGGATTGGAAGACTAAATATAGTTAAGATGGTAATTTTACCTAAACTGATTTACAGATTCAATACAATACCAATTCAAATCCCAACAACTTACATTATAGAAATAGAAAAACCAATAACTAAATTTATTTGGAAGGGTAAGGTGCCCCAAACAGCCAAAAATGTCTTCAGAAAGAGGAATGAAGTGGGAGGTCTCACACTACCTGACTTTGAAGCATATTACAAAGCTACAGTGCTCAAAACAGCATGGTACTGGCATAAGAACAGATATACTGATCAACGGAATTGAATTGAGTGTTCAGAAGTAGACCCTTACATCTATGGACAACTGATCTTTGATAAGGCAGTGAAGCCGAAGCAACTGGGAAAGAGCAGCCTGTTCAATAAATGGTGTTTGGAGAACTGGATATCCATTTCCCAAAGAATGAAAGAGGATGTCCATCTCACACCTTATACCAAAATTAACTCAAAGTGGATCAAAGACCTAAACATTAGCACCAAGACCATAAAACTCTTAGAAGAAAATGATCTTATGATAGGAGGTGGTTTCTTAGACCTCACACCCAAGGCACGAGCAACCAAAGAACAAATAGACAAATGGGATCTCCTCAAAATTAAACACTTTTGTACATCAAAGGACTTTGTCAGAAAAGTCAAAAGGCAACCTACACAATGGGAGATGATATTTGGAAATCACATATCAGATAAGGGTTTAATATCCCGAATATATAAAGGAATCCTGCATCTCAATAACAGAAAGACAAACAATCCAATTAAAAAATGGGCAAAAGACATGAACAGACATTTTTCTGAAGAGGAAATACAAATGGCTCAAAAGCATATGAAAAAATGCTCAACTTCACTGGGTATTAAGGAAATGCAAATCAAAACCACAATGAGATATCATCTCACACCTACCAGAATGGCCATTATCCAAAAAACAGAAAATGACAAGTGCCGGAGAGGATGTGGAGAAAGAGGCACACTTATTCATTGTTGGTGGGAATGTAGAATGGTGCAACCACTCTGGAAGACAGTTTGGAGGTTCCTCAGGAAGCTAAATATAGATTTGCCGTATGACCCAGCTATTCCATTGCTGGGTATATATACTCAGAGGAACTGAAACTTAAGACACAAACAGACATTTGTAAACCAATGTTTATTGCAGCATTATTCACAATTGCCAAGAGATGGAAACAGCCCAAATGTCCATCAAAGGACGAGTGGATAAACAAACTGTGGTATATACACATGATGGAATACTAAGCAGCTGTAAGACAGAACAAAGACACGGATCATGTAATAATGTGGCTGAACCTTGAGGACATTATGTTGAGTGAAGTTAGCCAGAAACAAAAGGACAGATTCTGTATGGTCTCACTAATATGAACAGACATTAATGAACAAACTTTGGGAGTTAAAGGCTGACAACACAGGCGACCAGGAGATAGAAAGAGGGCAGAGATCAGCCATTTGATGCTGAAGGACTACAGAATGTTTAGGATTGATTGCATAGATCCAGAAATAGATAGCATAATACTGTGTGATGGTAGTGCAGTATTGTAAGTACACTGAACAAAGATGTCTGTGAGTAAAGCTGTAAGAGGTGGGATAGGAGAATGTATGACACCAGAGGTAAAGATAGATGATAAAGACTGGGACTGTATAACATGGCAAAAACTGGAGTGGCCAATGACTGTTACTAAATATACAAATATAAAAATGTTTTTGCATGTGGGAAAGCAAATGAATGTCAACCATGTAGAAATTTGAAAAAGGGATGGTATTCAGGAAAAAACATAATCAAAGCAAACTGGGGTCTATGGTCAACAGTAACATTGTAATATACCTCCATTAAATGTAACAAAGGCAATACACCAGTGCTAAATGTATATGAGAAGGGGATATAGGGGAGTAATATGGGATTCTTGGTAGTGGTGTTATTTGCTGTCCTTAGTAGTATATTGTATTGTATGACATGTTATTTTTCTTTTTATCATTTTTTCTTATTGCTAAAAAAAAACAAACAATTTTTCTTGTAGTAATCACTATGTTCAAGTGCTGATTGTGGTGGTAAATGTACAACTTTATGATGATACCATGAACAACTGATTGTACACTGGATAAATGTATGGTATGTGAACATAACTCTATAAAATTGTAGGAAAATATATATATAGGAGTAAAAGTGTTGGAGAAAACATGGTGAGAGGGATGATGCCTCACCAATATGGACTAACTACAATGTGTAAACTCAGAATTGAATCTTAGAACATAGCCTAACGTGGACACAATAATTGTAATAGTCCCTAGATTGTAAGCTCTTACAGCAGTTAACTCTATCCCTGAATTGTAAGGCCTGTCTCTAAACTTTGAGATGCTGATCCCTTAGTGTATAACCTTATTGGTCTCTAGAACAATGCATATCTCTGAGACACCTGAAACTCAGAGCTAGAGCTCGGCAGATATGAATGTCAGTATTAGTGCATACAGCCACTGTCAAAAAAAAAAAAAAAAAAAAAAAGCTGAAAAAGAGTCCAGACTTCAATTAGTGATATGAATGAAGCAGGTCTGGTTAAGGCCACAGCAAGCCAGGCCAAAGGGTAAAGGTTGAAACTGATTGTGTTTTAAAACTTCAACTTTCATATGAGACCAAGGGAATAGATATCTATTTGGTACAGGATCTAAATTTTCTAAATGGTACAACTCTACAGTCGATTTGTTTAAACACCACAATTGCATGGAACTTTGAATAGGAAGTGAGATACGGTAGGTTAGTATAGGCTGGAGTGAAATAGTGACACATCCTAGAGTAATTTGGGCAGATAATAAAAAATATATTTACAGCCTCCCCCTCCCCAGTCCCGAGGATCTGGGGGAAGGTGCGGATGTGTTGGACATCCTCACCTGGACTGGTGTTGATGTTGTCACAAACATTGGGACTGGCGGTTTGATGTGCTGAGCCCTCGAGCATGGGACTTGCCCTTATGAAGCTCATTACCACAAAGGAGAGTCTAAACTTGTATGTAATGGTGCCTAAGAGTCTCCCCCTGAGTACCTCTTTGCTGCTCAGATGTGGCCCTCTCTCTCTCTAACTGAGCCATCTAGACAGGCGAACTTGCTGCCCTCCCCCCTACGTGGGACCCGACTCCCAGGGGTGTATATCTCCCTGGTAATGCAGAGTATGACTCCCGGGGATGAATGTGGACCTGGCATCGTGGGACTGAGAGTATCTTCTTGACCAAAAGGGGGATGCAAAATGAGACGAAATAGTTTCAGTGGCTGAGAGATTCCAAATGGAGTCGAGAGGTCACTCTGGTGGACATTCTTATGCATTATATAGATAACACCTCTTAGGCTTTAATGTATTGGAATAGCTAGAAGTAAATACCTGAAACTACCAAACTCCAACCCAGCAGTCTGGACTCCTGAAGACAATTATATAATAATGTAGATTACACGGGGTGACAGTGTGATTGTGAAGACCTTGTGGATCACACCCCCTTTATCTAGTGTATGGATGAGTGGAGGAATGGGGATAAAAACTAAAGGACAAATGGGGTGGGATGGGGGATGATTTGGGTGTTCTTTTTTCACTTTTATTTTTTATTCTTGTTCTGGTTCTTTCTGATGTAAGGGAAATGTTCAGAGATAGATTGTGGTGATGAATGCATAACTATGTCATCATACTGTGGACAGTGGATTGTATATCATGGATGATTGTATGGTGTATGAATGTATTTCAATAAAACTGAATTTAATAATAAAAAAAAAAGAAACAGTAGATGCCCTTGTATATGATGAGTATGAAATAGCAAGACGGTTATTAGACAAAGATGTCAGATTTAAGTGGGGATTCATAAAAAATAAAATACCAATATTTAAAACATTTAACAAAATGTAAATGTACAAACTTGTGATGTAAAGCAAAGAAAACTGCTTTGGACAGCGGTCTGCTATTTGAAATATGCATATCTTGGCTGCAGGAACCTCACAAATGAGGCAGCGTCCATGATTTCTTTCATTAAAGTGGAGACTAGAATGTAATGGTTCCCCCTCCACCTTGGTTTAAAGTTATCTTACCTACACCAAGTTCAACAGCAAATTTTTTAGCAACTCAAAAAGTCTTTCTAGAGCCTTGAACTTGTTTTTGTTAGCAACAGCAATTTTTACTAAGTTATTATTTCAGTGATTGATGAAATGTTTAATTAAATGATGATTACTTTAAGAAGGACAACAGGAATAGGGAACAAGCATCAGTTATTTCTGATTAGTACCCAAGTCAAGTCACAGAAGCAAAAGTGCGAGCTCCCATCAAAGAATGTCCTCCTAGCTCTGAGCACTTGGTGTGCCGTGAGCACCCATCGGGATGTCTTATGGCAGGAAGGTGGTTTGAGGCTACTCAAGTTAGACAGCCTAAAGTCAGGAAAAAAGATCTTCTACTGTTTTTACAATCCCCCATTAAAAAAAAAAATGTTCCTTGCTACAAGGACCTACAATTTAGCAAAATGAAATTAAAGACATTAAATAATAAGTGTAGCATAAAGCTGTTGGATATGATTGCCAGTACTTAATAATTTCAGAGGTGGTAGAAATCAGCATGGGCTGAGAGAGGCTTCTCTGATGAGTTAGAATCTGACTTGGCCTGGAAAAGGACAGGAGAGCTCTCACTTCAGGAATAAGAAAGAGCACATATTAAATTTCTTTAACTTCATATTCAAAATTCTCCAGACTATATTCTTTTTCTACTGCTGTGTTTTCACCTCTTAAAAGTCACTCACTTCACTCATTAGGGTTTATTTACTTTCTTTACTTTTGTACTGGCTTCTATACTTGTACAATTTTCATAACAGTCTAGAACAACCTTACCACACAAGTGAGTTCTTCCAAATGTCTTTCAAAAACAACATATTCATGACTGAGAATATCTAACACTTAAATTTTACAAACACCAATAAATGACCCAATGCATAATTCTGATTCCTAAAAGCTCTCCCTCTTCTCCCCTAGACATTTTTACCACCCAAGGGTCTGCATCAGAGCTTAAATTATTCACAGTTCTCTTTTCTTCCACTGTTGCTCTTTCTTCTTTGGGAGAAGTAAGAGCCTCTATGGAAAAAGACTACTTATCCAGAGCGTACTGTAAAGGTCCAGTTTTCTTCCCCGTTGATCCACAAATAGAGGGTGGTCTTTTACAAAACAACCTGGAAGTGCCGAATGCAATATGCTTTTCAGATATTATTTTGGCTGTAGTTTCTGCACATGTTATTCATTATTTTTCATATTTGCTATGTAGTAACTCTCACTGTGCTGTGAACATGAGAATAGAGCACTGGAATTTTTTACTACTTAAGCTGAGAAGTATATGGGGTGGCCAATCTTCTATAAGCCTCGTTTTGCACCCTTTTAATGGAATTAGCTAAATGAATCACCTTTTGGATGGAACATGGATGAAGATTATATGTGCATGCATATAAACAGACACACAATAAAAAATATTTTGATGGATTTTTTATAGGAAGCCAAAGGCATAAAATTACTTATCCTATGGGATTGTGTTTAGGAAGTATTAACCTAAAAAAATTCTGATACATGAAAAAGTATACTGATAAAACGGTATTTCCTCAAAGATATACTGTAAGTTTAAATGTTATTAAGCATTTGCATTTAGAAGGCATATCTAGCAAAATTTTTAAGAACAAAATGAAGGAAGATAGTATGTCTTACAGTATTTATTTATTTATTATAATCAGTATTATAGTATTTCTTAATTATCTGGAAGTGTCTCATATAGTGACCAAACACCTATATTTACTAAGCTTGTGGCCCGTCCCTGGTGACTATTTAGATGTCAGGATTGTTTTTTTGGTGTATCTGCTATACTTCGCTTCACAACAAACTTCTGTAGGTTTCTCCTTATGATTATTCATCTATTCCCCATTCAGTCACACTCTGCTGACCAATAAAAGAAATTATGAAAAGGTAGGAAAACCTAACTTACGTGATTTTCCTCGAGTCTTCTTTGAACTAAAATTTGTTAGGTTCATTTATGAAGTTTTGAGTTAAGAAGGCATTAAAATATGGTGAAAAATCTGGGTTATATGTATGAAAATTACATAAATATTGTAACTCTTCTAGAAACTCACCATCAATTTATTACTGCAATGAAAACAGCAACTTATACAGCAAGTTCTAAAAATGATACTTAGTGTAATGGTACATAATGATACATTTAACCACTTCTAGGTAAGAAAACTGTGCTATTCAAATAACTGATGAGTAAGTGCTTTCCTAGCCCCCAAAACCAACATATGCTGATATGCTATACAGTTACAAGTATCAAGGAGACCTTACAATATAAAGATTGAGTCTAACAGAAAGAAAATACAGATAGTCTTTCCACAGGACAAAAAAAAAAAAACAACTTTTAAAAAGATTCCCTCTTTGTAATGCATTTTTATATTGATTAGTGTGTATTTAAGTACACGTGTGTGTGTGTGTGTATGTGTGTGTATGCACACAAGCACCCCAAAGTACTAATTGGCAAATATACCTTGAAATAAGAAAAACTCCTTTGTGCCAGTTTGAATGTATTATGACCCCCAAAATACCATTATCTTTGATGCAGTCTTGTGTGGGCAGACGTATTAGTGTTCATTAGATTGTAATTCTTTGATTGCTTCCATGGAGATGTGATCCACCTAACTTTAGTTGATAACTCTGATTGGATAATTTCCATGGAGGTGTGGCCCTGCCCATTCAGCCTGGGCCTTGATTAGTTTACTGGAGCACTGTATAAGCTCAGACAGAAGGAGCAAGCTTGCTACAGCCAAGAGGGACACTTTGAAGAACGTGCAGGAGCTGAGAAAGGAGCTTCAGCTTACAGAGACATTTTAGAGATGGCCTTTGAAATCAGACTTTTAATCCGGAGAAGCTAAGAGGGAACAAACACCCCAAGAGCAACTAACAGTGTCATTTTTGAGGAGTTGAGAGAGGAACGTCCTGGGAGAAAGCCATTTTGAAACCAGAATTTCAGAGCAGACGCCAGCCACGTGCCTTCCCAGCTAACAGAGGTTTTCCAGACACCACTGGCCATCCTCCAGTGAAGGTACCCAATTGTTGATGCCTTACCTTGGACAATTTATGGCCTTCAGACTGTAACTTTGTAACCAAATAAACCCCCTTTATAAAAGCCAAAAAAAAAAAAATGTTAATGACATATAGTAGAATTTACCAGTAAAGAGTACATATCTGTGGACTGCTTTAAGCAGGAAATACTTGGTCTACAACTGCTTATGGTAAACAAACCAGAATCTATCCCTTTATGGGGCAAGGCCCTAGAAAATGTCATAAGCTATGCAATTATCAAGGGATAAAATGAAGATATTTCCTTAAGTGACAATGAGATCGTTTACATATTTGAGAGATTTCAAATTAGTGATCATCCCATTAATTTCTTAGAAATCCCATATATTAATTCTTGCCTAGGGAACATCCTAATATGCCAAGAGAGGACGGGAGGAGCCGTGCTGACTGGCCTTCCCTGTGCTTTGTCTATGCTTGGTGATCACCTGTGTCCGTGAACTCAGTAGTAAAGCTTGATACTAGGTTGGATCTAGGGTTCGTGTAAGTCTGGTTTACAAGTCTGACAGCACCCTGACTCTGTTACCTCAACAGCTATTATATTAGATGAAATTATCCAACCTCTGTAGAGAAGATGAGGAGAGATCAGTGAAGGAGACTAAAAAGAAGCAGCCACTGGGGCAAGAGGAAAATGAGAAGTACGTGGGTGTTCTTGAAGCCAAGTGAGCAAAATATTTCATGGAGGATGCAATGACAAATTGAGCTACCTGCTGCTGGTAAGTCAATTATAGCAAAGTGATTGAAGTTAGAAATGTAAACATCCTTGTGATTTTGACAAGAGCAGTTTCAGTGGAGTCAGGGAGCTAAAAGCCATGTTGGAGTGGATTCAAGAGAGACTTGGAGAAGAGGAATTCAAAGAGATGAGAATAGACAATATTTTTTTCTGGGAGTCTGGCTGAGAGATCTGGCAGCTGGAGGGGCCATGGGACTGTAAAGGACTTTTGGAAACTGGAGAAATAATAGTATGTTAGTATGCTGAAGGGAATGATGGAGAAGAGAAGGACAATTTGATGATTTAGTCTAGAAAATGAGCTATCTCCTTGAGTAGGAGGGCAGGAATGGGTTCTTAAGGATGAGTGGAGTTGGCCTTAACAGTGAAGATATCCATCCTTAGTAAAAAGAAGGAAGACAGAGTATTTGGGCCAGCAGCAGAGAAGGGAGATGTTGGAAATATGAAAATGGGGGGAAGTATAAAAGATAAAGGGAAAGTGAAAGGATGAGGGATATTGTGAATTGAATTGTGTCCTCCCGAAAGGTAGGTTCAGCTTCTAACTCTGGGCCCATGAATGTGACCTTGTATGGAAAGTGGGACTTTTGAAAACATGATTAGTTAAAATGAGGCCAAAGCAGATCAGGGCAGGCCCTAGGGCAACATGACTGGTGTCCTATAAGAAGAGGGAAATTTGGACCCAGGGACAGACAGGCACAGGGGAGAACCCTATGTGACAACTGAGGCAGAGACCCTAGTGCTGCACCTGCAAGACAAAAACTGCCAAGAGTTGATGGCAAACACCAGAAACTCAGGAGAGGCAAGGACTGATCCTGCCCTACAGACTTCGGAGGGAGCGTGGATCTTCTGAAACCTTGTCTTCTGACTCCTACCCTCCAGAGCTGTGAGAAAATCAATTTCTGTTGTTTCAAGCCACCTAGTTTACAGTGCTTTGCTACAGCAGCCCCAGGACACTACGAAGAGGGGAGTTACTATTATTGCTGGGTAACACTTGAGGCCGGAGATTATGAATCGAAAGGGAAACCAGTCAGTAGAGTCTGTTTTTCTCCACAAACACCTAACTGGGTGGGCAAAGGCAGAGTGTGGGCAGGAAGTTGGATTTCAGCAGGGCTGATGTTTACCAAGACCAGTCTAAGGAAGCAAGCAATTCCTCACTAACTCCCACCACTATATGGATTTTGCACACAATGTCCCCTCATAAAACTGTGAATGATTTCTGCCTATATCCACCAAGACCCTCAGATGTGCTCAGCTTGGTACCACTGGACTGCCCAACTTTTTTTTGTCTTGGCACATCCAAACGCTTCCACTTCCAAAAAAAAAAAAAAAAAAAAAAACATTTTTAGTAACCATAAATATCAAAGAAAATCAGAAAGCCTAACTGAAGGTAATGTCAGATATTCCTGGAAAAGTCTCCCCAGAGAATCTGCTTGCTTAGAACTCTGGACGACGATAGAGACTGGAGAAGAACTCCAGAAGTGCTGAAACGAAGATAAAGGAAACTCTCAGGTAGGAAATTTCCATCCCGGACCTGCCAGTCTGCTCCCCTCCCCCTCACATGGTCCCACACAGCTAGGGAGTCACACAGGGTTGTAACCGAGAAGTTATGATTCATGGACAATTATGATTACTGAATCGTTATATAGATATTCCTTTTTTACTTTCTGGTATATTAGAGTAGACAGAGGAAAATACCTGAAATCTCTGAACTGTAATCCAGCTGCCTTGATCTCTGACAATGATGGTATACTTTCATCTTATGACCCTGTGATTGTAAACATCTGGAGACTGACCCTCACTTGTAGTCCCTTTATCTGTTCTTTTTCTTTGGAAACTTGTAATCACAAGAGCACCCCCTCCTAATGTCAGTGGAGGAACCTGAATCAACTCAGAACTAATTATTGACTTTGTTCTGGCACAGTTCCACTCCCTCACATTTGCAAATTGTTTCTGCCTATATTTGCTATCAAAATGGTAATAACCCCAATCTCCCCTCCTTTCTACCTATACTTGCTATTGAAATGGTAATGACTCATCTCCCTTTGTTTGAATCCATAAAAACCTTGGACTCTGGAGAATAGGAGAAACAGATTTTAGAGCAATAGGCCAGCTGATCTCCTGCTTCACATCTAGTATAAACTCTTTCTCTCCTTGAAACCCCCATATCTCAGGAGCTGGTCATTTGAGCACACTGGGCAGAGGACTCACTGCTTTGTATCAGTAACAGAGGCAGACTGTAGAGCCACTCACAGCAGTGAGTTAGAGCCCCACATACCCAGGCACAGGGACTCAGGTGCTCAGAGACCCAGGCTCTAAGTCATGCTGCATGAAAAAGGGCTGTTGGGAGGGGGGCAGGGGAGAGACCACGCAGAATGTTGGCAAGAGGTGCACTCACTGAAACCAGGTCTGCTGGCTGGACCATCTAAACACAAGATAGACTTTTCTGGAGTGACCCCATCTGGCTCCCTGGGGCAGGATACCCTAATGGGGAAGAAACTGGAGGCAGAAAAGCCTCACAGAAAAAAAAAAAAATGGTGGGGGGATTAAACTGAACTGCTGTAAGAAAGGACAGGTTCCAAAACTGGAAAGTGTAATGAAAAGGGGGCACCAAGTGAGGGAGAGAATATAAGCAAATCATAGGAGCTGGGGAAGGGGGAATTCAGCACAAAAACAAACAGAACAGATCAAGATTCTCAGAAAAGGAACAGAGGAAATGAAGCTCTCTCCTGGAACTGAAACACTGCACAAAAGTACAGTCTTAAAAATTGCACCACATATCAGGGCAAGAATCCAATGAGGAAGAGCTGAAAGAATCTGAACAATTAAATGTGGGATATTCTAAAGGTCTAAAATAAGTTGGAAAGGGCATCAAAGAAGAGCCTGAACACAAAGCCAATCAAAAATAAAACCCTAGACAAGAGGGAAAACTGACCATCAGAGTTAACTCATCAAGATAGTCGGATGTCTAGACATCATAAAAAAAATTACAAGCCATACCAACAAACAGGAAGACATGGCTCAGATAAGGGAACAAATTAAAACTTCAGAGGAGACAGAATTTGGAACAACTAATCAAAGAAGTTCAAATAAATCTTCTAAATCAATTCAAAGATATGAAGGAAAATATGGATAAAGAGCTAAAAGATATTAAAAAGAGAATGTGTAAGCATAAAGAAGACTTTGAAAGCATAAAAAGAAATTATAAATTTCACATAAATTATGAGGATGAAAGGCACAATAATAGAGACTAAAAATACAATAGAGGTATAAATAGGAGATTTGAACAGGGAGAAGAAAGAATCAGCGAACTAGAAGACAGGACAATTAAAATCATATAGTCAAAAATTGCAGATAGAGATCAGAGTAGAAAAAAAATGAGCAGTGTCTCAGGGATTTGAGGGACAGCACAAAGTACACACACATCATGGGTGTCTCAGAAGGAGAAGAGGTGGGAAAATGAGCAGATAGCATATTTGAGAAAATAATTACCAAATATTTCTCAAACCTTATGAAAGACATAAATATACATGTCTAAGAAAACTCAATGTCCTACAAACAGAATAAATCCTAACAGACCTGCTCTGAGACACACACTAATAAGAATGTCAAATGCCAAAGATAAAGAGAGAATTCTGAAAGCAGCAAGAGAAAGTGATTTGTCACGTTCAAGGGATCCTCAATAAGACTAAATGCTGATTTCTCATCAGAAGCCATGGAGGCAAGAAGGCAGTGATATGATATATTAAAGTTATGGCAAGAGGAAAAACTGTCAGCTTAAAATTCTTTATCTGGCAAAACTGTTCTTCAAAAATGAGGGAAAGTTTAAAATGATCACAGATAAATGAGAACCAAGAGAGTTTGTCAACAAAAGAGCTGCCCCACAAGAATTACTAAAGGGAGTTCAGCAGGTTGAAAAGAAAAGACAGGTAAGAGTGGCTTGGAGTAGTGTGAAGAAATGAAGATCTTCACACTACTTCAAGCAAAACCCAACAGTACTGGGTCCTCGATATACAACTCTACTCTTCACTTACTACAAGAGTGAGAATATAATTAAACAAGAAAAAGGCATATTTCCTGAAAAAGGACATGCAGAATATAAAGGGGATAAAGTGGGACAAAACAACATAAAAAGGCAAAGCAGAGGGAAGTGGAAGCAGAGAATTTGTGTACTACTGAAGCTAAGTTGGTATCTTTTCAAATCAGTATGTTATAGGTGTAGGTTGTGTAATATAAACTCCAAGGTAACCACAAAGAGAGTATTTAAAAATATACAGAAAAGGAAATTAGAGAGGGTTCAGTCAAATACATCACAAAGTATCCTACAGAAAAGGAAGTTGCTAGAAAAGAAAAGAGAGACAAGAAAAAAGATATGACATATAAAAACTAAAGGACAAAATGGCTAAAGTAAGTACCACCTTTACAGTAATAACACTGAATGTTTATGGATTAAACACTCAATCAAAAGATGCAGATTGTCAGAATGGATTAAAAAAAAAGCATGATCCATCTATGTGTTGTTTACAAGAGAGTCACCTTAGACCCAAAGACACAAATAGGTTGAAAGCGAAGGATGGAAAGAGATATTCCATGAAAATAGTAACCAAAAAAAGAGCAGGGTTAGCTAGACTAATACTGGATAAAATAGACTTTAAATCAAATGAAATTATAAGAGATAAAGAAGGAAGCTATCTAATAATAAAAGGGGCAATCCACCAAGAATAAAAAACAGTCATAAATATTTATGCACCTAATCACTGTGCCCCAAATACATGAGGCAAACACTGGCAAAACTGAAGGGAGAGATAGACATAGTTGAAGACTTCAGTACACCACTCTCATCAATAGATAGAACATCTAGACAGAGATCATTAAGGAAACAGTGAACTTGAATAATATGATAAATAAACTAGATCTGACAGCCATATACAGAACATCGTATACACAGGCTATGCATTCTTCTCAAGTTCACATGGATCATTCCCCAGGACAGACCACATGTTGGGTCACATATCAGGTCAACATAAATTTAGAAGGATTGAAATCATACAAAGCATCTTATTTAAATTAATTTAATGGAATTATGCTGGAAATAAATATCAGGGAGAGAACTGAAAAATCCACATATATATGGAAGTTAAATAGCAGTCTCTTAAATAATCAATGGGTCAAAGAAGAAGTTGCAAAGAAATCAATAAATATCTTGAGATGAAGGAAAATGAAAACACAGCATATCACAATTTATGGGATGCAGTGATGGCAGTGCTAAGAGGGAAATTTATAGCCCTAATTGCTTGCATTAAAGTAGAAGAAAGAACCAAAATCAAAGATCTAACTGCATACCTGGAGAAACTAGAAAAAGAACAGCAAACTAATCCCACAGCAAGCTGAAGAGAAGAGATAACAAAGATTAGAGCAGAAATAAATGAAATTGAGAATAAAAAAACACGAGGGAATTAACAAAACCAAAGTTTGGTTCCTTGAAAAGATCAATAAAATTGACAAACCCTTAGCTAGACTGACAAAGAAAGAAGAGAGTAGATGCAAATAAATAAAATCAGAATGGGGGAGGGGGAGCATTACCACTGACCCCATAGAAATAAAAAGGATCATGAGAGGTTATTATGAACAACCGTATGCCAAGAAATTAGACAACATGGATGCAATGGATAATTTCCTAGAAACACACAAACAACCTACACTGACTCTAGAAGAAATAGAGGCTCTCCACAGACAAATTACAAATAAATTACTGTGGTAAAGTAATTAATAAACAGATCCCAGCCAGTGAAAAGGAACAAACACTGTGTTCCTTTGATATTACTAACATTACTTCCAAGGACTCTTTTACTTATCAATACTGGATGGCATTTTATAAACAAAACTAATTTGGAGGAATGTGATAATTTGCAATGCAGACTGAGTCTATATAGAATCAATCCTCAAGTCAGCTCAGAAATATAAAATTATCTAAAAATCACTTACACAGGATTTGGAATGCACAGTGAGCAAGTGTCTGGGTCTGTGTTTGTGTGTATGTAGACAAAGATTTATTAATATTCACCTGCCAAATATATATATGCTGTCTAAACTACTATTAAAACTAATTCACAAATTTCTACATATACTTTCATGAAGTGGATAATCCACAGATAGATAACTAAAATAATTTAGGGTCAATGGTACAAGATTTACAAAAAGAATTGAAAATAAATGTTAATATTAACAGAGCATGCTACTTTGCACTTAAGGAAAAGTATAGAAAATACTTCCCCCTGTATGTCATCAGATTATAATGAAAAATATATTCCATTAGAATGACCTAAGGGGTGGGGTCTGACTCATTGCTATGCTTTATATTATTTTTATTTGGGGAATAAATTTTTCAGTCTTCGTGTGTATGCTCACAGTGTCTCAAGAACAGAAAATATTCATGCTTAAGTATAAAATTCATAGAAGGGTGGATAAACTATTTTAAGAATTGCAATAATGAGTCCTGGGGGACTATAGTGAAATAGCTGCTGTGCGGTAGTGGGCTGTGGGTAGCTGGTTGAGTGGGGAGGGACATAGCCCTATAATGAAGCACGGGTCACTAGGTCAGCACCCCCGGGGGGCAGTTAGCTCCCACTTTCTTGCAGGCCCCTGACCGTGTCTCAAATACATGAAAGGAACGCCGGGATCATGAGCAGGGTCAGCCTAGGGGGAACTGAGCCTAAATACCTGGACCACTGAGAAACTATTCTCAGGACTCGCCCATGTGTGGGGGGAGCGGTGCATCGTCTTCACCTGGGACAGACGGCCTCGGCCTCTCCAGCTGTTTGCATACTTCATTAGGAAAGAGAGCAAGGAGGAATCTAAATTTTGAAACTGCAAGAAATTTGAAGTACAGGCATGCTGGGTAAAACTAAAATCTGGGAAAACTGTTCAAAGTTCTCTCATAATGAGTCACGCTTGTCAGCTGCCCAGGAGCTGTGTGACACCCTTTAGACTCCCAGGCCCAGGAAAGGAGGCTGGTTTGGTTCTGCTGTGGTGTTTTCCGGAGTATCCTTTTGGGGGCACTCAGGTGCAGCTCAAAAGCAACCCCTGCTCAGGCTTGAGCCTCCTTTGCTTCATCCCCACTGGCCCAGGCTTCTAGAAGGTTGAGTGTTAGCGAGGACAGCTCCCTGGGAGGCTGGATCCCCTCCCCGGGCCTCTGTTTGCCTCCCTCAGGGAACACAGTGAACCCCATCAGGGCTACTGTCCCCCAAATGACTACTCTGGGCAAGCAACCTTGTGACTCGTCGCCTCCTTATTTGAGTCTCCCTCCAACCCTGCACAGTGACGGATGAGGCCGCTGAGCACAGAGAAGTAAAACCCTTTGCTGAGCTTCACACAGGCGGGAAACCCAGAATCTGGGGTTAGAACTTGCAGCTGTGACTCTGAAGGCCACAGACTGCACAATAGCAAGCTGCCTCCCCCTCCCGCCCTCCTTTCTCCCTCCCTCATTCCCTCCTTCCCTCCCTTTTTTTCCTTCATTAAAAATAATTTTCAGTTTCACTATTCCTCAGTTATCTTTTAGAAATGAATGATAATGAGTTTATTACAGCATTTCCTCTTTGGGTAAAAAAAAATCTGAAATAACTTTATACAGGAACACTAATTTAGGATTAAACCATTTTCCCTTGCTATGCAGAGAATGCCCTATTTTCTAAATGTATTAGGACATGTATTCGGACTAAAAATAAACAAACAAACAAACAAAAATTCCTTAAACTCTCAGTAATCTCAACCCTATTTTCCCTGATTTGTAGGTGGGCAGCCTGACAGAGTGACAGCTTTATCAGTGGTACCTGTCGCATTGTAATTTTTATTTTCTTTGCTAATAATGTTCTTTCCATCCCTGAACATCTGCCATCTACTGATGAAGTGAATTGTCTAAAGAAAGGGCTAGACCTGGTTCATTACATAGAAACACCAGTCATTAGCACAGCTGAAATCAAAGGTGAGGAGGAAATAGATCAAAGAACACTCTAAAAAAAAAAAAAAAAAAAATCAGAGCTACAGACTGTGTCCTGGATTGCAATTTATGAAGTGTTTTTTTTTTTCTTTTTCAGATGTTTCAGATGGTCACAACTTCCAGTGGTTGTAGAATCTTTTGGAAAGGAGGTCAAAACCAGTTGGTTTCTCTGTCCCCTCTCCATGCTTTGACACTTGGCAGCAATCCACAGGAAGGAGAGGATGTAAAGGCAGATGGCATGTTAGCTGCTTTCCTTGCAGGAGTTTCTACAATTGCTTGGATGTTGGAGACTTCTGGAGGTTTTGGAAACCTCTAACCACATTTTCCTGGGGGAACAGACAGCAGAGAACAAGGCTATGTGTGGGCCTGTTCTATTTTACTCTTTGCTGCATTCCAAAAGAATGTAGTAAATCTACAAATCCAAGAGCCTCATCATTCAGGTACATGGAATTTGTCTCCATCTCGTGCCCACTTTCTTGAAAGGAACTGCCATACTCATCACCTACACTGTCCTCTTTCCTCAGTCTCCCTGGGCTTTTTCTTTTCTCTAAATCAATATTTTCAGACCTCTCTTATATGGTCATTCTCCAGAAGCAATAAATCCAGTCTTTGAAGTAGCTGTGATGGTTTCTAGATGATTCTGAGTTCAGTGGAGGGAAAAAGTGGTATTCCATTTGTCAGGAGTTTCATGCAAGTCTACGGGTGGGGCAATAAAATGGTTTAGTTCCACTGCACATTTAATGAACTCAAGAGGATGTGAATGATCCAAATAACTTTTAAAAAATTATTTTCTGGACTGTATTAGATGGCTTTATATTTATAAACATCAAACTCTGCCATAAACAAGCTGACAACACTGAGGAAGCCCACTGGAGAGAAGGCTTAGTAAGGTGGTAACGCCAAGAGATATACCTGAGACTGCAGTTGTCAGGTAGCCTGGTCACCCACCTCCTTCCCTCCAAAGGAGATTATCCGAATGCACTCCATCATGCCCACACCACTATTTACACCAGAGAGCCAGGCCTCTCCCGTCATTCTCATCACCTGGACTCTCTTTCCCACGCAGCTCTGTACCTTCTCCAACATGATCCAACCCTCGCCCCTCCCTTCTCTCCTAAACTCTTTCTATCTGACCCTTGGAACTTCTGATTTACCATAAACTCCCCTATGTTATTAGCCTTTAAAAATGTTTCACACTTCTCTCTGACTTCAAGTGAAACTGGGAGGTCACCTCTCTTGCAGCCCTCTTAAATGAAGGCTGTTTTTGATTCATGTCCACATACTTCAAGGCCCATGAGGAGCTGGTTGTCTCTTGGCTCCTCAGTGATGCTCCTAAACCATGACTTACACTCTTTCTTTCAAAAACCCACTGCTCCTTTGAGACAGGCCATCTGGTTGTGTACCTTCTCCTCCCCTCCTCATTGTTGCCATTAATCAGTGTCTTGGACAGACCCCCTCATTCCTAGTTCACAGTCTTCATCTCTGGTCCTATTCTTTCATCATTCTGGGAACTTGGGCCCTAGTATGAATGGACCATCTATCAGCTTGTTCTCTCAGTTCTTTATCTTCTCATCCCCAGTGACCTTTTCCTCATCTTCCTACTCTCACGGTCACTACCTGGGTCTTGTCATCGTGAGAAACGGTACAACCTCTGAAATCCCACTTCCAAATTGGTCACTTCCAACACCTTTTCCTATCTTTCCAGAGCTCTTGCTAAAGGATTGACATTGCTTAAACTCTTCAACCACACACCAAGACTTCTAATTAGCTGACCCAGCATTTTTTCCTTGGCCATTGGCCTTTCCAAGCTTAACTTCCTTCTTAGTTGACATAGATTCCATTGTTGACCATCCTAAACATTGCCTGGAAAATGCTGATCTCTCTTTCCCTTCTTCATCTAACTATGTTGGCATAAATCCAGGCCTGGATCTTCTTTGTGTATGTACCCCAGCAGTTGAATGCTGCCGAATAAAATTATACAATTGCTTTCTATTGAATTCTGGTCACAAACTTTAAATGGTCACTTAAAGTTTTCTCATGATTTTATTATTTCTCTAGTTGCAGGTTTTCTTTCTTCCCAAACTGCTCACACCCCTGCCTTCCTCCTACCTTTCTTTACCTGCAAATTTTGTTTCATATTTCACTAAGAAGATAGAAGTCATGAATGATGTATTCATTTACCCACAAATATTTACTGAACATCTTCTATTGGTCAAGTAGTTTTCTATATGGAAAGGATACAGCAATGAAAAACTCTCTGTCTTCATGGAGCCACTGGATACAGACTTTCCCCCTTCCCATCACTAACTACAAACACACCTGCACCTGCACCCACCTTCTCCACCCTCCTTTTATACGATGGAGAGAATGGCCTTCCTGTGCTCTGAATTCTAACCCTCTCACCTTCAAAACTATTTCCCTTCTTCAATTATCTCATCTCTCTCCTAAACCAACAAGTTACCCATCTCTGTTTTATGTTCTCTTGAGCATAAAACAAGCCCTGACCTCTTCATCCTTTAAAGAACTCTCACTGTTGCTGCATTTCTATTTTCCTTTTCATAGCAAAGCTTCTAGAATTTCATCCCTTTCCATTCACTATTCATCCCATAAAAGTCTGGCTCCTGTCTCCAAGTACTCCACCAAAACTGCTCATTATGGTCACTGACCATAATGTTATAAGGACACTTCACTGACCTCATCTTATTCAACTTCTCAGTTGCATTCAACACAAATAACCAATTCTTCTTCCTGGAAACACTTCTTTTCTTGGCTTCTTTGGCACCATCATTCTGGAATTTCTTCTGCTTTACTTGCTCTCCTTCTCAGTCTCCTCTGATGGCTGCCATTCTTTTACCAATTTCCAAATGTTGGTGCTACACAGGGTTCAGTCATGATCCCTCCTCTCATCTCCTTTTGGCCATTCTCATGGACTTAAAATACCATCTATATGCCAGTGACTGCCAAGTTTTTCTCTCAACCTCTGACCTCTCCTCTGAGCTCCAGTTCACACATCCAAATACCAACAAATCTCTCAGTACTTCATAAGCATACAAAATATGTTCTAAATTGAACTCCTGATTCCATTATTTTACCCCTCTTAGGAAACAGAAACTTAGAATTCCTTCATCTTCCTGACCCACAACCAATAAATCACCAAATCCTTTAATTCTACCTCTGACTATTCACTTCTTTCTATCTCCTTTGCGAACCATCTTCATCCAGACCATAGCAATATCACAGAAAGAATGATTTTCTTAAAATATAATTTGATAAGTCAGTGCCCTGCTTAAGTGATTAAGTATTTTTCATTGAATTTAGAAGAAAATCCAGAGTACCAATCATGGTCTGTATCTTTTGTCCCTCTTGCTCATTATTTTCCAGCTACATTGGCTTTATTCAGTGGCTTGAACAAAGCAAGCTCTTCACCTCCTTGGGGACCACTAAGCATGTGCTTTCCTCTGCTTAGAACTCTCTTCTCCCCTCTCCCGTGATCCTAGCTTATCCAGTCATTGGTGTTCCTCAAACTTCAGGTTTCAGGGTTCCTTGACTCCTTATCTAAAGTAGGTTACATGTCAACCACTGTTTGTTTCCATCTTAGCATTTATCATGATTAATAATTATGTCTTCTTGTTTACCATTTTATTCAAAACTAGCACAATGATAATACAAAAAGATATTCAGTAAATATTTTTTTTGAGTGAATGAAGGTTATTTCCTTAAAATTCTGTGGAGAAAGCTGGAATAAATGAGGTACTTCTTATTCTGAAAGTTCTCCAAAACCTAAGGACTTACAGATATCATTTCTGTTTCCTTTAGGGCTCACCTGCACTGTTAGAATGGATTTATGTACCTAAAATATAATAATATCTTTGCCAAGTAATCTGGACTTGGGGGATGAAAGATGCTTTATGAATATGACTTGTAAACAAGAACTAGATTCTGGGCCAAGAGGATAAAATAAATGTTCTATTATTTTAAATGTCAAGGATATTTGAAACACACATTAACTCAAAAAATTACATTTCAGCAAGGAATATAAGTTGCCTCAAATATCCAGAGAGAGCCCAGGAGTTTCCTAAGATCCTGATAAGGCTTCCCATCCCCACTGGTCAGAGCAATTGGGGCTGGAACTCCTTATTCACTCTCCACCCCACTTACAGACTCACACTACCATCTGCTTGAGGACACTAGATCTTGTCATGTATCATCAGGATATAAATATAAGTATAAACACAAATATGCATGTGTTTGTGCATATGTGTGTGTGTTTGTGTCTGTGTGTGTGTCTGATTGACATATCCTGTTTGTATTAATCACCAAAGATGTCCTGGACTCTCAGACTCCAATATGGTCTCTGGTTTAAACCCCAACTCCAACATATGGCTCTGTATATTTCTCCTCACTGTCATATCCTTCAGCCCACCCCAACTCCTGAGACCCTTGCGCTGTGCTTCGGTAACCTATGATCAGTCCGCAGTAACTTCCCTATGTCTCAGTGTTGTCCTCAGCGTTCTTCCCTAAGTTAAACTGGCCCTTACCTGAGGATCCTACCTCCCCTGCAGCTCCCTCATGTGGATTTCTCTATCACACCCTTTGTACCACCAAGCTTTTGCCCTCGATGTCCTCAGTGTCTCTCTCCTACAACCCTCCAGCTTGGAGTTTCAAATCATCAGGCCTTACTACGTACTCTTCCTTCTTTCGCAGTCAGCCACTGATACCTACATTACTCTCTTTCATTTCTTGAGGTCTTTAGATCCTCACTCAC
The DNA here is from genome assembly GCF_015220235.1 of Choloepus didactylus. Lineage (NCBI taxonomy): Eukaryota > Metazoa > Chordata > Mammalia > Pilosa > Megalonychidae > Choloepus > Choloepus didactylus. Next base: position 15,509,102 of record NC_051330.1, on the reverse strand, counting down.
TATCCAAGTCTGCTCCAGTTACAATTCTGCATGATTTCAGAATCCATATGATATTCCAATACCCTGGATCCCCAACCCCTTGCCCTCTTCTTCTCCAGTCGTCTTATCTTCTATCTTAACTCAGCAATCCAACACCCCTTTTCTTCCCCTAAAACTTGTCATTATCAATAACTGCATCTCCTCCACAATCTCAATTTCAAGTATCCCATTCTTTGACTGTCACCTGTTTTTCCAGATAAATCTTCTGGTATCTAAATTCCCAAAATTATTTGAATCCACTGGGACCTGTAACCAAGTGATCCTACCAATTTTTCACCATCCTTCTCTCCTTATCTATTCCCTTCTCTGCTCATCCAGCTTAAATTTCATGGCTAATCATTATAATCTACACCCTGACCTCCTTTGCTTCTTAATTTTGTTATACTTGGATGGCAAAACCACAACACTGTTTAATCTAACTCTCTGCTTTCCCTGCATCTGTGGCTACATGGTTGAATGTGACAGGAAAACACCCAGGCTGACTGATCTCATTTTGAATTCATTCATTTCCCCAGTTTATTTGCTCCTCACTCTCTTAACTGGCTATTTCATTATCCTTTCCTCTTTGTAAGCCTCCTCTCCCATTTGCATACTCACTGATGATCTTGCTTCCCATTTCACTGAGGAATGAGAAACAACCAGCAGAGAACTTGCATGAGATTCACCATCACATCTCAGATACACGCATCTGTGCCTACATATTCTGCCTTCCCTCCTGTCACTGGGTTGAACTGCACACTCTTCTGTGTAAGGCCAGACCCTAGACTCAAGCGCTTGTTTGCAGGAAATTTCTTCTGCAATTTGCCTCTCTCTCTTCTGCATCATCAAACTCCCCATTTCTCTAAGGAATCATTGCCATCAGCTCACAAATATGCTGCAATATTTCCCATTAAAGCAAAGCAAAACAAAACAAATGGTCTTGAACCCACATGTTCCCCTCACTAGCTCCCTCATTTCTTTGTTTCCCATTACAGCTAAGTTCTTGATAAAAGAAAAGGAAGGAAGGAAGGAAGGAAGGAAGAAAGAAAGAAGGGAAAAGAAAACTGTGTATTCCTGCCTCCAATTCCTCCTCTCCCCTTCACACATGAACCCAATCCAGCCAGGCTTTCACCCTCATAAGCCCACTGATCAGAGGTGCCAACGACTTCTGAGTCATCGATGCCAATGTTCGAGTCTCTTCCATGTTCCACTTGATCGTCATTTGACAAAGATGCTCATTCCTCCTCCTAGAAGCGATTTCTTCCTTTGACTTCTGTTCATCACACTCTCCTGAATTACTTCCCACCTTCCTCCAGCACCCCATTATGCAATCTGGTTCCTTCTATCCACTCTGATCTCGTGTTCCATAACTCTTCATTGTGCTCACTGCCCTCCAGTGACACTGGCCTCTGGGTGATTTAGAACAAGCCAGGCACATGTGCATACGTGCTGCAAAACCTGTCCTTGCTTCATCCTCTGTCTGGAAATCTCCTTTCCCAGATGTAGTCATGACACATTCCTTCATCTCTCTGAAAGAGATATATCACCTTCTCTGTGAGATCTTTTCTTATCAATTTATATAAAATTTATATAAAAGTTCACCTCTTCTCATAGTGTTCTCTATCCCTGTTTTGGATTTATTTTCACCCGTAGCAATGAGCACCATCTAACATAATATATACTGACCATTGAATGTGTTTATGTTTATATGTTTTCTACAGTGGGGATGTGAGTTTCATGGAGATTTCTTTTTCATTCCTCCATCCCTTGAACCTAGAATGATAAATAGTGCATAGCAGATGTTTAGTAAATATCTGTTGAATGAAGGAAGGGAATTGGGCTTCTCAGGAAATAAAGATGAATATTGTTGTGATGCCCCATGTCACCAGGTTTTACAACCAATCGGGATAATACTGATTTTGATTACAGCTCAACTGAATTCCTAGAAGAATGCGAAGTGGCCTGAATTTTATGCAAATCTGAGTATATGATTACAGCTGGCTGTGATATGGAACAACTAAGCTAAATATGGAAGCAATTTGCAAGTATTGGTGCAAATTAGAAGACAATGCTCCATAATCCAAGCAGAAATGTCAGTGTCACAGGCAGGGATTCTTGCTTGAAGTCCTTCAGGCTTTCACAGGAAAATGACCACAAGATATAAGATTTTGATAAATAAGTATGTTTGGGGAAGACAGTTCTCAATTCGTACATGTCATGGAGGATAAGTGATATAGGCTTGTATTTGAATAAACATTTATGCCTGGTATTCTGGAAATTCACAATATGAAAAAAATGAAGGAAGAAGACTGTAACATGTTAATTCAGGAAGTTGGAAACATTTCCAATTTTTCATCCTCCTCTAACTAATCCCTTCTTACTGCAGTCTCTTATTGGAAATGGTCAGCCCCGCGTTGCCACGTACACACACCAAGCCAAGACACACCCACCAAACATTCATTCACAAAACTGAATGATCACATCTCCATTTGTATGTTCTTTGATTAGGGTTGGCAAAGACTACCTTTGGGTGTAAGTTAGGCCAACCAATATGTTATCAACTATTCAGTGTAAGTAGTTTAAGGACAACTTGATACCAATATTTAACATACTAATATAGTCCGTAATTCCTTATAAGGATCAAGAGATTTATTTTTAAATAATGAAAAGTATATGTATCCGTGTATGTGTGTGTATATATATATATATATAGTATATATACTATTTAGCACCCTGAATTATTTATTTAGCACATCTATTTAAGAGATGACATGTTTCACTGAGCACAACACAGCATTTAAATAATCTACTTTAAATAAGGCCATCCTTTGTATATCTATAAGTCACATGTTCACATCCCTATAGAAAGCGGCTGCCATGAAATATAGATGACACACTCAAAGTATAAAAATCTGGTGAAAAATGCTTGCACATCCACCCACAGACATGACATTGGGGATGTCTGTGACTATCGATCCATTAGGCACAATTCATCTGTGCATTTATTTGTTTGCTTATCTGCCTCTGTGGAGTGCCTGTTTACTGCTCGAGTCCTGAGATGAAAAGCTCTGGCAGGTAGCAGATGCACCAATTAATAACCTGTCAGGGCTGATGGACAGAATAGGAAGAAAGTGTCCTCAGACATATTTCTAGTGTGCTTTTCTTCTCCATTGTGGGGTGCGGAGGGTCAGAAGATGCTCTCTGCTTCCCTGGGGAGAGCCCAAGTGTCTCATTAGTGTCTATCTTTCATGACACGCTGATGCGGCCTCTGAGGTGGAGACTCACCTGCTCTTCTCCAAGAACCCTGAAGTGATGAAGCTCTTTAATCAAGGAGTTGGGACAGCCAGCTGTTGGGAAGAGGAATTAAACACAGATATGTTATTACTATTCTGTGCAGTCCTAAGTTTTCACATGCAGTTATGAATATCTCCAACCACGGTTGTTGTTTGTGAGTACACAAACGCGTACCAGAAAGACACGTGTCTAATTGACCACAGAGGAAGACCCACCTCTACAGGTGCTGAACCTGCTGCCTGACGTCCCACGGGGTTTTAGGAAAGGGTTACGGGGACTCTGGCAGGTCACTTCTCCCCTCCTGATTAGGAGCTGGCCTTTGTGGGGCCATAGGATGTGCATCATTTCTCATTCCTAGAAACATTCCCAGCATGTTCCTTCTTCCCATATAGAGCCAAGGTTTTGTGGGGTTGTAGTGGGAGAGTTGCTGACTGCAGCTTCATACTTATCACGTACTATTTTCTCACCCTCAAGGCTGGGGTCCCGCACACCAAGAGTAAGGAATGAAGACAGGCAGCGGAAGTCCCATCTCCACAGGAGTTGGCTGGAGTTGAGCACCCGGCCTGGCTCTTCCCAAGAGGCTTTGTTAGGACCCGTAAGAATCCTGTATTTGAATTTGGAAAGGGTGTCTTAGGAAATGTACCCGGGAAGAGGGTCCATGACCATCTGGTGCCCAATTACTTTCTAGTTTTATCTGATCAATAAAAGCCTACCCCACTGTTCACATTTTATTCCTTCAATTGTTAAACAAAAAGATTAAATTAATTAGGCTAGTTAAAATTGTCTTGTTATCATTTAAAATGTGTTCCAATCCTGTCTTTTCAGTAGAAATACTCCACAGGATAAGGCTGTAGGCAATTACAATATTCACTCTGGAAAAAGTTTATGTAAATGTTTGTGTCTTTGATATAAAGACTATGGGTAACATACCATGTTGAAGTTTTTATTAAGGAAATTGGAATAATTATAAAATGTACCAAAGAATTTACTGAGTCATTTCTCTTATTACTCAGAGTAATGACATAAGAATAATACTGAAAATATTTGCCTGAGGGAGGAAAGGTTTAGGGGATGATACAATTGTTGTCTTCACATGGGTGGAAGAGTCATCCTTTACAAGAGAGATTAGATTTGTGCATTGTTCTAGGAGGTAGAATTATAACCAACAGGCAAAAGTTACAGCAGGTAGCATTTAGTTCAATATAAAGAAATTTCCAAGTAAAAGATGGAATACATTGCCTTAGAAGCTGGAGGTTCTCAAACAGAGGCTGACTGACTACTTAGGCAGCTACTTTAGAGAGGAATGTGACTAGGTAAGGTCTAATTCTGAAATTCTATGGTCACGAAAAATGCTGGAACATATTTTTAAGTCTTTCATATTGTTGAACATTTCATATTCTGAGAAAGTGCCCCATAAATGATCTCTAAGGTAATATAAAAAATCTAAAAATGCAAACAAAAATGTTGTCCCCACCCAACAATAATTTAAGAAAATAAATGAAAATCCTGAGGTGAGTATTTTGGTGGAAAATGTAATAAATCAATTGCTAAAGACACGCTTATTACTACAGAAGAAGGAGGACAGCTAGAGCCTTGAAGTCTGAAAATGTGTTTCTCAAACCAAAGTCCACAAACACTTGTAGCCTGAAGGTCCTTTTTGAGAAGTTGTCAATTTTGGTGTTGCTGTTCTGATGGCAATCTAAATAATTAGTAAAAGTATATTCTGGGTTATTTGGTTGGCTACAATTTAACCAAAAACTGCTTTGCAAATTCAGCCTCAAGTTTTAGATCTCCTTGGGACCAAATTTTCTGAAACGTTAGTTTTCTGAAATTGATGAGAAAAGAACAGAGGAAGATAATGGTGAGGAATGCACAGCCAAGAAGTGAGGGCCAAATGGTCCCAGGCCAAGTGCATGAAGGCAAAAGTCACCACGAGAAGTGCTGGAAGAGCTGGGGCTCCCCCAGCACGGGAAGGAGGCCTAATGACAGCAGCTCAGCCTGGGCCAACCGCTCAGAGCCTGCTGCATCCCAAGCAGTGATTTAGTTCCCACCAAATGACATCATCTGCCATATTACGTGCATAGAGTTCATCTGAACATTTTAGATTTCCTTTACCATTTATATTTAATTTATAAATATCTAGTGGTATGCACATAAAATTTATTAAATACATATTTAATAAATATTATTTGTAAAAATAATTTTATTCATCCTTAGAGATTTTCAGTGATTTATTTTTTCCTTTACAAGTGTTCCTTTATAGCACTCAAATTGGAGAAAAAAATTGACTTATTTTAATTCTAGGTAAAATAAGAAATGGATTTAAAATGAGCTTATCTACAGAATTTATATTCTAGGATTCTCCTAAGGCATAACTAAAAGGATTGACATCAATGATAGCTCAAACATAAACATCTTTAACAGAAGACTAGATAATTATCTGAAACACCTGGTGGGTGCAATAAAATATAATAAACAAGGATAGATATTGCATATAGTTAGTCAGATGGGAAAGGTTGTAAGGGTTCAAGTTTTGAAAAGGAAGAGCTATGGAGGGGGATCTGTAAACCATGTTCCCCATGAGAACATCAGTGTGCAAATGAGAGCAATTCTAACCTGGTGTGAAGATGGAATTAAAAACAACAAAACTAGAAATACAAGACATGCACACAGAATGCATTGGTATAGGGAGAGAGATTTATTTGTCAATGAAAATTTAAAAGTTCACAAAATTTAGTGGAGGAGGTGGAGGTGGCAAGGACGAAAAATGGGACTGGCAAACAGAGGATATGAAAATAGGGTGTGGACGGTGTTGGAGTACCCTTGTGCTCCAAATTACTCACATGGGGTCTACACACACAGAACAATGGATCCTCGTTTGAAGCTACAGCTGTCTACGTCACTCACATCCTAGCCTCACACCATCCAGCATCATCTGCTTACGTGGTCCCCACGGTCTCTTAACATAACACTGAAAAGCACCCTGCTAAAATGCATACTACGTCGGATACCATGCCATTTTCTATGGGTTTTCCATCTCTCAAAGAGTAAAAGCCAAAGATCCTGCATTAGCCTCCAAGGCCCCCCTCCATCTGTCCCGCTGCTTCACCCCTGGTCACGCTGTCTCCCTGGCTCACTGCCCTCTACACCGTCTGACCCTCTCTCAGGAAATGACTGTATCAGGAAGGCCCGGATCTCGAGGCCTCTGCCCTTGCAGCCCCTTCCATCCGGGACTCGCACGGCATGATCCCCCAGCTCCCCCAGCTCCTCCAGCCCCTCCAGCTCCTCCAGCTCCTCCAGCTCCCCCAGCTCCTTCAACTCTTCCACCACATGCCACCTTCTCAAAGAGGCCTTCCTGGATCACCCTATTTGAAATCAGCTTGTTTTCATCTCCTAACCTGTCACCCACACCCTCCTCCCTGCTCTATTTTTTTCTATAGCACTTATCCTCTTTTAATGCACTACTCTTTGTTTATTTTTTGCCTCCCACTGTAAAAATGTGAAGTTCACCTGTGCATGGATTTTCCTGTTTGTCGCTGCTGCAGCACTTGGTGTGTGTGCAATTGCAGGTGCCCCATGAATGGATTATCTATCCTGGGGCCATTCCCTTACCTCGCTCAGGGATTGTGGAAACACTGAGAAACTTTTCCTCTTCTCTTTCCCTTCTCTTATCTCCAGAGCCCTCTGCCTTATCCAGACCTCCAGTCCCTGCATGTGCTTTGCTTAGTGGCTAAATGGCCTTTCTCCTACTTCGCATCTATCTCCCAAGCCTCTGTCCTACATGGGGAGATGTCAGTGAAGCATAGAATCCATTACTGCTTTGCTCTCCCACTGTACCTGCTTTGCCGATATCCAGCTCTGGGTGAATCCTATTACCAGTTTTGCCTACTTCTGTTCCAGTTCTGCCCATTGCAGCTACTGTAGCAAAATGGGGCTTATCACTCTTCTGATAAAAATTCAGACTGTCTCCCTGGAACTGCATCTTTGCTGGGGATGGAACCACTGCAGGTTTGTGGGGCCACTCTGTGGGTCCCTCAGTGCAACCTGCCCTCCTTTTATGTCTCTGGTCAGTTCCCTCTCCCATTTCCCTTGGGGACTCTTCCAAGACATCACCATTTGTGATGGTTAAGTTCATGGGTCAACTTGGCCAGGTTATGGTGCCCACTTGTTTGGTCAGGAGAGCACTGGCCTGGTTGTTACTGTGAGGGTATTTCCTTAAATCATGAGTCAGTTGATTGCATATGGCTGATCACATCCACAATCAACCAAGGAGCTTGCCCTCAGCAAAGGACCCTCCTCACCCAATCAAATAGAAGCCTTAAAGGGAAAATGGATGACTTTAGCACTCAGAAAGAATTCCTGTCTCTACTCCAGATAGCCAGCCTGTCCTGGGGAATTCATTGTCACATTGATCTGAGTCTCCAGCTTTAGGATTCTGCTGGGAAGTTTCGAACTTGCATCCTGCCTGGTGAAATTCAGACTTGCCAATCCCCATGGCTGTGTGAGCCAATTCCTATGATAAATCTCTTAATGTTTGCATATATACATATATATATATATATATATATATATATATATATATATCCTGTTGGTTCTGATTCTCTGGAGAATCCTGACTAATACACCATTCTTCTCAGTGAACCTCTATACACTTCAGTCTCAAAATATGACCTCATCTGATATAAGATTGAAAACTTGAAGCTATTGTGGTAAATGTGAAAATGAGCCACTCAGACCTCCTCCAGGGAAGGACTGGGAGTCTAGCAGTGGGAGGATAGTTGGCAGGAGCATCCTTTGGTTTTCCTCCACAGCTGAGATGCCTTGCATGAGGTTTACCTTTCCAAGGACAGCTCAAATCTGGTGACTGAGTGAGGTGGTGGTATAAAGGTAGCTATTTTGTCCCAACATGGGCTACTGATGGGCAATGCTTGCTCCAGAGTCCCCTGCTGGGTTGGCTGAGGCTTGGTGGGTCCTACATAGAAGTTTAACTTCTCATTCCACCCAATCCTGCCTCCTTTCCCTCCTTTCACAGGTGTGGATCCCTAATAAACATCTTGCACAACACGTTCCACCTGAGAGTCTTACTACAGGTAACCCACCCTATGGCAACTACCAAGTGACCATCCCTCAGATTCATAACCCTTCGCAATCACAAACTCACCTGCATCCGTCGCTCTCTGCTCCTCCAGAATGAATGGGTGAAGTGGTTCTCCTCCTCATAATGAGTCCCTTCTCCATCCATCCTAACCTGCCCCTTCTCAGCTTCCTAAAAACCCAACTCATCAATCACTTTCTCTCTCCTCAACTTCTACTGTCCTGCAGCTTGTTCACTTCAAACTATAAACATATTTAAATCTTCCCCTATAAAAAAAGTTCAGCAAAAATCCTCCCTTGAGTATGTAGCGACCACTTTACCTCATTCCTTCCCCTTTCACCCAGTTTCCTCAAAAGAAGAGCCTGCAGCCATTGTCACCACTGGAACATAGGAATCAGAGGTATGGGTTACAAAGGGAAATATTGAAATTGAGAGTTTTGTACATTTCATACCTAAATGAGTTATTGTCATCATGGTCGGGATTGAAGTTCTGGTTTTACACTAATTAGCTATGTGCTCTTGACTAAATCAGTTACTCTAAGCTTCAATTCCTTTATCAAGGAATAATAGCAATGTCTAGTTCAAACAGCTGTCTTAAATGCATGGGAAAGCAAGATGCTTTGTAACCATGAAATGTGAAAAGACATGTAAAAAGTTTGGGAGTCATCACTGTTATCCTTCCAATAAGAGAAAACTAGATGAACTGAAAAATCAGTGACTTTTCTTGGACCCATCAGAGAACTGAGGTTTTAGGGCAAAACCTCCCTGAAATTTGGAGAGACAGGCACATCTACAGAGTCACAGTGGAGACCAGTTGACCTGGAGCAAAAGCTGCTGGAGTCTGACTGGGAGGACGACCTAGAGGGCAATGTTGATGAATTTCTGGAAGCTGAGTGTGGGAAACTCCTGGGGGCTGCAGTCTTAGGAACTTCCTGGGGTTTACATCCAGAAATCCCACCAGGTCTTCAAAGTGAAGATCCCCCTGTGGCTCTGGCAGGAGGTGGGGTAGAGGAATCATGAAATAAGCCCAGAGCCATCTCTATAACAAAGGCCTGCTCAGCAGGGGAAAAGAGCTAGCCAGAGCCTGGTCCTAGAGCTGTGGGAGAAGGGCGTGTTCTAACTCCAGCCCCCTCTGGCTTTTCTCTCTCACCCAAGGGAAGACAATCATAGTCAACAAGGGTCAAAGCTTCCAGGAAATTGACTGGGAATGCTGTATCCAGGGAAGTAGTGGGCAGGGAAAGAAAAAAGCTGTATCACTGAATAAACATGTGTGACAGTCACAGCCCTGAGACACAGGCCCACTAGAAGACTGAGATTTAATGGAAGATATAGAATGTTCTCCTTCCTCTGTTATCTTCCACTATACCTACAGGGCTCCAGTATAATAAGAGTGCATTATAGCTGAAGAAGCAGCAAGATGGAGACTCTCTGTGAGACTGAATTCTCAGGGAGGTCCAAAATCAAGAAGAGAGACAAAAACAAGAATACTAGAGGAATTTGAATCCCATGGCATATATAGTCACAGCAATCATTGAACACAGCTCATCTGCTAGGCAGATTAAAATAAATCTTCACACTAAAGGCCTGTTTACCTCAGTTCCTATTACCTCATACAATATGTCCAGCTTTCAACAAAAAAATTACAAGGCATGTCATGGCAAGTAAAACAGAGCATGAAGAGACAAATTAAGCATGATAATCAGACTCAGATATGACATAGATGTGGGAATCATCAGATGTTAGTTTTAAGTAACCACGATTAATATGATAAATAGGCATACGTAAAAAGTAGAGAACAGGTAAGAACAGACGGGTCATGTAAACACAGGCAGGGAATCTCTAAGAAAGAATCAAAAGAAAATGTTGGAAATCAAAAACATTGTAACAGAAATGAAGAAAGCCTTTGGTGGGGTCATCAGTAAATTTGATACAACCAAGCGAAGAATCAATGAGCTTGAGGAAAGGTCAATAGAAACTTCCCAAACTAAATTACAAAGAGAAAAATAATACTAATAATTTAAAAAAAACAGAAAAATTCCATGAACTGTGGGACACTTTTGAAAACATCTAATGTACACAGAATTGGAATACCAGGAAGAGATGAAAGAGATCATGAAGCAGAAGAAACATTTGAAGCAATGATGGCTGATGTGCAAGTTTGGATGTATTATGACCCCAAAAAGCCATATTCTTTGATGCAATCTTGCAGGGGCACAGGTATTAGTGTCGATTAGGTTGGAATCCTTTGACTGTTTCCATGGAGATGTGACTCAATCAACTGTGGACAAGAACCTGGATTGGATAATTTCCATGGAGTTGTTGTTCTACCCATTCAGGGTATACCTTAATTAAATCACTGGAGCCATATAAAACAGCTGGCAAACAGAAGGAGCTCAGAGCTGCAGCTGAGACAAACATTTTGAAGATGGCCCTTGAAAGCTGTCATTTTGGAGAATGCCATTTTGAAACACAACCTGGGAGCAAGTAGACACCCAGAGACGACCGGAGAAAGCCCAGCTAACAGAGGCTTTCTGGATGCCAATGGCCTTTCTCCAGTGAAGGTACCCTATTGTCGATGCCTTACCTTGCACACTTTATGGCCTTAAGACTGTAACTTTGTAACCAAATAAATCCCCTTTATAAAAGCCAGTCCATTTCTGGCGTTTTTCATTCTGGCAGCATTAGAAAACCGGAACTGCTGAGAGCCTTCCAAGATTAATGACAAACACCAAACCACAGATCTAGGAAGCTCAGAGAACACCACACAGGATAAATACCAAAAATAAAATCAAGGCATATCACATTTTTTTAATTAAATTCAGTTTTATTGAAATACATTCACACACCATACAATCATCCATGGTATACAATCCACTGTCCACAGTATGATAACATAGTTATGCGTTCATCACCACAATCTCTCTCTGAACATTTTCCTTACATCAGAAAGAACCAGAACAAGAATAAAACATAAAAGTGAAAAAAGAACACCCAAATCATCCCACATCCCACCCCATTTGTCCTTTAGTTTTTATCCCCATTCCTCCACTCATCCATACACTAGATAAAGGGGGTGTGATCCACAAGGTCTACACAATCACAGTGTCACCCCTTGTAATCTACACTATTATATAATTGTCTTCAGGAGTCCAGACTGCTGGGTTGGAGTTTGGTAGTTTCAGGTATTTACTTCTAGCTATTCCAATATATTAAAACCTAAGATGTGTTGTCTGTATAGTGCATAAGAATGTCCACCAGAGTGACCTCTCGACTCCATTTGAAGGCATATCACATTTAAATGGCAGAAAACCAAAGGCAAACAGAAAATAGTGAAAGAAGCTCCCAAACCAACCAAACCACCACCATAACAAAACTACATTACCTATAGGGAAACAAGGATAAGAATTACATTGGAGTTCTCATCAGAAATCATAACTGCAAGAAGGGAGTAGAGTGAAATATTTAAAGTGTTCAAAGTAAAACAGCAGTAACAAAAATCCATATTAATCAAGAATTCTGTATCTGGTGATATTATCCCTCAAAGGTGAAGGAGAAAAACTTTCTCATACAAACAAAAACTGAGGGAATTTGATGCCTGTAGACTTGCCCTGCAAGAAATGCTGAAAGAAGTTCTTCAGGCAGAAGGAAAATGATATAGGTCAGAAACGTAAATCGACATAGAGAAAGGAAGAATGTTGGAGGAGGAATTTTAAAAAAGGTAAAAATCTTCATTTTTCTTATTCTTAATTGATCTGAAAGATTACTGTTTGTTTAAAGTGATGACAGTAACCATGTATTGGTTAGTTATAGCACATGGATAAATGGAAGGAACGACAGCACTGTCACAAATGATGTGAGGGAGGAACTGGAAATTCTCCATAATAAGACATCTGCACTACATGCAAAGCAATAGTTTTACTTCAAAGTGGACTTAGAGTAGTTAAAAATGTCTATTGTAAACTGGCCACTAAAAAATTGAAATAGTCTAAATAAACCAATTAAAAGATACAGATTATCAGATGGGTTAAAAAAAATAAGAGACAAACGTTCGCTCCTGAGTCATTTCCATCCTGTGAAGAAATTCAATAATTTGTCAACTTCAATAGCTGATTTACTAAGTAAACCCCCCTGATGGTGTGTTTTGAACTTGATGAGGTGAGGTCCTGACCACTGTTTCTTACCTTGTCTGGATTAGAATGTCAAAACCACCATTTGTCTTGGGCAAGGCCAATGTGAAGCTCTTATTTATTTGGTAAATATACGAAAACATGGTTTTAAAGTGAGAAACACTGAACATTATATGTACTATCCTAGGCAATTTAATTTATTGTTGACAGAGCTCCTTTGGAAAAAAAATGCTTTATGAAATGAATTTCATCAATATTGGGCCCAGCACTGTTTTGGGTTCTGGAAGGATCCAGAAGGAAAAGAAGGATAATCTTGCTTGCAAAGACTTCATAAATCTAGATGGATTGAAAGATTGTACTAAATAGTAGCAACTTTGTGAGGGATGAATGTGCATAAAGTAAACAATGTGTGAGGCACAGACATGCATATCTAGGAAAGGGGTCCTTCCCAAACATCTCTGGGAAAGGGTGACCAATGTCCAGTGAAGAGGAATGCATTTTCTCTTCTCTCCTCTCTCTCTTCCACAGATTGTGGATTTTACCATCTCTTGACCTTACTCAGTGAGGGTGGAGCTTACTCTGTGTTCCAACCTAGTTGACACTTCCTCCCACTCCCAAGTGCTTGGGCTGGGAGAACATGAGAAGCAACGACACAGGAAGAGAGAAAGAAATCAGGGGATATTTCATCTCCACCTGTAACTCACTGTGTGGCCTTGGGCCGAGGAACTCTCTAAAGCCTTCATTTTCCACCAGCAAAATTAAAAATTAAAAAAAAAGGAGAGTAAGATTTAACTTATGGGGTTGACATAAAGAATAAATGATATCTATACATATGCCTGTATGTTTGTGAAACTATATCACATAGTACAGGTCCCTGTGAGTAGTATATTCTTAATGAATGAGAGTTATTTTGACAGCCTCTGGAGTGTGGTGGTTCTTGAGACTTGAGATTGTACTGCTACTGACCCAATAGTTGTTTCCACAATCTTCAATATTCAGAGGCCAATTCTGCTAAAGAAGCCCAGTATTCAAATAAGTAATCAGATATATTCTGACAATACACCATACGTAGAATATAAATATAATATACACTTTATATATGTACAAGCAGACCATGTATGATTAGAAAAGTTGTAAGATTATGTATTTATGTCTTCAAGTTTGCCTTTTTATTAATTCATGTATTCATTTACTCACTACAATAATCTAAAAATGCTTAATTAGCAATTTGATATTTTGTTTGAGGTCATAAAGCTTTATGATATATTACTATCTTTGAACCAGCTGGAAGATTTTTTTCTTAAATCTCACTGGTGATTTCAAATTGCATCCCTTACATATCAATACTCACAAAGTGAATTAGCAAAGGCAGTGTGAAAAGAACTTAAGGCCAGATCCCCAAACACATCCACTTATCCCAACATGCAAAAGGAAAACTAACTCTTTCAAATTTCTGATAAAAGAGACAGTTAGCAATTGCTTAAGAATACCTTCTGTTTAGACTTTTGTTCTAGTTTGTTAATGCTGCCAGAATGCAAAACACCAGAGATGGATTGGATTTTATAAAAGGGGGTTTATTTGGTTACATAGTTACAGTCTTAAGGCCATGAAGTGTCCAAGGTAACACATCAGCAGTCAGGTACCTTCACTGGAGGATGGTCAATGGTGTCCAGAAAACCTCTGTTAGCTGGGTAGGCACTTGGCTGGCGTCTGCTTCAAAGTTCTGGTTTCAAAATGTCTTTCTCCCAGGATGTTCCTCTCTAGGCTGCAGTTCCTCAAAAATGTCACTCTTAGTTGCACTTGGGATATTTGTCCTCTCTTAGCTTCTCCAGAGCAAGAGTCTGCTTTCAATGGCCGTTTTTAAACTGTCTCTCATCTATAGCTCCTGTGCTTTCTTCAAAGTATCCATCTTGGCTGTAGCAAGCTCGCTCCTTCTGTCTGATCTTATATGGTGTGCCAGCAATTTAATTCAGACCCATCCAATGGGCGGGCCAACACCTCCATGGAAATTATTCAGAGTCATCACCTACAGTTGGGTGGGGTGCATTTCCATGCAAATCTAATCAGCACCAAAATGTCTGCCCCACAAGACTGCATCAAAGAATATGACTTTTTCTGGGGGACACAATACATTCAAACCGGCACAACTTCTGAGTCAATAATAACACATAGTTAAGAGTATCACTTGAGTATACAATCAACAGAGGGATGATTATGGCAACAAACTGTGGTTTAAAAACAAATGCCCCCCAAAGATGCCAAAGAAGAGAACTGACAACTTGAAATTCTGTTTAAACAGAACTGATCAATTTTTTTCATTAGGTGTAGAGGGACAGGACAGGTCTGTTTTCTGCTATGCAGCTTCTCTGTAATGACTCAAGTTTACTTGCCTTTTGTCACCCAGGTAGTAAGTGAAGCAATTAACAGAGCTGAGTAATCGACAGGTCCTTGGAATTCTGCCTCTAAACACCAGACTCTATACACTGCAGACTACTTTCTATACTGTGATGGTGGTTTAACAAAAATGGATGCTAGATTCTGCATAAGAAAATGTATCAAGTTCAGTTTTCTGCATTACATTATTTTAACCCTTGCTCTAATAAGATTAGTCTGACTACAGCGAACTTCTTGTGTTTGGGGGAGAAATTATACTCCTCTCAAAACAAAAAATTGCACACAACAAACAATAGCAAAACAAAATTTTAGAGGTTAAAGTATTCATCATAACGTGACTACAAAAAAATGAACACTGGTTTTCTTTTATGTTGGAGTCAATACTTCTAGCCACAATGCATATTATCTACTCTCCAAAAGAGAATATATTCAAGATGAATATCTTGGTATACACATTAAAGCTCATACTAATGAAGCTCAGTTAATTCAAATTAAAAAAGCATTTTGTGGGCCTAAGTGTGTGTAGGAACTGTTACAACTTAAGTTTACTATTATGTGTAATTATTTTGTTAAGATCTGTTTTCCAATCAGAATGTAAGTTCCACAAGGACAGGGACAGTCTTGCTCGTAGCTTTATCTAAGGCCTGTGAACAAGCACAATATCCAGCAGAAGGTTAGCACTCAATAAACACTTGCTCAATGAATAAATAAATTAAGGGTGAAAATATAGCAGTTGCCTTCTGGTTCTCAAGATCAAGGGCATTGAAAAATAAATGACTTTACAAGTCTGTGTCAGAAGTAATTGAAGGACCCATGAATGAAAATCTACTTCTCTTATTAGTCAATGTTTTTAAACCCCAGAAATTAAGTATTTTATATTTTAGTTTTTAAATACAAAACATTACTATACCACTATTCAGGCAAGAAAGAGTTTTTTTTAAAGTTCCATTTTGCCCACTGGCCTTGTCAAAATAGAGCTAATTTTCAGCAAGAGGAGAGCCCTGTTATCAATAAAAAGATGGAGACCAGGTCTGTTAAGTTGGTTGTTTGGGGTCATCTTGATAGGTAATCATTCCGAGCATTGTTATGTCAATAGAGGCAATCATTCTGAGCATTGTTGATATGTCAATATATTTTCCATAAGGGAGCCACATAACCGCCAAATGCAATCTGATTATTTTGTTTAATCAATACAACCAAATCTAATTCTTGGATTTTGTGGACTTCATGGCAGTCTAATTTATTCAATGGTAAAAGATAGCTTTATGTATTACACAGTCATATATGAAATGAAGAATTAAAGTATCTTAGTTTTAGAAGAAACATTAGCTATTATTCTGCCTAGACCAACTTCTCTGTGAGTAGAGGAATCCCTTCTATGACATCTCCAATAATTGCATGTATAGACTGTCTCCATTCTCCCAGTGACAGGGTTAAGACTTCCCCTTAAGGAGTCCCATTCTAATAATGGGGGATTCTTGTTGTTAGAAAGAGCCTTCTAGATATTAGTTCTGGCTTTGGAGTGATAGGGAACATGTCCAGTACTTGCAGGCCTTTATTAAGCTCCTCTTTCCTGGGACAAATAGCCATTTACTTGAAATAATGTGTCATCTATGTGAACATTCATAGGGAACTCCCAGATGCTCATTTCCCTTCTCTCCCTTTCTTGGTTTGACTTTGTATGGAAACATTTCCCTTCCCCTATGGCATCCAGGAGGCTCCTGTTAATCCATTTGTGTACTTAGTGTCAGACTCCACCGGACGCTGGCAATGTGTGGTGAACAAGACAGACATAACCTGTGATTTCATGTTGAGAGGCACTTCCTCTTTCCTTGTATGACCAAACTATCAAGTGAGAGTTCTCACCTTCCTCACTTTGTCTTTAACATCATACAGTTTGGTTTCTGCCCTCCCTACTTACAGGGTGTTCTATAAAGCCCACTCTAAGTTCTAGACCCAATAGCTAGTGCTCTCCCTGGAGGGCCCCTGAATGTGTGGGTCTAGGGAAAGAGTATACCTGATGTCTGAATATTAAAAGGTATAAGTCAAATTACAAACAATTCCAAAATATGTCTATCCTTTCACTTTGATAAACTTGCATGAGGATCTGGGAGGTGACAATTTAGAGCTATAAGACTCTTTGTAGGTCTGCTCCTAAATGTGGCAGCACTGGCAGAGCTGACCCTGTCCCCAACCCTTTCCCCTCCTTTCCTTTCAGCTTCCTCCCTCCTGGAGGGGCCTCTCACACACCAGAAGATGTAACCCATATGTTCAAGCTCCTATCCTCCTCACCACACCCCACCAAGAGCTGCTCCTTGGCCATCCCTAAGGCCCTAAATACCTACTGCCCTTGGGAAGGCAGACACAGTTGAGTCTCAAGGCCCCACTTGGCAGGTGATCTCACTGCCTCCCCTCTATGTGGGACATGACTCCCAGGGGTGTAAATCTCCCTGACAACGTGGGATGTGACTCCCAGCGATGAGCCTGGGCCCAGCACTGTGGGATTCTGGACCAAAAGGGGGAAGAGTAATGAAACAAAAGTGAGTTTCAGTGGCTGCGAGATTTCAAATGGAGTTGAAAGGTCATTCTGGAGGTTATTCTTATGCATTATATAGCTAACCCTTTTTAGTTTTTAGTGTGTTGGAACAACTAGAAGGAATTACCTGAAACTGTCAAACTACAACCCAGTAGCCTTGATTCTTGAAGTCGATTGTATAACTATGTAGCTTACATGGTGTGGCCATGTGATTGTGAAAACCTTGTGGCTCACACTCCCTTTATCCTGTATATAGACACATGAGTAGAAAAATGGGGACAAAAAGTAAATGAATAATGGGGGGGATTGGGGGAATGGAATGTTTTGGTTGTTCTTTTTTACTTTTATTTTTATTCTTATTCTTATTTATTTGAATAATGAAAATGTTCAAAAATTGACTGTGGTGATGAATGCACAACTATATGATGGTACTGTGTATGACTGTACACTGTGGATGATTGCATGGTATGTGAATATATCTCAATAAAACTGATTTAAAAAAGATTAAATGTCACTCTCATCAGAAACCACTGAGTCAAGGTGGGATGACGTGTGTGATGGTCAGGTTCATGTGTCAACTTAGCCAGGTGATGGCACCCAGGTGTCTGGTCAAGCAAGCACTGGCCTAACCATTGCTGTGAGGATGTTTGTGGCACTTGATAAACCAGAAGGCTGGTTTGTTAAATCATCAGTCAATTGACTGCAGCTGTGACTGACGACGTCAATGAAGGGCGTGTCTTCCATGCTATGTAGAGAGAATGAGAGAATGCAGTCAGCTATGTATAGAAGTGTTTGGAAAGACCTAACAGTACTGAAAATATTTGTGTGTTCCTTACCCTGTTCTCATTTTTCTTAAGCACAAGTTCTTCCCTGAATTGTTTGTTTTGTCCTTGCTGACATAAGGACCATCCCATCTCTTTCAGAAAACAGGAATAGCAGAAATTGGCTAGCTTTTTCATCTGTTAATATTGTGCTATCATCATCAGCAATGGCCTGTTCTCTCACTGTCTTTTCCTTATTTATACATTTTTTTTGACCCAACTTTCAGAGTAATGTTTTTGGTCTTTCCTAACTTAAAACAGAATTTCAGTGCATTCCGGGTTTATCCTGATGATATGCTCACAAGTTTGTGCCATTCTATTATGTTTTTTCTCCAGTTACTAAAGTCCTCACTCATCTCTTGCATATGCCTTTTAAAAATCTGAGCTCACTGGCAGATAAAAATAAATTGCCTGTTTGGTATTAAAAAAACAGTAAAAGGACATCTATAAAAGAGCATACAAAGACAGAATTGGACTACTATTTTTTTAAATGATAACATTGAAACTGGGTCTTTCTTTCAATTAGTATGCATAATAAACATTTACTTTCATTCTATTCCTATGTCATAAAGACTACTTTTACAATCTAATTGGGAATCTCTTCAGGAAAATGAATTACAGAGTTGTGGATCATTTCCAAAAAGTCACTGACAGCTATTTAAAAAACAAAAACAAAAAACTTTTGGGGAATTAACTGAATTTCCTCAGTAACTATGCTTGAAATAGGGGGAACTCATTTGGAAAATAAATATCATTGAAAAGCATTAAAAATCCCATGAGTCTTCAATCACTGTTTTTTCTTTCTTTTAATTTCCTTGCAAATCATTGTGGGGCAATTGTGATATCCTTTGGGTTCAAGAGAAAGCTGTGGGCACTCAGGCCCGGGATAAAAATTGAAATGGATTTCAGCTCTCTGATGTGCTGCTGGCGCTGGCCACATGACACAAATAATCTGCAATTTGAAGATTGCTGCTGTTTGGTGTGAAACACTTTAAGGATTAATTTCTCTCTTGGCGATACTTAGAATCTCTAATGTAGGCACGACAATCGCAGTTACTTCTATTTTTCCGTAAGTACAACTCTGAATGGGAAACCCAGTTAATAATGAAATCGTATATAAAAAAAGATGATTCAAAGTAATCAAGGACAATAAAGCAAAACACTGAACAGCTACCTTTAATGACAAGCCAGAGTAGTGGCCGAGCACTTCTGCAGACTGGATTGGCAGCAGTGAGTAAGTCTGATGGGTTTCTTTCCACTCCAGTCAAGCCAGGTTGATTAGGGCCTGCACACACTTTGCTGAATGGCCATTTCTGGATGAGCTGTGGGACAGGCTCCAATAGTAACCATGGGAAATTCACTGAGATATCTCGACTGAACAATCACATTCAAAGCCACAGTAGAACCTTATCTATCAAACTCAAGGCATTGTTACTTTGATAAATAAAACCAAGCTTATCTTAATAATTTCTCTGTGCTGAAAGGTTTTTGTATGATGTCTATAAAAGATTATTTATGCATTCCTTTTCAGTAGCTACCACCTGAAGAGTCCAAAGTGTCCTAAATCAGTTAAAAAGAATCATGAAGATATCTTTTACCCAACAATTTTACTTGTAGGCATATACCATAAAGAATCTTGCACACTTACACAGGGATGTCTGTACACAGTATTTACTGCAACATTTTTTGTAACTACAACAAAAGGAAACATGAAATCCATTAAATTGATAAAGTGGATAGTAGATGGAAACTAAAAATTGGATGAGTCAATCTCAGATGATTTGATCTTTCATTCAGCATGACTTTCATAATTTAAATTAAAATTCATGCCTATAAATATTTTCCAGTTTGTTGCAGCTGCTGTATTAATGCAAATGTCCCTTCTGAATAATAATTCCCAGGTTGGCTGTAGAGATGACTTGCCAATGAGGCACTGCAGAAGAATCAGTCTCACTGAAATGAGATACAATCAGAAATTTGTCAAATACTTTTATTCACAAATAATAATAAGTATTATTACAATTGGCAGGAAGCAAATTCTGACCATTCATTCATTCATTCTTTCTTTCTTTGTTGATAAAATGTTTAGTGTGTGTCTGCTATGTTTAAGGTTCAGGGTGTGTCTACTATGTGTAAGGCCAGGTGCTACAGAGAAAACAGAAACGAATTGGAGAGGGACTCTGTCTTCATGGATTTGGTGGAAGAAATAACATGCACATTAATAAACTGCATAAATGTAGAAATAGCCAAATGTGCAGAGAGCAATCAAGAAAGAGGTGTGTTTACTGGATCAAGGTGGTGGATTCTTTTGCCTGATGCACTCAAATGACCAATTCCTGAGACACGGGAGTTTCAAAGAGAGAAAGAGTTTATTGCTAGGCACGAAGCAGGAAAACAGATGGCCTATTGGTCCAAAATCTGTCTACCCAAGCTGCAGTAATTCTGATACTTTGACAGCATCAAAAGATGGGCAGGTTTTAGGATAATTAGTACAGTGGCCCCAGATGATGTAATTAGAAGCAATCAAATTATTGAGAATGCTCAGACTGATTAGATGCTTAGTCACAGAACATCTGTTAAAAAACGGCAGCCTTAATATGATGACGGGTGTGATTATAGTATTATAAAGTGGTATAGGCGATTTCTAGGTTAAAGTCTAAGCTACTGCACATTTCAGGTGGGTCCATTTGGTTAGATCCAGCTTTGGTTATCAAGATAACTTTGGACTTGGGGTGGGTTAGTTCTGGGCTGACCCAAAACCCTTAATTAATAAACATTCGGGGTTGTCTTTGGTGATCATAAGACTTCAAAGTCAAAAAACTGGATTAATGGGTACAAGTGAGGGTCAGTAACAAGGTTTTTACAATCACAGGGGCCCAAGATAAAGGCTGTACAATCATTATCAGAGATCAAGGCAGCTGGATTATAGTTCAGGTTTCAGGTATTTCCCTCTGTCTACTCTAATATACCAGAAAGTAAAAAAGAATATATAGATATAGATATATACAGTGATTTAGTATCATCGTCCTGAAATCTTAACTTCTCAGTTACAGTGTGAAAATAAAATAGAAGAAGTAACGGGTCAGAGGTCTGGAGCTGGAAGCACCAAGTGTGTGTGGGGAAACCAAGTAGCAGGTGTTTGGCTACAGGTGAGACCCGTGGCTTCTGCATCCACACAATAGAGGTGTGGGCTGAGGACGGCAACCACTGAGACCTAATTACTTGTTCCAGAAAAATCCTGCCCTGGAAGATAAGTTTGTAAAAGTAATAAATTACTTTACTACTTGCATCAAGAAATTCTTGCAAATAATTTATCTAGACAAACAGCCTGCTCATCTCTTAACAGGAGAATAGGTTGCTCACCTGGGCGATAGCTCACGAATCAGACGACAGTTGCCTTGTCAAGGCTGCCTTCATCTCACTGGGTCCACCACCAGCAAATTATTATATCATGAATCTTGCCCAATTCCAATCAGTTTCCCGCCTCAAAAGATCTGCCTTTCAAGGTTGCAAGTGGTCACTTGAGCGCAGATGGCCAAGCCCTATAAATATCCTCCCCCGCATCTCCTTTCTGTGACCCTCCCAACACTGTCAAGGTGATGGTGTCTCTCACTGCGACAAAGCTCATACACTCTGCTCCGCCTGATCAAGAGGTCTCCTGGTGGCCATTTGGCAGAGTTGATACAATGTATATGAAGAGCAAGGTAGCAATGCAGTAACAAAAAAAAAAAAAAAAAAAAAAAAAGAACACTGACAAATTTTCTCATCTCTCTAAAGATTTTAAGAAAATTGTTCTGTGTGTATATATATATATATATATATTTTTTTTTGGCACAGTACCTCTTCCTTTTTCTTTCATAAAATCCTTCCTATGTTATTGACGTATACTTTGAATGATTTCAATTACAAATTTCTGGAGGGAAGGTGTTTCCATCATCCAAAATCCCTCAGATTACAGATTTGATTTTGAATAGTCAACAAAAGAAAAACCACCTGGGGTGAGCAGCCCTCAGAGAATGAAGTGATCCCAAGTCACTGTTTTCTTTCTCTTACTGTCTCAAAAGTTCACCCTCGGTGGAAACCAGAGAAGGGAAGGGGGAGTAATGGTGATATGATTTTGTGTTCCCTTTAATGTATTTTTCCATAGCCTATGGTGGTTGGGTTCCCCAAATTAGCATGTCAGTGTCCAACATTAAGGGGGGAAAGAGGACCTGGGGGATTGTAACTCAGGAGTAGATCCACTCTTTCAGCTTAGATATGTATCAGATAAAGTTTTGTTAAAAGGCGTTTGGTGGGTCAGCTGGATACCTAATTAAATAGTTAATGAGGTTTCCTTAGGGCAAAAGCATTTTGAGTTTCAAAGTTTAATGGAACATTCTCTACTTAGGAAACTTCCTGAATTTATATTTATTTTTGTACCTACAGTTTGCCAGGGAACATGTTCTTTAAACAAGCCTTCCTTGGAATGTATATTAGGCATGACTACGTTTGGGAAAATAAATAATATATAAACCATTATTAAATAAATAGGTAATTGGACTTTAGAAATTGATATAATTCTAAAGTTGTTTTAAAGATGGGATGAAGAGATGGGTTAGGGGCTAAAGGGAGGGAGAGGGACAGAAGAGAGTTTATGTTTTAAGAAGTACTTCAAGTATTCTGTTTCTGATTTTTGTATTTTAAGTTTATTTCTGTAATTTCCCTTGTTACTTTAGCGCTATCCATTTCATTTATTCATCTTAATGTGGGTATAATTGCATTCATTACTGAAAAGCATATTTCAAATTCTAAACAAAACAAAACAAACAATAACTTTGTTGGTTCTCTAAATACTGACACTTAGATTCATCACTGCTTTTATATAGTTTCAATATTTAAAATTTGTATGTTGGTGTGGGATACATTTGAAAGAGATGAAATAAGTAAAATAAAACCAAAAATCAACTGATAGGACAAATAATTTCCATGATGGACACAAAAACCAAAGAGCTTCAGCTATATTGTTAATTACACTATGGTTTGATTGCCCAGCTCTTTACATTTACCCACATGAAAATTAGTAATCATTCTTTACTTTAATTAGCCAAAGTGACTACATATGAGTAATTCTCATCTGTCAGCAGAGCTATACCAAAGATTCCAATTTGCTATTCATATTTTGAAGTACAGCATTCACAAGCATTCAACCAGGCACCTATTAAAAACACAGATAATCAGCTCTTTAAAATATTTCAGGTCCCTGTCACAGACTTTAAGTTTCCTGTCATGATATCTAGCTTCCTGTGCTGCTCAGCTCATTGACCACACTCTTATGAACAAGCAAAACTGGACAATTAAATCCAACCATTTTGTCTCATATACTTCTATAAGAAAATGGGCTAAAGACTATTTGCTTTAATCACTTGTCAACTAGAAAATGAAAATTAACAGATACTGATACAGTCAGTGTTTCAATGCTGAAAATTATCCTAGTAAAAAATTTCAACCATCTGTGTTTGTCCTACAGAAATCCCTATGCATGCCAATTTTTATTTTAAGAACTTTTGTAGAAATGAATAAAGTTACTCTAGCAAAAGCATATGTCAACTCTACCCTCATCCAAGAGGCGACCTGAGCATCTGTGAGCTGTTGTGGTGGTCTGAGTTCACAGACTAGTGTCGGTTTCTGTTCTGGTTTGCTAATGCTGCTGTTATGCAAAATACCAGAAATGGATTGGCTTTTATAAAGGGGATTTATTCGGGTACAAATCAACAGTTCTAAGTCCTTAAAAGTATCCAAACTAAGGCATCAACAAGAGGTTACCTTCTCTGAAGAATGGCTGATGGCTTCTGGAACACCTCTGCCAGCTGGGAAGGCACATAGCTGGAGTCTGCTGGTCCTTTGCTCCCAGGTTGTGTTTCAAAATGGCTTTCTCCAAAATGTCTCCAGGCTTTTGTCTTAGCTTCTCTCAGCTCTCTGCTTGCTTCCCCTGGGGCAAACTCTGGGCTTTATCTCTTAGCTTAGCATCTCCAAATGTCCTTCTGTCTGCATATTCAAGTGTCTCCAAGCATCAGCAAGCATCTGGTTTGGCTCTTGAGTTCTCTTAAGTAATCCAGTGAATGAACCAAGACCCTCCCTGAGAGGGGAGGGGTCCACACCTTCATGGAAATAATTTAATCAGATATTCCACCCTAATCAACAGACTAATCAGTCTGCCTCCACAAGGTTGCAATAAAGAATGTGGCTTTTCTGAGAGACATAATATATCGAAGCCACACAGTTTCCATTGTATTTGCTGTGCTGTGTTTAGTTATTAAGGGACTTTACAAATGCCAATGAACTATCATGTCCAGTAAGTATAAAAACATTGGGAGTTTATTTTGTTTGTTTAGAAAAGTATCGAGAGAGAAGAGGTCCATTCATCTGAAAATAGAGCTTTTTTTTTTCTTACTACATTAAGGACTTTATTCATGAGGTGACACTATCAGTTTTTATTTTTTAACCTACTATAGCATTTAAATGCCATGTGTTATTTACATGTTTAGATTAAATTTGAAAATGCTAACCAACAAAAAATGTAGAGATTGTTTGTAATAGTTCTTGCCGGTAATCTCAACTAGCATAAATCTTCAACGAGAGGATTCTCCTTAATTTGGGATTCTAAAGTAAAGTCACTATTTTCCTGGAAATCATGATCCTTTATTTGCTGCAGAGGTTTGGGGCTTCTTTCTTTTACATTTTATTTTTAAATACTTTAAAACTTTCAGAACAGTTACCAAAAGAATATGAACCCCATACAGAGAACTCCAACATACACCTATATCTCCAGATATCCAGATCCACCCCTTTTTACCACTTTGCCACAACTGCATATCATTTTATCTACCTATCCATCAGTCTGCCTATCTATCTATCTATTATCCATCTATCATCTATCTATCCATATATCTCTCTACCTCAGTCCTTTTATCAATCCATTTTCTGAACACTTGACCATAAGTTGCACATATTATGTTCTTTGAACTCTTAATACTGCCATGTACACTTACAAAGAATGAGGATATTCATTTATGTAACCACCTTAAGTATAGTTATCAAGTTCAGGAAATTTAACATTGATACAAAGTTTGCAGTATATATTCCAATTTTTTCACATGTCCCAGTAATACCCCTTTAAGTCTTTTCTCCTCCCTTTGTAGATCCTGCCAAGGGTCAGGAATTACAATTACTTGTCATTGTCTCTTTATTTGCTCTTTTCTCTCTTTTATTTTAAATTGGGGGAATATATATATATATATTTCATAAGCTTTCCCATCTCACCAACTCCCAAGCATACCATTCAGTGGGAATAATCA
This sequence comes from Choloepus didactylus, assembly GCF_015220235.1. NCBI lineage: Eukaryota > Metazoa > Chordata > Mammalia > Pilosa > Megalonychidae > Choloepus > Choloepus didactylus. The sequence goes on along the minus strand of NC_051330.1, from coordinate 15,483,483 downwards.
CATTCACAACATTGTTGTACCCTCATCACTTTCCATTACTAAAGCTTTCCCATTTTCTCCAAACAGAAACCCTATATCCATTATGCATAAACACTCCATTCTCCTCCCCTCTCCTCTAGCAAACCTAGAAACCTGTTTTCTAATTTCTGTCTCTATGAGCTTGTCTATTCTCCAATATTGGCTTTGTAGAGACCATGGGGCTTAATTTAACAACTGAACTTCAATAGTATACATAAATGATTTTCCTATATCCCTCTGTCCCCTGTCTTCATGTAGTTCCTATCACAAATTATATGTTTATACACTATGAGTCCAAATCCGCTGGTTTATTACTACATTTTGTGAATTTGCATTTTATATTCTATAGGAAGTAGCAAGCAGAGTTAAAAACCAAAATAAAACAGTAATGGCATTTATATTTATCCAGGTTGCTACCCTTACTGGGACCTTTATTTCTTCATGCAATTTTGATCTGTTGTCTAGTGTTCTTTCCTTTCAACCTGTAGAACTTTCTTTAGCATCTCTTGTAGGGCCAATCTAGAGGTGAAGAACTCCCTCAGCATTTGTTTATCTAGGAACATCTTCATCTCTCCCTTATTTGGTTGGCTTTTTTTTTTTTTTTTTTTGCTTTCGGAACTTTATGTCATCCTTGTCTCCATAATTCCTGATTAGAATTAATCTTACTGAGGTTTTCCTGCATGCGATATGTACGTGTCTCTTGCAACTTTCAGAATTCTCTCTCTTTGGCATTTGACAGTTTGATTATAATAAGTTGTGGTTTGGCTCTATTTGGGTTTATCCTGCTTGGGGTTCATTGTGTATATTCATGTCTTTTGTTAAATTTGAGAAGTTTTAAGCCATTATTCCTTGTAATATTCTCTCTTCTCCTTTCTCTCATTCTTCTCCTTATGGGACTCCAACAATGCACATATTGGTATGCTTGATGGCATCCCACAGGTTCCTAAGGCTCTTTTCATTTATCTTCATTCTCTTTTCTTTCTGTTCCTCAAATTGAATGATTTAAATTGTTTTATTTTTGAGTTTACTGATTCTTTCTTTTGCCAGTTCCAATCTGCTGTTGAGCCCCTCTAGGGAATTTTAAATTTATACTACTGTTGTCAGCTCTGTTTGATTCCTTTTCTTATTTTCCATCTATTAATATTCTTTTTTCATACATCTATTATTTTCCTGAATTCCTTTAGCTCTTTGTCCATGTTTATTTTTAGTTCTTTGACATATATAGGACAATTTTTTTTTAAGTCTGTATCTTTTTATATTCTGGATATTAATAGGTAAGTGGTTTCCAAATATTTTCCCTCAATGTGTAGGTTGTCGTTTTACTTTCATGAAAAAAATCTTTGATGCATAAAAGTTTTTAAGTTTAATGAGGTCCCATTTACCTATTTTTTCTTTTGTTGCTTTCACTTTGAGTGTAAAGGCTAAGAAACCATTGCCTAACACAAGGTCCTGAAGATGCTTCCCTACATTATCTTCTAGGAATTTGATACTTCTTGCTCTTACATTTATGTCTTTGAACCAGTGTGAGTTAATTTTTGTATATGGTGTGAGGTAGGGATCCACCTTCATTCTTTTGCTTATGGTTATCCAGTTTTCCCAGCACCATTTGTTGAAGAAATGATTCTTTCTCAATTGAGTGGTCTTTGCCCTTTTGCCAAAAGTCAGTTGGCCATAAATGTGAGGGCTGATTTCTGAGTTCTCAGTTCTGTTCCACTGTTCTATATGTCTGTCCTTGTGCCAGGCTCGTGCTGTTTTGATTACTGTGGCTTTTTAATAAGTTTTTTAATAAGTTTTTTAATAATTTTTTTAATAAGTTTTAACATTGGAAAGTGTGAGTCTTCATTATTCAGAGTTGCCTTTTTTCTTTACTTGGCCCTCATCCTATTACTTCAGTCCTTTAACTGTTTTCTGGAGTTTTGAGAAGTGTATTTCTGCCAGTTCTTGCCAGTAGTTCACTTCTGTGGGTGGATGAGCCCTGAAGTACCTCACTCTGCCATACTGATTGAGATGGTGCCAGGGATGATATTTCCAAATGGGAGATAGTAAGAAAGTGACACCTGCACCAATATGAGGACTGAGTCATTGAATAACAGGAATGAAAGGCTGGTTTTATGGATCATGTGAAAAGTGTTGTGCCTATGCCATCAATGAGCAACAGATGGGAAATGTGTTTGAAGAAACAGAAACAAAAATTGAATCCCTGCCCAGAAAATCAGCATCAAAAACTGGTGTTGATTCAGAAGACTGGGCTATGGCATGAGGACTTCAAAGTGAGGGATGGAAAAGTGCCGCTGTGCTACTGTCAGTGTAGATGGGGTTGAAACAGTGTAAAACTAGTGAGTGCCAACATATCAGAATTCCTTTTTTATGCTTCAGGCTCTCTCCCTGACTCAATGGGCTTTAGATGAAGCTGGTCTGTTTTGGAAAATAGATGCCTAACAATCAATCAGCAAGAAGGAAGATTTCAACACACCCATCCACACCCCTATTTACTGGAAGTGGACCTAAGGACTGGAAGTTTAGATACTTGTAATTACTTCGGGTACATGAAAGAAAAAAAAATATCACAAAATACATTTCCTTTAAGCAGTGGAACCTTTCTACATTTGCCTCGGCCTTTCACGCTCACCATTTTTCACACTGTATTTTTTAAGTAGGAGGAGAAGTCCAAGAGCATATGTATTGTATAAACAAAGAACTATTATCTGGATATACTTAATTCAACTAGGATATATTCATTCATTCAATCATCAATCAATCAGTGTTTATTGTCTTGCATTGTTCCATATGCTGGGGATATAGCAGTGATCAAAACAGAAGTCATCTCTGCCCTCATGATACTTATCTTCTAAGTATTACCAGTGGGTGGTGCCTGCTTCATTTCTTCTGACTACATGCCTAGTTTTCACCCACTGGCACATCTTGACGAGTCATCCCACCTTGGCCAGCTCTGGACTGACTGCGTGATGACCCTGCCATCATCCTCCACCCCTGTCAGTCCTGGCTTCCCCTGTTGTTTGCCTCTGAATGTCATCTGTGGCTTAGCCTAATGCCATTGTTCATTGTCCTCTGATTTTGTTGCCCTTCAGCGACTTCGTATCACTCCTGTTTCATTGCTAAAGTGAGTCAAACATTGAAGGTGGTTAGTGTAACAATATAGTATAATGTATTAACACATGTTGGGGAAACAATGGAAGGTTGAACCCCAAAATAAATAACATGCACAGGGAAGGATCAGATGCAAGGGACAAGTATAAAAGCTAGGCTCTCTGGATATACCTTCTTTTATATATCTGACTTTGGGTTTTGTCAAGCCTTTATAAATTATAAAAATAATTAAATTAAAATTAAAACCAATCTTTAAAAATAAAAAGCATAATAGAACAAATAAACTGTATATTGAGTTGCTCGCTCATTAACACAAATTATTTCAACTAACTTTAAAAGACAGTCATTTGACTGACATCTCTAATGGGATACACCTTATGGTGAAACAAAGAACTGCAGAAAAATATCTCAAACTACTTTCAGTAATCATATATTAAGCAATAGTATCGGTACTGTACTGGTTATCTATCTTTCTATCTCTTTTTTCTCACTCTCTCTTTCTCTACAAAGCAAATTAGAAAATATATTAATTTCATTAGGCGTTAATGTTCTTAACATATGAGAAAAGTGATAAACTTAAAGAAGTAATGTGAAATTCTGTAATCTTAACTTTGAGTTGCAAGTATCAGTATGAATTCATGATATATTTTTCCTTTAAAAATTAAATATAGGTTTTTAATTCCCTAGGCTCCTTGAAGAAATGACTGATTTCAGGTAGGAAATGCACAGGATGAGCCTGAAACATTTTGCCAAACCAAAAAGCAAAGAAACTTTCTATAACTACTAGGATCATGTCAAAAGGACTTGAGATCCAACATAAAGAGGCCTCTTTGGCTAAAGAGAGGATAATTTAAGCTCCAATAAAAATAATAACTTAAATGGATTCAAATATATGAAATATGTTAAAATTCATGTGTTCCTCAGGTATTTTTAAAACTCCCACCTTGATAGCCATCTTTAGAGGACATTAGGAAAACAATTAACCATTCTTAAAACTGGTAGGTAAAACAGAAGAAAGAAATAAGAATTTAATCTGCCTTCATTGTATTATTCTCTTTCCTTTATATGTTGAAAATTTTTGTAATGAAAGCAAATTTTTTTATGAATATAGAATGACAAATGATGTCATCAACATGGCAATGTAAACAGTTACTGAAAACTTCTCTCCAGAGATTCAACAAAAAAAAAGGACAATTCTGAATCATTTGAAACTCTGGAAGAGGATGTATAGACTGGAGAGGGACCCTGCAAATGGAGAATTGAAGAAAGAGAAAAATATCAGGTAGGAATCTTCTGTCCTGGACCAGCCAGTCCTCTCCCCTTACCCTCACTCAGTCTCATGTGGGAAAGGCACAGAATCAGCAGACAGGACCCCCTCACCATAGACACAGACTATAAAATCTCTCAAAGCAGTGAGACATACCTCCACCATTTGAAGACCCAGGGGACAGGGGAGGACATTTCAAGGCCCAAGTCAGTGAGGGACAAAGAGACTGAGAAAATGTGGACAGACACTGTGTTTCCAGCCCTGGCTCTAAAAGCCCTTCCCCCACCCTTGAAGGAAGCAGCAGTCAGTGGCCATTTCCTTGCCTGGGTGATGGCTGGAGTGCTGGGTCAGCTGAGAGAGTACTTTGCCACAGGTGGAGCCACACATCAAGCCAGATTTTGGTTGGCAAGGTATTCCACAGTTTCAGCTCACCTGTGTAGATGCAGCCTGTGCTCAGAGGCAAAGCAGCTTCTGAGGTCAAGTTACCAAACAGTGCCATCTGCTGAACAGTCAGGAAGGTGTAAGGGAATTTAAAAATTTTAAAGATGCTCTAGACCCTTTCTTAAGATGACAGGTGCTGGTCTACATTGCCAGTATGGAAACTTGGCCCTGTTTTGGCTGAGAAATACAGAAGACCCAGTTGTTAAAGCAGGGCTCTAAAACAAACCCAAGTCTTGCTGGCCATAGGAAAGCAGGGAACCACAGGAAGCCAGCAGATTTGTATTATCACACACAGTGAACTTGCTGGAATGCCCAGTGCCTATCTCCCATACCCATGGCAGGCCATGGTGAGCACCTGATTTTGAGGGGGAAGACTGGGAGCAGAGCCAATCTGACAACTTGCCAGTGAAAGAAACAAAGAACAGACAGAGATCAAAGACAACCAACAAGAAAACCCTAGAAAAAGAGAGAAAACAACCTATAGAATAAACTAATCCAGAAAATCAGATGCCTAGACAGCAAAAAATCATGAGCCACACCAGGAAACATGAAGATATGGCCCAGTCAAAGAAATAAACTAACCCCTCAACTGAGATTCAGGAATTCAAATAACTAATTAATGTTGAACTAAGAATGTTCAAAAAAATCTTCTAAATCAAATCAATGAGTTGAAAGAAAACGTGACAAAAGTGATGAAGGATATAAAGAAAACACTGGGCGACCATAAAAATGAATTCATAAGTTTGAAAAAACAAATTGCAAAACTTGTGGGAGTGAAAGGCACAACAGAAGAAATGAAAAACACAACAGAGACATACAATAGCAGACTTGGAGAGGCAGAAGAAAGGATCAGTGAACTTGAAGAGAGGACATCTGAATCCTACAGACAAAAGAATAGAAAAATATGAGCAGGGTCTCAGGGAACAAAATGAAAAGATAAATTGCATAAATATACATGTTATAGAGTCCCAGAAGGAGATGAGAAGGGAAAGGGGGCAGAAAGAATAATAGAGGAAATAATCAATGAAAATTTCCTGACTCTTAAGAAAGATATAAAATTACAGGTCCAAGAAGTGCAGCATACCCCAAACAGAATTGATCCAAATAGACCTACTCCAAGCCACTGACTGATCAGATTGTCAGATGTCAAAAACAAAGAGAGAATTCTGAAAACAGCAAGAGAAAAGTGATCCATCACATACAATGGAAGCTCAAGGAGACTAAGTGTGGATCTGTCAGCAGAAACCATGGAGGCAACAAGGCATTGGTAAGATATATGCAAGATACTGAAAGAGAAAAATTGCCAACCAAGGATCCTATTATCTGGCAAAACTATCCTTCAAAAATGAGGGAGATTTTTTAATGTTTATAGATAAACAGACACTGAGAGAGTTGGTGTTCAGGAGACCTCCTCTACAAGAAGTACTAAAGGGAGTGCTACAGACAGATAGGAAAAGACAGGAGAGAGATGTTTGGAGAAGAGTGTGGAAATGAAGACATCAGAAGATAGAAAGAGGGTAGAGATTGGGCATTTGATGCTGAAGGAGTGTAGAATGTTCAAGAGGACTGATTGCATAGCTCCAGAAATGGAAAACACAATAGTGTGTGATGATAGCACAATATTGTAAGAGCACTGAACAAAGATGCCTGGTAGTATGGTTTAAAGAGGAAGATTAGGGGTAGGTATGACACCAGAAGGGAAGATAGAAAATAAAGACTGCAGCTCTATAACTTAGTGAAACAAAGAGTGGTCAATGGTTGTCATTAAATGTACAAATATAAGTATGTTTTTATATGATGGAGAACAAATGAATGTCAACTTTGCAACGTCTTGAAAATGAGAAGATATTGGGGAAAAACATAATCAATGCAAACCATAGTCTATAGTTAACAGTTATATTTTAATATGCTTCCACTAATTGCAAAAAAAGGCAATATACCAAAGCTGAATGTCTGTAAGCGGGAGATATAAGGGAGAAGTGTGGGACTCTTGATGTTGGTGTTGTCTGAATGTTTTTATTGTATTTCATTTTATTTTTATTTTACTTCTTTCTTTACTTTTTTGTTTTTTTTTTAGTCATCTTGTTTTTTTTTTTTTTTTCCTTTTTCTTTTTTCCCCTCCTCCTCTTTCATGGTGGAAGAAATGGAAAATGTCCTCATATAGACTGTGGTTGAAAATGCATGACTATGTGATCATACTGGGAACAGTGTTTTAAACCTTTAACTTCTGTGTGAGACCAAAGGAAGGGATGTTTATTTGGTGTGAAATCTATATTTCTGTAACACACTATGTAATTTAACTTGTATGATCAGTTTATTCAAACACCATAATTACATGGAACTTTGAATAGGGAGTCAGCTCTTGTTGGCTTGTACAGGTTAGTGTGAAGCCCAGATATATCCCAGAGTAATTTGGGCAGAGAATAAAAATGTATTTGCAAAGCCCCATTGAGGGACTGTGGGAAAATATGAAAATATTCATCTCCTCACATGGTGCATTACCGGTATTCTCACAAGCACTGCAGACTACCAATTTTGAAGGCCGAGCTCTCTATCATGGGACTTGCCCTTATGAAGCTTGTTACTGCAAAGAAGGGGCTGAGCCTACTTATAATTGTGCCTAAGAGTCTCCCCGAGTGCCTCTTTGTTGCTCAGATGTGGTCTCTCTCTCTCGCTAAGCCAATTCAGTGGGTGAACTCACTGCCCTCCCCCATACATGGGATCAGACACCCAGGTGTGTAAATCTCTCTGGCAACATGAGATATGACTCCTGGGGATGAACCTGGACCCAGCATCATGGGATTGATAAAGCCTTCTGGACCAAAAGGGGAAAGAGAAATGAAACAAAATAAAGTTTCCGTGGCTGAAAGATCTAAAATGGAGTTGAGAGATCACTCTGGAGGATACTCTTATGCATTAAACAGAAATCCCTTCTTGTTTTTAGTGTATTAGAATAGCTAGAAAGAACTAAATGAAACTGTTGAACTGCAACCCAGTAGCCTTGATTCTTGAAGATGATTGTATGACTATATAGCTTTCACTGTGTGCCCTGTGATTGCGAAAACCTTGTAGCTCACACTCCCTCTGTCCAGTGTATGGAAAGATAAGTAGAAAAATAGGGACAAAAAATAAATGAATAATATGGAGGGATGGAGGGGATGGGATGTTTTGGGTCTTCATTTTTACTTTAATTTTTACTCTGATTTTTTTTTTTCAGTAATGAAAATGTTCAAAAATTAATTTTGGTGATGAATGAACAACTATATAATGGTACTGTGAACAACTGATAGTGTACTTTGGATGACTGTCTGGTATGTGAATATATATCAGTTAAGTTGAATTAAAAAAAGAATATAGAATGAGGATTATATAACTGACTTTCTATGTAGAATTAGTCAGGCGTCTTCCTCAAACCTCATGCATCTCTCACTTTTCCAGGCACATCTGGAGCTGCACAGGGCTGAGTGCTCCAGCCTCCAACAGTTTTCCAGAGTGACTTGCTCTCTCTGATCAGGAATGGATCAAAAAACTCTTCAACTATTCATATTTTGGTGTATTGAGCTCCCTATACCTATTATTTTACTGCCTTTTCCAAAACTATAGATCTACTGTACCCTCTGTCTATCTGTAGTTTGTTGGCTCTCAAGAACCTAGGGGTCAGTGTAAAGTTTGTGGGATGAAGGAAAGAAGTGAAAGACGGTAATTTTTAAAGGTAGAATTCCAATGAGAAGCCAACTCCTTTATATCCTTCTTATTTTATAATAGCAGAAATATTCCTATTTGAGAAAACCAACTCTTGATAAAACATTGAGATTATCACAAAACATCCTGAAGTCTCCAAAGTTGAAAGACTTACTTGGAATATCTGTACCTTGCAAGTTGGGTAAACCAGATGTAATATAAACTGGGAAAAAAAGCATTTGCACACTACTATTAATTTTATATAAGGATAAAAGCCAACCAGACCTAAGTATCATGAACATATGAATTGAGTTCAAAGCTCTTCTCTGATGACCATTACTAAGATCCACATTCATCTGAGGTTGATAAACTCCCTGTCCACACCCATGTAACAACCCAGCATAGGCCTGGAGCTGGAATAAAGACTATGGGACAACTCATAGACCAATGACTAAAATAATTCCAACAACAATAGATGCCGTATTTCAAAACACAAAAAATAATGCTGCAAGATCCTGAAAAACTTATACCAAAATAGAATCATAATTTACTGATTAATTCTGCGATGCTAAATTATAGAGTAAGTGATGCAGAAAACCTGAAACTTTTTCCATTTTGATTCTCACTTCTCACCTGATTTTGGTGATATGATATCACTCAGGGCCCATGGGGATGTGTTATGTCTAGTTCCTTGAATATATACAGCATTGCTATATCTTCTTTAAAATTTTGCAAGATAAGAGAGAAAAATATTTATAAAGCTATATGACTAAGTGAGTTCTTAGGACAAATGGTGTTATGCTATTCTAAAAGTTCTTAGAAATAAGATTTAGAAAAAAGGAATACAATGAAGATGAAAAGAACATCTTGGGACAAGAAATGAAGAAAAAAAATTGATTACATAATGACTCAGTTATGGGGTATAGTAACAAGGTGTATGTGTTTTTCTCTTCTTACAAGTATTGGTGTCAGATTGTCATTTCCAGAGGGGTTTTTGTATTTGCGTGTCCCATTTAGGAGCCTTCAGAAAATGTTTAATGTCTACAATTCTACGTCCTTTTAAAAAGTGTTTTCCAAACTGAAAATAGCCTTTTTTTTCCAGAATGCAAAATGAAGCATGGCCATTGTAAAATATTAAAATAGTAGAGAAAAGTAGAAATTAGCAATTCCGCTACCCAGAGACAGTCACCATCAATATTTTTGTGAATATGTTTCTAGATCGCTCCCTCACTGTCTACCTCCCCCCAACAAAAACAAACACCATTCAAACATGTGGGATCATACTAGGGATGAAGCTCTGTTACTTGTTCTTTTCATCTGATAATATAAATGGGATGACTTTTCATGTCAAACAACACACATATACATCATTTTTAACAGCTGTTCACCTTTCCATTGCATGGCAGGACCCTTTAGCCAAACCCCTAATGCTGATATTTGTGTCAATGAATTACACATACATACATATGTGCAAACCATTCAGATTATCTCAGAAGGATCCATTCTCCAAAGTGGAACCACTGCTGGACTACTGGGTTAGGGTATTATTCCATTTGGCATTTTGGTAGTTCCTGTTAAAATACTCTCCAAAGCTTACACCCCCAATGACCGTGATGGCCAATTTCTCCCGCCTTCCAGGGTGTGATAGTCTGGCTGATCTTTGGACATTTCCCTCCTCCCTCACTGGCTGTATATGTATTCATCTCTTCCTCCTTCCTGAGATGAAGCTTGGCCCCATTCCGCTCTGAGAGAAATGAGGACAGTTTTTGCATTTCACCTTAATCAGATCAAATTAGGACAGGTGGCAACCCTGCAGGCAACATAATTATGAAAAATGTCTGCGCCCAATACAAGCTGTCCTTCCAGCTTCCCCGTCAGATAGGACTCCAGAGCTCAACCTTTCTGATTTTAGCTGGTCACTCATAATGCAGTCACACTCATTCTCTGGGTATGATTGTGTTGCAAAATCTGTAATTAAATAGAGTCTAAAAGGCATGTAAATCTATTTTGTAACATGAGCTAATTCAATATAATAATAGTAATAATAATATTAAAATACTGATGTGATAAAAGGGGGGGATTCCTATGGTTTGTTGTTATTAGAAGAAAATCTTTCATCACAGTCCTCTTGCATGCTGGTATCCAAAAGTAAAAAGAAACAATGTTAAGTAGTCCCTGATTTTATTGTTAAGAGAGTAGCTGTCCTATACAATAGAAACTGTGCTAAGAATATCTGTTTAAGTAGATCTGAAATAAGCTGAAGCTGGATATACAATTCCATTCTACGTTAAGGGGATAGTATACCCAGCTTCATTTAGAATATGGCTCCTCAGAAGACATCCCAAGCACTGCAATAACAAATGCTATATCAAAAATGTGCTCACCAACAATTGCAGTATGAGCCTCTATATGGTAATTTTTCAGCATGTCAGAATTATACTATCACACCATGGAAACAAATTAAACAGCACAAGCTTGGCTGCTGGGATCACTTTATTAGCAATGCAGTGTTATTTCATAAAGAATGCATTGCTTCAGCTCTGTCACCGAATGTCAACAATGGCTTCTCCATTTGTATGAAGCTCAATTTGTCATTGGAAAAGAACCAAATAGAACTCTTCAGATTCTGGTTCCATTTTCTTTTCAATGTTTGAAATGTGGGAAAAAAAAAAAAAAGACTGATCATTTAATCTTTCCAGTTTATCCTCAGTCCCTATTCATTTCTAGGTTGGTACTAGAGAAGAAGCCTCAAAGTATGAGTCAAGCTCTAATATTCTCTTTCTAAAGCACAAAACTACCATAGATGCTTATGGACAGCTCAGAGAAAACACAATCTACATGACACATATGGTACAAGAAGGTTCTGTTGATTCATATATGCGGAGTAATTTAACTATATATTTGTGAAAAATGGCCCTGTACTAGCTTAGTAGTTCATCATAGCTTTTTTTTTTTTTTTTTAATCTTCATTTTATTGAGATATATTCACATACCACACAGTCATACAAAACAAATCGTACTTTTGATTGTTTACAGTACCATTACATAGTGGTACATTCGTCACCCAAATCAATCCCTGACACCTTCATTAGCACACACACAAAAATAACAAGAATAATAATTAGAGTGAAAAAGAGCAATTGAAGTAAAAAAGAACACTGGGTACCTTTGTCTGTTTGTTTCCTTCCCCTATTTTTCTACTCATCCATCCATAAACTAGACGAAGTGGAGTGTGGTCCTTATGGCTTTCCCAATCCCATTGTCACCCCTCATAAGCTACATTTTTATACAACTGTCTTCGAGATTCATGGGTTCTGGGTTGTAGTTTGATAGTTTCAGGTATCCACCACCAGCTACCCCAATTCTTTAGAACCTAAAAAGGGTTGTCTAAAGTGTGCATAAGAGTGCCCACCAGAGTGACCTCTCGGCTCCTTTCGCATTCTCTCTGCCACTGAAGCTTATTTCATTTCCTTTCACATCCCCCTTTTGGTCAAGAAGATGTTCTCCGTCCCACGATGCCAGGTCTACATTCCTCCCGGGAGTCATATTCCACGTTGCCAGGGAGATTCAGTCCCCTGGGTGTCTGATCCCACGTAGGGGGGAGGGCAGTGATTTCACCTTTCAAGTTGGCTTAGCCAGAGAGAGAGGGCCACATCTGAGCAACAAAGAGGCATTCGGGAGGAGGCTCTTAGGCACAACCATACGGAGGCCTAGCCTCTCCTTTGCAGCAACTGTCTTCCCAAGGGTAAAACCTATGGTAGAGGGCTCAACCCATCAAACCACCAGTCCCCTATGTCTGTGGTCATGTTAGCAACCATGGAGGTGGGGTAGGCGAATACCCCTGCATTCTCCACAGGCTCCTCAAGGGGGCACTACATCTTTTTTTTTTCCTTGTTTTTCTTTTTTTTTTTTTTAACTTTCCCTTCTTTTTTAAATCAACTGTATGAAAAAAAAGTTAAAAAGAAAACAAACATACAATAAAAGAACATTTCAAAGAGACCATAACAAGGGAGTAAGAAAAAGACAACTAACCTAAGATAACTGCTTAACTTCCAACATGTTCCTACTTTACCCCAAGAAAGTTACCTAATATAGCAACATTTCTGTGAACTTGTTCCTACTATATCCATCAGAAATTAACAGACCATAGTCATTCCTGGGCATCCCCAGAACGTTAAATAGCTTATCTGTTCTTCTTGGATTATTGTTCCCCCTTCCTTAATTGCTCTCTATTGCTAGTTCCCCTACATTCTACATTATAAGCCATTTGTTTTACATTTTTCAAAGTTCACATTAGTGGTAGCATATAATATTTCTCTTTTTGTGCCTGGCTTATTTTGCTTAACATTATGTCTTCAAGGTTCATCCATGTTGTCATATGTTTCACAAGATCGTTCCTTCTTACTGCCGCGTAGTATTCCATCGTGTGTATATACCACATTTTATTTATCCACTCATCTGTTGAAGGACATTTGGGTTGTTTCCATCTCTTGGTAATTGTGAATAATGCTGCTATGAACATTGGCGTGCAGATATCTGTTTGTGTCACTGCTTTCCGATATTCCGGGTATATACCGAGAAGTGCAATCGCTGGATCGAATGGTAACTCTATATCTAGTTTTCTAAGGAACTGCCAGACTGACTTCCAGAGTGGCTGAACCATTATACAGTCCCACCAACAGTGAATAAGAGTTCCAATTTCTCCACATCCCCTCCAGCATTTGTAGTTTCCTGTTTGTTTAATGGCAGCCATTCTAACCGGTGTTAGATGGTATCTCATTGTGGTCTTAATTTGCATCTCTCTAATAGCTACTGAAGCTGAACATTTTTTCATGTGTTTCTTGTCCATTTGTATTTCCTCTTCAGAGAACTGTCTTTTCATATCTTTTGCCCATTTTATAATTGGGCCGACTGTACTATTGTCATTGAGTTGTAGGATTTCTTTATATATGCAAGATATCAGTCTTTTGTCAGATACATGGTTTCCAAAAATTTTTTCCCATTGAGTTGGCTGCCTCTTTACCTTTTTGAGAAATTCCTTTGAGGTGCAGAAACTTCTAAGCTTGAGGAGTTCCCATTTATCTATTTTCTCTTTTGTTGCTTGTGCTTTGGGTGTAAAGTCTAGGAAGTGGCCGCCTAATACAAGGTCTTGAAGATGTTTTCCTACATTATCTTCTAGGAGTTTTATGGTACTTTCTTTTATATTGAGATCTTTGGTCCATTTTGAGTTAATTTTCGTGTAGGGGGTGAGGTAGGGGTCCTCTTTCATTCTTATGGATATGGATATCCAACTCTCCCAGCCCCATTTGTTGAAAAGACCATTATGGCTCAGTTCAGTGACTTTGGGGGCCTTATCAAAGATCAGTCGGCCATAGATCTGAGGGTCTATCTCCGAATTCTCAATTCGATTCCATTGATCTATATGTCTATCTTTGTGCCAGTACCATGCTGTTTTGGCAACTGTGGCTTTATAATAAGCTTCAAAGTCAGGGAGGGTAAGTCCTCCCACTTCGTTTTTCTTTTTTAGAGTGTCTTTAGCAATTCGAGGCATCTTCCCTTTCCAAATAAATTTGATAACTAGCTTTTCCAAGCCTGCAAAGTAGGTTGTTGGAATTTTGATTGGGATTGCATTGAATCTGTAGATGAGTTTGGGTAGAATTGACATCTTAATGACATTTAGTCTTCTTATCCATGAACATGGAATATTTTTCCATCTTTTAAGGTCCCCTTCTATTTCTTTTAGTAGAGTTATGTAGTTTTCTTTGTATAGGTCTTTTACATCTTTGGTTAAGTTTATTCCTAGGTACTTGATTTTTTTAGTTGCTATTGAAAATGGTATCTTTTTCTTGAGTGTCTCTTCAGTTTCTTCATTTCTAGCATATAGAAACATTACTGACTTATGTGCATTAACCTTGTATCCCGCTACTTTGCTAAATTTGTTTATTAGCTCTAGTAGCTGTATAGTCGATTTCTCAAGGTTTTCTAGATATAAGATCATATCATCTGCAAACAATGACAGTTTTACTTCTTCTTTTCCTATTTGGATGCCTTTTATTTCTTTGTCCTGCCGGATTGCCCTGGCTAGCACTTCCAGCACAATGTTGAATAACAGTGGTGACAGCGAGCATCCTTGTCTTGTTCCTGATCTTAGAGGGAAGGCTTTCAGTCTCTCACCATTGAGTACTATGCTGGCTGTGGGTTTTTCATATATGCTCTTTATCATGTTGAGGAAGTTTCCTTCAATTCCTACCTTTTGAAGTGTTTTTATCAAAAAGGGATGTTGGATTTTGTCAAATGCTTTTTCAGCATCTATTGAGATGATCAATTGATTTTTCCCTTTTGACTTGTTAATGTGTTGTAATACATTGATTGATTTTCTTATGTTGAACCATCCTTGCATGCCTGGAATGAACCCCACTTGGTCATGGTGTATGATTTTTTTAATGTGTCTTTGGATTCGATTTGCAAGTATTTTGTTGAGGATTTTTGCATCTATATTCATTAGGGAGATTGGCCGGTAGTTTTCCTTTTTTGTAGCATCTTTGCCTGGTTTTGGTATTAGATTGATGTTAGCTTCATAAAATGAGTTAGGTAGTGTTCCATTTTCTTCAATGTGTTGAAAGAGTTTGAGTAAGATTGGTGTCAGTTCTTTCTGGAAAGTTTGGTAGAATTCCCCTGTGAAGCCATCTGGCCCTGGGCATTTATTTGTGGGAAGATTTTTGATGACTGATTGGATCTCTTTGCTTGTGATGGGTTGGTTGAGGTCTTCTATTTCTTCTCTGGTCAGTCTAGGTTGTTCATATGTTTCCAGGAAATTGTCCATTTCCTCTACATTATCCAGTTTGTTGCCATACAGTTGTTCATAGTATCCTCTTATAATTTTTTTTAATTTCTTCAGGATCTGCAGTTATGTCACCTTTTTCATTCATTATTTTGTTTATATGGGTCTTCTCTCTTTTTGATTTTGTCAGTCTAGCTAGGGGCTTGTCAATCTTGTTGATCTTCTCAAAGAACCAACTTTTGGTGATATTTATCCTCTCTATTGTTTTTTTGTTCTCTATGTCATTTATTTCTGCTTTAATCCTTGTTATTTCTTTTCTTCTACTTGGTTTAGGATTGGTTTGCTGTTCGTTTTCTAGCTTTTTCAGTTGATCCATTAGTTCTTTGATTTTGGCTCTTTCTTCCTTTTTAATATATGTGTTTAGTGCTATAAATTTCCCCCTTAGCACTGCTTTTGCTGCATCCCATAGGTTTTGGTATGTTGTGTTCTCATTTTCATTCATCTCTATATATTTAGCAATTTCTCTTGCTATTTCTTCTTTAACCCACTGATTGTTTAGGAGTGTGTTGTTTATCCTCCAGGTATTTGTGAATTTTCTAAGTCTCTGATGGTTATTGACTTCTAATTGTATTCCATTGTGGTCAGAGAATGTGCTTTGAATAATTTCATTCTTTTTAAATTTATTGAGGCTTGTTTTATGTCCCAGCATATGATCTATTCTGGAGAAAGTTCCATGAGCACTAGAAAAGTATGTGTATCCTGGTGATTTGGGATGTAATGTTCTGTATATGTCTGTTAAATCTAATTCATTTATCAGATTGTTTAGGTTTTCAATTTCCTTATTGGTCTTCTGTCTGGTTGATCTATCTATAGGAGAGAGTGATGTGTTGAAGTCTCCCACAATTATTGTGGAAACATCAATTGCTTCCTTTAGTTTTGCCAGTGTTTCTCTCATGTATTTCGTGGCACCTTGATTGGGTGCATAGACATTTATGATTGTTATTTCTTCTTGCTGAATTGCCCCTTTTATTAGTATGTAGTGGCCTTCTTTGTCTCTCAAAACATCCCTGCATTTGAAATCTATTTTATCTGAGATTAATATTGCTACACCTGCTTTCTTTTGGCTGTAGCTTGCATGAAATATTTTTTTTTCCATCCTTTCACTTTCAGTTTCTTTGTGTCCCTGTGTCTAAGATGAGTCTCTTGGATGCAACATATTGATGGTTCATTTTTTTTGATCCATTCTGCGAATCTATATCTTTTAATTGGGGAGTTTAATGCATTTACATTCAACGTTATAACCGTGAAGGCATTTCTTGAATCAGCCATCTTACCCTTTGGTTTATGTTTGTCATATTTTTCCCCTCTCTCTATTAATATCCTTTATTGTATCCATACCGAATCTCTTTAGTACTGAACCTTTCTCCAAGTCTCTCTGTCCTTTCTTTGTTTCTCTGTCTGTAGGGCTCCCTTTAGTATCTCCAGTAGGGCAGGTCTCTTGTTAGCAAATTCTCTCAGCATTTGTTTGTCTGTGAAAAATTTAAGCTCTCCCTCAAATTTGAAGGAGAGCTTTGCTGGATAAAGTATTCTTGGCTGGAAATTTTTCTCACTCAGAATTTTAAATATATCATGCCACTGCCTTCTCGCCTCCATGGTGGCAGCTGAGTAGTCACTACTTAGTCTTATGCTGTTTCCTTTGTATGTGGTGAATTGCTTTTCTCTTGCTGCTTTCAGAACTTGCTCCTTCTCTTCTGTGTTTGACAGTGTGATCAGTATATGTCTCGGAGTGGGTTTATTTGGATTTATTCTATTTGGGGTTCGCTGAGCATTTATGATTTGTGTATTTATGTTGTTTCGAAGATTTGGGAAGTTTTCCCCAACAATTTCTTTGAATACTCTTCCTAGACCTTTACCCTTTTCTTCCCCTTCTGGGACACCAATGAGTCTTATATTAGGACGTTTCATATTATCTATCATATCCCTGAGGTCCATTTCGATTTTTTCAATTTTTTTCCCCATTCTTTCTTTTATGCTTTCATTTTCCATTCTGTCATCTTCGAGGTAACTGATTCGTTGTTCAACTTCCTCTAGTCTTGTACTATGAGTGTCCAGAATCTTTTTAATTTGGTCAACAGTTTCTTTAATTTCCATAAGATCTTCCATTTTTTTATTTAGTCTTGCAATGTCTTCTTTATGCTCTTCTAGGGTCTTCTTGATTACCTTTGTCTCCCGTACTATGGTCTCATTGTTCATCTTTAGTTCTTTGAGTAGCTGCTCTAGGTGCTGTGTCTCTTCTGGTCTTTTGATTTGGGTGCTTGGGCTTGGGTTATCCATATCGTCTGGTTTTTTCATATGCTTTATAATTTTCTGTTGTTTTTGGCCTCGTGGCATTTGTTGAACTTGATAGGGTTCTTTTAGGATTTGTAGACCAATTGAAGTCCTTATCTCTAATTTATCAGATCTACAGCTTCGTGGAGTACACTTTCTCTAACTAACCAGCAGGTGGCGTCCACGAGCCACCTGTTCTCCACAAACCAGTTATCCCCTGCTTAGCCTTTTTGGTGAGTGGGGGAGTGAGTCTTGTGGGATCCAATTGGTGTACCAAGCTTGCGTGTGTAGTTGGTGTTGCCTGCCCTGTATATGGGGCGTGTTTCTGGGCAGTCAGGGAGGGGGGGGTGGCTGTAACAATCAAATCTCCCTGGTGATCCTAGAGTTTTAAAGCTGCTGCAATAGTCTAATCCTTCAGTTCAGTTCTGCCACAGTTTGTCTCTGCCGCTGACCCACAAGTCCTTGGTATTGGAGTATGGCTCCTGAGACTTGCAAGTGGGCCCCTCTTCCAGGCCGTGCACCCCGGGTCCTCTGTTGAGGGATGACTGTGCTATGTCACAGGTGAGTGCCATCCCTCCAGGGCAGTTCTGGGCTGCTGGGCTGTGTAGGGAGGCTCCCAGTCTGCTGAAATGATGGCTGAATGGGGCTTTGTTAGTTCACACTGCTCTACCTTCCCAACTCTGGGACAATCAGCTGAGGTTGCAGGGAAGGCTAATGTCCATGCCCAGTTTTGTGGTGTGTGCCTGTTATTTGAAGCACTTCCGTCACACTGGGTTGTCTGGGGCAGTTCTGGGTTATGGGGCTGGCGATGGGCAGGAGTGTTTCCTGTCCACCAGGATGATGGCTGTGAGCGGACACCCCCCTTTTCTTGGGAAGTTGTGGTGTTTAGTGAATTTTCTCAGCCACTGGATTATTGCGTTTTGTCTCAGAGCTCTCTTAGTTCTGCTCTTGACTTGACCTGCCCAAATTGCAAGTCTTTGAAGCTTTCTGTATCGGGCTTCTTAGAGTAATTGTTTTAGAAAAAGAAAAAAGGATTAAAAAAAAAAAAAAAAAGGGCCCTCCTCAGAGATCTAATGGGTTATTGAAATGCTAAGAGACAAAGCAACCAGGGCCATTAAGGAAAGGTCCACAGGGCAGAGAGATCAGCTTTTCTTCGGGATTTGCATATGCACCTCAGGGCCCTTCCCCTTTCTATGTTCACCAGAACTCCAAAAATCCTCCGCTTTTATTTTGGAGTTTTTTGTGTTGTTTTTTTTTTTTCTGTGCCTGTCTCCTCTCTGCTCGGCTGGCTGCTCTCAGATTGTCTGGTGTCTGGTCTCCGTCTATCTATGGTTGGAGTTTGGATCAGTAGAATGAGTTTCTGATAAGGGCTGCCACTGCAGTTCTCCCTTCTCCTTCCCGGAGCTGACAGCTCTCCTCCCACGGGACTGAGCCTGGCAGGGAGGGGCGTGGGTCCCCTGGCTGCAAAAACTTACAGATTTCACTGATCTCAGCAGTTCCACGTTTTCATGAGTGTTGTATGAAGTATGCCCAAAGGCAGATTGCTCTGTGGTGTCCAGTCCACACAGTTCCTGGCTTTCTACCTACTTTCCTGGAGGAGTAACTAAAACATACAGCTCACCAGTCTGCCATCTTGCCCCGCCTCCTCATCATAGCTTTTTATGACTGGTGACTGAGTCTCACTGTGCCAGTTTGAATGTATTGTGTCCCCCAAATGCCATTATCTTTGATGTAGTCTTGTGGGGCAGATGTTTTGGTGCTGATTAGATTTGCTTGGAATTTGCCCCACCCAGCTGTGGGTGATGACTCTGATGAGATATTCCCATGGAGGTATGGCCCCACCCACTCAGGGTGGGCCTTGATCAGTGGAGCCATATAAATGAGCTGACTCAAAGAGAAGGAACTCAGTGCAGCTGTGAGCGATGTTTTGAAGAGGAGCTACAGCTAAGAGAGACACTTGAAGAAAGCACAGGAGCTGCAGGTGAGAGACAGTTTGAAGATGGCCATTGAAAGCAGACTCTTGTTCCAGAGAAGCTGAGAGAGGACAAATATCCCAAGTGCAACTAAGAGTGACATTTTTGAGGAACTGCAGCCTAGAAAGGAACATCCTGGGAGAAAGCCATTTTGAAACCAGAACTTGGAGCAGACACCAGCCACATGCCTTCCTAGCTAACAGAGGCTTTCCAGACACCATTGGCCATCCTCCAGTGAAGCATTAGCAAACTAGAACACTCACTTTGAGTTACATCACTGAGTTATGTCAGAATAACTTCAGATGAAGAATTATCAGTGTTAGTAGATGAGCTCTTAAGAAACAGAAGTCCTCTTTTGCAGATAAATATGTGGAGCCAAAAAGAGAAATTAAAACCCAAGATTATATTCCAAAGCCAAAAGAGAGTCTGCTATGTCCACCTCTCAAATTTTGTGAATGTATCCATGAGGTTTTAAAATCAATTCAAACCATGACCAATTTTAATAGCTTGAGTTTTTTGAAGTGTGGGTATCTAACCTAGGGCAGAAACTTTCTCTCAGATGAGTTGGCAGTTAAATAGCAGTAAAATTGTAGCTCAAACCAGCTAAGAATTTCTTGTTCCCAGAAGGGGTGGTGAAATTTTAGGCTTTGTTGAAGCAGGTAGGAGAGACATCATTTTGGCATTTCCCTAGCAATCTTGAAACCAGACTAAGTCAGTGTTGACCCTTTTTTTGAAAAAGCTGGCTCTGTATAGATCTGAGGTTTCCATATAGTAGTCACTCAAACCAGGCAACGGATTCACCAAACTTCTGATATCTCAGTGACTCTACCATCTTCTCTGTTTATTTATTTATTTATCTTTATTTATTTATTTATATCAGTCTTGCTTTTTCTGTAAGGGCAGACTTGAAGGATGGAATCCTTCAGTTGTCTCCCCAACACAAAAATATATTCCTAATTTGCAACCTTGGCTTTAGTCATGGCATTGCTATAGCAAAATAAAGGTTGTTGAAATTGGAGGAGAGCTGAGTTTTAGTTTTCTCTCTGTGCACATTCTCTTTCATCTTTGCTCCACTTTTCTTGAGGATGTGCCTATTATGTGTAGAAAGGTAATAATCCAAATCCTCAGGTGCAAGAGTTTCTTCCATGCTATCACCTTAAGCTCCATTTCCAAAGGAGAGTTTGTAAAATAAAATCCAAGGACTAAAATCTATCCTTTACAATTATTTTTCCATACTTTTATTTGCATTGAGAAAAAAAATTCTCTAATTTTGTGTATGTCTATGTAGAACATCCTTGTATCCTTCCTGTTGAAAAAGGATGGCTCCAGTATTCTCAGGATATGCAATTTTACAGAAAAGTAGGTATCTTCTTGATTATGTTTTTATAACAGAGAAATACAACCACCTGAATTGAATCTGAATGCATCTTAATAGCTCCTAATACAACATGTCCCTGGAGAATGATTTTGGCTTGCCTTTCTATAAAGAGCCTCACATGTCACCAGGAGGACACATCCTTGCAAAGCCTGTGGATCAGTCCTTCTGGGTCTTCATGATGCTGGAGCCCAAGGATCTAGAGCAACAATTACTGATTATGATAAAATGGTCTGTGTGGCACCTTGGTCTGTGTGGTACACGGGTTAGCAAACCACAGTAATGAGACTGCTCTCTCCTTTCAAAGGCTGTGATTTAAATTTATAGGTGGGGCCAGTGGGGTAATTTTCACTGCTTTATTCACTGCACTTACCAGTATTCAAGGGCCTTAAAACAGCTCTGCTATCAGAGCTCACTAATCCAAATCAGTTTATGAAAACACTCTCAGATTAACAAATCAATGATACCTAGATACCACAAAATTGGTTACCAGTTAAAAGCTTTATTCTGACTGATTTACGGCCTTCATAAATCCCATTCTCATGTAATTTAGATGGAAGACAAGCAAGAGGTATCCCTGCTTTCTATTCACAGTTGTGTAGGCCAAAAAGGAGATTCTTTATTATCAATGTACAGCAGCCTGGGTTCAAAAGTTATAAAGCAGAAGCAATGAGAACGCAACGGATCAATTTCTAAATTTCCACAAAAAATATAGTTTTGGAAACTTTTAAGAGGGTGTTGCAAGAATGTAATAATTTACTTAAAATTAAAGGATCCCTACGTGTCTGTGCAATGGGGACTATTTCAGAAGCTAAAGTCAGGCCTTTTTGAAATATTCCAACTCTAAATAAAACAAAGTTTGTTTCAAATAACTACCCTATGAGTATTTTCATGCTGATCTGAGGTTAAGAATTACAAAATGATAATACAAGTTTTATCATTCTTATGGTAAAATGAATGCTATTCAAAGATCAGTTTCTTTCTTGGCTTTTCTTTTTTTTAGGTGTTTGGAACACATGAAACCCACTGTACCTAAAATATATTCTAAGTGTTGGATTCTAGCAGCAGCTTCCGTTTAGCTCTTAAAACCTCTTCAATTTCAGGACTCGGTGAGAATTGTTCCCAATATTTCTAGACATATATGATATTGTAGCCTGAACATGGAATTTCTGATTCAAGATTCAAAGTAAATGTTTATTCTTGGAGCTTATACAATAATATGCTATAAGTGTTAATAAGATCATGTCAGTGGAAAGTTGGTAATTATTAGGATTAAAAATCATAGTAAGTTTGGATTATTAGGATTTTTATACTAATGGATATACTTATAGGTATCAGCAATAATCCTGGTTAGCTATTTTAACCCATTCTGTGCTCATTTAATAAAAGGACATGAGACAGTTTAGGGATATGTGTAACAAACAAGAAGGTCACTAGATGATGATGACCATGTAGTTTTAATGAAGGGAAAGGGGTGAAGGGAAAATAGTGGAATAGAAATAAGAGTGAGTAGGGCTGTGAGG
This sequence comes from Choloepus didactylus, assembly GCF_015220235.1. Classification (NCBI taxonomy): domain Eukaryota; kingdom Metazoa; phylum Chordata; class Mammalia; order Pilosa; family Megalonychidae; genus Choloepus; species Choloepus didactylus. The sequence goes on along the minus strand of NC_051330.1, from coordinate 15,460,988 downwards.
CTGCCAAGTGCACCCCCTAAAGCCTCACGATGTTGCTCCATTTGGGTCAGATTTTCTTCTGTGCTTCCTAGTGATCAGAACAAAACAAAGAGCAGCATCAGGCCTATGAGATAAAACTCAGATGGTTCTTGGGAGAAGCACAGAACTTTTTTTTTGGCACAAACCTAGGATTACCAGATTTAGCAAAAATACAGGACAACCAGTTGAATTTGGATTCAGATAAACAATGAACAATATTTTAGTATAACTATATCCCATACAATATCATTGTTTACCTGATATCCAAATTAACTGGGCATCTGTATTTTATCTGGCAATCATAACAACCCATAATTTAGATAGAATATTTGTAAAAGAAAGTCAATTTTATCATATAGTTTTATATCTTGGTTTCATATGGAATGACTAGAATGAATAGAATAGGAAAGATAACATATTTCCTAGAAACTAAAGCTTCTAAAGTCCAACAACATTGGGATAGAGTATACTGTATGCCATCAAAAAACCTGCTACTGTAATATAACAATAGAGTTTAGTAGAGATAAACATTAAAGAGCAGAACAGGGAAAGGAGGATGAAGGACTCAATGACTTTCTGGGGAGAACTCAGCACAGTACAAGATGGTTCTTTATTTTAACTCTTTCTACACAAAAGATTTCAACTCACTCTACTCTCAAGGTTAGTCAGTGGGAAAATAGGATTCACTTCAGATAAATCCAATGTCCAACCAAGCATTATAGAATGAATCCAGTCTTGGAAGTGAGGATTATCTTACTATAATAGAAGAACTTTGAATGGAAACACATTTTTTTTTTTAATCTTGGTAACTTTTGATCATCCACATTATATGGACAATTCATGGCTTCAGTTTTCAAAGGTTTTGACATGTAGGAAAGAGGGATATATATATTTTAATACCTACACACAAAAATCATCCTATTTGTGTACAGAATTGTTAAAGGTTTTGATTCATCAGTATAACTGCCTGCAGATTTTTTCATCTGATTTTCAGATATGGAGAGGTGATTATCTTCTTTACCTGTGTATATGTTTTCTGTTGTGTTTCCTTCAAAATACAATCCCATGGATAAGAATTCATTTCTGAAAAACAGTTGTGATTTATTCAGGCTCCATTGTATGTCTAAAAGAAATAATCCTAATACTGACTTTACAATGGAAAAAGCTGGCAGCCATCACTTCAGCCAAATAACCAAAGCTAGTATCACCAGTGATGGGACAAGTTGACGTCATGTGCCTGCTGAGATGATGTGCTGAGAGTATCACATCACTTTCATGGTACTCTTGCCAAAAATACAGAGCTTGAATCTAGATATGAGGAAATATTCAATGATGTCAACTTGAGGGACATTACATAATAACAGGCCTGCACTCTTCAAAAATATCAGGGTCAAGCAGACGAATAGATAAATAAAATGTGGTATATGCACACAGTGGAATATTACTCAGCCTTAAAAAAGAATGAAGTTCTAATGCATGCTACTATGGATAACCCTTGAAGACATCATGTTGGGTGGAATAAGTCAGACACAAAGGTACACATACCATATGATTTGACTTACATGAAGTAGCTAGGCTGTGTAAACTTGGTTTAGGGTTTCTGTATGGGGTGATAGGAAAGTTCTGGAGGTGAGAGAACTTTAACATTGTGAATATAATTAATACCACTGAATGGCGTGCTTAGGAGTGGTTGATATGGGAAAGTTTATGTTGTAATATATGTTTCCACAATTAAGAAAACAACAACTGAAGACACAATGACAATAAATGCCATACATGATCCTGGACTTGCTCTAATGTTGGAGGAGAAAAGGCTTAAAGGGACAATAATGGGATATATGAAAAATCTGAATATATACTGAAAGCTTTATATCAATGTTAAAGTTCTTGAACTTGATAACTGCACTAAAGGTGGTTACATAAGTAAGTATCCTGTTCTTCAGAAAAGTACATGGAAGTATTGTTGAAGGAGGATGATGTATACAACCTACTCTTAAATGTTTAGAGAACAGATAATTAGAAGATAGAAGAATAGACAGACTGACATAAATGAATTGATAGATGGACAGATGGATGGATAGACAGATGATAGATAGACATAAATGAATTGATAGATGGACAGATAGATGGATATAGAGATGATAGATAGATAGACAGACACAAATGAATTGACAGATGAATAGATGGAATGATATGACAAATGTGGCAAGATGTTAAAATTGACTGATCTGGAAAAAATTTTGTGGATGGTTATCTGGAGGGGAGGGGTATGCAGGAGCCCTCTGTATGGGTTTTGTATTAGTTTTGCAAGTGTCCCATAAGTTTGAAATTATTTTAAAATACTAAGTTTATGAAAAAAAATCATGGTCATAAAAAACAAAAGACTGAGGAACTGCTCCAGATGAAGGGAAACTAAACAGACATGTCAATCGGATGCGACACACGACCTGGGAGTTTTTTCTCCCCAGTTAGGTACATAATTGGGAGAAATTTGTGAAATATAAAAATGTCTGCATCTTAGATAAGAATATTGTATCACTGCTAATTTCCAGATTTTGATGCCTGTACTGTGGTTGTATAACAGAGTACTCTTATTTGGGGAATGCGTTCTGGAACATTTAAGAGTAAAGGAATATGATATGTTGGCAACTTAGTGTCAAATAGTTCAGAAAAAAAGTATATACATATATATGTATACATGTATGTTGTGATGGGTAGGCTCATGTGTCAAGCTGGCCAGGTAATGGTGCCCAGTTGTCTGGTCAAGCAAGCACTGGCCTGGCTGCTACTGTGAGAACATTCCATAGATTTAAATCATCAGTAAGCTGATTGCATCTATGGCTGATGACATCTGCAATCAGCTGAGGGGAGTCTGTCACAGTGAGAGATGTTTAATCCAGTCAGTCTGAGGTTTAAAGGGAGAGGTCATGACTTCAGCAGTCAGAAGAGAGAACTTTCATCTCTACTTCATCCAGCTTCTCCTGGGGAATTCATCGAAAACCTTCATCGGTGTTGTCAGCTTGCAGCCTGCCCTGTGGAATTTGGAGTTGTGCATCCCCACAGTTGCATGAGACACTTTAAAAATATTTACAGATATCTCCTGTAGGTTCTGTTTCCCTAGAGAACCCTGATGAATATTAATATTAGTAAAAATAATATTTTATTTTGAAATACTTTTAGAGGTACATGTACTATATGGATTTGGAGAAAGAGAAACAAATGTGGTCAATGTTCATGTTTGAGCATTTGGGTGAAGAGTATATGGAAATTCTTCCTCAGAAGTATATAAATTCTCTGCCATAACTAAAGTTAAAAGGAAAAACATTTCCTTTGACAATAAGTTATCCACTATGATTAAGAGAGCAGTCTTGGTTTTGAAGATTCTGGGGCCTTAACAAAATGGCACACAGATGTGGCAGTCAGCCAAGCACATTACACTGTCCCCACCACCCCACCATCCCCCTGAGAGGTGTGCAGGAACCCCCCCCCCCCCCACCGAGCCTACACTCGTCTGAATGTTTTCTGGATGTTTCAGCAATTTTTTTTCCCTTTTATAGCTAAGAAAGCTTGAGTTTCTATAACATCCACAGACAATGTTGACTATATCTAATCAAAGCACTGCAATATAAAGCAGTGTTTCAAATATCTAAAAGTAAGACTGATACTTTCTTCTCTGATTGCTACTGAATATAATTGAGTAGTGTTATGAGTTGACTCAAATGGCATGCTAAATCAACAGAATCTCCAATAACGCTGCACATTCTATTCCACATTATTTTTATCTAACTATATAATATTCTAATGAAGAACAAAGAAAGGAATGAGGCAATTTTCACCTGACTCTTTTCAAAGCAAGGTAATCCCATCTTTTCCAACAAATATTGATTATGCATACTATTTTATTTTTAAAAATGGAGAAATGCCTTGCTGGTATGTTGACATAATGTTTTGTGGTGGTTGTATGTAGGATTATTTGGACTTGCAGAAATGAATTTCTACCTTAACAATTAAGGCCCAAAATATAAAGAAGCAATATATTAATTTATGCTGAAGAGTCCACTTGTTAATTTGATTAATTTTAACATTCTATTATGTTCATATGATGTGGGACTGGTAAGAGAAGCAAATGATACAGAAAGAATATTAATATGATTTAATAATGATTATTCCTTTATTCTTTCAATAAATACATATTGAACAACAATAAAATGCCAAGAATTGGTTCAGGTAGGGAGAATAGAGATGAATCAGCCCCAGCCTTGAAGGAAATCCAATTCCACTAGGTAGTCAGATACTACTTAAGTTAACAAAGAAAGTAAGAATGAAAAATCAATCATTTCAGATAATGCTAAGTGCTATGGAGGAAGATAAAGCAGGGAAGGTGTTGGGGATGGTGGGGGAGGAGCCAGAGGTTAGCAAGTTCTCAAGCTCCTTGAGCAGAGAGCTGGGGGATGGCCTCAAACGCACCTCGAGAAGACACTGGGGTGAGGGGAGCAGACTGGGCAGAGCATCCCCAGACCAGTGTCCAGCCCCGAGGAAGAAGGAAATTTGGTCTGTTAGGGAGAATCCCAATGAGGCCAGTATGGCTGGCTTGGAGAGGGGTAGGAGGTGAGTGTGGAGTTAGGCGGGAGCCAGATCACAAGGGACTGAGATCATCAGCCTCGGTAAAGGGTCAGGTTGATTCCAGGAGTGGCGATGGAGGGCCCTGGAGGATTTTAACATTGTAGGGATGTGATATCTTTTATATTTTAAGATAACATTTTACTTTGAAATACTTTTAGAGGTACAGACATGTTGCAAAGACAGTCCAGGGAGTACTCCGACACCATCACCAGCTTCTTCTAAATGTCGATATCTTATATAACCATGTATGCTGGTCATGATGCTTCACATTTTAACAGGGATCCGTCTCCTTATTGAGTTTATTTCTAGGTGCAACCTGTAAAAACCAACCAGATCTCACTCCCTTTTCAAGATACTATGCAATTATAGTGTTCAAATAAACTGACCATACAAGTTAAATTGGAGAGTGTGCTACAGAAAATATAAATTTTGCACCAAATATCTTTTCCTTTGTCTCACACAGAAGTTGTAATTTTAAAACACAATCAGTATCATCCTTTATCCTTTAGTTTGATTTGTCTTAGGTCTAACCAGTGCCTATCTTTTGATACTAGAAAACTATCAGAATTACTGCAGTTCAGGGAGACAGATTTTTGGACTGACAGGCCATCTGTTCTCCTGCTTTGCACCTAGAAATAAACTCTCTCTCTTTGAAGTCCTGGTGTCTCAAGAACTGGTCATTTGAGTGCACCAGGTAGAGAATCCACTGTCATTGTCTTGTAACAGTGGTGTCATTTTCTGAGAGGAGAAAGAATGGAGCAAGGGCAGGTGGTTTGGGAATTAAGAATTCTGCTTTGGACATGCTGAGGTCTGAGACATCAGCAAAGCATCCAGTTCTAGTCAAGCAAAGAAAATTAATTTCAAGAAGAGGGAGGGACTGGGGGTCATGCTGCTGAGAGGTCAAATAAGTTGTGGAAATGAAATCGCCCATGGGATCTGGTCCCATATCTATTTATAAACAATGAAAAGCTTTTTGAGATGTGAAATGCAGGAGAGTTGTTTCACCACCTTATGTCCTCAGTCTGTCTCCTTCCACCAGACTCCCATAGTCCATAATCCTTGTCTGATAAGGACAGAGAGAAAGAGAGTGAGAGAGTGAGAGAGTGAGAGAGTGAGAGAGAGAGAGAGAGAGAGAGAGAGAGAGAGAGAAGGAAAGAGAAGGAAAGGGAAGGGAAGGGAAGGGAAGGGAAGGGAAGAAAAGAAATAAAAGAAAAGAAAAGAAAAGAAAAGAAAAGAAAAGAAAAGAAAAGAAAAGAAAAAGAAAGGAAGAGGGAAGGGACAAAATGCAAGAAGATGTCCAGGAACCAAAAGGCAAGGAAAATTATAGCCTTTCAAGAAGATGTGCATGGCTCTACCATGCTAATAAAACATCAATCTCATTTCTTTCTAAAACCAATATAACCATAAAACCCAACAATGTATTTTTCTCTCAGATTTTTTTGAATTCATTCAAATTACCTGCTTTAGAAGTTATTTGATTATTTCCAGTGAAACCTCTACAAATTAAAATATATAGGTTTTTTTTTGCAAAACAGTTACAAGATTGTAAAACATGCAAATAACTTGCAGAATTAATAGCATTTAAAAATATTTTGGATGAGTGACTGGATGTACAAGAAAATTATAGATAGTAAAAGTAGAGTTAGTGAAGAAGGGAATAAAGTAAATGATGGGACAAGAAAATAAAGGTAAGAAAGAAATGGATTACATAATTATAAGTTCTAGAGAGGAAAGATAGTTAGAAGCCAGAAAATACCTAAAGAACATGAATCAATAAAAGTTATTTATCTACATGAGCAAGCTGAAATCAAAAGGGCCAGGACAGCACATAATTGAAATGGAAAATATACATACACCTAGTGGATATCCTTTGTGCTATTCAAAAAGAAAAACCATACTGTGAGAACTTGAAATTTACCATCTAATTGTTGGTTCCATATTGTAGTTTTAAGTAAAACATAGTGACAAAATAATTACATACATATTTCTATTTTGTGCCAGGTGAAATAGCACAAATTCTTCCACCCAGATATTACATGAGCATCAAAGAATGTGCTGTCAGTTTTCAAATACTGGGAAAACTTTACAGAGAAGTTCACTTCCTGCAATCCACCAACTCAAAGATGCTCCAAAGGAACCTCTGGGGTGGTAGGAGGAATATGAATTTCATACACTGCAGATGAGAAGCAGTGGAGCTGTGCTATTTGAGTTCAAGAAAAACATGAAAGAAAGACTTCTGCTGTATCATGGGGTTTGGTCTGAGTTTCTACTGCTGTGTAATAAACTACCCCAAAACTTATGTCTTAAGTGACTTAAAACAAGGGATGGCTCCTCTCTTTGCAGCTAGGATGACTTAACTGGGTGGGGGCTAGCAGAGCAGGTGGTTGGCTGGGTCCCTCTCTCTCTCTCTCTCTCTCTTTCTCTCCAAGGTCACTCTCTGTGTCAGCTTGCAAATCCTCTCTGCACAGTGGCCTCAGGGTCTCTGGACTTCTAACAGACAGCCCATGATGAGAGCATTTTAATTTTGTATCTTTCTTTGATCTATGGGAAGAAAATGCTACTATGAAAAGCATTCTCAAAGATCTGATTACAGTCTCAAATCCTGTAAAAATCACACACTTTCTTCTTGGCATCTTATAATAATTAAAAAAAACTGTTAATATTTTGACTTTAGACAAATTTTCCTTTCCCTTTCAGCACTAACAGTTATGAAAAGAGACAGTGCTACATTAGCTGCAGCAATTTAGTTTGGTGACAGCAGCAGAAACACATAAAATCCATTAGTGGAGCCAACAACCATATCTAATTCTAATAAATAGGTTAAATACAATTTATAAAATAAGTCTTAAAACTTCCCCCAAAACAGAAAATAGTCGAGATGATCTTTTGAGTAAGTAAAGCAACAATCACTGCTGTTCTTAAGCCAAGGTGTTTGTTTTCAAAATATTGTAACATAATGTGCTAACATTAAAATACTTGCTCACTGCCAAATGAATATGAGCTGGAGAGAAGCTTTCTCAGATCATCCTCTTGGCTCATTAAACCTGGGTTCCTGTCTCAGGCAGTGTTGCATGCTCCAGAGAAATACAACAACAACAACAAAATTATAATAAATCTACAGCTCTTAATGACCAGTCATGCAATGTTAACACTGGGAGAAAAACATTCTTCGTGCTCCCCATAGGAATTGCCTGCCTTTGACTTTAAGACTTTGGGATATGTACTTTCATCCCATAGGAAATCCAAAGATCGCAGATGGACATACACATTTCTGTTTTCCAATATCACTTGTAATTAAAATACTTTGGTCAGAAAACTTGTTAAAAAGCATTTCTTAAAGGTATGATGATGCCACTATTCCCAACATCCTTTTTTTGGTATGAATTATTTTTCATCTGGAAAGTGCCAGAGAAGAAAGCTGGGAAGATACAATGAGTCAGATTCCTATAGAGGAATTGTCCCTTCTAAATAATGATCAAGAAGTAATTGGGAAATAAGAAAATGGAAATAAATTTGAAACAAGTGCAAAAACACACATCGGTCTGCACCATCTAACTCAGAATACCTTACGGCAATACACATTTCCTATTTGGAACTTTTCTCCAGGAAATGCTCTGTTCCTCTTTTCCGATAGATGATTTCCTCAAGGATTTCTTCTGGTTATAAAAAGTCCCTGAGGGGCAAGCTCAGAGAGGCAATGTGCTGGCCAAGTAGAACTTCTTTACAGGGAGAATAACTTCTAATGCTTTTGCTAGGACTTCATCATGAAAATGTGCATAAAACTCAGGTCAGGGCTCGGCGCACTGGTATATTTAAAAAATGCCAGAATATTCCCACTCGGGAGCTTATTCATAGACAAGCGTCCTTGAGTTTATCAGTCCTCCTCACTTAGTCACACAAATCTTCTTACAAAGAGACTGGGGAAGAGCAGCTGGAAGCCAAACGTCTGGCTCCGCACTTTACAGGCCTTATCCAAAGTCTAGTATAAGGAATAGGTTTCCCTACAGGGCAAAGTAAAATTAAAAGCAGGTTGGAATAATTTTAAAGATTTAAATGTGGACATCATCTAATCTATTCTCCTCATATCTGATGAGGAAACTGTGTCCCAGGGAGGCTAAACGATTCCTCAGGAATTCCCAAATTTAACCCAGGGCCAGCACAGAACAGGGTCTGATTACTCACCCTTTGTTGAGTGAATAAAATGAGGCAACTATCCCAGCGCTGTGTAACTAGTTTTGTGGCTGTGCTGTGGATATGACTCTGATTTCCTGTGGTTTTTATTTTCTCTAGTGGGCTTACTTGAGCAAGGACAGTTGCAGAAGCATCACCATGGGGCAGACTGAGCTACTGCCCATGTATGCACTTAAAGAGGTCTCCAAATGAGGCTTTAAGACCCTTTAAATGGGCATAAAGCCTTCATGCAACAATTACAGAAAAATAAAGGGAGCTTACTGACATAATTTCATTTCAACCAGGTGCTTATTTATTGGAGTCCTAGGATTCTGTGGTCACGAAACTCAAAGAATAATGGAAGAGTCTAGAGTATGAGGAAAACACTAAGAAGGACAAAATGGAACTCTGGTTGCAACCACTGATTTTTTTATAGCTTTGCCAGCTGGGGCACAGCCTATGACCATAATTTGCCCTCTCCCTACACATTCCACAGAAGGAACAGGAGCATCAGATAAAAGTATAGGAAATAAAGGAGTATTTTGGGTCTCCTCAAGAGTACTAAGACAATTTTACAAATAGAAGAAAGTCTAACTACCCCATCGTCTAAAGGAGATTATAATTTTTTTGAGAAGCAACTCAGTAAAGTTTCATTTTCCTGCATGAAAAGGCAAATAAGTATATATCTTATTTTCAGGAATAATTCTGCACCAGTTGACCAGAAAGAGAACCCAGTGCCGCACGGCACACACATGATGTGTGTCATATGACACATGGCCTGGGGCTTCACACATTTCTTAAAATGGATTTAAAACCCTTTTTATTACAAAAGGGATTTTTCTCCTCTAGTGACAAGAGGGGGGTAGCCAGTGTCATCAAATACATGGCTAAAACCTGTCATCAGATAGTCAATTCCAAGTTCTAAGAGAAAAACTTCTACAATTGGGGGAGTCCATCCCAGAGGAGATACTATTTTCTGGGGGACATAAGACTGATGCCTTCCTGCTTCAGCTGCTGGTGCCAATGATCTCCAATTTAGGGGCCAATGGCCATGACTCAGGAGTGTACCCTGTCTGCACTGCCATGACCTGCTTTAGTGCCACTGCCAGATCACCAGGTGACTCAGAACCTCTGAGAGTGTTTGTGCTCCATTAACTTGACTGGCATTCAGGAATGATGCAGAGCCAGGGGTTTTCAATTAAAAACTTCATTTAGGAGTACATTTTGTTTCATGGGTTTATACTGCTCTAAAATGCCTCTGGGAATTTACCCTTCTTTTATTTGGCTTGTAGGTATATGCACTGCAGGCAGTTACACAATCAGTACTAGCCAAAACAATTAAAAAAAGGAAAGGATGTGTTATGTATCATGTCAATTACAGTGTACAATATTTCTAAATGTTGACACATCATTTTCCTTTCTTTTCTTATTCTATAGAAAAACTAGATTAAAAGCCAATGTCATCCATGTGATATCAGTCTAATAAAGAGCTGCAATAATTTGGCTGTTTATCTTATTTAACTTGAGGAGATGTGGGTAAACATTTAGTGCTTGCATATTTGCTAGTAGAGGGATGAAATTCCAACTAGCCAAGACAGCCGTGAGCCAACCTTTCCAGATAATTGGGAAAATGACACCTAAAAGAGGAAGGCTGCCATCTGCAGAACTGGTCACACCCAGTGCTTGGCTCTCACCATGGAGTCAATAATTATTTACAGAATGCAGGTTATCAGGCACAGGGATCGGTGCAGAGTTTCTTTTTAGGGCTGGAAAAGTTTTGGTAACAGATAGTGGTGATGGCAGCACAACATTGTGACAGTAATTAACACCACTGAGTTGTCTACTTGAAAGCGGTTATGATGAGAAATTTTAGATTGTGTATGTTACCAGAATAAAAAATTAAAAACAACAACAACATAGAACCATGCAATGCAAACAGTGAACCCTGATGTAAAGTATGGACTATAGTTAATAATACAATTATAATATTTTTTCATCAATTGTAGCAAAGATATTTGTCAGTGTTCTCTAGGAAACAGAACCAACAGACACATACATATATATTATGTAAATACTATAATATTTACTGTAGGAATTGGCTCGTGTGAATGCGGGGATGGGCAGGTCTAATTCCATAGGGCAGGCTGCAAGCTGGGAACTCCAATTAAAGTTTTTTGATGAATTCCCCAGGAGAAGGTGGCCAGCTGAAGAAGAGATGGAAATTCTCCCTTCTGACAGCTGAAATCACCAGTTCTCCCGTTTAGACCTTCCACTGATTGGCTGAGCCTTCTCCCATTGCTGAAGGCCTCTCCTCAGCTGATCGCAGATATCATCAGCCATAGATGCGGTCAACTTACTGATGATTTAAATCCATAAATATTCTCACCATAACAATCTGGCCAGTGCTTGCTTGACCCAACGACTAGACACCATAACCTGGCTAAGTTGAGAAATGAACTTAACCATCACAGCACCACACCAATGCAAAACACTGATACAGTAATAGGGAAAACTGTGTGCATGGGTGTATGGGAACTCTGTACTTTTGGCATGATTTTTCTATAAACCTACAACTGCTCTAATAAAAAATTAATTAATTGATGCACCCACTTATTCATTCAACAGACATGTGAATGTCAGACATTCATTCAACAGACAGTTATCTGAGGGTCTAACAATAGACCCTGTGAGATGCGCAGATGAGTGACATGTGACCCCCTGAAGTAGGAAGCTAACAGAAAGTGTAAAATGGGTAGAAATAAATCTAGGGTTAAGTGGGCTAAAAAGAAAAAACAAAAGATTTGCAGTATACATAATTCTGTGAGAACTGAAAGGATGGATAATTTCTTTCTAGCAATGCAGTTGAGGGAAATCTTCAAAAAATTGTGTCATATACAGGAGCTTATAGGTGGTGGACAGGCTAAGTCAAGAAAGGCATCTCAGAGGAGACACCACTGGGGAAACATTGGATTCTTGAAGAAAATGTGTGCCAAGTAACAGCATTTTCCTGGGACATGGGCTGAATCAGGGGACATTAGGCAATGGGAGGGGTGAGATGAAGGAGGTCATGGAATTTCAAGCAGTTTGGACTTTATTCAGGAAGTAATAGAGATCTTTTTAGGGTTTCTGTTCTTTTTTTAAATTTTTTTTAAATTAGAGAAGCTCTAAGTTTACAGAACAATCTGCAGAAAGTACAGAGTTCCCATACAACTTGCTCGTACACAGTTTTCCCTAATATTAACACATTGCTTTAGTGTGGTAACCTTTTTACAATTGATGAGTTATTATTATAATTATACTATTAACTTGTAGTCTATAATTTACATTTGGGTTCACTGTATTGTACTTATACAGTTCTATAGTATAAAGTATTTTATTCTGGTAACATATGTACAACCTAAATTTTTCCATTTTAACCACTTTCATTTTAACCGATATATAATTCTGTGGCATATATTACATTCAAAAATGTTGTGCTACCATTGTTGCAACCATTACCAAAACTTTATCACCCCAAACAGAAACTCTGCACCAATTAAACATTAACTCCCCATTCCCACTCACCCAGGCCCCTGGTAACCTGTATTCTAGTTTCTGACTCTATGAATTTGCATATTCTAATTATTTCTTATATGAGATTATACAACATTTGCTTATTTGTGTCTGGCTTGTTTCACTCAACATGATGTCTTTTAGGTCCATCCATGTTGTCTCATGTATCAGAACTTCATTTCTTTTTATAGCCGAATAATAGTCCATTGCAGGTATACACCACATTTAGTTTATCCCTCCATCTGTTCATGGACACTGGGGTTGTTTCCACCTTTTGGCGATTGTGATGAATGCTCCTAAGAGTATTGGTGTTTTGTTGTGCCAATCTTCAAATTATAGGGAAGGGTATGGGGCCCCAAATAGCTGAAACAATCTTGAAAAAGAAGAACAAAATTGGAGGACACACACTTCCCAATTTAAAAACTGAATGTTTTGTGAGCAAAGATGTGAGCTGCTGAGAACAGTTTTTAAGGCAAATTATTGTAATAGAAATGGATTATTTGGATCCAGGAGAGGTTTAGGGCAAAACTTTCAGTTAGAAGAGTCCAGCTGGGAACCCAGGAAGGGGCAGGGAACCCGAGTGGGGGAGGGGCAGTCAGGAAGGACAACAGAAGGCTGCACTGCAGGGCCTGCCCTTCTCTCTGGACCCCCAGGAGCCTCCCAAATAACTTCCCACCCTCTCCTCTGGCCTCCCCTCACTCTTGCTCTATACTCTCATCAGCGATGTGTCTAAAACATATTCATCTTTAACTTTTTTGCTTAAAACTGCTTCATGTCCTGCCTTCCTCCATTACTTGACCCATAAACTTTAACTCAGCCAGTTGGTCACACAAGACCCCCATCCAGCCACCTTTCTTTTAACCTTCTGTGCCCTGTGTCTAGGTTTATGCAACTCACTCAACCCTCCCTCTCTGGCCCTGCTCTCCCTGCCTCCCTCCCCACCCACCTGGCAAATGCCCATTGATCTTCCAGAAGATGCTGCAGATACGTGCTGTGCACTGGAGAACCCAGTTCACTATTATCAAGCAGACTTGAAACCTTGCTTACCTGGTGACCCACGTTTCTGAGCACTGCTAATGATCATAAAAACTTTGTTGACAAACCCTTTCAAAGGCAATTTGCCTCCCCTTGGTGACAAGAGAGCCAAGATCCCACTCTGGAGCTTAAGGGCTGGTGAGATGCTTTCAGGTTTTAGTTGAAGGAGCTTGCAGAGCTCTGGTGTACTCAAAATAGAACTGTGTCAATGAGCTAACATAAGGTTTCATTTCTGTTCAGTCACCCAGGATATCACAACAACAAAAGCCTTTTCAATTTCCAATTTGATGTGATTTTTTTACTTTGAAAAGGCATTTATTTTTGACTGTGTACAGGAGTGAGCCCCACCTTCCTTGGGAAGCTTGAAGTTTAATAGGAAGAGCAGAGACTTGGAGTCTGATAATTTGAGATTTGAATGCCTTCTAGCCATCGCTACCTACTCCAGACCCTGCTCCAACCCAACAATAACTTCCTAATTTTGAAAACTTGGGTAAGTGATGCCCTCTCTGAGGCTAGTTTCCTTGTAGAGTTGTTGTGAGAATTAAATGAGGTGCTTTGAAGTGATTGATATGGTGCAACATACATGATCTGTTCTCAATAAAGGGAAATTACTCTTGACATTATAATCAATACCATTATCAACATCATCATCATAAAATTTCAGAATGAAAATAGATTTGATGAAACAAATTTACTTAATTTTAGTGAGTTTCCAAATCTTAAGCCTTCCTGTCCTCCCAAGACTGACATAAAGTTTTAGAAAGTCTTTCCAAGCTGTTTCAAAAGGACCCGCTGGTTGTTGTTTACTAGAATAAAATTCACACATACACAGACTTTGGTTGTACATTATCCATCATTTTTAAATGATGAAACTCATCAGACACTATCAGTGGGCACCTAAAGTTTCTTCTTGTCATTGTCATCAAATAAGACTTTTACCACCCACAGCGTCTCTGCCTCCGTTAGGCACTGGGGCGGGGGAAGCAGTGATTAATCAGAAAAGACACACTGCTCCCTGCCAGCAAAGGCCTTATCTCTGAGAACAGACAACACGGTGGCAATCACCCTTTCTGAACAAACCAAGAGACAGTAAGCTCTAGTGTCTAAACCCGAAGTTGCTTTCTTCCCAAATACTAGCAGGAGATAAAATGTGACACAGTGGAAAGAAAGGCTCCCAGGGGCTTTCTGAGTCCTGGGAGGGGTTATCAGTTTGCACTGCCCTAAAGAGGTGGAGTTGTGTTTTCTAAGCAGGTGGCTTTTGTGACTGCCACATCCTTGAACTCTGAGCTCCCAGCCACAACCACAGGAAGCCAGAGGAGGGAGTAAGAGAGTAAGAGCCTGGCAGCGCAGTTAATGGTTGTGAGAATGTGCAAAGGCCCTGGGGTAGCTGGTGAGAAGACACTTAGCAAATGGGGAACGCCTTTCCTGTGCAAGCCCCAAGCTGGAGTTTACTGAGGCCCTGAAGAATTGCCATATTCTGTGAGGGAAATAGATATATATATTTTTAAATAGCTTCTGCAGCTTTAAAGGAAACAAATCCTTTATTGAGCATTTAACATCTGCAAAGCATGGAGGGGGCAGAAAGTAATAGAAGACCCTCAAATAGCTCAGTCATTTGGGTAACATAAGAATAGCTGTGCTAGGAACAACAGACATATGACAGACAATATCAGCATTCAGAAAAAAATAAATGCAAACAGAAAATAAAACAATCTCAAAAAATAATTTATCTGAGTATGAAAATAAGTTATTTTAAAATATATATGTAAATATATACATTAACAGGAGGATGACTTGAGGTTCCTAGGAATTGATTGGACAGTTTCTGTACAAGGAGGATGCAGAAATGTTTTCTGACATGTTCTACTTTCTGTAGTTACAGCATTTCTACTCTCACATTTCTATTCCATTTTCTACAAGCCAGTTGCTCAGTGCTTGCACACACATGCACACGTGTGCACACACATATAGTAATTCCTCAGGGCTTTTTATCTTGCAAGAGCTAAGAAAGGAAAAAAAGTCCAGTGTGCATGAACAGCTTCTGAAGTCAAAACACATCCTGACATACATTCCTGCCCAATTTATCCCATTGAGGGCTGTAGAAGGCATCTGGGAAGAAAAAGTGTAAGCTGTTAAATATCCCTTATTAGAATTCTGTCTTCCCCTGGCAGTACATTAAAATGGTCTGTTCAAATTGATAGTTTCCACATCCAAAGAGCATTGAAATAAACCAAACCAAGTCTGCACGCCAATGTCAGAGAGAAGCAGCCAATTAACAGGGACATTCCACAGAAACCTGAGTCTCCTGTGCTCACCACAGCCAAGAGGGCTTATTTATTGTTTTTTTAATTTTAGTTTCAGTTTTAATGATAGTCAGAGTGGCACAGATTTTGTTCATTAGCCCAGATGAGGCCTGGACTGTGGAAAGTTGTGGGAAGAATAATCCTTAATTGCGTGGGTAGTTCTTCTAGGATTTATTCAAACAGGGATACATAAATGACAGTCCAGGCAAAGGCAGACACATGTAAACACGGGTTGCTTTTAGGTAATCTGAAAGCTCCTTCTAATATATGTAATAATACGTCCCTTTAAAATGCCAGCCCCTGTGGTTGGCCTGTAAATTTTATCACCCTCAGTTTGATTTCTTATGGAAAGCATACAGTAAAACAGCTCTCTGAACACAAGGATTTTTTTTCCAGGCTCGCTCTTTCTTGTGAACTGAGTGCCAGCAGAACTCTCCTCACTTTTCCAGAGGCCACACAGTCTTTCCCACCATAGAGAGGCCTGAGGGGGAGCCAGTGGATTCCTGAGGGATCGTGAGCTGAGGGGCCCAGGCAGCCCAGAGAGGCCGTCGGCTCTGGCTAAGTGAGCACCACACACCCAGCACCAACAGGCCCAACTAGAGCCCACAGGTGACTGTCTGTCCCCAAGTGAGAGCCACACATCCACGGTTCTCCTCATCACCGTCTGGTGAAAGTGGTCCTCTGACAGCTGCTTCTCTGTCGTGCACCAATGCCTGATGGGCGAGAGGCCCAACTGTGCCCAGGACTTTGCCTTGTGCCCTGGGCCGGTGGAGAATAAAGGGACAAGGCAGTAAAGGGAAGTGGGACTTTTCCTTCCACCCCACCCCACCCCAAACCTCTTCCTTGGTTTCCATGCCATTACAGTCATATGGAACTGCCTCCCAAGGATGGCTCCTCAACCCTGAGTGCACATTAAAGCACCTGGAGAACTTTTGGAAAACATGAATGCTAAGCCCTCATCTCAAATCAATCAACTCAGACTCTCTCTCAGGTGAGACCTGGGCATCCATTTTTTTTTTTTTTTAATAGCTTCCCAGGTGGTGTGAATCACCAGCGGAGGTTGTTGACACCAGAAGTCACCTTCAGCTAATGATCTGGGTCAAGCCTGTGCCAGCTGGTGTGATACTCCGTGCCCCACGCCCGCCTCCGCCTGCAGGGACCTGCTTAGCCAGGAGGCAGCTCGGACACAGACACAGCATTGGGCTCCCCTCCAGGGCTCTCCTGGCTTTCCCACTGGAGCCCCCACTTCAGGGGCTCCATCTCCTGGGGTTTTAATGAGGGTCTGGCCTTACTCCTTTTCCTTAGCTAAGTTAGGGCCAGTAATGGTTTCCATTATGAAAATAAGAGAGCGCGACAAAAATGAATAGGGAGGACCTATGAATTTTTCCAACAATTGAACTTTGCCTTTAAGTAGTTATTATAGAACAAATAGTTACCAAAACTTTATCCATTAATCCTTATGTTTAATATTATAACATTTGGGTGAAAATTACACATTAGTTCATTAGCTCTCTCCCTGCGTTATGTAATATGAAATTAGAAAAAAAAAGTTTTCCTTTTGCTTTACTCACCTTGAAATACTGAAAGTCAAAATAAATCTAGTTGGCTGGAAAATGTGTCTGTTTCTAAATATTGAATAAGCGATTTAAAGCTTTGCAGATCATTAAGCATCTCCCTCTATAAAGGCTATGTATCTTCAATTAAATTTCTATTCCAGGCTTCACTCTCCAAACAATATTGTGTTTATTTTGTATAATAGAAATCAAAATGGAAACATTTATTCCAGAAAATGTAAAGATAAGAGATACATTTGAGGAAAATCTATTTTCCTTCCTTGCTTCCTTCCTTCTTTCTATCCTTTCCTTTATCTCTCTCTCACTCTCTCTCTCTCTCTCTCATTCACACACACACACACCCCACAAAGCACACAAACACAAAAGAGTTAATTTAGCTGGTTTTCTTTGTTTTCTGATTGCTAAACAAGTTTATCTACTGAACAAATTGCAAATCTATCCTCATGGTTATAGTTTATCATAGGGTATTTTTATCTTTTTTCCAATTGAGGATGTTGTATCTAAAAATACAATGTTCCAGAGTCTACTTCAATTCATGCTATATTCCGTTTAGTAACATCAAGCTCTTAAGACATCTGTTAAAAGTCTGGAGTGTTAAGCTAACAGCATAACAGTGTTGGGATTTGTGGAAACATATCAAAGAAATTAACATTATTGGCTTTTAAACAGGCACTGTAGAGAGCCACAAAGAATATCACCAGGATTTTGCACAAGCCACATCATACTGCAGATATGAAATATTCCTGAAGGAATAAAATAGCATGGTGTGCATACTCAAATAGTACGACATATTGCAAGATGGATGCACTGCTCTCCTCTATTGCCAAATGAATCTTCTGGGGTGGTGTTTATTTCCTGAAGCTGTTGTAATTTAATGACAGTGCTCAGTATTGTGCCTACATGATCCAGGTGACCACCAGAATCATTCTGCTCTGTCTTTCTAATGTGGGACTAAGGAGCAGGTGGAGGGCTGAGCTATCACACAGCAAAAGGATGGGAGAGACCTCTGACCAAAATCTCTCTTGCTAGATGAATTAAAATCATTACAAGCTAAAGTTGGGTTCTGAATATATATACATGCACAGGTTGGAAGGAGGGTCTTTAGACACCTGGAGAATTTTTAACTACATGGATGACCTCGCCTGCAAGAAAGATCCAGAACTTCTTGAGAATTAAGAGCCACCATTACTGATGGGAATGGGTCATATTCCTGAGGTGAATCAGAAGGGAGAATGAATGCCCATGAAAACGCAGTGTTGGCAGAGCTGGTGAAACAACCTCTTAACCACCTTTAACCTCTTGGTTCGGATGAGCTGATCAACAGAGTAGCCAGATACACCTAGCAAGCTTCTAAGCCAATGTGCTCAATCTGCAGATCATTTCTTTGAAAGACTGGATCCTGGCAGCCAGAGGAGGTTGTCAGGCTGGGTGGGGCCTCTCAACAGGGGGGTAGTAAGCTCAGCCCATATTATACAACACCCTGTGCTGAGCACTTGACCTGGAGCAGCTCATTTAATACTTAGAATAACATGAAAAAAAAAACCCAACATCTCTCTTCATTTTACAGACAAGGAATTGCATTTGCAGAAAAATAAGCAACTTGTTGCATATCATGAAGCTTGTGGGCACGGAGGCAGAGATTTGGTCCCAGGGAGTCTGTTTCCAAAGCTTGACCTGTCAAAAATACTCTTCACTTCTAGTCTACTCAACTCATCTCAAGAGAAGGTATGAGGATCCAGGAGGTAATGA
Organism: Choloepus didactylus; assembly: GCF_015220235.1. Lineage (NCBI taxonomy): Eukaryota > Metazoa > Chordata > Mammalia > Pilosa > Megalonychidae > Choloepus > Choloepus didactylus. The sequence goes on along the minus strand of NC_051330.1, from coordinate 15,441,964 downwards.
GAAAAAATTCAGAAATGAGAACCGAAGAGGCTGAGGCTGAATCACTGCCCAGTTGAGTCTGGACTTACCAGGACAGAAGAGTGGAGCACACCTCAGCTGTGTGATTTTTCTATAGTGTATAGCAACCAGGTAATGAGAATTCACTTCTGGTACCAAAATCTGTTCTGGTTTGCTAATGGTGCCATTATGCAAAATACTAGAAATGGATTGGCTTTAATAGAGGGGGTTTATTTGGTTACAAAATTACAGTCTTGAGGCCATGAAAATGTCCAAATGAAGGTATCAACACAAGTATGCCTTCACTGAAGGAAGGCCAATGGCATCCAGAAAACCTGTTAGCTGGGAAGGCATGTGGCTGGCATCTTCTGATCCCAGGTTGTGTTCCAGCTCCACTCCCAGCTCCTGTGCATTCTTCAAAGTGTCTCTCTTGGCTGCAGCAACTCCTTCTGTCTGTGAATACTTTTATAGGACTCCAGTGATTCAATTAAGACCCACCCTGAATGGGTGGGGTAACACCTCCATGGAAATTATCCAATCAAATTTCTCACCCACAACTGATTGAGTCACATCTCCATGGAAACACTCAATCAAAAGATTCCAACCTAATCAACACTAATACATCTGCCCACACAAGACTGCATCAAAGAACATGGTGTTTTGGGGGGATATAATACATCCAAACTGGCACAAAGATATAAATATTAGTACTTTAATTTTTTTAAAAATAGTTTTTTATAATTAAGGGAATGGAAGAGAAGAGTTAAAGATCTGCTAAGTGGCTGGCATTGTCCTAGGAGCTTTTACATACATTATCCTTACAACAATTTTGTGATGTTTGTGTTAATATCCCTGTTTTATTGATGAAGATGCTGAGGTCAGAGACAGCAAGTTGCTCTATCCTCACACACTGGGAAGGCCAAAGCTCCTTCCTCAATGATATAATTGAGAAGGTATAATTGACACAGGAGTTGGAAGAAACTCTGGAAATCATCTCATCTAATCTTATTTTCAATAGGGAATAGCAAAGCCTATGGTAGTTGATAACTTACGCAACCCAAATTCCTTAGTGGTGGAATAAAAAGAGAGAAAGCAAGTCTCTAATTCCTAATCCAGAGTGTTTTTCCTTACACTTGGGTAAATAAGATACAAAGATCATCAACCAGATAATCCCAAAGCCAAAGAGAAATAATTGAGGGATATGATAGAATTGCTTCTTTCCATAACCGATTATAATCAAAGAGCAGGTAGGCTCCTGTTTAAATAAATACTGTTAGAACATCTGGTCCTATAAAGCGAGGTTATTTACACATGCTGACAGATGGTCCACAGTGAAAATGCTTTGGTAGTCTGATTACAACAAATTCTAATAACCCAAATCCCCTCTGTCGGCCCTAGTCTTCTGAGAGGCAAGCTCTATTATGGAGACATTGGTATTTAGACATTTGTCAATAATTTGCCATACAATTTTATTTGAAAACAATTTAATGTATCTGATTTTAAAGAATAGCACATTTTATGCAAAACTGTCTTTTCCTTTGGCTTTTTTTTTTTTCATGGGGGAAGGAGGAGCCCTGAAGGAGGAGAAGTTAATAGCTGCTCTGGGAGAGAAGTGGAAAAAAATGGGAAGTTCCAAAGGCCCCGATAGGGGAACAGGCAGGGTGAGTGGAAGGCTGGATTGCTGGGCGATTGGTGATAAATGGTAGCTCAAAACTTCAATCGCCACACTTCTCTGGACTGTCCTGAAGGAGCTTCTGAAAGAGCTCTATTTTAAAATAAAATACACTGATGCCTCTTTGGAATTTCTTCAAATTTGTGAGGAAGGAGAAACCTCTAGGTGTGAGCCTGTGCATGCACACAAAGGGCTAAATGTGAGCATGGACGCCTTCTCATCCTCTGATGACTCTCAAGGCCTTCATCATTGGAGCCTGGCTCCTCCCACTACCTCCCAGTGGTCCTCCTCATCTCATAGTTTCCTCTGGAATATGGTTTCCATCGGACTAGTTCTTCCCAGGCTCTCTGGGAAGGGTGCTGTGTTAGGGTTGCAGAGCACAGAGTCTGGTGGGGAGAAAGACATGAAAAGGGCTGCAAAGAGATGGACACGTGCTCTCCTGAGGGCTAGCCTCTTGGGGCACCCGATGTAACTCATCCACGTGGATACAGCTGTCTTAGTTTGCCAGGGCTGCTATAACAAAACCACACACTGGTCGGTTTATACAACAGGAATACACTGTCTCATGGTTTCAGAGGTTAGAAGCCCAAATCAAGGTCTCCACAGGCCATGCTTTCTCCCGGAGTCTGTAGTGTTCCGGTGCTGACTTGCCACCATCTGTGGAGGTTCTCTGGCTTGCACCTCTGTCTCCATCACATGCAATCTGCTTCTTCTGACTTCTCCTAAATGACAGACTGCTTCTACATCTGCTTGCAAGGACTCCAGAAATATGGACTCAGGTTTTCCCTGTTTCAATTTGGCCTCATCTAAATAGGATATTTGATGATTCTTTTCAGAAATGAGTCCACATCTTAACTAATAGCATCCTTACCAGTACTATTTACAAATGGGTTCACATCTGCTGAGCCAAGGGTTAGGATTGCACATGTCTTCTCTAGGGAACCTGACTCCATCCCCAATGGCTGAGGGGACCTCCCCTTTGACCACAATCTAACAATGGGCTTCTGTGGATGATGCGTACCTGTGCCATGAGCCCTAATTCATAGGCCAGGACGCTGAGGAGAAGGGGCCAGCAGAAGTGGGTGGGAGGGCTTGGGGAAGGCACGATTATTCTGCTTTCTCTCATGAGCTATCTGTCCATTTGGGTGACATATCGGGCCAGAACTCTTTGAATATAATATCCTTGTCCTTAAACATGCTACCAGTGGTGGTGGTGAATATCATTTCTGTGGGACCCTGTGATTGAAAAGAATGGTGTTCGTTCCTCTGTGGATACAGAGAAATATCCTTGAGACACAATGCCCCCCACCCTCCCCCCCAAATTAAATATCCACAATGGAAAAGCCACTCATCCCTCACATGGAATGCCCGTGTGAATCATGACACCACCGGGATCATTGAAGGGCAAAAGTGCAAAGTCAAGACTTAAGAAAGTTCTTTAGAAGCACAGGTATAAAAGCCCTAAATTCATTTGGGGAGTTTTAAAAGCTCCCATTCAACATATGGAAGGGAAAGAAAGAGTGATGACAGGAGCAAGTGTCAAGAACAGTAAAGGCATTTGAGATGAACTGCCTGAGTGTTTGTGTTTGTTCACGTTAATTTTAGATGAAGTGTTGCAGGAGAAGAATGCCTGTTTCCAAAAGGGCCATGCTGTCACATAAAATGCCTCATCAGAATGTATCAGCCACTGCACAGCATAAAGCGTCTCTGAAGGGCTGATGGAGCACGGCCCAATAAAAGGCTTGAAATGAAGCTTCAAGTAAACCTCTGGTGGTAGTAGAGGTGAGATGCTTTTATAAACTATTAAATCATACTGAAATTGGAAGTGGGTCTATGATAACTTAACAGTTCTTTAAAAGTTATTCATCATGTACAAAATGCTTCTGGGGTTTCCCTTACCTTGCAGATACCGTTTTTCAGTATCACCACTTAAATGTACTAGATGTGACGTGGAGAGCACATTAACACTGAGAGATGCAGGAGGTTATCTAATCAGAATCGATTTCGTTATCATAAATAAATGTCAAATGGTGACAATACATTTTCTCTGATTAAACCGTCAAGGACAAAATCACCTAAGAAAAATGATTTTTTTTTTTAATTCTTAAGGCAAAAAAGGGAGAAAATAAAGAGTAGTGAAAATACCTGCATATTGTATCTGTAGGTACTCATCTTCTAACCCAGAAAAAAATAAAATAAAAAATACAGTAACATATGAGCAAATGCCTCATCCTGAGCTACATTACAAATTGCCTTTCATATGTTTCTAGAGGACAATATTGCTTCCCCCACTTCCCCTCTCCATTCCCAGCCCTGTCATCAACTCTAAAGAACTGCCTAAAAGTACTGCAGAAAAAAGTACCAGAGCTTATCCAGGGATGGAAACTAAAAATAGGCTGTGTTCCTCCTTTGCCCTGTGAAAACAAAAGCCAGACTGAAGGTTCTGTGAAAAGGCAGGTCCTGAGAACTAGCCCCAACTCTGTTGAGCATGCTGTTCCTAATTCCCCTTGTCTGAGAGGGAGTCAAATGTGAGCACGGCTCCAGACAAGAGCGTGGCGTGATCCAAGTTGGCTCTGACCCAAGGGTGGCTGGAGGTGGGTTCCTAACCCAAAGTGTCCAGAAAAAAACAGCAAGAGTTCTTGGTTTACCTGCACTTTAAACCTTTTTCTTCCATGTCTTGCTTTTATTTCCTATCTCCATACTAAGCCAAAGTCATTTCTGTCAGGCCAGGGGTAGACACTGCCCGCTGCAGAGCAGGTGATAACCACCAGGCTTCCCCAGGGGCACAGCCTTGCCAGCTACATGCACATCTACCTCAGTGCTTTAATAACATCCATCTCATCAGGTCCTGTTATCCCCATTTTACAACTGAGTGAAGGGCCCCGAGGGACGGGGACTTATCAAAAGTCACTGCCAAGATGTCTTAGAGTTGGGCCTTGAAATCAATAGTCACTGAGGTTTGAGCTCCTTCTAGTCTATGTCACTGTCAAGTGAGCATAAAAGAAGGACAATTCAGGGCTGTTTACATGTTGAGAAATAATTTTGAGATGGAACAATTTTCTACTTTGGGCATGATAGTGACAACTGGTGTGTGTGTGTGTGTGTGTGTGTGTGTGTGTGTGTGTGTGTGTGTGTCAGGGCAGGGGGCTTCCTCTTTCCTGGCTTCACAGTCTCCCTCTGGAGGGTCCCCAGGTGGTAGAAACAACCCTGTCTCTCATCCTCCTCACTCTTCCCCAGGAGAAGGGAAGGGCTTTCCATTTGCAGTTGATACATATGGGAGCAGGGACTGGCTTGTAAACGCAGCCCCATCTCTTCTTGGATATGTTTGTCTCTAGTGTGTGCTCCCTGGGCTTCATGGGCATGAAATATATGCAGAAGGCACAGGCCCCACATGGAGAGGGAGGCCTGTGTCCAGCCCGGCCTGAGACACAGAAGGGGTCAGTATCCACCAGCTCCTCATTGTGGTACATCAGAGACACAGCCTCCTTTATCAGTTTTGTTTTGTTTTTTTCCAGTCACAATCAACTCTGTCTTCCCTGGTTCAGAACTCAGGCAGAGGGGTGCTGTTTGTTGGGTTTCCTCATACTCTGATACAAAGCACTTGATATATATATATATAATTTATTTTTTTTTTTTATTTTTTGCAAAGGCAGAATGCCTACCACCCCTTGAAATCGTACTCTGCAGGTGAATGCAGGCTGTGGTACTCCACAAACTTACAAGTCTGATTCTGGTCATGTCTTTTCCCACATGGAAAGGAGCTACAGTGCTATTTCATCTCTAAGTATGGGACTCTAGGGGTCTTTATTCCTTAGAGACCCCGAGCTCTTTTGAATGTCTGCTGGGGACTGCAGTTCACTTCAGTTTAAGTTAAGGACTTCTGCTACATATTTTATTCTCCTTTGTGCTTTGCATTTATTTCCTACCACTTAATACTTTACCCGTTAAAATTATGCAAAAGCCTCACTCTTCTCATTCATATGAAAATACATCTCATTCTCTTCAGCCACCATTTTGCTGATGGTAGTTTTATTCCTAAAATTAGGCAGACTTGTTTCACATAATGAAAGAAGCCATTATACACTTCAAAAACTTGCTTTGCATGAGCTTCTAAAACATACTTCGATAAAGCAAAAATCCCAAAACTTTATGAAGCATTGTAATTGTACACAGTCTTGAAGGCATGCACTGCAATCGTCATGGAAGCACATAACAGGCATGCGAGCAGCCAGTTTATGCTCAGCACAGATGTGAATATTAGTGCCAATTACTTGAAACTGGTATGAAATGAGAGACAAAGAGATATGCAATATAAAAATGTGGGCCCACAGAACAAGTTACCTCTTCAGCTTGAGAAGACTCAGGGAATATAACTCCAGTTTCTGCCTGAACACGTGGGACCATGGGAGCAGGGGACATATTTTTGGATGAGCCTTGAGCTGACAGAATCAGCCACTGCCTTGACCATCAGAGTTTCTTCCCAAGACATAAGACACCCAGAGGAAGGAAATCATAGATGTCGGTGCACAGAGGGCAACAACCAAGCCTTCCCCCAAGCTATCCTTCTCAGAAATAGCTTACAGCACTGCCTGGGCACAGTAAATCTTTTCTTATGTACTTATTTTATTTAGTTTTCTCAGATAAGTATGGTTGACTGGGAAAGATAAAAGCAGTTTTCTGTTTGAAGGATGAAAATAAAGTTTCAAAGATGCCACAAAGACCAGGTGGTCCTTTAAAACTCCTGTAGTGTATGTGGCCCTAAAAGGCCTCTGTGCTAGTTTGTGTATATTATGTCCCCCAAAATGCCATGTTCTTTAATGCAATCTTGTGGGTGCAGACATATTCATGTTGATTAGTTTGGAATCTTTGGACTGGGTTGCAGCTTAGAGAGACATTTTGAAGACGGCTGTTGAAAGCTGATGCTGACACTTTGGAGAAAGCCATTTTGAAACACAACCTGGGAGCACAGGAAGAAGACTCCAGCCATGTGCCTTCCCAGACAACAGAGGTGTTCCAGACGTCATTGGCCATTCTTCTGTGAAGGTGCCCTATTGTTGATGCCTTAGCTTGGACACTTTATGGCCTTAAGACTCTAACTTTGTAACCAAATAAACCCTCTTTATAAAAGCCAATACATTTCTGTTATTTTACATAACTGCAGCATTAGCAAACCAGAACAGCCGCTGTACTTCATTTCCTTCTCAGCTCCCATCACAGCCAATTTTGTGATGCAGGCATCTGTACCTACCAGTGGACCACACTCATTTCCAAACATTTCCCCAAAATGTTTATGTTTCTGGTGGTATAAAGACTTGACATAATTATCTTTTCTTGAGTGTTTGGGACCAATCATAGATACAAAGGTTTCATTTATAAAACTTCTAGCTTGTATATGATAAGGAGGAATTTTCCCACCAACCTGTCTTAGATAACATCATGCCCTGTAGTAGAAAGTGAAGGGAAGGTCTCAGTAAAAGCAAAAAAGTCTTTTGCAAGTTGATTTGAAAATCTATCTGGAGTTCAATTAGCTGTCTGTTCCTCTTGTTTTTGTATTTCCATCAATAAAGGAATTAGTTTGTCCATAAGTGTAATCAGAATGGAATATAAAGTCATCAAATTAAAAAACAGATTTACAGTTCTCATGACAAAGTGTACCTTAAACTTGAAGTAATACAGATGTAAATTAGATTATAGACATTTGGATGTCTTGCTTATTGCATTTCTTTGGTAAGTGACAGAAAAATGATTGCATTGCTGGTTTATTTCAATGAAAAAAAATTGATCTTTTTCTAGAATCATTGTGATGTTTATGGAATATAATAGAGGATTTTTGATGTTGAAGAGATTGTGATTTCATCTTTCATTCAGAAAATAAAAAAGAAAATCAAAGGAGTCTTGGGTAAGTTTCTGATCACCTCACTTTTTAGCAACAGACAAAATCTAAGGAGTCAGGTGAGAAAAGTAGAACTATAATAAGGCAGTGGAGGGAATGGAAGCAACTAGGAGAGGACTTTGGGGAAAAACTCAAATAAGGGGTTCTGGTGAAAAAAGAGGCAGAAACTATGATAGGAGAAATTCCCTAATAAGATGTAACTTTGGTAAGGTTAATCAGAAAAGTTGGTTATCAATGGTAACTGAGTATACATTTAGATAGCAAATGTATGGAGGATCAAAGTCTTTTTTTAAAAAAGTATAGTTGTCTTCTTCCTGAAGTGTTGAGCTATCACTCCTTTACAATCAGGCTGTCTACAATTTCCAGATTCCATTTCTTTCAAGTAAAACAAGGACATAAAGACAGTAGCAAGGCAATCTGAAGGAAGATTTTTAGTTTTTTTTTTAGATTTTCAGGTTTTTTCCCTTCAATTTTTGTATTTGTTTCACCTACTACAAATAATTCAGTAATACTTTTCTAACAAACTGGCTTTATTAAATCTATCAAAATCACTCAATTTATTTCTTTTTGTAGAAACTGCTCTTTTTTTGCATTACTGTTTCATTGCTTTATTTGAGGTTTTATTAAATTAAGAAATTCAATCATAAGTACAATGAGCAAAAACAAGTTTGCAACAAACACAACTGACTGCGTTGAAGTGTTCAGTTACACTGGTGAGAGCAGAAGTGTACAAGATTATTATTTCAGTGTGTTGTGGGCATCAACTGGAATGCATGTCAAAGAATTGAAGGATGTTGGTTAACTCTGTGAGCCTCTTCTGTATCCACTGCTAGATCATTCTTTATGATCTTAAACTTAGATAATCCAATTCAATTGTGTTTACTTTGGGGTAAATTAAATATTCTAGGTGGAAAGAATATTTACCTATTCTTTACCTGAAAATTTAAGTTCATGTTATATAAAGGGCAATGAATAGCCATTAAAAAGGTATACCTTGTAACCTACTTTAGTTGGGTGCACTAAAGATGTCATATAAGTATTTCTTGGTAGCTATGATGATTCAGTTCTCAAATCCAGATAATGAATTCAGATAGAGAGGGATACCATTCTCCTCGCAAAAATGTATCTGAATCTTGAGTTTATTTACTTTTAATTTAACTAAATTAAATTCGGCTACAAGTAAAAAGCAAAAAAAAGCAGAAATAAATGTCAATCTTTGGCATTAATAACAATGAAAATAATAATATCTATATAGCTATTTGTAATGCATGGTATAATTTCTCAAATATCATGTATTTAATTAACAGTAATTGAAAGTCTACTATATGCCAGTTTGGTAGACATGTGATTTTTCTGGCCTGCCCAGCATCTCTCAGGGGACCACTTTTCATCAACGTTTAGTTATGTGTCACTTGAATTTTAGAGGAATTAGTAGAAAAAAATTAACATCTTGGCTATTTCTTGTGACAATTGGTAAGGTCCTGCAGGCTCATCTAAAAGCACAAAGGGAAAAATATGTAGCATTTCTTAAACGGATGCTAACTCACAGTTGTAAGCAGTGAGAGATGTTTGGAGTCAGCTAGAAGGAGCCTTAGGGGTTTGGAAAAGCCAAACTCTCTGACTCAATCTTGGGCTGTTGTATGCAAGGCTGGGGGAGCAATATCTTGAACATGGGGTGAGAGTAGGTCTACATCTAGATCAGATTAAGAAATGTATATCATTTTTTAATGGTCATCTTTTTTTGGGGTGGGGCGTTGGTATGTGAGATAGCTGCATATTAGATGGGGTACTTTTTGAAAGTTTAAAAATGAGAAGAAAGTGTATGTGGTTCTGGCTAGCCTATCTGTAGAAGGGTTGTGCCTCTAGGCCTCTCTTTGGGCAGCCACATCTTTCCCTGTCCTTAGATCAATTGATTCAGGTGGGGTTGCCCCATCAGCTAGGTCCCAGTGTAGGCAGTAAATGTAGCCAAACAGATCTCTATATCCCTGTGTGGTTGCTTTTAGTCTGGACATGTGACCTTGTTGAAGCCAGTGGCATGTAAGGTGAGTGCTGCCTGCGTTATCTTCACCACCACTGAGAGAGTTTATGTGATGAATTCAAGACTATTATCTTCACCACCACCAAGAGAGAGTTTATATGACAGTGGGAGGGAGAACTGAATGGTGGAAAGATACAGCTTCGAGAGGCCAGCATTTAAGCACCTGGACCCAGTCAGGCCAGCAGCCTGGGCTGCCCCTAAACTTCTCAGTTAGGTGCAGAAATAATTCTCTTCTTTTTTAAAGCTATCTGTAAGTTGGATTCTCTGAGAGGTGAAATAAATGGCCCAATATTGGATGCTTAATACTTGGGAGAGTAGTAACTAATAACCCAGGCATTCTGATTCCATATTTAACTTACTTTTCTATTATTACTGCACAGATCACATATTTTGGTGTGGTGGAAACTGGGGTAATAGGGCAGAGACCCACCTCCTAGACCTGCCACCACCTACCTGTGTAACCCAGGGCGAATCGATCAACCACCCCGGGTCTTGTGTCCTTATCTGTAAATGTGATGATTTCCATTCAGAGCCTTTTGAATATTCTTTCCAATTGTGTATCTCTAAACAATAGGTAGAACATGCAGAAGAAAGAGAAGTGCATCCTAGGCCATGACTACCAAAGCCAAGCGGAAGTCAGTTAATTACACCTCATTAGCAGGGTGGTTTCCACTCCCCCAGTCAGGGCTGAGGTCTCTGGTCAGTCCTTTGTTGCAGAGTGTGTGTGAAATCAGTTAATATTTAAAAACAGAGGAAGATGAACAGAGATGACAGTGAGAACCAGCATGACATTTCAGGCAATTAAATCCTTATGCCAGCAAAAACTGCCTGTATTTAAAAGTACAACAGAGGATGGGCTGAGATTTGGAGAATACATTTAGAGTCATCATTTTTTCAGTCCGTATAAATAGTAAGAGTTTTCTGACTTGGGGTGTGCTGATACAAGCATTCTCAAAGTATCACTCAGAAGGACATATTAGCCACCTAAATGAGGAAGTTTGCTAATGTTCTAAATCTCTCTATCCCGGAAAATAATTCTGTTTTATTTATTTTCATCAGCATTAAGCACTTCGTGTCACAGAAATGCTTTTAGCATTAGGAGAGAAATTATGTTTTAATTTTAATCCTTTCACATCATTTCTTCTTTTTTTTTTTTTTTTAAGAAGTAAGAGTTAGCATGCAAAGAACATAATTAAATTGAGCAATAAAGTCTCTGATATTTTCATGCTTGTAAGAAATTTAATATGTTATGTGATTTGCCAGAATAAAAATCAATTCAATAGGCTTTAATTGTTTTCTCTTTTTGTTTACTCAGGTTCTTATTGCTCAAATGATGCTCAGGACAGTAGCCAACCTGAACTGTGCAGTCTTCTGATCCTCTGCCAGTTGAGGGTTATTCAGGTGGAGACAGGGCAGGCTTGCTCCTCCAGCACAAGATCTGTTACCCTTGAGACACACACATGGTCTTGTTTCAAGGACAGTGGTCACAGGTAATTGTAATTTTGCCTTTTTTTTTTTAAGCTCACACAGATCAACAGTGTTACCAAAATGGATTTTCATATTGTGAACATATAGCAGAGGCCTCTAAATCAAGCATCTCAGCAGTATGTGGACAAAGCCTTTGATCCTTCAGGGAGGATTTGCTGAATATACATCACTTCTGCCTATTATCTCAGTATATAAAGATCAGTAGTTATGGGGCAAGGGTCTGTGTCCATCAGAGTTTAATGAGGTGCTGGGGGAGAGAACAAACATTTACTTAAGCTCACATATATACAGGTGGCAAGAAATAGCCTGTAGACATTCCTGAAATTATCCACAGGGTTAGCACTGTGTATCTTAATTGTCAATATGGATTATCATACACTTAAATAGCTATTCTCCACTATCTATTAAGAACAGCCATAGTAAATCATACCCCCACATTTTTTCCGTTTTCACTGTCCATTCTCTGGATAGACACGGACTGTGTTTTCCTTTTTAATTCACTGCATGAAGCCCATTATTTGCACTTCAAGCTTAGATTCAGGTGTCTATAGTAGATTAAAGGCACAATTCTTTGTACTAAACTTAAGCATTCAAGTGCAGTCTAGAACACATTTCATGCTATGTTAGAATATCCTGGAATGACAAACACAGCTATAGAACCAGCTAACAACTTCTTGAAAAATCATCCAGAGTATGCAAAGCTGTCAAGCCTTCCAGGAATAAAGCTGTCAATTCAGAAATTAGATTTTCTACTTTACTCTTTCTGCAAGAACTTAGCTGCATATATGATTTTCTTTAGGGGTGCTTAGAAATAAAGTAACTGTAGGTGAGTTTGCAAGTAGCTAAATATACTACTTACAATTTTTAGTTATTATAAAACCAATATCATCATACAGCATTACTGGATTTGCTGGATTGCTGAAATCATTTCTAACCTGAGAAAATGACGAAAGTATGCTTAGATAATTCTCAAAATTGGGGGAAAATAAAAGAGAGTGGTTGATTCACATCAGTGAATTTGCACAGACTGACCACCACTCTCTTACGTGGTCTCCTTATGGTGAGCAACAATTGTCCCCCGAGCCCTCTTGCTTGGCTGGGTACTGGGGGCACTGTAGAAACCATCCTGGACTGCCAGAATCAGGGGCACTCAACCCATTACTGTGATGCAACAGTGCAACAGTCAAACAGCACTTGAAAAAGTAAGGATGTTTCTTTGGGCTAAAGCTGATGCTGAGTGATTTTTTGGTGTTCACAGCTTCCCTAATTGCAACACTGAATGTACATAAAATAAAATAAGTATTCAGCAGCTGAGAAGCACTTAGGATACATTTATATAAGCTGCATGTGTAAACAGGGCTCAGACTGGTTTACAGAGTCCATAGAGCTATATCATACTAGAAGAGGAAATGAGAGACTTCCGTGTTTTCACTGCAGTTAGAGGATTAAGACCCACCTGGGGCACACCTCACCTGAAATATCCTAATCAAAAGGTCCCACCAACAGTAGGTCTACACCCACAGAAATGGATTAACTTTAAGAACATGATCTTTTCCGGGGCACACAGCTTCAAACCATCACACCCCCACTGACAGCTAGCATCCACTGTGAAGATGCCTGCAGATCATGTCAGCTCCCAGAAGTCAAATTACCCCAATATCCAAGTCTTTCCAGGTAAAGGCCTGGATATTGTAGAGCAGAGAGAAAGCCTTCCCCCTGAGCCCTATGAGGATTCCTGACTCAGAGAGTCTGTGAACATAATATATTGTTTTTTCCATGCATTATTTATTTTTTTTAACTAACCAGTCTTTAGGATTTTTTGTACAGAGAGAAATAAATGGCTCATATGCCCAACCCTAGAGTGGACTTATCTTTCAGGCATTTATAGTTTCACTTACTTAGTACTTTGATGGCCCAGGGCTGTATTTCTGTGTGCTTTATACATAGCTCATCTCACTCCCACTCCCCAGCAATATATTTACAAACTCCTGTCACCAGAATTTGGAAATGACATCTGTAAGGAGAAAGGGGTGGGGATGGGGGCTCATTCTGTGAATATCTACATCACGTTATTCAGCCCCTTTTGGCACTTCCCCTTTCAATTTTGTAATATGGCCAATAGGGCACTGAGGTCCATCTCTTACAGCTAGTGGTCCCAGCAGCTCGTTGTGAAGACCTTGAGAACAGGGGCCTTTACCCACTGGTGGTTGTGTCTGCATCAGCTCCCAGTGGGATGCCTGCCACGAGTGCAGACGGAGGACAGTCAGGAATGTGCACTGAATGAATAAATGAACCAAACGTTTAAGTCCCATCTTCATGGACACCTTAGTTCTCATGACAGCCTCAGACAAGCTCTTTCCAGTAACTACTATTTGCCATTCCCAAGGGTGTGCTACCTTTTTTGTTTCTGTTCAACACCCTGAACTTATTACACTGATATCTTCATTATATTAAAATATTTTTCATGTCTCCTGTAATTTGCACTTTTGTTACATTTTCATATGTATCAGTGCTTTATCTGATAGGCTACACATAAGACAAGTAATGAATTAAGGCCATTTTATCACAAGGAAATGTAATGTTTCTCTTTAAGAAGAGAGGTTTAGGTTTGATTAAGACATATACAACTAAGATTTATCACTGCTAGTAGATCCTTAAGACCCATGTTTGGAATGTACTAATTAGCAAGATCAAAACAAGTAAATCAAAGGTACTTCCTCCTCTTTGATGTCTCCCTCTGTCTCTTTGTCTCTCTCTTTCTTCTCCTTGCCTCACAGCTCATTACCTGACCTCTTTCTAGTTCCAGCAAATTCCAACATTTCTTTGATTCTCCAATTGTTTCTTCAAGTGTGGCGACTGCTGCAAGCATCAGAGCTACCTGGTGCTGCTAACTTCTGTGTTCTCACTGAATTAGTCACTGAGGATGGGGCCAGGAGATCTGTATTTTACTAAAACTGCCAAGTAATTCTTATCAAAATTTAGTTTGAGAAATACTGTTCTTCAGCCACTTAAGCATTTCCAGTTTGAAACCTGTAGGGTTCATCTAATATGCATTTACTGAGAAGGTCCACTTTTCTGTGCAGTGGCTGTGAGGAATGTTAGAATGCCTAACCTACAACTCAGTTTCCTTCAAAGAACTGACAATCGGACATTGTCTCATACAATGGACAGCCACAATATAAGGTAGCTTTTCCATGACTAATGGAATACTTTAAGTGCTTCCTAAGTCTTTATGCCTTTTAAAGTTAATTTCTAAATTGAGCATTGCAAAAGAGATTTCAGGTGTTTCCATATATTGTTTCTTATATAAATCACATACATTTACTGAGAGCCCTGAGCTGTGTGACCCACAAGTGGAAACAAAAGGTAATGAGTACCTCCATTACTTAATATGAATTTAATAAAACCCATGCAAGAGTCATCTGAGTTATACATAATAAACATACTCATCACTATGCATTTGCACATTTTGATCTTTCCTAAGTGCAAAATTGGTGATGCCTTGCAACTTTTTCCAACCAATTTACAAGTCTGTTTCATCCCTCATTTTATAATCCGATCAAGAGTCAACTTGTGCTTTTGACACAATCAATCTGTCTGACTGGTAAGGTTTTGTAGTGTAGCATTTTAATTTATGCAGACATCTATCCAAAAGCTTCCCAATCACTCATCGCATGAAACCAGGGCAGTGATAGATTCATCAGGAAATGTTTTTGTTATATGTATGTATCTAAGGACAGGGTTATTAATATCAAAGAGAGCCAGGAAAGTGACAGTCGGGACTAATGTATCAATGTCAGGAGCCTGTGCAAGTCAAGGTAGGCATCAAACCAGCCCTAAAAGGTACCCGGAATGTTATAATGCAATGCCCTTGTGGGTAAAAGGCACACGATATGATCACTGAATTATCAATCATCGATGAAGGTCTATCAGGTAGAATATATGATGATATTTATAAAAGAAAATACTTTCACTTTGGGATCAGATATAAGGGTTTATGTTGCTTTAAGGATTTTTCTAGTTTTATCATCAAAATTTGAAACTATAGTCCAGGTTCTTGAGATAAAATAGTGACAAGCGATTACTGGTATTTATACTAAATGACATTCTAAAGACATTTGTTATATTTAAAATAAATAATATCAATATAGGAAGTAAGAAATATATTATTAATGTAAATAAAAAGAGTTAAAATATTATATGTGGTTTTAATAGAGAAAATGATGTGATATTGCATTTAACTAGTTACATGACTTTATAAATTACTTACTGTAGACTTGAAAATAACCAAAACAGCTATTAAAAGCTAAGAGGAATTGAAAAACTAGAAATCACTTGAAAGGAAATTTCTAGAGTCCCAGGTGATCTAGAGTTATAAAAAATAAGTCTGCTATTAATAGTATTTACAAACCACCTGAAAATGCCTAATGACATTTAACTCAAGCATGACATATGCCCACAATTAATTGTAAATCCTGTACTATAACTACAAAGATATTGTTGCATCAGAAATCAATGTTGGCTTGTTATGATGAGGGATAACTCTGTTGTTTCAGAAGTGTTTGCCATATAAGATGTCGATCAATCATATCCCACTAGGTAATGTACACCAAGCACTGTGCTGGGCACTTCTGGATGCTCCATGAATGAAAGCTGCCCCATCAGTGTCATCCCACTGCCAACACCCCCACACTCACCAAATATTGCCTGTAAATGTCGTTCTGGTTCATGCCATGTTTTTCCTCTAAGAGCTTGTGCCGGTTTGAATGTATTATGTCCCCCAGAAAAAGCCATATTCTTTGATGAAATCTTGTGGGGCAAGCATAATAGTGGGGATTAAGTTGGACCGTTTGGATTAGGTTGTTTGCATGGAGATGTGCCCCACCCAGCTGTGGGTGGTGACTCTGGTGGGATACTCCCATGGAGGTGTGGCCCCACCCATTCAGGGTGGGCCTTGATCAGTGGAGCCATATAAATGAGCTGGCTCAAGGAGAGGGAACGGAGTGCAGCTGTGAGTGACGTTTTTAAGAGGAGCAAGCTTGCTAGAGAGGAACGTCGTGGGAGAAAGCCATTTTGAAACCAGAACTCAGGAGCAGACACCAGCCACGTGCCTTCCCAGCTAACAGAGGTTTTCCAGACACCATTGGCCATCCTCCAGTGAAGGTACCCGATTACTTATGTGTTAGCTTGGACACTTTATGGTCTTATGACTGTAACTGTGTAGCCAAATAAACCCCCTTTTTATAAAAGCCAATCCATCTCTGGTGTTTTGCATTCTGCAGCATTAGCAAACTAGAACAGAGATTTTCTACTAACCACAATATTCTTTCCAGCCATACAAGAACAATTAGTTCACACTTCCCACTTTCACCTTCCACCACAGAAACAGAAGCACATTGTTACCAACAATGTATATACTTTATTCACTGCTTTCAGTTTGATGTCTCTATTGTTCACTGTGTGTCTTTAAAGATTTTCTTTTGTTTACTGTGAGTACACTTTTAAGTATAAGCCTCAGTGTAAATGGAAAGTTCCATTTGTAAACTGGTCAGTCAACCTGTAACCTTGAGAGAAAAAAATCTCATAGGGAAATTCCAGGACCATACTGCCATGCACATAGCAGATTCCAAAAAATGTTTGCTATCAGTTTTTCTCAGGAGTTATTTAGATAAGCGAAAAGGTTGAACTAAAAACAACAATGAGGAATTTGATAGGTTCTGGTCAACCAAGATTGTGGCATAAGATACTCTAAGGTGTCATTCACTCACAGAGTCATTGAACAGCTAGCAAAAATAGGCAGCATCATCTTCCTCAAAACTCTGGAAAATAGTTAAAAGGTTGTAGCAACTGAGTGAATGCTGATTCAAGGAAATGCGGCTTTAAAAACGGTAGGAGAGGCTCTTAGCACCCTTGCTGGTGCCTTCCCTCCCCCTCCCCACATGACATGGAGACAGCCTGTGCTCCCTTTGTTCCCTGGCTCAGTTCTGGTAGGAGCAGAGTAACTCCTATGGGGATACTGGGTGCCTTTATATCAGTGCCAACTATTGGGTGGCAAGTTGAAAGACTCAACCAGGTACCTTGTCCCTGGTTTACCCTTCCAGAACTTTCCCTCAGGAAGAAGCAGCTTACAGGCAGCCAAATCAGTGTAAGAAACAATAAAGTCAAAGTGGACTGGGGCAAAAGATTACCTGAATTAAATTACACAATAGAGAACCCAGGATGGAGAGAAAGTCTATTTCATAGGAAGTAGAGGGAGCATTTGAATTCCTATAAAAGGGGGAATTCCCAAGGCCATGAACAAGCACAAGGTCAAAAGCAAGCACAAGCCCAAGACAAGATACAGGTTCAGAAAGATGGAGAGGACCCTGCACTTCACACTCATCTCAGGCTGATCTTATTGGTAGGAGGGCTGATCTCCGACAGAGAGTACCAGCCAATTCAAAGCCAGTTTCCAAAGAATACAAGATGCATGTGTTGGTTGGGTGATTAGTTTTTGTTAGTGCCTGACACTCAAGGAAATCTTTGTCATTTCATTAGCTGGATACAAACTTAAGGAACAGATAGCTCAGAGACTAAATCCCATATTTATTTATTGACATTTATGTAATATTACAAAATATGAAAATGTATAGTGGGCAACAAAATATTACAAGACAAATAAAGAAAGAGGAAACTATGGCCCATTCAGAGGAACAAGATAAAAACCCAGAACCATCAACAAATAAGACAAGATTTTGGACATCCTGGACAAAGTCTTTAAAATAGTGATCCTCAAAATTCTCAAAGAAACAAAATAAAACACAGAGAAAGATCTCTAAAGGATATCAGGGAAACAATGAATAAGCAATATGAGACTCTTAATAAAGACTTAGAAATTTTACAAAGGAACCAAACAGAAATACTGGAGTTGAAGACTAAAATAACTGATTGGAGTTGACAGAAGAATCAGTAAACATGAGGATAAGAAAATTGAAATGATTCAGGTTGAGAATCAGAAAGTAAAAAAAGTAATAAAAAAGAGTGAACAGAACCTAAAAGAACTGTAGGACACCATTGGAGTAACAATGTATACATTAAAGGAATCCCAGCAGGAGAAAAAAGAAAGGGGCAGAAGGAAAATTCAAAGATATGATGGCAGAAAACTTTGCAAATTTAATGAAAGATTTGTATATGATATTCAAAAGCCCAAGAACACCAAACAGGATAAACTCAGAGAGAACCACACCCCGATAACTCAATTCCTTGGTTGAATGCCAAGGACAAGGAGAGAACTCTAGAAGCTGAAAGATAAAAGCAACATGTTATGTGCCAGGAATTCCAATAAGATTAAGTACTGATTTCTCATAAAAAAAACATGGAAGCAAGAAGGCAGAAGGACAAGATATTTAAAGAATTGAAAGGAAACATTTGCCAACCAAGGATTTTACATGCCATGAGACTCTCTTTCAAAAATAAGGAAGAAATTAAGACATCCCCAGATAAACTAAAGTGGAGGGAGTTTGTCACCATTACACCTGCCTTAAAAGCAATGCTAAAGGGAGTTCTTCAGATTGAAAGGAAAGGACAATAGACAATGGATAAAAGCAGCATAAAGATCTCCAGTGAAGGTGACCAAATGTGTAATTATAAATGCCAGAAATATTGTATTGTATCTTTTAGAATATAACTCAACTTTTAAATTCTTACATAAGAAAATCCTGTATTATCAGTACTTACTTTAAATGTAAATGGATTAGGGGTGACATTATCAACATGGCAACATAAACAGCTGCCAAAAACCTCTCCCTAGATATTCAGCAAAAAGGGGGATAACCCTAACTTGTTTGGGACTCCAGAGGAGGGTATGGACAGGAGAAGGATGCTGAATTGAAGAAGAGAGATATCAGGTAGGAGAACTTCATTCCAGGCTGGTGGGTCCTCTCCCCTCCTCTTCACTTGCTCTCACATAGCACAGAAAGAACACAGAACCAGGAGTTAGGATTCCTGTCACCTCCTACCAGGGACACAGACTAAAAAATCACTCACAGCAGTGAGACAGATCCCTACTGTTTGGAGATCAGAGGTATAAGGGAGGACATGTAAAGGCCCAGATCAGTGAAGGATGAAGAATCTGAGAAAATGTGGGCAGAGGCCATTTCCAGCCCTGAGTCTGAAAGCCCTTCTCCCATCCTTGAGAAACATAGTAGCTGGTGGCCTGATGCTTCCCTGGGGGACAGGTGAAAACTGTGGCAGCTGGGGGAGTCCTCTGCTGATCAGTGATTGGGGGACACAGCCCCACATTGAATCAGTCTTTATCCAATAAAGTGATGGTGGTGCAGGAAACCCACAGATTCAGCCCTGCCCAGTCAGACAGGGGCATCCGGAAGCAGTTCAGCACCACCCAACCAGACTCAGCTGGGCTCCAAGAGATAACTGAGTCCCAACCAGGAAAACCCAGTTGAGCTCTAAGAAGTAATTTAGCCCCACCCAGCCAGACTCACCTGGGCTCCAAGAGGTAATTCAGCCCCACCCAGCCAGACACAGCTGAGCTCTAAGAGGTAATTCAGCCCTACCTAACCAGTCTTGGCTGCTCTCCAAGAAGTAACTACGCCTCACCTGGTCAGACAGCCTCAGACCCAGAAGGTAAACACCTTCTGAGGACAATTAAGTTACCAAAAAGTGCCATCTGCTGGGCAGGCTGGAAAGTGCAAGGGAATTTTAGGACTTCTCAGAACCTCTCTAGTCCTTATCTCAGTTCCAGTGGAGCTGGTCTACACTCCACAAAATGTAGAAGAAAGTACTGGCTTTACAGTAAAAACATTTTCAGAAGAAGACACTGAGTTTGTGAACTGCCCTTGTGTCAGATGAGAAATACAGATGACCCAACAGTTAAGGCAGTGCTCTAAAACAAACCCGGGGATTCCTGTACTGCAAAAAACAGAACACCACTGGGAGCCAGCAGATTTGTTTTACCAACACACGGAGAACTTGTTGTGGTGCCCAGTGCCTACCTTCCAGAGTGGGGGTGATGGTGGTGGTGGGCAGAACCAATCTGACAAGGGCAGGAACCAGAATAACAAAAGCTAAAAAATTCTGATCAGTTAAAAAGAAGCTATGTTAGAGGTCTAGAATAAGTTGAACTGAGGACCAAAGTAAAAATAGAGAACAAAGCCAACCAAAAAGAAAACTGAAAGTTAAACAGTGAGAACAACTTCTAGAATAAACTAATGAAACCAATACTTAGACACCAACAAAAATTTATGAGTCACACTAGTAAAAACAAAGGTATAGCCCAAAGGTAAAACCAACACTTCAAACAAGATACAGGAGTTGAAACAACTAATTAAAGATGTTATAACAAAGAAGCTAATTCAATTCAAAAATCAAATCAACAAGTTCAGGGAAGATATAGCAAAAAGAGATGAAGGATATAAAGAAGACATTGGGCAATCATAAGGAAGAACTCAAAAGTTTGAAAAAACAAATGGCAGAACTTATGGGAATGAAAGACACAAAAGAAGAGATGAAAAACACAATGGAGACTTACAACACCAGATTGGAAGAGGCAGAAGAAGGGATTAGTGGAGGGATTTATGTAGTGAAATCCTACATACAAAGGAACAGATAGAGAAATGAATGGGTCTCAGGGAATTGAAAGACAACATGAGGCACATGAATATACATGTCCTAGGTGTCCCAAAAGGAGAAGAGAAGGGAAAAGGGGCAGAAAGAACAATGGAGGAAATAATCAATGAAAATTCTCCATCTCTTATGAAAAAACATAAAATTACAGATCCAAGAAGCACAACATACCCCAAACAGAACAGACCCAAATAGATCTCCTCCCATTCACTTACTAATCAAATTCTCAAATGTCAAAGACAAAAACAGAATTCTGAAAGCAGCAAGAGCAAAGAAATCCATCAAATACAAGGGAAGCTTGATAAGACCATGTGCAGATTTCTCAGCAGAAACAATAGAGCCGAGAAGGAAATGGTATGATATATTTAAGATATTGAAAGAGAAAAACTGCTAACCAAAAATTCTATATCTGGCAAAACAATCCTTCAAAAATGAGGAAAAGTTTAAAATATTTTCAGAAGAAGACACTGAGTTTCTGAACAAGAGACTTGCTTTGCAAGAAATATTAAAGGGAGTGCTACAAGCTAATAGGAAAAGACAAGAGAGAGAGTTTTGGACAAGAGAGTAGAAAATAAGACTATCAAGTAAGGTAAAAGGAAAGAGAGAAAAATAAGATTCACATATATTATCCAAAAGACAAAATGGTAGAGGAAAGTACTGGCTTTACAGTAAAAACATTAAATGTTAATGGATTAAATTCCCCAATAAAAAGAAATAGACTGGCAGAATGGAATGAAAACTCTTCTAAGGCTGCAGCTTGTTGTGTGCACTCCTGATGCCACTAGGAAAAGTGCAATGTGTAAAGATGAGTTATTGGAAAAGTTTTGCATTTGGTTGCAAGACCCTACTATAGCAGGTCTTTGAGTCTTCTAAGTCAGAGATGACGGCTATGTAGGTGTGTGTAACTTGGAGCCCAGTAGATGAATGATTTGAGATAAAGAAAGCTCATGAGTCGCAGTTCCTGAGACTAGAGACATTTCTAGGGCCAGTGACAAAGCCTCAGAGCAGGGATCAGCAAAATCCGTTGCCTGTTTTCATATGGCCTGTGAGCTGAGAAGGGTTACCTGGTTTTTAAATAACTGGGAAAAAAAAAATCAAAGGAATAATATTTTTTAACATGTGAAAATTATATGAAATTCAAATTTCAGTGTCCATAAATAAAGTTTTAGTGGAACCTAGTTACACTCGCTCGTTTAGGTTTGATGATGGCTGCTTTGGTGCCACAACCACAGAGTTGAGTAATTCATGAAAAAGACCCTATGGCCTGCGAAGCCCAAATCTCGACTTGTCTGGCCCTTTCCAGAACAGGTGTGCTGACCCCGGCTCAGATTCGCAGGCCTCGGCAAAGGCCTGGCCCCCAGGAGGGAGGCCTGTCTGGAGGACTTAGCAGGGATTTGATTTCACTTCAGATGTTGCTGTAAGACTTTGTAACCAAACTGTGAGGGCCTCGGTGGGACACAGTGGAGAAGAACATTCCAGGGAAAAAGTTGGCTCTGTCCGATTACAGGGAGGAGGAAGGAAAGCTCTATGGTGGTGTAATTAGCCCTGAAAGTAGCTTTGTTTGAAATGATGCTAAAGTAATCTTCAGTTCTTCATCATGTTCAACCAGAGAGCACAAAAGCACTCAGGTCGCTATAACTGCAAATATCCCTTAATGAATAATATTTACTTTAGCTCCTGTGCTCCGTTTTGCATCAGTTCTTGAGTTTGCAAGTCATAAAGTGTTCCAGATTCCTTTCATTTGGGTATTTTTTCACCTGTATAAAAAGACGTGAAACAGATTGGCACATTTCCATGTGAGGTATCCAGGAAATAGAGGAGATACAACTTGTTTAGTGTCTTTTTACCTGGAAAAGTGGGATTGATACAGAAGAGATGAAAGAATTCTCTGCCATGAAATCTTAGCCTTGGAGAAGTGTTTGGTGAGGAGCATGGGGGTGGAGGGATGGTGCAGTTATTCACAAAATTGCTGGATGCTTATTCTACCCCTGCAGGTTATCAGGAAAACAGGCCTGTGGAATCTGATGGGATAGAACTGGGTCTCGGGTACTCGGAGTCACACCTGTGTCATCTAAATCACTTAAGGTCTCCAAGCTTCTGTTTCCTTACCTGTAAAGTGGGGGCATAAAGCCAACATTGCTATGAAATTCAAATGAGATAGTGAAGGCAAGAGTGATTTCCAAACTGTTTAATGGCTATTTCTACTATTACTGATACCAAAGAGTGCATTGAAAAAGTGTATTAAAATTTGAACACAGCATAAGCTATCCTTCTCTTGGGGAAAACAAAGTTGAAATTAAAGGATTTCTAAATAGAAAGCATCAGGCTCAGGATACTTGATCAAAAAAGTGAAATGTTATCACTGAATCTTGGGCACTTGACTTAAATTACATGACCTGTTTCTAAAAGAAAATGAAAACTTTTCAGCCACTGAAATGGATAAATAATTGCCAAACAAGAATAACAGTTTATAGAGGTGAAACCAGCTACTCGGGGACTCCAGATTTTCAATCCCAGTGGAGGGAATTGGACAAAATAGTCTTTTAGGAAGTGTTACTAGGGTTTTTTGCTATTTATGTATAAAAGTAAAAATTATTGGGAGTGAGACTCTCTAGACACTTTATCCTTATCATGAAGCTCAAATTATTTGCTTTAAATGGAGAAACAGCAGAAAAGCTCTGTTTTTAATGGCATTATGTTGGTTGTTAAAAATCCTTTAAGAGTCAAGAAATAAAAGACATGCCTCTTTAGGGCATAAAAACACTGTTTATCTGGAATTTCATGATGAGTAAAAATGGAAAATCATCTTTTTCTTGGTGAACTGCACTGCCCACAGGAAACACAGGAGATGCAAGTAGCAGTTTCTCAAAAGAGTGGCGAAGGCCTCAGCCTTGGAGTCGGGTCTGGGATCCAGTTCTGACTTTACTGCTGCTTGGCTATGTGAGAGTTGGCAATTACTTAGCCTGTCTGAGGCTCAGTATTTTCATCTATAAAATGGGGACAGTTAAACTATTGTTATTAACAAGGTTGTCATGAACGTGAAATGAAACAGTGAATGTAAAGTGCTCAGCACAACATAATAAGAGCTCAGTGAAGGCTATTACAAATGGGAGTGCCTCTGAGCTCTGAGCTTATAAACGTGGACCTCAGACCAATTATGGCAGTAGATAAAAAAATTTTTACATTTGACTTTTATTTTGGTGCCTTCTTTTATTTAAGTTTTCAAGCTTGGAAAGGAGTGCACAAAATGAAGAACATGTGCATTGCATGCTGCTCTTTATTGGGGTCCCCGAGTGGAATTTTTTACACTGTGAATCAGGGAGCTATTTGAGGGAAGAAAGGACACATAAACACACATACAGCAAAACACACTGTGAGCCTCTTACGTATATGGACAAAACCCCAGATGGCAGTGTCTGAGGCTACAGTGACATAGAGATGGCAGTTTCCCTTCACTCAGCTTCGAGCTTGACTAGAGACACAGAAACTATGAGAATCATTGTTTGGGGCCTGGCAGATGTGACTCTAAATAGCTATCACAGCTTCAGTGCCGCTGGGACAAATGCAGTAGAGACAAAATGTTTTATCTTTTCAAAGCAAATACATTCCAGTGAGGCTTCTCTCCTGGGGCTTTTAAGGATCCCTGCAAGACTCGCCTGGAGGAAAATCCCCTAAAGCCTCCTGGGCTGTGAATACACTAGAACATCAGTCGTCCTGACCCCTGAGAGCAACCCCCAGAAGGAACCCCCAGATCAGGGCCACAAGTCGGGGTGTTCTGAGCTTCATCTCCTCCCTCCCCAGCAGCCTCTGACATGTTTCCCATTTGGGCTTTTTCTGGGAAACTGGGAGATCCGAGTCTTTTCTAACACCAGCCTAGAGAGCTCCAGACAGTATAAAATCACCATAGAAATGGGGACATGAGTTTTAATAATATGAACCTTCATCTTGCGATAAAGTCTTTTTTAAAAAATAAAAATTGTTTTCAACGTTTTCAGTTCAGAACCAGCTTATTGTTAAGTGGGATAGTCCCAGTACAATTGCCCTTGTTGCAGGGGAAAGTTACTAGGTGTACATTGTGTTGTTCTAAATAACCCTTTTGATCAAGAGGTGGAAATGCAATGACACGTCACAAAGGATGTGATAGAATCTGCCCCCCCTTCTTTTTAATTAGAGCACTCAGTATTTGTGATGAATTAGGCTGACTCACAAAACTACAGGAAATAAATCTGCTGAACAGTTCCATTTTCCAATTGCTAGCAAGGTTAACAAGCTTTAATAAACAAACAAATATCTCCATATGGACTATTATCCAAAGCGACAGTAAATCTTCACGGTGCCGGGCAGGGCATGGCCCTCACAGCCGCTGAATAGCCGAGTTCAGCTGCTGGCCTCAGATGGAGGTTTGAGCAGCTGACTAAATACGGGGCGCCCTTCACTGTTGGAATGAGGTGACACCTTATTCAATGCAACGAGTAGGCTGCGGAATGCTCTGGTGAGTAGTAAAATGGCAATGTGCTAATTTAAAGCCTCAGCTGGCATTAGACGGGAACGCAAAGGGGAGTCACCTTCTTGGGAAGAGTATTTCCATCCCAGAGGAAACAAAAGCAGAAAGAACTCTGTTTGCCACTGCAGGTTTATGGCAAA